>NW_026889758.1:12207500-12947500 GCF_033153115.1 Saccostrea echinata
ATGCTTATAATTTTCAAAATATATTGAAAATCAAAACAGTTGTTGATGGGATGAGAAATTCCAAAAATAAACAAGAGGCCCAAGGGCCACAATGCTCACCAGACTTTGCCCCCTTGTAATACCTTTTGTGGTCCCACCCTAACCCTAGGGCCATGATTTTTTTCAATTTAGAAACTACACTACCCAAGGATACATAAGTTTCAGCATTTCTAGCCCATTGGTTCTTGAGAAGATTTTAAAAGATTTTTCCTAATATATTTCAATGTAAAACTTGGATTCCCTATTGTGGCCCCGCCCTACCCCCCGGGGTCATGATTTTAACAATTTAGAATCTACACTACCCAAGATGCTTCCATATTGGTTTCAGCTTTTCTGGCCTAGTGGTTCTTGAGAAGAAGATTTTTAAAGATTTTATCTATATATTTCAATGTAAAACTTAGATTCCCTATTGTGGCCCCGCCCTATCCTGGGGGGTCATGATTTTAACAATCTAGAATAAACGCTACCCCAAGATGCTTCCACATAAGTTTCAGCTTTTCTGGCCAAGTGGTTCTTGAGAAGATTTTAAAAGATTTTTCCTAATATATTTCAATGTAAAACTTGGTTTCCCTATTATGGCCCCGCCCTACCCCCCGGGGGGTGATGATTTTAACAATCTAGAATCTACACTACCCAAGATGCTTCCATATTGGTTTCAGCTTTTCTGGCCCAGTGGTTCTTGAGAAGAAGATTTTTAAAGATTTTATCTATATATTTCAATGTAAAACTTGGATTCCCTATTGTGGCCCCGCCCTATCCCGGGGGTCATGATTTTATCAATCTAGAATATACACTACCCCAAGATGCTTCCACATAAGTTTCAGCTTTTCTGGCCAAGTGGTTCTTGAGAAGAAGATTTTAAAAGATTTTTTCTATATATTTCAATGTAAATCTTTGATTCCCTAATTGTGGCCCTGCCCTACCCCCGGGGGTCATGATTTTAACAATTTAGAATTTACACTACCCAAATTTGCTTCTACATAAGTTTCAGCTTTTCTGGCCCAGAGGTTCTTGAGAAGATTTTTTAATGGCCCCACATTATTTTTGTCTTTTCTTGATTATCTCCCCTTGTAAGGGGGTTTGGCCTTTTATTTTAACAATTTAAACTCCCCTTCACCCAAGGATGCTTTGTACCAATTTTGGTTAAAACTGGCCCTGTGGTTCTTGAGAAGAAGTTGAAAATGTGAAAAGTTTACTTACAGATGGACAGACAGACAATGGGTGATCAGAAAAGCTCACTTGAGCTTTCAGCTCAGGTGGGCTAATAAAAATGAAATTATTTCCTGAAGGTTTAAATAAGTTTTGAGTCGGGCCACTTTTAGTCAGTTGGTTGGGAGATGGCAAACAAACATTTTTTAAAGATGGCCTAAAAGTTATTCTTCAAAAGCAAAAATGACCTGTCCCATCTTTAAAGAAAAACATTCAGGGATGGTGAGGTATTGACCCCAAGTGAAATCATCTGTTGGGTTTGTAATAATTTGTCCAAAATAGTAAACTGATTCAAAACTGAAAATTTACTCTGTGAAATTCATATGTATTTAAATTAGCCACTTAGGTGAAAAAAAAATTACAGTATCAAAGTTTATTTTAGCGTTTTGAAATTTTTGCAATCTGACTACTCAGAAGCATATACTTAAATCACGGAGACCCTATGTGCCACTAGCGGCAAGGTGGATAGGTAAATACTAATATCAAGAAAAATGTAAACTTGAGTATAATTGAAAGTATACATTGACATATACACCAATAACAATATCATATGACTGTACATTAACTGGTTATAATACTAATAGCAATGTACATTCACTGGTAGTTATATTTTTTTTTTACTTGTAATCATATTACTAAGGATTTGCATCACTAGTATCTAGTTTATTACCATAGCTCTGTCAATACATGTAGTTACTATGTGTAGTCTTATTCTACTTAACAGATTTGTTCTCATTTTTTATGTTTATAAATCCTTGACATACAACAGGAAGTTAGAAACAATTACCTGATCAGTCTGGCTTCCATCGTTTATATTACATGTAATGGTGTTTTCTCCTCCAACTGCCATATTCCCTACTTCATCAACTTTAATTAAAGTGTCAATGTGTTCTAAAAAAAAAAATAATCAAAATTTCATGTCTATGTTTGCTCAAACTGACCATACTAGACAACCAGTACAAATTTTTTGGCAGGCTTATAATTTTAAAACAATTTTTATTATACAGTCAAACCTTGTTATCTTGAATGCCATGTGGCTGAGAAAAAACTTCAAGAAATTGAGGTTAAAACACATAAAGACAACATGCTGAGATTCCCTGAGACATATCCAAGATATTCATGTTCAAGATATCAAAGTTCAAATGTACATTATTTACTTTATAATTTGTAATGTCTGTTCTTAAAATTAGGTCATCAGATATAAGATATTGATTGTGAGCAGGTTTTTTTTATCCTAGTTTTAGACCTATGTACATGTATATTGGACATTTTTGTATTCACAGTTCCTATTTTATATCTTTGATTAAAAAGTGTAAAATTCTCTCCATTGTGCAAAAAGCAAACATACCTTCAATCTTATTTTCAGTAACTGTAAAAGAAACTCAAATTCAATATGTATACTACATTTTAATCAATCTTCATATTTACACACAATTAACTGAAATTCTTTTATTTTGTTCAAAAATATTTCTTCCTACTTATGTTAAAGAAAAAAATCAAACTATTGGGAAGAAATGGTAATTAATACATAACATATATATTATGTATAATTCGAATATAAATCTGGGCAACATATTGATCTGATCCAAATGTAGGATTTGACAATAATTTACCATTATACTGTGTATTCTCCTGCTGGAAATATATATTGTGGGTATTGTTTACAACTGTTGTAGTACTTGTTTTCCCTTTGGATTGAAGATAATTACAATCTAAAACAATGAGAAAAAAATCTGTAACACTTTTATTCACTTAATTAGTTTATAATGATCAGCTATAGGCCTTTAATGGTATTTTTCTACCATTGTCATTATATTGGGTCAGTTCATATTTTAGAACTTTCACCATTAAAACAAGATGTTCAATGGCTACAACACTCACCTCAGTCATTTTGACCCTGCTGACTTTTAGAAGATTGTTTTTTAACAAATACAGAGCTCCAGATAAGGTGCGTATTTGCAGAAATATGCATTGAATTTTTCAAAATACGCATTAGAAATTAAATTAGGGCATACAATTATGCATTAGCAATCATAAATAAGTATTACACTACGAAAGTACTGCATACGATGGATTGAATGATACAAGTACGATTTAACTTATTATGTGAATTGAGGTCAGCTCAGTGTTTGAATTTTTATCATAGGCATTTGGGTCAAAGATAATATATATTTTCTATAAAATGTATTGTCGAGGAAATTCGCACTATATTTGAAACATTTTTTTTTAAAGTGCACAGTGGTTATTTTTTAGTTTTTTGTAAATCTTTCTGCTTGATATACACTAGACTGCCACAAAAAATTTGTTATTATGCACGTTTTAAGAATGACATATCCCAACTGTATACTAAAAAGAAACAAGGCTTGCAACTGCATTAGCCCCTTTCCGTGCCCCTGACACAATTTTTTCCTTTTAAAAGTTATATGCAATGCTTACCAGCTGAATTGAGAACCCACTTCTCTCCAGATAATTCTTATTTAATGATAAAAACCTCTGGTAACAACTTTTCATCTATTTTATATTTGTGAATAATTATTTAAAAACTGTAAGTGAAAGTGCTATAGATTAAAGTTTGAGTTTTTCACCTAAATTTGGATTATATATATATACTAGTGCTAGATCTGCTCTAATATAAAATGAAAATAGTATGAGACTCCCCTCATGAATAATTACATACTAGTTGCTTGGAAGAAAAAAAAATCTCAGGTTTATATGTGTCAAAATCATTAAGGTTATTTAAAAATTGTAGTTTTTTAAAGACTGTTTGGAAACTGAATTTGAGGCACGCGACGTCATTACGTTTTCAGTAAGTAACGTCAACGTTATTTTGAAGCGACCTTACTAAAATGCTGAATGCTGAAAAAGTGAGATATTTTAAAGATTGATGTATATTTGCATTCAGAAAGAGTTCGGCTATCAAAATTTACCAAAAAGTCAATTTGTGAAATTTTGACCTTAAGGGCCCTTTTCTCATGACGGCAGTCATATATAGTCAAAAGAATAAAAATGTTTGCCACAAAGAGTGACAACATGATTAAAGATAAAACAGTGATCATTTTACTTCAACCAACCTAGTAACTAGTACATGTAGTACTTACAGATATGAAAAATCACACCACTAATGACTGCTCCAATGACGATGACCACAACAATAACAATAACTATTATCACATCTTTGTTGTCATCTTTCTCTTTCATAGACTTCATAATATCATTGTCTAAAAAAAAAATACACAAATGTATACACAAAAATGAAAAGTTTTAGAAAAACATTCCTTTAGATGACGTGCTTCACTTCAAAAATCAAACAGAACTTACCTGCAGGTACTCTTGGTGTAGATGGTTGTGTGGTTGTTGAGGAAGGGAAACTTGGAACAGGTGCAGGGATTGAAATCCTAAGAAACAAATTGCAAGAATACAATGTTATGTAGTAGAATAATTCTTTTAATTTTGTAGCTTGTGTGTTATCTAACTTTTGAATTAATAAGACTCTACTAAATTTTTTTTTTTCATTTTTAGATGCATTTCATAATACAAAAAGAAGTCAAGAAGACCAAAATTAAAATATTTTTCAATATCGGTTAACAAAAGTGTTTTTATATCTGCAAAGGACAAGATAAGCTAAGACCCTTTTTGGCCCCTGGGTGCCTCTTAGAATGATGCAACAGTTTATCAATAAAAACCTGTTGTCACCCCTGCCACAAAATGAGTATTGGTTGTAAACTATAGGATACACAGAGGCCACAGAAAGGTCAGAAGTATGTCAATTTCCCAATTTTCTCATTTTTATGCAATTTTCTTTGATTTTACATCACATTTTGTCTCAGAAAACATAAGAGCACAAGCTTGCCTACCGTATCTCTGGAAATTTTTACGTCAATTTATTTTTGTGAATTTGGGTCAGAATGGTATATAATTTTATTAATTTTTATGTTTCTAAATTTTGCAAATTCACATCATTGCTAAAAATAAAATAAGGAAAACACAGTTAAAAATTCTAAGTAATTTTCAGGGGTAGACAAATAGAATTTTGCATTACTTGCCCTCGGACAGGTTATCATCATAAAATTACTTGTCCTACCAAAAAATATGTTTGTCCGACCTGTTTCTTAATTTAAACAAAATCATTAACATTAAATTATTTCTCAACTGAGACACTACACGGGAATCAACCTAGATCTAAAATCACTAAATTCTCCCAGATTTCTTTCGATATTTTCAGGGCATTGGTAAAGTCAAAGTTTCATTCTATTCTCCTCAAAATTCTTCAATAAGATACTCCATATACTTTCTTTGAATAAATTTAATGAAAAAGGTGAAGATGATCTCAAAAAACCTACAAAAGAGACAAATCTGTGAACACTACTGCATGCCGATTGAGCTATCGACTTCATGACTATGTGATTGCCAATCAACAACCAATTTTAATAACAGTAGCACGTCTGTATTCACAGAATGAATTTAATATTTTGTCAATAAAAAAAGTCTAAAATCCAATTCAACTTTTTTGACGACATCGGAAGATGTCATGTTTTACGACTTGCGTTTATTTTAACAACACATTCATGGGTAAATTCTAGAGAAGTTCCGACCGAGTATTCTATAGTGGTCAACAGCAGCGAAAACAGATGCTTTGTTGTGATTCATGATATTTTAAAAGCGGTAACACAAAAGACATATTGAGTATATGATTTTTTGTAAATGGGAAAAAGCACTTGTCCGCGGGCAGGCACCACTTATCAAATAACTTGCCCACTAAACAAAATTGGTTGTCCCGGGCGTCGGGCAATGCTATTTGTCTAGCCCTGAATTTTGATTAACCATGCATATATACATGTGCGCTAATTTCTAAGGTGGTGAAAATATTTTTTTTCTATTAATTATATGTAAAATTATGTCCCAGCCGTGTTTTTTTTTCCTCATTCACCCATGCTTGTTTGCTTACATGTATTCAGACAAACTCTGTTATTTCAGACGATGCATGCAACAGGAAAGAATGTTTCCACTTAAGCATATTGCCGTGGCCCCTTTTTCGGACCACTCTAACATCATCTAATTAAGGACCCTCTATACACCAATGAAAAACGTTTTTTAGACTCTGAGGAAATCATATCATATTAAGATATAAATATGGAGTTTATCTATTTAATTTTCAACACAGTGTACCTGCCATTTATCCTCAGGAAAAATATTCAAAGACAATGAATTGTTGGTGAACTGAAATCACTGTTGCTTATTTAAATGGCAAAAATGCATGCAAATAAGGCATTCACTTAATTCAACTAGACTAAATGAAATGTTAGGAATGTTTGATTTGATTACAAATTGAATAATAAATTCAGATTTCAATTTGTTTCATTTTAGATCTAAGGGTAGACCACTCTAACTGCATAAAAATACCATGGAACTGGAACTCTTTAGTGTGCAGTGTATAGAGGGTTCTTAACTCAAATCTTAATTAATTTAAACCTAACCAATATTTTGTTATCTGTGTGGTACATTACTTGCAAAAATTTACATTGAGAACGGCGCTTTAAATTTAATAAAGGTAATTAAAAATGTCCACTAGTGGGTGTTAATTCCAGAATGTTGCGCTTGTCCGAGCTGGGTTTTTATTGTGTCTCATTAATATTCGGAGTAGGCGGGGCATTTCATCTATCGATTGAAAACATGTAATAGCCAGTTAATTAATGGCTTCTGGGAACTACTCAGCATGATATGATAAAAAAACAAGATGTGTTTGTGAAACACTATGCCCCCGTATGGTAGCTTATGTCGAAGGTTAAAGTTTCTCAAATGCAAGTCAAAATCCAGGCCAAAAGATAAAAAATGTTGATACCCAAAGAAAGATCTTGTCTCGAGGAAAACACCTGTGAAATTTGAAAGACCTAGATACAACTGTTCAAAAGTTATGGTGAAGGTTAAAGTTTTTAAAATAAAAGTCAAACGTCAAGGTCAAGGTCAAAGTGGTTGGTATCCAAAGGAAGATCTCGTCACAAGGATTACATATGTGAAGTATGAAAGCCCTAGCACCAACCATTCAAAAGTTATGGCCAAGGTTAAAGTTTTTCAAAAGTAGGTCAAACTCCTAGGTCAAGGTCAAAGGGTCAAAGTGGTTGGTATCCAAAGGAAGGTCTTGTCACAAGGATTAGATATGTGAAGTATGAAAGCCCTAGCATCAACCATTCAAAAGTTATGGCTAAGGTTAAAGTTTTTCAAAAGTAGGTCAAACTCCTAGGTCAAGGTCAAAATCGTTGGTATTCAAAGGAAGGTCTTGTCACAAGGATTACATAAGTGAAGTATGAAAGCCCTAGCTCCAACCATTCAAAAGTTATGGCCAAGGTTAAAGTTTTTCAAAAGTAGGTCAAACTCCTAGGTCAAGGTCAAAAGGGTCAAAGTGGTTGATATCCAGAGGAAGGACTTGTCAAATACAGAAAGAAATACACATGTGAAGTTTGAAACCCTAAGCACCAACTGTTCAAAAGTTATGGCCAAGGTTAAAGTTTTTCAAAAGTAGGTCAAAGTCCAAGGTCAAGGTCAAAAGGTCAAAGTGGTTGGTATCCAAAAGAAGGCCTTGTCACAAAGAATACACATGTGAAGTTTGAAACCCCAAGCTCCAACTGTTCAGAAGTTATGGCCAAGGTTAAAGTCTCATAAAATTTTGCAAAAGTGGGTCAAACTCCAAGGTCAAGGTCAAAAGGTCAAATATGATGGTACCCAAAGAAAGGTCTTGTCACAAGGAATACACATGTGAAATATGAAAGTCATAGCTCCAACCAATCAAAAGTTATGGGCAAGGTTAAAGTTGACAACAGACAGACAGACAAACAAACAGACAAACAGACAGACAGGACAAAAACAATATACCCCCGGGATCTTTCGATCCGGGGGCATAAAAATATACGCAAAAAGTAAACACAAAGAACATGTTTAAACTTTTCAAAGATTAAGCCAGTTTTTTTTTTTGGTAAGAGGGGTGCGGGGGAGGATTTTGAAGATGTACATGTACTCCTTCCCTAAATCCAGATTTTTTCCCCAGTTTTGGTAGGTTCTGGTAGATCCTTGAAGTCATATAGTAAATAAACAAAATCTAGCAGCTTACTTAGAAAACAACAGGTGAATGACAGGTTACTTTTGTTCAAAAAATTTTTTTTTTTAATGTTAAATAGGGTAAGTTGCGATCGCGTACGTGGCGTATACGTGGAAAATCAATACTAAATAAACCAGGCCTACTTGTACATGTAAACACACACTTCACATTGTTTTAATGAAAAAAATAAAAATAAGATAAAAGAAAAACAACATCTGTATTTTCAAAAAGATTAGTGTCTTATCGAATTTTCAAAATAATATAAAACTCTCTCTCTCTCTCTCCATTCTTAAGTACAGAAAATACTTGTGTACGGAATAACAAAACAAAACAGTTTTTTGAGATGCTGTAGTGATATTTAACCACTAAAACAATTTTATTAATTGTATATGTGCTTGTTTGTTTTGTTTTGTTATTTTTTGTCCCAGTAAGCTTTCCAGTGTTTAACAATCTTTATGTACTTCTACCCCATGTACTTATATTTTTACAGTCAAAAACATTTTGAGGAATTATGCTATTGTTTAGATGTTGACTATGCCTTAGAAACTCATTGATCCCCCAAGCGAACCCCTAAATTCAAGGACTAAAACTAAAATATCATTACATTTTACCAAATTTAAAATTCTATAACCCTCATCAGTCAAATATTTCTTATGAATGGTAGCATCATTATTTTTTTCTGTCTTCAAATGTGGACCTAATACCTGAGCAATATTATATCCATCGGATGCCACTATTATCATCGGTTTCATGGCCGTAGGAACCGGGGGGTGCACAGAGCGCCCCCCCCCCCCCAATTTTGCCGATATATATAGCACACTGTAGAAAACATAGCTACCATACCATCCATGCTTACAGTTGTGTCCCTTCAATAATTACGTCTGATGCCCCTCCCCCCTTTTTTTTTGCTTGTCAAGGAATTTTTGGTACATGTAGTTGATAGTGCCCCCAACTGAAAATGTATGGCTGTGCCCCAAAAACTGAAATTGCTTCCTACGGGCCTGGCTTTTACCAAAAGAGGAATTTCATACATACCTAAAGAACTCCTTCGAAAAGTATATATCAAACTCTTTTGAAATCAATAAAGATGTTTGTTTTAATTTAAAGAATATTTTGTTAAGAAAAGTAAACGGAATTTAATAGAAAGGTCAGCCTATTTTATTTAGCCCTCTCCCTACATCAAGGTCAACGTAAATACATAATTGATATAAAATAAACAAAGCAAAATTGTAGAAAATTTACCAAAAAGAAGGGGTGGGGAGAAAATAAAAATAAATACTAGTAAGCAAAATTACAGAGAAAAATATGCAAAATTACAACAACAAAAAAAAATACCGGTATGGAAATTTTCAAATTTACTCACAAAATAATGAAAGTTTTAGCAATATTAAGCACTACTAAAAATTCTGGGCAGAAAAAATAATTCGATGTTGATCAATTGAAAATGTAACGGTCTGAATTGCTAATCGGAGCTAAAGTCACGTGATTTATTGATTTTTTTTTAGTATTCACAAAGTTACCCGAGTCTACAAATCACGTGATAAATTGGAATATTTAACAGGTCATAATGAGGTCAATGACATGTAAATACCCGTGAATAGTGAAGGAAACGGTCGGTGTTTTGTACCTTTTTTCAAAAAGTTTACCCCGAGCGCAGGCTTGTCCAAAATTCTCCTTTAAATATGATGAATTTCCAACAGTTATACACCTTCTGTCCTTTTGAGAAATTTGGGCAGCAATGCGCTCACCATGCATTAAGGCTTTAAAAATCCGAATAACTTTGAATATCAATGGAGATTCATGAATTGCAGTGACCCCTCTTACAAAACACAGCTTCGTTCTTTATTTTTATGGACTTTTAATTCCTGTAATTTCAGGAAGTTGCGATTTAGATATAGAAGAATCGCATTATTCATCTCATGGGGCTATTTTCTATACTTTATTTTTGCGCAATTTACCGGGGGCCACATTTTGTACACTAATTAAGTGCAATCATTCTTTTGTGGCGCTTCAGTGCACAAAGAGTTCAGGTAGACAAGATTACACAATAGCTGTCAAAGGCAATTTAGGCTGCAGAGAATCGATAATTAGTAAATTGGAAGTGGTGCTATGGTAAGTTGGACAGTTAAGGTCTCACTCATCTAATACTGTTAATGTCTCCAAAATGGCAAATTAGTGTCATGTCTTAATGGTACGTCTTATAAGGACAGATCAGGATTAAATCATGTAAACAAACCTTCAGATATAAAGTTTTGACTATGAATAAATTGAAAATGTCTAGATCATTTGGGTTGAAAAATACATCATTTTAGATCAATAGTATTAGCATTAATCTGTTACTTTCTCCAAGCTGTTACTACACACTATTTATTTATACAGCAGAGATACTGGTAAATTTTTATAAGATAAATTTATTTTTAAGAAAGATATTCTGTGAATTTACAAAACAACTGTATTTTGTAGTATGTTTTCCAGCAATGTATATTATAATACACAAACAATGTACTATAATGTCATAGTTATTTTTTAAAGTTTTGATAACAAAATCAAAAGTCACATAGTCAGTTTATTTTTCAAAATAGATAGCAAAAGAGATCTCTGATATTGTTAAACTGTATTATGCAAACGAAGAAAAAATGCCAATACTAGTGAATAGAATTTTTAAAAAAAAAATACCCAAATGAGAAGCATCTTTCTAGAAAACAGATTGTGTCAAAATTTGAGTAATATGGGACTTCAGAGACAAAACAAGCTCATGATTGAGATACTTGGCAGCTATTTGAAAAAAAAAGTGTTAATTAAATCTAAAACTGCCTCTTAAGTCCACATTTTAAAAATCCCTGATTTAAAATAATTGACCCAGCTTTATATAGTCTGTTATATTGATTAAATTGTATGGATATGTTATTTTGTTTTTTGCAAAATTTTCCTTTCATAAATCCCTAATAATTATTTTTTTTTGGGGGGGGGGGGGGACCAGATTTAACCAACTCACACATCTTTACACTGAGATGACCCTGGTGGATGACCCTGTCCAGGTGGACATTTGTCCACACACTGATACGTCTCACTCAGTGTCTGGTTCTGGCGACAGTCGTCAAACTTGGTGCACTCCAAATTTATCAGTTTGGGATGAATGCAGGTGATATTATCCGGGTTTTCATTGGCTACAGCTTCAAGTACGTAGCCATTTGTGTAGTCACAACGACATGTACGGTCCATCTCCGCAGATCCATTGTCACACTGAGCCTGACCCTCTCCATCACATTGTGACTTCTCCTGCTCACACTGGAAAATCATTGCTTGATTTGTCATTCTTTCTGTTGGTTGGTATCTTTCAGGGGGACAGCTGATAAACTCAATGTTATGTTTATCTTTGTTTAAAATAACAAATTTCCCTGAAAGAGAGTAGACATATGTTACTTTTAGGATACTTTCATGAACTACAATATATTGATACCTCTTTATCAGGTTTGTTAAACCATTTCTGTTTGAAAACTTCTCTTTAGAAAATGAGCCATACCCTTGGGAACTTGAACTGGTATTTGACAAAATTCCTTATACTGAGGATGATGGGCTTGAACAGGAGAGTTGACCATCACACAGTGGTAGTTCTTTGGAGAGGTTTTACATTTCTCCAAGGCTCGAGTGAGCCAGGCTTGGTCGTTATACTGGTTTGGACACATCACTGGTGGAATTGGCTCACTCAAGCCAAAAATATAAAAGCTCCATGACATGCACACCTATAAATTAAATAAATGCTATACCTTATTCCATTGGCTTTCACTTTTTTCTTTTGAGAGATAAACTAAATTAAAAAGGATGTGATGAAAAACATAAAATTAACATTGAGTTCATTTATTAAGAATTGTATTTAAATTAATTATTCAGACACATTTTGTCATAGCACCATAAGTTGTACATGTACATCATTTTGTTCTGTTGCTCTCAAAATGTGATAACATTCCAATTAATAGTATAAAAAGCATTTGTAACACGTGTGATATTGAACTTATTTTACTTTCAAAACATAATAAAATGTTTCATGTATTATTATAACTGATATGTTAAATAGGAAAGAGTAGCCCAAATCATTTTTTTTTACAATAAGTTTTTCATCACAAGACTCTTGTTTAATAATCTCAGTGGAAGGCCATCAAATTTTCCTGGTCATTCTCCAACTGTTTTTTTTTTCTTCATCATGTTCATTATGATAATACTGTATGTAATACATATATACATACCAAGTAAAAAAAAATGCCAGCTCTCATATTCTGGAGTTTTACTTTGCACGTAAAAACATATTCTCAAGATTCAGCTCGTCTGACAGGTAACTAGAAAGATTTCCAATCATGTTGTAGTAGCGTCTTCTGAAATGAAAAAAAATATCATAATTATATGCTTATGAAGCATCATTTCATTACTACTTCTGTCAATTTAATAGAAAATGATTCAAGTCTGGTCTGTAAAGATGAAATAATCAGTAGACATTTACTGTCTTTATAAAAGATGGAAAACAAAGGAACGAATTCTGAAGAGAAAAAAAAAATTTTAAAAACAGTAAACAGTAGATTTTTGTGGGAAGGATGGATATTGAGCTTCTAAATATCTTTCAAAAAAAGATTATACCTGGAAATAACTCCTAAAATAAAATGTTTAATTTCAGACACAGACAGAAAAGCAAATGACAATAAATAATGGGAAAAGTTTCGCGGTACATTTGTATATATATTATCAGCCACAGTTTACCGAATAAAAGCTCAACACTTTCTATTGCTGAGCTGCATGATAAAGGAAATCACTTTCAGAACAGGTCAAGGACCACTTGTTAAGAAACATCCTGGATTTGATCACTGTGCTTTAGTTGTAGGTGTCCCTGTAGATACATTAATTTATGTAAACTTCCAGAAAGTTTTAACAGCCTGAGGATATAAGTTGTGATTCCTCAATGATTAATAATAATCCTGACAGTAGCTGTGTAGCATACCGAGCCACAACAGCAGTAATTCAACACTGGGTAGGGCTCTCACGCTCCTTCTTGGTACAATATGTACTGGGGTCAAGGCCATTAAATTTGGGGAAAATTACTGCATTTTGGGAAATTTTGATAAAATCATAATATACATAAAAACTTGTTATATTTTATTTCTGGTGCTCCTTATCAATTAAATTTCTATTTAAATTTTTGTAATAAATAAAAACATGAGTAGCAAGTTTATTTATCATATATCCAAATATATATTCTTTACTCTTTAGGGGGTTCAATGGCTATTAGGAAAAGTAACACATTCGGTTAGGAAAAGATATTGTTTTTGAATGGGCCTTTCACTGGACAGTTATTGAGTTAGCCCTGCTGGGCTGTGGCAGACCTGCTCATAACTTGGCCTTGATTTTCATATATCTTACAAGAAAATTCATGTCTATAAGAGCATTTAGGAACAAGGAGAGTAAATACTTAAGTAACTTTTGTCACACATATCAGAAATGGGTTAACTGGTTTAAAGATTCAGGTATTTCAGCAATTATAACTGGGATTAGATTAAATTGCAGGGTTGTCCCTAAGACCCGGGGGCCGGGGAATTTCCCCGCCTATAATGATGTAATTCCCCGGTTATTTTGGCATTCCTCCTAAACTCCCGATTAGGTGAGGAACCCCAGATCCCCTTCTACTTTTTACCGGTGAATGTCCCCTTTTACTTCGATTCTTAAGGACAACCCTGAGTTGTGACAGAATTTGAACATGTACATGATATTGTTTTTGACACACTATAAAGGAAAATTTTGATTTGTTTGCGTAACACTTCAATGCCTGACTTTTTACTTATTTCCAAATTATATTTTCACTTTAACTTTGAGATAGTGAAAATTTGATTTATGTAAATTAAGCATGTTAAGTATATAGGTTCTAATAAACTTCCATCATCAAGTCTAATGCAAATAACGATTGTAAGAATTAGAATCATCATCATCATCATGCCACCTTACATAATGAATTTTATCATCAATAAATACTATTAATTGATGCTTACACCATTTTTTTTTTATTTCTGACAGAAATTACAATAACAAAGACATAACTTAATTTAAAAATACATTGCTAATATTCAAACTCTTTATTCGTTGTCTTCTTTTTTTTTTTTTTTTTTTTTTTGGTTATTTGTATTCATTTTGTCATTTGGAACATGTATCACTGCTGCAGTAAATCACTCTTTATAAATTGAAATGCATTTTGTCATTTTTGTATGTGCTTTAATTGACAATAACACAAAACATGGATTTATGGCCAGAAACAAATAAATGTCCCCCAAAAGATTTATCTTTGTTTTAGTCATTAGTGATATTATTTTAACAGTGTTTAAGTTTACAGAATACGAGTAAAAAACCTCCTGGAGTGCAAAAAAGAAAAAACATACACTTAAAACTTAATTTTTAAAAATAAATATTTTGTGACACTCTCAGGGACCAAGCCCTACTGTGAAAATAAGGTATAAATTTAACTGATTTGCTAATATGCACAACCCTTCAGTTCTAGTGATGCTAAAAATCAAAATAAAATATCTAGCTTCGGTGAATCAATAATACCTAAGACAGCACACCGTCTAAAACAGAACACAGAATGACTCACCTGAAGGGTTTTCCTCCATCATTTTGGGCTACTACTTTCAGTTTCGGTCACATAAATGAGGCAAGCGGTAAATCTAGTCTTCCCGACTCCCGACGGTCCCGGATTTTGGTTTTTTTGCGATTTCTTTTTTATCGATGCACATAAATTCTTCAAACTTTTCATGCACATTTTGTAAGTTTAAATGAATTCATTAATACATAAAAACCTTTATAAATTTACTTATTTAGTACTGGATCGGGAATATCACCTGCCGAAAAGCGGTAAATCTAGTACTCTGTTATAAATGCGAAAACCAAAGACGGACATCGATGTTTTCGTAGAATCGCGATTAAATACAAAAAATTGAAGTATAGATTTTTAAAGAAATAAGAGGAAAACCTCATTTACATGCCAGTTAATTTGCATGCACAAAAAACCAAATTTTCCTGTTTTTTTTTTTTTTTTTTTCTTGTTGAACTCTTTGCCTCAACTTGTTTGTGTTCCCAGGCTCTACGACGTGGGCGTGGTTCTACCTCAGAGCCCCAACCCTCCTTTTTTTATTTAATTTTTTTTCTTCTTTTTCTTTCCAATGTGAATTAACTTTTTATTTATTTATTTTAAGTTTTTCCTTTTTTTTAAAATTATAGTTAATTATACAATCGTTTCTTTCTAAATTCAAAAGCTTTCTTTCGGAAGAAATTTGTTATCTAGAACATTTTTTAATGTAATATTCTATAATTTTCAACCTAATTAAAATATCATATTTTATATTTCATCTTAGCCACTTCTTTTGGAATTACGTTTGCTTTTTAATTATATGTTTACCTTAACGAAATGCAATAGATTTAAAAAAAAAAAAAAAAACGATTTATGAATCATCTAGCATCGGTATACCCTGACACAACAAACTTACTATAGTTTGGACTGTATATCTCTTCACTTTGAACTGTATCAGATGATTAGGAATTTAATTATTTTCATCCAAGCTGACACTGCTTAAATATAGCTTTAGTTACTGAAGTGATAATTGTATTAAATAAATTTTCTATGATTAAAAATGTCTTAAGGAATCTGACTTTAAAACCACTTTGATGTTCTGGATTATTATAGAATTAATTTTTTTAAATTGATAACACCATGCAATTATTCCCGCATTCACTGAAATACTAAATCCATCTTTTTGAGAAAAAAATATCTTCCCAATTATGCTAATATCTGTTCTGTATGGCATAAAAAGAAGTCAGATTCATTTAAAAAAAAAAATAATAATAATAAAATATATGATAATATGTGGCAGGTAGAATATTTCTTAAATTGAGAAATATTTGAATAAGACATAAGATTATTAGCTTTTATATTTTTTAAAAACAAAAATAGACAGTCCTGTATATATAATGTATACACATGTATCTACATAATCATTGCATTGAGTATGAATTTTTTTTAATATATAGTTTTCCTTTCGTGGGTCAAATATTTGATAAAATTAAACTTTTGGCAAAATTTATGTCAAGTGTGGTAGTCTTGTATTTTATAATTAAGATACATGTATTTGTAATAACTTTTGCATATCATTGAATACAAAATTGAAGTATTTCATTTTTAAATTTATATAGTTTTCATGGCCGTAGCCCCCTCCCCATAATTAGGCCTATATAATACTAAAGAAAATTAATTCGTATTTAAAATACAAAATTAGAAATGAATAATTTATTAATATTCTCCATTTGTAAGTTCATAATTTTCATCATTTTAAATAAGTAACAACTTGATAATACGATAATATATATTTAATATTCCATTCGGTTTCCATTTGTGTCCATTTGATTTCCATTTGGGTCCATTTGGGTAAATCGACGTGCCGAAACCGGGGCTAAAAAAAACAATGGCGCCCACCATGATATTCGAACTGGAGAAGTGGCAGTCAGTTTTAATTTGTTTGCTTTTTGCAGTTATTTATGTCGGAAGTCTTTATGTCTGGGTTGATGATAAGAACAAAAACAGGTAATATAGGTTTTCTTTAATCAGGTGTGATTCACTTCTGTCCCAAAATCTTGACAATTGTTGGTTTCATTTTACTGAATCAGTGAATGATAAACAGGTAAAGGAAGCGTTACATCCAAAACATCAGTAAATCCCAGACACACACATAAAACACTAGCTGACATCACAAATATTAAGCATGTGGGTGGGAATTAAAATACTTTGCTTAGATTTTAAAGCAATTATTCTTACTGGTATTTACATTTCCCCAGCAATTTTTTTTTACAGTTGCCAGCACTATTGACATTAATTCCAAGATTCTTCTGACTCTAACCCCCACTTTTTTTTTTTATTATGACGTGCGGGAGAGAGTCTAGCCTGGTTTCCTGGCTCATCCTTGCCAAGGCAGGAGAGCCAGGTCGCCCAGGTGGTTTACAATCGATGCTGTCCCTTGATTGGTCAGAACAATGAATTTGTGCTATGTCATGGATTTTTGAGACATTGCCGTTAACCATGGAAATAAATATTGACGTCACAATGATACATTGCGTTAACGGCATAGAAAAATATATGACATCGCAATGAACTACACAGGAAGTGCAGCTAAATACGACGTCACTGGAATTTGGTAATTTTTTTTTTTTGCCATTGCATGGATTTCTTTGCACATGACGTCAGCACACAAATGTACAAACAAATTATCAAGTACGTGACAAATCGTGTGGTGATGCTGCCAAATTGAGTGTAGGGGCCATTTTTAGGTCACCTGAGTCACTCAGGTGACCTATTGCTATCTGTTTTCGTCCTGCGTCGTCCGTCGGTTGTAAACTTTTGAACATTTTCAGCTTCTTCTCTTGAACCACTGAACCAATTTCAACCAATTTTGGCATATAGCATCAATGGGTGAAGGGGTACAAAAATTATGAATTTCATGGTCCCTGCCCCCCTGGGGCCTGAAGGGTGGGGCTAAAACCATCAAAATTAGTGCTATCTTTAAAAATCTTCTTCTTTACTCCTGGACATCAAGCAGTCAAACTGTTGCCATGATTGTAATAAGCATTGAGCCCTCTACCAAAATTATGAAATTCATGGCCCCAGGGTCAGGGGTTCTGGTGCTAGGGCGAGGCTATATAGATCATATAGTGAAAGTGCATTATTTCTTTGAAAATCTTCTTCTCTGCTCCTGGGTATTATTGAAAAAAATTAAATACATAGTTATGATAAGCAAGGGTGACTCTACCAAAATTGTGAAATTCATGGCCCCAGGGTCAGGGGTTCTGGTGCTAGGGTGGGGCTATACAATCACTTTCACATAGTGAAAGTGCATTATTTCTTTGAAAATCTTCTTCTCTACTCTTGGGTATTATTTAAACAAATTGAATACATAATTATGATAAGCAAGGATGCCTCTTCCAAAATTATGAATTTCATGGCCCCAGGGTCAGGGGTTCTGGTGCTAGGGCGAGGCTATATAGATCATATAGTGAAAGTGCATTATTTCTTTGAAAATCTTCTTCTCTACTCTTGGGTATTATTTAAACAAATTAAGTACATTGTTATGATAAGCAAGAGTGACTCTACCAAAATTGTGAAATTCATAGCCCCAGGGTCAGGGGTTCTGGTGCTAGGGCGGGGCTATATAAATCTTATAGTGAAAGTGCATTATTTCTTTGAAAATCTTCTTCTCTGCTCCTGGGTATTATTTAAACAAACTAAGTACATTGTTATCATGAGCAAGGATGCCTCTTCCAAAATTGTGAAATTCATGGCCCAAGGATCAGGGGTTCTGATGTTAGGGTGGGGCTATATAGATCCTATAGTGAAGGTGAATTATTTCTTGATAATCTTCTTCTCTGCCCCTGGGTATTATTTTAACAAATTAAGTACATTGTTATGATATGCAAGGATGCCTCTTCAAAAATTGTGAATTTCATGGCCCCAGGGTCATGAGTTCTGGTGAAAAGGGGGGGGGGGGGGCTCTATTGATTATATAGTGAAAAAGCAAAATTTCTTTGAAAATATTCTTTTCTGCTCCTGGTTAAAAAGCAAAGAAGCTAACTGTATAGTTATGATGAGCAAGAGTGCTTCTTCCAGAGTAGTGAATTGCATGACCCCTGGGTCAGATGTGCTGGTGTAAGGGTGGGGCTCTTGATAATATAGTGAAAATGCATTAATTCTATTAAATAATCCTGTCTGCTCTTAGTGTTAGCAGATAAACAAAGTGATTTCTTATGATGGGCAAACTTCTGGTCCCAGGGTGAGAGGCTCTGGTGTTTCTCGCTGGGGGGGGGGGGGGGGGGGCTCTATTGATAATATAGTGAATCTGTAGTAAAAATGCATTATTTCTTTAAAAATCTTTTCTGCACCTGGGCATATCAGGGGCAAAAAGAGTAAAAGTTTTAATAAGGAAGTCTAGAGTATTTTTACCAGATTTTTGAACATCTGGACCATTTAGTCAAGTGTTCTGGTCCGTGCATATATTAATTTGTATCCTACTGAGAGGAGTTATTCCCCTTTGCCATTTACTTTTGATAATTAATCACTGTAAATAATGTACTTGAAAGGTTAATAGAATAAGAAAATTATGCAAGAATTTTTATTGTATAATACAAAAAGTACTTTCGTAGTTTTAATGATCAGGTAGACTTGTAAGTAATAGATAAATAAAAATGAGACAAAAATAACTTGTCTTCTAAATGTTTATCAAAGAACAAGAGAGGCCAATGTAAGAGATCTCAACTAGGAATTAAAATAGTACAGAAGCACTGATAGTTTGTTAATATACTGTATGGTGATAGTGATAAATGGGGAACAGATTAGAACCTAATTTATGAACTGTTAATGAATACTAGACTAATTATTTTGTTGATCCTGATCACCCTATTTTTCTTGCTTTTGGGCAACAAAGCTTCACCTTTCAGTTCATTTTATACTCTATGGATACTCTAAATTGCTGCATTATACTCAGGTGACTGTTAAGGCCCTTGGGCCTCTTGTTGAATTTTCCTATCAATAAATAAATGAAAAATCATTCTGTTGTTTTCTGTGCTTTTTCACAAAACTTTGAATTCATGTTTTTTGTGAAATCTGCACATGTTTTGGCCACATATTAGTTTGACCCTGATTGGAATTTTGTGTATTTGTATGCTTATGTTGTGCAAAGAAATCAAATGGCAATTAAGAAGGCAACCTTATTCAAATGATACTTCATTTATCTGTGATAGGGCTGTTTAAACTTATCTCAGCCTTTTTTTTAAAAAAATATTTTATGATGCAGTGTCTGGGAAAGTCAAACAACAGGTGGGGCCAATAGCCCTAATTTTCATAAAATGATGGGGCCATTTTGAAATTTAAGGGGCCAAGAGGAAACATTGGGGCCATTCTACACTACACATGTGTATCATACTGATAGTATAATGCTATGATAATGCATATATCGTTGACAACAAAATTTAGGAAAATAAAAATGTGATAGGAATTGATTTTTCTGTTTCTTAGAACTTCTTAAATCTTTTGTCATCTAACACAGCAAGCATTTAGAAAAATTATATTTATACCAAAGCACCAAATTTTTTTCAAAAAAGTGCTGATTTAGAGATCAAGGGACAGGCAAACGTAATTAGAGAATTCATTGATAAGGTATTTCATTGTAAGGTAATATTTTTCATATGCGTGACTTTCCTAAAACTGTGGTTAGCTGTCCAATAAAACTTGACACTTACAAACCACATGGGAGGAAAGTTTGTTTCTTTGCCAGTGGATGTAAATATGTTGAATGGTGGTTCTGATTTTATTATCTGATATATCACAGGTTCCATCTAACTTCAATAAAAAATACCAATAGCCCTGACTGTGATGAACTAACAAGCTAGAAAATCATACATGCTTGCATTTTACAGGTGCATCACGTTGGCACAGCGCACCATTATTGCATTGCACCACTTTTCGGCAGAAGGATGCATGGAACGGCCCCTTCCAGGCCCTGATGATGTGAGAATAATCTTGGTACAAAGTTATTTGTTTCATTGTATCCTTCAACAAATTTAATTATGCTTTACAGGGATCATCCAGACACCATAAAGCGTCGCTTCACCAGTGTATCCATCATATGTGTGATAATTCCAATTCTTTTGCAATGCTTTGGAACATCTTCAGACTCGGAAAATGTAAGTTTTATGCTTTACTTGTCTGCTCATCTGAGCTTAAGTTATCACAATTTAGTGCAGCCTGCAATCATGCATTAACTTTTTTTGATTATGAGCAACAACTACAGAATTCTTTTGCCAGTATTCATGAAATGTGTATCCTTAGGTAAATGGCTTTCATTTATACTAGTAATACTAATAGGAATGCATTCCTAAAACCTGTTTTCCAAAAATCATAGGTGAATTTTCACCTAACTTCTATTAAAGCATTTGAAATCATTGTGCATTTTACTTTATTCAAGGCATCACCTTACAGCAAAATCCATGGCCTGAATATCACTTCAAAGTGAGCTGAAATATTATTTTATCAAAATTCAAATGTAGATTTTTTAACAACATGCATCATTCTAAGTTATAAGGCTAAAGGCTAAATTTAAGTGAATGGATCTTGGGGCAAAGATATATCATATTCCATAAATAGGTTATTATCTTGATAACCTTAGTATGGAATTTGAAGGCTATGCTTTCTATAATTATAGGGGTGTTTGCACACTTCAAGCTCAATTGAATTTTGGAATTTACATGTACATTTGAACTTTATTTTTAGCTTGCATACAGATATTTTTAATACCATGGATATATTGAAGTGAATTGGAAGTCCCAACCACTTTTTTCTTTTAAGCCCACCTGAGCCAAAGGCTCAAGTGAGCTTTTGAAGTTTTCCGATCGAATTATGTCCCATGTCATGTGTCGTCTGTATTTTTTTTTTTACATTTTCAAGGTCTTCTCAAGAACCACTGGACCAATTTCAACCAAACTTGCCACAGCACATTCTTGGAGGTGATTCAAGTTTGATCAAATGAAGGCCACACCCTCTTTTAAGAGGAGAAAATTGAGTATAAGTGAAAACTTAATGGCATCTTTTAAAAATCTACTCAATAACCACTGGGCCAGAAAAGATGAAACTTATGTGAAAGCATCATTACATAGTGTAGATTCAAGTTTATTCAAATCATGACTCCCTGATGAAGGTTTGGACCATAATGGGTGATCAAAGTTTTACATGGGAATACAAAAGAAAAATTTTTAAAATATTCCTTTCATGTTTCAAGAAGAGTAAAGCCATGATTAGTTATATTTATATGGAAGCATCTAATCATGGCCCCCAGAGGTAGGGTAGGGTCATAATGGGTACTATCAAAGTTTTAAATCTATAGGAAAATATAGAAAAATCTTTAAAATTCCTCTTCTCAAGAACAACGAAGTCATGATTATTATATTTATTTGGAAGCATCCTCAAATAGTGTAGATTCAAGTTTGTTCAAATCATGACCCCCAGGGCTAGTATGGGGCCACAAAGGCGATCAAACTTTAACATAGGAATATATAGGATAAATTCTTTTAAAGACTTCTCAAGAACAGCAAATTACCGGTAAGCTATGATTGGTCATATTAATATGGAAGCATCTTCAGTTAGTGTAGACTCAAGTTTGTTCAGATCATGACCCCCTTCCCTGCCCCTCTTTGGGTAGGGTGGGGCCACTCATATATTTAACTTTTCAATTCTGAACTGATTTCTTTTTTCTCTAACCAAAGTGCTCAGGTGAGGGATGTTACCCTGGCATGGGCCTCATCTTTTTTTAAAATTTCATTGTCTCAAATCTTCAGAAATCTTGAAGTTTAATTTTGGTCCTGTCGAGTTTGAGATAATGAAGTTTGACTGTATTTACAATTTTACATGCATTAGCAGAAATGATTTTATGTTTGTTCTTTTTTAAGGTGAGTAATTCTTGGTCCTTGGCTTACTGTTTTATTACTGATGTATAAAACCATGAAAAGTAAGTACAAGTTTTATCCACTGTTTACTAGCTCTCTCTGACATATACACTATATTTTTTGTAGGCCCATACCTTCCTAGAGTGGCTAGGAATCCGTTTCAGTCGTATTTTCCTAGCTGTCATCCTGCCATTATTTCTTACTATGGTAAGAGGATTTATTTAGCCTAAGATCACTTCAGTAATTTTTTTTTTGCAATAACATATATATACTGTATCCTTTGCTTTGAAGTATTGCTGTACAGAACATAAAATCAAGTTTTTAACAAATCTTATGCCTATTATATAAAACAGTTTGTGTGGTAGAACAACTGGACAGCAATCATTTTAAATAAAGATTGTGGTGTTTCTGATGAGAATGGAATTTTAAATTATGGTTTAATTTATAATTTATTAAAGATAAATTAACAGAGATTGAATCATGTAAACAAAAAAATAGCTTTAGATGGACTTTACACTGCTATTCTTAGTTTTTGAATGTTTTTAATATAGTATTTAACATCCTTATATCCAAGATTTTATCAAAACACAGTTCTTATATAGGGTTCCACACAAAATCCTTAGGGTATCACACACAAACACAAAAATCCCCCCCCCCCTCCCCCATACATGAAGGTCTAATAAAGGTACAACACAGATTGTCCCACAATATGGTACCACACACAGAGTCTAAATATCGTCTCTACATATTCAATGTCCAGATACGTGCATAACACACATATAAACACAAAGTCCATAAGCACAAACCCATTAATATAAGGTTCCACACAAACAAATTTCTTAATGTATTGGGTACCACCCACCTGCAGATTCCTAATATATAGGGAACCACATACACACACACAAATACAAAGTGATTATGTTGGGTTTCTTCATGAAGATGGTTATCTTTCTATGCATGCCTGTGTAATAATTTACAGATTATAATTAGCATTTAATTGTAAAGTATCATAAGCTTATTTTAAGAATCATTGTAACCAATGTGTTCTTTTATTTTAATAGGTTCTTTTCTTGGGACCCTTAACTCTTCACTATGTAGATGGTGTATTTAGAATATATTTAGGTAGAAGTCTTTATTCCTTTACCATATTTACTTATAAACTGTAGAATGTTTGAATTTTAATGTAAACAGAAATATCAGATTGGTATAAACTTGATTCCTGTTAATTTGAAAACAAGTGTTAACAATTCCTGAACTTGTTTTTATTTCAGAACCAAGATATTGGACCAACAGTTTGAAAAACCTAATCTGGATTAGAAACCATATAGTTGTAAGTTTTAGTGACAATACTAATCAACTAAAAGAAAACAACTGGTGTGTCATAAATTAAGTACAAGAATTGTAAAGATGAAAATTTATTCATGGATCAAAATGTTGTTATGGTATCTTCACTATCTTTAAATTTAACTCCATGCATTTGGTTTATTGTACAACACATGGATATCCATATTTATATTGACCCTAAAGGATTGTTTTCTAGGCTCCAATATCTGAGGAGATGATCTATAGAGCTTGTATGTTGCCTTTGTTAGTCCCATGCTTTGGAAGTGGAATGTCAGTGTTTTTATGTCCACTTTTCTTTGGTGTAGGTAAGGAAACTCTGTAAATGTGCACCACATATTTATAGGGCTGGGACGATATATCGAAATATCCATAATGTCAATTCTGTGCGAGGACGATATGCATATCTTACATATATTGACGCATATGGAAATATGGCCAAAAAATTCTGACTTATGTTTTTCTTTGTTTACTTAAAATTTTGGGTTTAATATATCAAATAAATATGCTAAATGTAAATGTATATATGAAATACATAATAATTAACATCACTTGTGTAAAATAATTTTGTTTTACAACAGATATACAACTTTTTTGAATAAATTATTCTTATTTGTGTAGAAATGTTCGGTTCAATTCAATACAAAAAAAGATTTTATAACCAATTCAACATATCGTGATACATATCATATCGTGACTCAAATATCGTGATACATATCGATACAGAAAAAGTTGTATCGTTCCAGCCCTACATATCAACATTAATAAACTGCTGTATACAGGGAAGTTTTCGCCTCCATTTTATTTTCGCCCCTTCTGCCATTCTCACAGGTGGGCGAATTTAAAACAGGGCAAATTCAAAGAAGTATAATTTCTTAAACAGAACTGAGACTTGGCGAATTTAAAATGGGGCAAAATTGTTTGCAAGTGTGAAAGGGCGAAAATAAGACAGGATGAAAATAACCCTCTATACAGTACTTACCTGGATAGCTATATTGTGTTTACATTATGGGCTTTAGGGCCCTGTTTTACAAAAAAATCTTATAATTACATTTTCAATTTTGGACTAAAATCTAATTTTCTCGAGTGTCGTAGGCATTGACCCAGACCATGTCATCAAAGCTTCTGGTTAGGATGAGAAGTTGCTTCAAAATTTGTGTATTAGTATGTTGAGTGCTTCATATTTGTTATTTTTTACAGCACATTTTCATCACATGATTGAGAAAGTTATACAAGGTAGACAAGCTTTATCAGAGGCATTCAAACAATCATGTAAGTCAAATTTACATCTTTTTTACTTTTTTAAATGTTGAAAACTTCACATATATGCATTTTAAGCCAAGTATTAATATTGAATTATATCTATCAGATCGAAAATCTGTGGTTTTCTCTTGAGTCATTAAATGTTCCTGTTCACTTCTTTGCTGTACATACATGTACAAATGTCTATTATATCAGGGCTCCTGTGGCATTACACAATATTTGATAGAGTCTTTATTATTTCAGTGTTCCAGCTCTGTTACACAATATTTGACAGAATATTTATAATTTCAGTGTTCCAGCTCTGTTACACAATATTTGACAGAATCTTTATAATTTCATTGTTCCAGCTCTGTTACACAATATTTGACAGAATCTTTATAATTTCATTGTTCCAGCTCTGTTACACAATATTTGACAGAATATTTATGATTTCAGTGTTCCAGCTCTGTTACACAATATTTGACAGAATCTTTATGATTTCATTGTTCCAGCTCTGTTACACAATATTTGACAGAATCTTTATAATTTCATTGTTCCAGCTCTGTTACACAATATTTGACAGAATCTTTATAATTTCATTGTTCCAGCTCTGTTACACAATATTTGACAGAATCTTTATAATTTCATTGTTCAGCTTTGTTACACAATATCTTTATTATTTCAGTGTTCCAGCTCTGTTACACAACATTATTTGGTGCTTACTCAGCATTTCTATTCCTGAGAACAGGTACAGTATTTTGTAGTGTATGATCTTTTAATAAATGTGGCAAAGAAGTCAAAAACAGATGATCCCATTCATGTTTATATCATAAGATCTTTAACATCTTGCAGGACATTTCATTGCACCAGTGGTAGTACATGCATTCTGTAATCACATGGGTTTCCCAGCCTTTCGCGAGGTCATGGCACACCCGAACACAGAGACCCGTCACAAACTCATCGCCAGTTTTGTAATAGGACTTGTTATTTGGATGGCTCTGCTATACCCAATTACCTCCCCTTTCATCTACAGCAATGACATCTATGATTTGTAGTAGCAACAATATCAACACATGGCAACCATTTTGAATTTAAATATTTATTATTTATGATGTTAGCATGAAAAATTAACTGTCAGAATGAGAGAATTGTGCCAGATTTGATTTGAAGAGAAGTGAAGCCAGGAACAATAAGTCTAGATTCTCAGGCAAAAATTGTCAGCATTGAATGATGCAAGCAGCCATTAATTCTTTATGACTGAAGTGACTCATGATAACAACTTCTCAAAGAATTTAATTTTTTCTTCCCAAATTCAAATTAAGTACAAATTATGCTTTCTGTTTAATCAAAGGCACTTCTAATCACAAGTCAGTAAAATATCTAAAATATCTGAATTTGTGGAGGTTTTTTTTTTGTTGTTGTTGTTTTTGAAATTCTCTTCTAATGAAATTCTCTTCTAATGACATTTTGAAGCCATAAGAGTGATGCCTTTTCAGCTCACTATTATGAAGTGAAGATGAACTAATGCTGAACATTGCTATTTGAGTTGGTATCCCAAATTTAAAGTTTTTGGAGCAGGCCATCTCCAAAGTACATATATATGTATAAGCCTGGTCTGGACCAAAATTGCATGGATCTAAGGATCGTTGCCAATCAGGTCAGCATCTGACCTATATTTTGATGCGACACTTTGCTTTACTTATTATTATAACTATGGTCAAGGTAAACTTTGTTATCTTTGAAAGCTGGATTAGAGTATGTTTGAATGATGACATTGAAAAATGTAGAAAATTTAAAAAGTATTTCTTAAATACGCGGGCACAACATCAGTAACAAACCTTAAATATTTGCAATTCGCATGTATCATTTGTGAAATTGTTCTAATTTCGCTGTATCTGAATTTAATGAATTTGCCAGGTAATTCTATTTCGAAAAATCGTACAAAGGGTAGAGGCAGTTTAGTGATACAGATCAACTGTTGTTCATTACCATAAAGCACAATTTTTGTTTTTACATTGTAAGCAACTCTACCCTGAGAAATGTGTTAATAAACAGCACAAAGGGCAGCAATTTTTCCGATGGGACAGAACCTGAGAATCTTGAGACTATTGTTTGTGAGCCTCTGTAGGAGGATTTATTTATACATGTATTTTATATTGGCAGTGTTTGGTGTAATAGAGGGACAATATTTTTAGTGTCTGTTTTCCTTACAGTATTTTAAGTGTGGCAAGAAAGAAATAATGAATGGTTTTCATTTAGGTTTTTTTTTATTATAATTTTTGAATGATAATTTTTATTTTGTAGAAGCCATTTAATCATTATTGTATTGGTTTTAGACATTAAGAAAGGCACAAAACATTGGTGAGAAAATTGTGAGGCTGAGAGAATTTAATTCATTACATATTTTTTTCATTACATCAGTACAATGTACTTTGTCATAGTTTACAACCAGGATATGATGATATAAACTAAAACTTTATATGAACATGGATATAGCAATTGGGGGGGGGGGGGGGGGGGCTGTAAAATTCTTAACAATTTCGTATAAAATTTTACAGTTATAACAAATTCTGATGTAACAAATTTAGAGGTATAATGAATTAATTTTGAGCTCCACTAAGGGTAAGAATGACAAAATATACATCTTTTATAATGACTTTAAAGTCCAAAGAATTAGACATATAACATTTACATGTGTACTCTCAAAAGAAATTATACAATTCTAAGTTACAATATGGACACTTTCGTTCTCCATGATATGTTTTACATCAATATTTTAATGAACTTATATGATGATCATCAGAGGGAAAAAGAGATTTCAAAATTCCTATGTGCAGTCATACCTTGTTATCTCAAACTCAATGGAACAGAGAAAAATCTTTGAGATATCCAAGGATTTTAGATATTGACATTAAAATACATTTATAAAAAAAAAGAGCTGTTGGGACTTCCAACTTGATCACTTTGTTATAACATAGAAAATCCACAGGTACCCAGGACTATCTAAAACTGAGTTTTACTGTAAGGTTTGTAGATTCAATCATGGCTTTCATTTGTTTTATTAGTAGTCTGAAATAAACTATGTATGTGCAATATCATTTGGTAATAGAAGATAAATGTGTTTGAGTGAGTTAGGAACAGTGTCTGTTCAGTGATGACAAATGTATGTGTTCAATTCTCTTATAAACTCGGTATTCAGTTTAGTAATTACATGTATTTAGGGACATTCTTGTTGAATAACTGTGCTTCATGCAAAATATTAATTTGTGTGTTTGGGCTAATTTTTGCCCAGAAACTATAGCTTACATGTTTTTGACCAACAGAGGAAAAAGCTAGTATACATGTATAAGATAGCTGTCTATGTGAGTATTTAATCTTTCTTGTAGATAGATCCAATGTAAATGTGACACGTGAGGTAATTTTTAGCTCACCTGAGCCGAATGCTCAAGTGAGCCTTTCTGATCACTTTTTGTCCGGCGTCCGTCTGTCTGTCTGTCCATCTGTCTGTCTGTAAACTTTTAACATTTTCGACTTCTTCTCAAGAACCACAGGCCAATTTCAACCAAACTTGCCACAAAGTATCCTTGGGTGAAGGGGATTCAAGTTTGTTCAAATGAAGGGCCACGCCCTCTTTCAAGGGGAGATAATAAAGAATAAGTGAAAAGTTAATAGCATCTTTTAAAAATCTTCTTCTCAAGAACCACAGGGCAAGGAAAGATGAAACTCATGTGAAAGCATCCTCAGGTAGTGTAGATTCAAATTTGTTCAAATCATGACCCCCGGGGCTAGGGCAGGGCCACAATGGAGGATCAAAGTTTTACATAGAAATATATTGGAAAAATCTTTAAAAATCTTCTTCTCAAGAACAGCAAAGCCATGATGAGTCATATTTATATGAAAGCATCCTCAGGTTGTGTAGATTTAAGTTTGTTTAAATCATGACCCCCGGGGGTAGGGCAGGGCCACAATGGAGGATCAAAGTTTTACATAGAAATATAAAGGAAAAATTTTAAAAATCTTCTTCTCAGGAACAGCAAAGCCCTGATTGATCATATTTATATGGAAGCATCCTCAGGTTGTGTAGATTTAACTTTGTTCAAATCATGACCCCCCGGGGGTAGGGCGGGGCCACAATGGAGGATCAAAGTTTTACATAGAAATATATATGAAAAATTTTAAAAATCTTCTTCTCAGGAACAGCAAAGCCCTGATTGATCATATTTATGTGGAAGCATCCTCAGTTAGTGTAGATTCTATTTTGTTCATGACCCCTGGGGGTAGGGTGGGGCCACAATGAAGGATCAAAGTCTTAAATAGAAATATATAGGAAAATATCTTCTTCTGAAGAACTGCAAAGCCATGATTAGTCATTTTGATATGGAAGCATCCTCAGGTAGTGTAGATTCAAGTTTGTTAAAATGATGACCCTGGGGATAGGGTCATTCCACAATGGGGGATGGGGGATCGAAAATTTTACATAGGAAAACATATAGAAAAATATCTTCTTCTCAAGAACTGAAAATCATAAAAGTCATTTTGATATGGAAGCATCCTCAGGTAGTGTAAATTCAATTTTGTTCAATTGATGACCCCCGGGGGTAGGGTGGGGCCCAATGGGGGATCAAAAGTTTTACATAAGAACACATAGAAAAAATATTTCTTCTCAAGAACAGAAAAGCTATGTGTAGTCATATTGATATGGAAGCATCCTCATGTAGTGTAGATTCAAGTTTGTTCAAATGATGACCCCTGGGATAGGGAGGAGCCACAATGGGGGATCAAATTTTTACAAAGGAATATATGGGAAAATTTTTTTAAAATCTTCTCAAGTACAACAAAGCCATTTGTTATATTGACATGGAAGCATCATCAGGTAGTTTAAAATTAAAGCCCCCCCCCCCCTCCCCTGGTAATCTTTTCAATACTGAACTGATTTGTGCTTTTGCCTAGCCAAGGTGCTCAGGTGAGTGATGTGGCCCATGGGCCTCATGTTTTTTTTGTATAAATAGAATTTACTTGAAATGTTTGAAGTCTTCATATACTAAAATAGACTTTTGTTTGGTTTTAATACATAAGCCTTTTAAGAGACTAGAACCATCACTCAAACAAGGAATGTACAATTCCAGTCAGACTGAACTCAGAAGTCCTAAATGCATTTCATCATTTTCCATCAGCATCGCAAATGTGTTTTATTCTCCCTAGATTACAGTATATCCCCCCCCCCCCCCCCCCCCCCCCCCGACTCTCAGATTCAATGAAGTGAAGTTTCAAGTGATGAATTCATTCCAACCATAAGGTCAACAAACATGAAAAATACAATGGACATCTCTGCATTACATTTTAGAGTGTATTAGATCTGTAACACATTGACAGCAGTCGCTTGTGTAGTGCCATACTAATTTCTGTAACATATGAACAATTTCCATCTCTCGACACATTAGTGGTCTAATAATTCTAGAAAATTGTAAGATTCCTTCATTATTTTTCCTTGTTATTCAAAATTCCAGTATATGACAATTACATTGGGCGGCATTTTCTTAAGTGCCAATATTTCATTAAACATAACTATAAAAAAGTACAGTCCCAAATCTGTGTAACTGGTCATGTATCATACTTCATACATACCTACATTTATAACCAACTAGACATTAGATATTTGGTACAAAGGTAATTTGGGTATAAATTCAGTAGGTACATTGTGTCCATTAAATTGCTTCATGTAAATAATAATATTGCTTTTATCACACATGACTTCGGTTTTACAGCAGCTTTTTGAGACCTTTTAGTTTTGTTTTCTCTTATTAATCATTTCTTTGTTGTAACTGTTAAAACAATAAATATCACAGTGTTAAATAGTGTCTATTGTTTTGTCTGCAGACAAGTCCTTGGGACTTGCTTTTTGGGAATATTTTAACCATGACAGAGGTACACATTGCTTTTTAGCTCACCTCGACGAAGTCGAGATGAGCTTATGATATACTGTAGGCATCCCGGTTAAAGTTTTAGGAGCAAGTCCCATTCCCAAGTAACTATTAGCTCTACCTGGACCAAACTTGCATGGATGATGCATCTAGGGATGGACACTACCACACTTGCTGCGGATGTTGGATCTGACCTAAATTTTCCAGATGAGTGACCAGGTTAAAGTTTATGAGCAGGTCCATTCCCAAGTAACTATAAGCCCTACCTGGACCAAACTTGCATGGATGATGCATCTAGGGATGGACACTACCACACTTGCTTCGGATGCTGGATCTGACCGAGATTTTCCAGATGAGTGACCAGGTTAAAGTTTTTGGAGCAGGTCCATTCCCAAGTAACTATAAGCCCTACCTTGACCAAACTTGCATGGATGATGCATCTAGGGATGGACACTACCACACTTGCTTCAATGCTGGATCTGACCTAAATTTTCCAGATGAGTGACCAGGTTAAAGTTTTTGGAGCAGGTCCATTCCCAAGTAACTATTAGCCCTCCCATTGACCAAACTTGCATGGATGATGCATCTAGGGATGGACACTACCACATATGCTTCGGATGCAGGGTCTGACCTAGATTTTCCAGATGAGTGACCAGGTTAAAGTTTTTGGAGTAGGTCCATTCCCAAGTAACTATAAACCCTACCTTGACCAAACTTGCATGGATGATGCATCTAGGGATGGGCACTACCACACTTGCTTCGATGCTGGATCTGACCTAAATTTTCCAGATGTGTGACCAGGTTAATGTTTTTGGAGCAGGTCCATTCCCAAGTAACTATAAGCCCTACTTGGACCAAACTTGCATGGATGATGCATCTAGGGATGGACACTAACCAACCTGCTTCGGATGCTGGATCTGATCTAGATTTTCTACATGAGTGAATTTTAGCCATATTTTAACCAAATTAGCATGGATGATGTATCTAGGGATGGACACTACCAGACTTGCTTTGGATTCTGAATCTGATCTACATTATCCAGATGAGTGACCAGGGTAATTTTTTTGGTGTAGTTATATATTATGGCCTGTTATGATTAAACTTGCATGGATGGTGCATCTAAGGATGAAAACTTCCAGACTTGCTTTGGATGTTGGAACTGACCAAAATTTTCTTGATTACTAAATAGGTTAAAAGTTTTTTTGAGCAGGTCTATTTCCAAGTAACTACAAGTCCTACTTAAACCAAGCTTTCAAGGATATTGATCTTGGGATGTTCCCTAACTAGAAAAAAATATTATGTGAAATTTGCCTTACTTATAGATAACATTAGTCGAGGTGAGCTTCGTAATCTTTGATTACCTATGTTTTTCTGTCAGTAATTTTATTGTTTTATACAACTGATAAGGAACTGCCTGCTATATATTTCCATGTCTGGCTGGGGAGATTACAAGAATGTACATGTATATCTGACAACATGGCTGATGCCTTACATCTCAATATTAAAAATCAATCAGTCCTTTTGTACATGTCTCCCACATAATTGTCCTTAAGAAAATAAATCCTTAAATAGTTACTGTCTACAGATGAATATTGAGTGGATCAGTTTTGCAGATGGCTCAGCTTACCCTCAATGTCTATGAGACTGTTTCTATAGACAATATAACAAACTAAACAATTTATTTTCTTAAAAAACCATAACATTAGAAATATATACAAAAGAACTACATGTATTGTGTGCAGGTTTCCCACGAAGCTCTGCATGCCTTTATTTAAAATAAAAAAAGATTTTAAATTCACAAAACAAGAGGCCCAGGGGCCACATCGCTCACCTGAGCACTGTGGCTAGGAAAAGAGGAAAAATCTGTTTAGTATTGAAAAGCTTAAATGCATAAGTGGTCCCAACCTACCCCTAAAAGGGAGTGGGGGGTATGATTTGAACAAAATTAAATCTACACTAACTAAGGATGCTTACATGATTATTTGACTGTGACTTTTTTTCTCTACAAGTTTGAACTTTCATTGTGGCCCCACCCTACCCCTGGAGGTCATGATTTGAACAAACTTGAATCTACACCACCCAAGGACGCTTCCATATAAATATGACCAATCACAGCTTTGCTGTTCTTGAGAAGAAGATTTTTCCTATATATTGCTACATAAAACTTTGATTGTCCATTGTGGCCCCACCCTACCCCCAGGGGTCATGATTTGAACAAACTTGAATCTACACTACCTGAGGATGCTTCCAAATAAATATGACCAATCATAAGTTTGCTGTTCTCGAGAAGAAGATTTTTGAAGATATTTCTTATATATATATACTATGTTAAACTTTGATCGTCCATTGTGGCCCCACCCAACCCCCGGGGGTCATGATTTGAACAAATTTGAATCTACACCACCTGGAATGGTTCCATATAAATATTACCAATCATAGTTTGCTGTTCTTGAGAAGAAGATTTTTGAAGATTTTTCCTATATACCCCTATGTTAAATAAAACTTTAATCTTCCATTGTGGCCCCACCCTACCCCCGGGGGTCATGATTTGAACAAATTTGAGTCTACACTACCTGACAATAATTCCACATGAGTTTCATCTTTCCTGGCCCATTGGTTCTTGAGAAGAAGATTTTTCAATAATGCCATTAATTTTTTGATATTTCGTAATTATCTCCCCTTGGAGGGGGGGCGTAGCCCTTCATTCAAACAAACTTGAATCCCCTTTACCCAAGGATACTTTGTGCCAAGTTTGATTGAAATTGGCCCAGTAGTTCTGGAGAAGAAGATGAAAATGTGAAAAGTTTACCACAACGCCAACGACAACGACGACAGACAACGGACAAATTTAGATCAGAAAAGCTCACTTGAGCCTTCGGCTCAGGTGAGCTAAAAAGCAAGCAAGTCCTCTCATGTATAGATGCAATTTATGGCCTATGAGCTCAAAGGACATGGGAGGGCACATTAGCTTAAATTAAATGAATTTAATAGCTACCCAAGTTATACTGGTATAACCTGGGTTGGGGTAGTTTACGCTTTATAAACCACAAAGTGGTTAAATTCATTCCTGAATATAATTTAATTTTCTATCATTAAGTGTAAAAAAAAAAAAGACAATTTCTCCTTAAAAAAAAAAAAACGGTTAAATTCATTCCTTATAATTTAATTTTCCATCATTAAGGAGGTTGGATCCTGCCATCAAAAGTAATGAGAATTTTTTATCAAGTATATTTTTAGAACTTATACACATAGCTTTATTAAAAATCAAAACAAAAAATGGGGGTCAATGCGCTTCTTTTGGCACTACAGAGCATTTAGTTTGACCTTTTTGCACTGTAAATACGTCTTACACATAAATCAATTTTTAAAGTTTCTACTGCAATAATTTTGTTCAAATAAATAATGGGGACAAAAACAGTCTTATTTCATCTTAAATAGACACATTAAAATTTGTGACAACGAAGAAATTTTCAAATTACTCCGCATGTTCAATTATTTGACCTTTTTGCACTCAAACATTTTCATTTTTCTGGCATTAAAAATTTAACAAGCAAAAAAATCATTTGAAAGTAATGACATTTTATTGAATTTAAGAAGAATGGTAAAAGGTATCGTATATATTCAGAAAAGAAAATCAAAAGTGGGGGTCTGTGATGTTAATTTTCAGATATTACTAAAACAGTGCTAATTTTAAGCTTAAATTAGGGCTATTTTTTTCTTCATGTTCACAATATATTTGCTATATTTATCATATATGCTGATAGAATTCATGACAGTTTATTTAATAGATAATTTAGGACCAATATAAAACAGTCCACTGCACAAAATAACTATGTGTGCAGACTGCATGTAAAAATAGGAATCCAAACTTAGCATACTTTATATACTTCGAAAGAGAAAAAATGATCATTTTCTTCTAAAAAACCTTCCGCCACAAAATATAGTTCCCCACTTAATGCTTTTAGTATGGAATTTAATCATGGAGTTTTAACTGAATATAGTTAAATTGGCATTGTAGAATCCAAATTTATTGTAAGAATTAAAACATTATGCAGAATTTTTGAAATACAGGTTAAGATAAAAATTTGCTCAAAAGCTCAGGAGCGAACCTCGTTAAGTGTAAAAAAAAAAAATAAGACAATTTCTCCTTCAAATTGTAGGTACAAGTGTATTTTAAATGTAACGTCAAGCGGATTGATACGTTTTTGACGTAAGTCATTGTGACGTAGGCAACCCAGGTTATACAATATATTCTATTTTTTTTATCCAATCAAATGATGCTTAAATTATATATATATGTGTGTGTGTGTGTAACAGGGTGAAATATATTTTTTTTTTTATCATTTTCATATATTTTCCTCAGACCAGTGAAACCGGAGGGGACTGTAGGTTTCCTCTGCGTCTGTCTGTCTGTGTAGCTGTCCCTCTATCTGTCCCACTTGGTTTCCACACTTTTTTTTTCTAAACGCTTGCAGATATGAGCTGTTTTTTGGTATGTGAGTGTATCTTGATGGTTACAGATCAAGTTTTGCAATTCGTTCCGCTTCTTTGATTTTTTACGGAATTATGACCTTTCAGTTTTGAACGGGAACCAGATTACACTTGCTGGTAAGGTACTAGTATTGCTAATGCAATACTCTCAGAATGCTTGTATTATTACAGTAACTAGTGAATTCTGTTGTCACTACAGAATTTACTATGTTCGTTCACTGCCATATTCATTCATACAGGTGAGTGGTCAGTGCGAGCAGGGACCTATATACTGTTAGTATATAGGTCCCTGGTGCGAGTAAGGGTATGAGTGGTCGGTTTCTTTTCTGTTCCTTGCAGATTTGCAGCATTCTCCCGCACTCCAACCTTTGACTTTGGGGAGAGAAGACGTTTCCTCCCCAAAACAAATTTATCTTACAATAATTATGGTCACATAGTCAGGGATTATAGGGTAAGAAATAATTGTCAAATTATCTCTTAGTATTCAATTACTATTCTGAATATCTTTCTGATCATTTTATTTATATCAAGTAATTTCTAAATTATCCAAATTTATAAATATAAATGGTCCACATAATAGTGTGAGCGAGGTGAGAAGATGTTTATTAATTATATTAATTATCTGGTTTTATTTTTCAAATCACCTTTTCTTTCATTATACAGGTATGTTGCGTTATATTCCACAGAAAATACATAAAATTCTACAAACCCAGCAGCCAAGCTGTGTTTTAATTGTCATTTCATCTATTTACTTATATATACAACCTAATTTTAAATTACACATATATGTACAACCATCAATAATCTACCCCCCCCCCCCCCGACTTTAATTTGTGGCATACAAGATTTAATGGTCAACAACAACTATAGCAACTTCAAAGACAGTTTTTATTTGTTCTCTGGTATAAAAAAAAGGGACATCTAAACACATAATGAATAGAAAATATAGAAATTTTACAATAAATTAAACATGTACTAATATACCAGACAATACAGAATTGATTGTAAACTCATATTTTTTATCATTTCACAACAGCATTGTAAAAAACAATTATTATTCTAAACCAATCATACACACTCCTATCTTAAGTTTCAGTAGACTGCCATAATTTGCATTCTGAACTAATGTATGGATGAATCATGTCTATACTTGACAATATTTCACATCTAATATTAAAAATCCCATTGGTCATTATATAAAAATGCTCTGTGACTTTCAGCATTATGTCAGTTTTGTATCACATTTGTTCTATGGTTTTCATGACTAAAAAATGATATGTTTTATAAATGAACTCAAGTAAGTATATTTCCTCTCTACACAAAACACTATAAGGATTTTTTCCTACACAATGTACATGTAATGAAAAAGTTTCTGGATGTTAGGGTAAGATATAAACAATATATATAAATGTTTGTTTTTATACAAATTTGAATACTTAATATACAGTACATTACTGCTGACACTTGTTCATAGGCTTTCTAGTGTAAATATGTAAGCATGCATACATAAATAATCTTGTATAAAATTTGCTAAAACATGACAATAATAGGAAATTAACCTTACAATCACACATGAACTTGATCAACATTCAGAATGGGGATGAAGTAACACAGTTGGGGTGGAATGGTTGAGTATCCTATCTATCTTCATGTCATCAAAGTTCATCTTTGTTTTTCTTCATCCAATCATCTACAGATTTAATGTCCTTATTAATCTCCTCTGGGTCATGGGACGGGAGAGCACTGGAAAAGTATTACTTTACGTATTAAGTTTACAGTTACTTAAGTCCTCCAAAAAGCACTAAAATAAAGTACCAAAATTTTGAACTGGGTAAAATTGAGTATATACAGTCAAACCTCGTTATCTCGAACTCAATGGGACTGAGAAAAAACTTCGAAATATCCAAGGATTCGAGATATCGAGGGTGAAATACTTAAAGAAAAAGTGGTTGAGACTTCCAAACCATGGTATTTGAGATTCAGTGTTCGAGATACCAAAGTTCAACTGTGTGTCATATTATCATGAATAGTTAGAGTATGTTCTTGGACATAATTCTCTGGAAGCCATTTATTACGAGGGTTGTCTGGTAAAATCGTGGACAAGTTGTCTAGAATGAAAAATAATCATCACTGTGTTCTAAAAATTTTACTACTCTTTAGTATATTTTTCATCAATATACATATCAAATTTCAAATAGATATATACATAATAAACAAATTATGAGATTTTATGTTATGTGTGGTATCGCCTTACGGCGCATGGATGATAAGGTCAAAGTGTCTATAGCAGTGTTACGTTTCCTCTTTGCTAAAAAAAAGTTGGATAAGCCCCACTTAAATTTGGGAATTTCATTGATGCACATACTTAAGTTTCCCTTTATTCCTCCATAAACAGTCAAGGAACCAATCTCGCACACACATGGGACCTTCTTATAATAAGATTTATTAGTTAGTTATGGACAGTACTCTCACTCTCATTCAAGTAAATATGCTATCTTATATCGACGGTTTTACAGTGACAGTGTCTTTTGCTATTCCCAGTAGCTGTTTGTCCATATGTTTTATTCTACCGGGGACTCAATCAGAAAGATTTCGCTTAGAAAACTCCCATTTCACTTGGATACTAAAGATCTATTGATATTTATATATATTTTTTCTTCTGTAGTCATTTCAAGTCTCTTAGGGTGTCATTACTACATTTGAATCAAACTGAACTGCTCTCCGGTGCGCTGTAACATCATCAAACGTCGACATTTTTCACGCATTGTGCTTATACCATTTTCACATTTCAAATGTTCAGGAAACTGCCAAAAATTAAGCAAATGCCTTGAAATTTTCCAAAAGACAACATAAAAGACAGTGGATTAAAAACAGGATAATTTTTACCCAAATCTTATCTATATTTAATATATATATTTAATACTTTTATTTCGAAATAATACTCACGTATTCTCTAATGAAACCCTGGTTTTTTGATCGTGTGCCATAGGACTGAACCCTGTGCACATTCAAGCATAAAATCTTTATTTTTGTCTATATTTTATCAAAACAATTAAGATGCACTTAAATATGATAAATAAACATTTAGCTGAAAATTTCAGCTTAGTGCGTTCATTATTTTTTGATAAAAACGCTTTGTCCACGATTTTACCGGACATCCCTCGTACTTAGTTTTGTACATCAAATGAAAAGAATTTCATGACATATATATATATATACAGTAAAACTTGTCTAATCCGGACACTACTGGTTCCAAAGAAAATGACTGGATTACACAACACGGATTAGACAACATTTTAAACAAATAAATTTACTGAAATGGACATAAAGTTAACATTGTATTAAGCAAGATTTTGGATTACACAACATCCGGATTAGACAAGTTTCACTGTATATATAATGACACTTACTTGACAATAGCAGCAGAAACTTTGTCTATAACACCACCTAAACATAAACGTGTATTGTAAGTGTATGCCTGACATGGGGCTTAAAAAATCAAGCACTTGGATGTTTAGAGACTAATCTTGTATTTATTGAAAATATGTTAAACAAACATTCATTACAAGTTATTGGAAGCTTTATATCTTTTGTGCATGAATATCATGTACTACCTGGCTGGCAAATTGTATCACATACTCCCGAACACAGGTAACAGAATTTACAGTACTGGAACACAAAAAAAAAAGGTTTAATTTTCCAAAAATCCATTAATCATTTAGAGGGTGAATACATATATGTCACAAATTAGAAAACAGATTAACATGCAGCTTTGTTAACAGTGATGATCTTTTAAGGAAAAATCAAATTCTCCTTTGAAGTACTAGGGGTGCAGGATCAAAAACTTTGTGGACTGGTGTAATAAAATTTTCATTATGCTTTTAATTTTAATGATTTTTATTTTGACAATATATAAATATATGTTTAACCAGCATACAAAATTTCATCGTAAATCAAGAAATAAAACAAAAATAATATTGTAAAAATCAAAGGCGTTGCAACCCGGCACATCTCACCATGAGGCACATAATAAACATTTTTTTTAACAAAACATTCCCAACTCTTTTCGCTTCATCTCTGGTGACGATACATCCATTCCGGGTCATAGGATAAAAAGACATCTTTTACTGCTTATCTAATTCACAAAGATTGCAAATCTTCAATCATGTGAAAATAGAAATTGCATTAGAAGGGAAAAATCACAAGGTCTGGGTAACATTCTCCTCAACAAGACAGCTGATACTACTTTTCCCATCACAACTTTTTAATGTCCCGATCATCCATTTAATTACACTGTTTTTCCGTTCATCCCTGAACCACTTATCCGACTTAAAAACTAAAGATTTGGACACAGATTTTTTCTTCCCCTGCTTGATTTAACATATTTAACATTCTGATCGACATTCTATGAGTTACAAACAAACCTGTATAAAATTGCAGGAATACACTTAGCTTTCTGCATGGCATCATTTTTTCTAATCATATTACTGTTTAATCATTAAAGATACTCAAAATAAAGTGAACAAGATCTGTTTATAAAACAAAAAAAATTACTCGATTGTACATAAAACAGAACTTGACCTAGATATTTTTATGATAAATCTGTATACCTCTGCAAAGAAAATGAATGGAAACTGCAAATAATTGGAATTTTTCTAAGTCTTAGGTGCATAACTCTGTCAAAAATTGCTCGATCGTACCCAAAACAGAACTTGACCTAGATATTTTTATGATAAATCTGTATACCAAATTTTATACAAGTATGTGCAACCTCTGCGAAGAAAATGAACAGAAACTGTTGGTGTACTGACAGACGAACAGACCATCAGAATGACCAACAGACAGCAGCAAAGCAATTCTTCGAAGAGGGGCATAAATATTTAAAACATTATATAACAGCTCTATGTGTCCATTTATATCTGCTTTCTTGAAAATTTACTAGAAAATGAGATTTTTGTGAAAACTTTTTTCTTGCATGTTTACTTTATGTTACCTAAAATAAACTGAGGGTGTGTCAGTTATGCAAAACAGTCATTCCAATCACAGGTACTTGACGTTTTAAACCGTTCTCTTTAATGATAAAAATATCCCCATACTATAATAATAACAAGGTACGTCACGGTCGCCATCTTGAATTTTTCAGGTCAACTACATCGCCTCGATTTTTTGTCTACAACATGTTTAAAATCAACAGACACAACCACCATCGTTAATTACTTACTTTAGATATGTCTCAACTTTCGGGTTATTCCACTGAAATCATGTAACATCCATTCTAATTATTCAAATATCACTCCAAACTCAGTCTACTGCTTCCGATTCGTAAATCTTAGAAAAGGGAGGCCGGAAGTTGATGCTTTTATGTAAATGAGAATACCCTTCAGTTATATTTGATTGGTTAAAAGAAAAATGACATTTCGCGGGAAAAGTCCGGCAGAGACAGCATGTGCTTTTTAAAACAACTATTACACGCTTTTCAGAGATATCATCCACTTAGAGTTGTTTCTGTTATCTGGAATTAACACATTTTTTCCCATTGGTGTGTTTTGTTTATTTAATACATGTTATTGAGTTTTCATCCTCGTTGAAATTTTTTGTAAAAGGCTTGTTTCAACTATACATGTATCAGTCAAAAGCGAGATACATTTATTTTCAAATAACTAATAGAGGAGAAAGGGTTACAACATCAATAACATGTGATGCATACAATGTACTAGCATTAGAAAAAAAAAGAGAGATCCCGGATTAAAATAAATGGGGGGGGGGGTATACCAAGTACCTGTGGTGCGCGGGTTTTTTTTTTTTTTGGTTTTTTTTTTTAATTCTTTAAAGAGATCGGCAAAGTTGTATTCTTCTAAGTAAGCAGGTACTGGAAAAAATATTTCTTATGAAACGAAGGTAGACTGTTCTTAGGTTAAATAAAAGGATTGTAACAGTTATGAAGGATAATGGGTTTACAGCAGAGTCGCTTTAGTTCCAGTCCGCCATTGCTGTTATTTGTTGACAGGATTTCGTGAAAGCAGACACTTGGAACCCATACCACCTGTAGGTCATTACTCAAAAAACAGGCAGATATATTATGCAAAGTGATTGAGGCACGTAGCATCTTTTTTTTCGGGGGGGGGGGGGGGGGGTAGAATAAAAAAAACACGCAAAATAAATAAATAAATAAAAAATAATTTGAAAAAATTAAAAATAAATAGTCAGTCAGTCATAAGTGAATCCCCCCCCCCTTTTTTAAAATAATTTTCCACCGCTGAATTTAAATATATAACGTATAAAAGACCTTTTAATATCAGATGAGCTAGTGCTTATGTCTGAACCCTCATTCCACCTTCCTTTAGGTGAAATATATGTATTACGAGTCTATTAGAAATTTCAGAAGAGAGGCGAGCAAAAGTATCATGAAGCAAAAGCATCATGTTTGAGCTCTGCGTCTGGTATTTTTTCCTCCTTTTCATTATTATGTTTTGATTTACTCCATTCAAACCCTTTTTAAAAGTTTTTGACGATTCTCATAGACATCTCCTTTCTTGTATATTACAGTAATTCTTGGACCCCCCCCCATCTTTTTTTTAATTAAGTGTGGGACTACTCCAATGTTAATGTAAAAAGTACACAGCATGTAGTCTGAAACCAATTATGTGCAAATATATATATGAATACGTGTCAATATAATAAGTAAATATAAAATGTGATGTGCTCAGATTTCATTCTTTTCCCCATACGAACGTGTTTTTCAGTTCATTATTATTCCATGTTAATATAAGGACCAATCAGAAAAGGGCTATCCCGCATTATGACATAAAAGCATCAACTTCCGGCCTCCCTTTTCTAAGATTTACTGAATCGGAAGCAGTAGACTGAGTTTGGAGCGATATTTGAATAAATAGAATGGATGTTACGTGATTTCAGTGGAATAACCCGAAAGTTGAGACATATCTAAAGTAAGTAATTAACGTTGGTGGTTGTGTCTGTTGATTTTAAACATGTTGTAGACAAAAAATCGAGGCGATGTAGTTGACCTGAAAAATTCAAGATGGCGACCGTGACGTACCTTGTTATTATTATAGTATGGGGATATTTTTATCATTAAAGAGAAAGGTTTAAAACGTCAAGTACCTGTGATTCCAATAGTCAATATAATGTAAATTAAAAAGTAAAAAAATTAACAGCAGAATATAATTTTGGTCTTAGTTGTAATTTCTTTTGTATAACGTACCCCAGAAACTTTGTGATCACCCCTCTTAATTCTATTTAAACATTCAATACTCGAGTATTTTTCTTCACATTATTTATTAAATATTATATAATTCATTTATTTATTTTCAAAACACCCCTTTTTAAATTCCAGGGCTGTTTTCCTGTTCATAGAATCTAGCCTACCTGTTAAGTTAGACATGTTAGATATCTAGGTTGTATTAAACAATAAAATGCTTTCCTCGGTTGTTAGTACGGGAATTAACATATCGCAGCTGCTGCAGAAGAAATACATAACCCGCATAAACAGGTTATGTAATTTTTTTTCTACAATAGCTGCGACGTTAACTCTTGTACTAAAAGATTCTATAAGGAGCTATGTAGAACTACTACAATCTTGAACAGTACAGCCCTAAAATCACCTACAAAACTATCTGCAACTTACCTTGCACATTTTACAGTTGGGCTTTGATGGACTAGTTTCACATGGGCAGTCTTTATCACACAGCTTGCAGAACTGAAAAGGATTTTTCTTTTTCTTTTTTATCTTCTTAGCTTACATATTTATAATTTAATTTATAATTTAAAGTTTAAAAGTTTGCATTCCATTTAGACAGTGACTTCACCATTTCACATAAAAACTGTAACAATTAAACTATTCTTTTAATTTGAAAAATTCCGTTTATACAGACTTAAATGCTTTAAATCACAAATTGTTTCCTGGTTCCTCTGCGTTTCACAAACTTTGTCCTACCTTGCAGTATTCACAATATCCACAAACTGAACCTTTCGCATAATCTACTTTTTCTTGATCAACCTTCTCTTCCTCGTTGCTTGATTCTACAGCCAAAGAAAGTGAAAACAGAGCTAGGAAACCCAACAAAACCAAGTAGCGTGTGTTAAGCTTCATTCTTCTTTAAATCAACTTTGGCGTCTTTGCCTGTCACTATAGTCAATGTTGTGACGTGTACCTCGTGCTTCCTTTTCCGGGATTAGAAGAGGGGAAATTCGGAATATTTTAGATATCATCGGGTTCGGTTTTATATTTCCTTTTTTTTTTTAACTTTCAGTACTTATGAAAAATTAATTTAGGTAGAAAAAACTACTGGGATTTTGAAAAATATGTGTTTTCAAAGTAGAGTTGTACGTTTTTTAAAAAATACTTTTGCGAAGTCTTTTATGACTATTTACAGGTATTAGCCCTTTCAATTCAACATGGCTGACCATGAATTAGATGCGCTAGAGAACAGATTAGATATAATTGAAAATAAGGTGTTTGGAAGCTCAGAGAAAGATGCATTTTATCCCAAGGTATGTCTCAACTTGGGGAGCTTTAAAGTAACTTGATGCATTGTGGCATTTGACTGTATGCAATTTTTATTTGATTTATTTATATTTTTGACATTTTTAAAGGGAAATGTCTATCGGCACGACGGTCGTGCCGATTATTTTCGTTATTCGCACGACGGTCGTGCTAATAACAGTTCTTATCCGCACGACACAAGAGAGATAACTAGAATTATATACAATAACCAACGTAAACTTTTCACCAAAAATTTAATCCAAAGGAAAAGGGATGCATCTAACGTTCAGTTAAGCAAAATTTGCTAACGTTGAATTTTCTTCGTGAATCGTCGTGACACAGTATAATAAGAACTATTTTTTAATTCGTCCTTTATCATCATCTCTTGGGTAAATGTAACGTACTTCTAACATTATTTTGACTGGAAATATATATAAAAAAAAAATATAGATATATTTATTTTCAATAATTTTCTTTCGTTTTTATGTGTTTATATTCTCTTTCAATAATTTTCCATTTTTCTGGATGGCTTAATAATCTCTCTCTCTAAGTCTCTCTCTCTCTCATTCCAGCTACTGTAGACGTACTTTTTTCTCGTGGGATTAATTAATAACGCTATATGTGAAAAAATATATCACAGCGTATAAGTTTAAAAATCTTTAAGACGTGCAAAGGCAATAAAAAATTCGGATAATTTTCTGTCCGCGAATTGAACAGAAGAACCACGCACGCTAACTCGAAATTCCCGCCTACATTTTGCACCCATTTAATTCAATATAAATGGCAGTTTGGCCATTAAAACCTATTTGAATGCAAAGAAGAGTTTATTATTAATTGATTAATAATTTTAAAACCAGGGCCAAAAACTTAAGTGCTCTTATTTACGACTCTTATTCAAAAGGGGGGTTTGTGAAATAACAATTCATAAAACCTATAAAAAGGAATTTTTGTTTCACGGGGGGAGAGAGAGAGAGAGAGATGTTTTTAAAATGTTTTCCGTTGATTTCTGTAGTGAAAAACGCTGATTTTACCAAATTTAAAGAGTTATCTCTCTTTGTTTTCCCAAATAAGTTATGTTTTATGAAAATTCACATATTTAAATACCTATATTAGATATGAAAAATCATTCAAATATGTTAACTTTTGAAATTTGACTTGAGGCGGCAGAACAATACTATCGTTCGCAGTTCTTTGTGATTCCGTGGAATTGTGACCCCGTGGAAAAAATAACGTTTACATTACTTCACATATATATTATAAAATGATTTAAATATTCTGTCGTATTTTTCCCATTTATTTTATTTAAAAATAAATTTTATTTTAAGTAGTAAATCAATTAATTTCTAATATATTCACAGAGGATTTTTTTTAGTTAATTTATACAATGTTACATGTATATACTTTGATAGTGAACATATACAAGGTTTCGTCTAAACGTTTTCTAATTTAAGTACGTTGATCAAACTTGTTTGGAGTTTTTTCAAATATACAGTTAGGAACCATTTAAATTCATTCAAAAATTCTTCAAAATCAATATGATACGATATAATCCATGTCCATGAAAGAAAAGACAAAAAGACACTGAATTTAATTTCAGAGATGTAAATGTAAATATTTGAAAACAAAAGCATGGGATAGATTCACATTTAGTCCACTTTATTACAATACTGAGACCGTAATCTTGGATTCCGATATAATAATTCACGTGTACAGTACATGTATCATAGGACACAGATTACCAATTATTTCGCTATAATATATTCCTTTATAACATAAAAATTAATTTAAAGAATTTAACTGCCTCAACTCACTTGAAATTTGGCACAGAGCTAGAACAATTCAATCAAGTCTAAAAATATTCTGAATCTCAGGAAAATTTGTTACATTCCAGAGGATTTTAAAGAAGAAACCCTTTATTTTTTTAAATGGCACTACTTGCACAAATTGGAGTGAATTAACCGTCAGTGTCGGACTGTCCAGAAGCTTTTTTTTTCTAATATATAATATTGAAATTTGAGTGTCGTATTTCGAAAAAAGGCCGTTGTTTTTCTTTTTGAAAAATCGTAATCGTAATTACTAGTATGCCGTGGCAAACACTCTAGCCTTTGAATAAGCTAGGAATTTCGGAAGAGTAAGCATGGTAAGGAATAAGTTCACTTTTTGTGTCCGTCTAATATGTAAAATTCTACATACAATAGCAAAGCACCGATTAAAAATTTATTTAAATAAATAAAGTATATACAAATATTAATTATATAAATATAAAGTTGTAAACAAAAAACAAATATAAAATTGTTTCAAAGTCTTTCGTGCGAATAGCTTCCGTAATTAGCACGACCGTCGGGCGGATAACTTCGGTAATCGGCACGACCGTCGTGCGGATAGCCTCGGCCTTTTTAAAGATAAAATAATATTGAAATAAAATTGCTAGCAAGCTATCATCTTCGCTAGCCAAGGGTTTCTGATACGATACTCTCCTCATAAGCAGGGTTTAAGAGGAGAGTAGCGTATCAAAAACCTTTGGCTAGCGAAGATGGCAAGCTATTAAAATAGCTTAATTAAGCTTTGCCTTATTTAATTTTGTATAGCTAAATGAGGAGATTTTGTCGGACCTGATATTATTACGAATAATGCATACATGTGATTCTTCCGGCGGGAGACGGCATTATCCTGTTATTCGCTCCGCGGGGTGAATAATATTTGACGTTATTGACGTTATGTCAAATGAAAACCATTGGTCGATGTGAGGTCAGTATTTGAGAGTTTTATAGGTGGAGGTGCTACTAAATACTGGAAAGGGAAATCAAGAGTTCAGGACTGAATCTATATGTAGCCTACATAATAAACATACAAATTTCAAGCGTTTTTTTATATTTTATCTTCACAATATAAAATAAGAAATTTATAAATGAAATTTGAAAGTTTGCCCGTGTGCATAAACATTTTATGCAAGGACAAAGGGCCATACTTATTCGCACCGGTGCGAATAACAGGAGTATATATATATACAGACGATCTTTCCATTTTCAAGCTAAAATGCTCTGGAAAGGGAAGACTTCCCGGGAAAAGGGTTTCTTTTGGGGAGAGTACATAAAAAATGGGGCTTGGAGTTTTTTGGGGAATATTCACTCTAAAATTGGCATTTTATGAAAGGACATAGGGCCATACTTATTCGCACCGGTGCGAATAACAGGAGTATATATATACAGACGATCTTTCCATTTTCAAGCTAAAATGCTCTGGAAAGGGAAGACTTCTCGGGAAAAGGGTTTCTTTGGGGGAGAGTATATAAAAAATGGGGCTTGGAGTTTTTGGGGGGATATTCACTCTAAAATTGGCATTTTATGAAAGGACATAGGGCCATACTTATTCGCACCGGTGCGAATAACAGGAGTATATATATACCAACGATCTTTCCAATTTCAAGCTAAAATGCTCTGGAAAGGGAAGACTTCCCGGGAAAAGGGTTTCTTTGGGGGAGAGTATATAAAAAATGGGGCTTGGAGTTTTTGGGGGGATATTCCCTCTAAAATTGGCATTTTATGAAAGGACATAGGGCCATACTTATTCGCACCGGTGCGAATAACAGGAGTATATATATACCGACGATCTTTCCAATTTCAAGCTAAAATGCTCTGGAAAGGGAAGACTTCCCGGGAAAAGGGTTTCTTTGGGGGAGAGTATATAAAAAATGGGGCTTGGAGTTTTTGGGGGGATATTCCCTCTAAAATTGGCATTTTATGAAAGGACATAGGGCCATACTTATTCGCACCGGTGCGAATAACAGGAGTATATATATACCGACGATCTTTCCATTTTCAAGCTAAAATGCTCTGGAAAGGGAAGACTTCCCGGGAAAAGGGTTTCTTTGGGGGAGAGTATATAAAAAATGGGGCTTGGAATTTTTGGGGGGATATTCCCTCTAAAATTGGCATTTTATGAAAGGACATAGGGCCATACTTATTCGCACCGGTGCGAATAACAGGAGTATATATATACCGACGATCTTTCCATTTTCAAGCTAAAATGCTCTGGAAAGGGAAGACTTCCTGGGAAAAGGGTTTCTTTGGGGGAGAGTATATAAAAAATGGGGCTTGGAGTTTTTGGGGGGATATTCCCTCTAAAATTGGCATTTTATGAAAGGACAATAACAGGAGTATATATATACCGACGATCTTTCCATTTTCAAGCTAAAATGCTCTGGAAAGGGAAGACTTCTCGGGAAAAGGGTTTCTTTGGGGGAGAGTATATAAAAAATGGGGCTTGGAGTTTTTGGGGGGATATTCCCTCTAAAATTGGCATTTTATGAAAGGACATAGGGCCATACTTATTCGCACCGGTGCGAATAACAGGAGTATATATATACAGACAATCTTAATTTCCATTTTCAAGCTGAAGTTCTCTGGATTTTTTTTGGGGGGGGGGGATATTCATGATGAAAAGGCATTTTATGGATGAAAATAGAGTTATACTTATTCGCACCGGTGCGAATGAACAGAGGTAGATTTGCACCGGTGCGAATGAACAGAGGTAGATTTTTTACAAACGCCATTCTCAATTGTTTAGCAGTGTTAACTGGACCATAGGTGAACGCTATTCATGCATCTGTTAGTCATTGTTCCTATTGTTAGGAGTAAATGTGAAAGCGTATTTTTCTTTAATTGTTGTTATGGCATTGAATTTAAAGATCAGATACAGTAAAGATCGAAGAAATGATATCATGTATGTACAGAGATGTATTCCCTGTTCAAATGACATAATGTGTTTTGTAAATTCACAAAAATATACAGGACTGTGTCTCTGCAAACGCATGGCTTCCTTACCTAAAAGAAATTTTAATTGAAATGGCATGAAAATATGGTTTATTCCGTTACAGGTGTATAAATAAACATAAAATATATTATACAGTTGAGTACATTATTAATTTCCTCAGTTTTAAATTAACGTGTAAACAAACAATAGATAAAACATGAAGATAATTATGGTTTATTCCGTAATAAAACAAGCATGAAAATATAATATATTTCACTTTATTCCCTGAGAAATGAATGAACATGAAATTATTAATGAAAATAGGGTTTATTCCGTTACATTATATAGAGAGTAACTTGATGAAATTTATTTCCTCACGCAAAAGAAATAAAGAAAATCACGGAAAAAACGCTCTATATTATCTCACATTTAAAATTTCACTCAATACTGAAATTTAATCGGGGTTAAAAAGAATTCCGACGAAATAAACGCTAATTTCTTAAAATATATATTCTTTCAAGGGAGGTTTAAAATACGAAAAAATGTCATTTAATTTGAGTTTAAGAATATATGATAATCTAAGAAAACATTACGACGGAATAAAGGCTAATTTCTTAAAATATATATTCTTTCAAAGGCAAGTAGAAAAACATAACGTCAACAACGTCAAATATTATTCACTCCGCGGTGCGAATAACAGGATAATGCCCGGGAGACAAAATATCCCGATATTTCCAAATATGGCAAGAAATTGGTACTGTGTTTTGAGGTCATACTTTTGTACCCTAGGGTACATCCCCTATTTATCCTTTAGCAATAAGGTTACAAAAAGGTTACAGTATAAAACCATTGAAAAATGAAAGTAGAAAATTTCTGAAGGACTGTTAACGTGACCTGGTTACAGTGGGTACAGTGGTTATTTAATAATACAAATTCTACTTTTATTATTATATTATCTGGATTCTGAATGTAACCAGGGTACAGAAGGTACTATGGCTACATGATCATTCATTTATATTTCTGAAATTTTACATTATTGACATATAATTGACCTTTGGCACGCAGCAACCAAGTTTCCTATTGACCTTAAGCTTTGGAAACAAAGGGTCAAACATACATAGCACAGTGTAAGAGACCCAAAGGATATATTAAATGCAAATCTTAAAGTGTAAAATTTCAGCTCCTTACCATATTTAATTATGATTAATAGTCCAATGTTCTTTAAAAAATTATCAATTGACTTCAGCATTGCATGCTACACTGTCCACCTGCTACCTATCATAAATCATTTACCTGTGACCCACTCTGATTGGCAAACACAAACTCATGCAGTGCCTGATGATGTACACTATACACAAACCCATTTATCAAATAATAATTATAATGTATGTGTACTATTCATTGTGATCAGTGTTGTTTTCATAACAATTAATATTATTGCTGGAGGATTTTTAGTAACTGTTCTATATCAGGTCAGATTATATATAGTTACATTTATTTTATCTATCTTTGATAAACAAAACTAGTAATATCATAATAATTAAGTTTGATTTTTGTGTAAAATAACATTAACCTAAAAATTACACACCTTAGATGTCAGTCAGAAATTATCACATAGTAATGTTATCTTATAGAATTGAGTAAATCAGCTGTCCTTATTATTATTTTTTTTCTTCTACAAATTGGTTTTTTTTTTCATTTCTTACAGTCTAAGTCATATTGGCTAGCTAGTATACCACTATAGTATAATACTATAAAAAAAATATTAATATGAGTTGGCCTCTATGTACTTTCAATTTGTTATATATAGCCTTGAAAATATGAAATTTCAAAATTACTCTGGTATTGTTTTATTCCATTTAAATTTCATGCTAATTTTCTCTTCATTTTGCTTTTGTGTATTTTCTCTTTCTGTAATTTCTTCTCAAGTCATATAATTAACTGTATAAATTTAATCAGTAATAGTCAATAAGAATTAATTCATATTGAAAGAAAAATCATATACTATATAGGTCTACATGTAGTATACATGCATTCATTCTTTTACTGGTCATTAGGCAATTAATGCTTCTCCTATGGATATTCAGAAATTATATACCGTGTACATTATAGGATAATCTGCATATATATACCAAGGGGACAAACTTTTGATTCAGAAGGGAGGAGATCTGGCCAATTTTCTTTTAGTTAGATAATTTTTATGTCGGTGAAGCTTCATTTACAAGAGGATCATGGACAGATTATACTCAATTTCATTCACTAAAAAAAAAAATGAGCAAAAAAGAAAAAAACAAAACAAAAAACAATAAAAGGGGGAGGAAGGAAATTTGGATGTTAGAGAAAGACAATTTTTAATAAACCGGCCATGTCATATTGCTAAGTGAATTAGACACAGGAGATTTATAATTATGCAGTACAGTGTAACAGTCCAGAGATTTGAGAGACTGGTTGCAAAGTTATTGAACCTGATTATTGTTGACATGTGTAGGAATGTTGAGGTGAGCTTGTATATGTGCATACTTACTTGACATTGAAGGAATATGTATATGTTATGCTTTACATGTAGTTGATAGGTGATTATTGACAAGTTTAACTTTAAGTGATTTGTATTTGTTTAGTTGGAATAGTTTGTGCACATGTTTTGAGTTACGCAGGAATCAGCAGAAAAGTTGTAGTAATTTTAGCCTAAAGTTGCCAGGGACTTTTAACTGGTATTCTGTAGTAGATAATCCATAACTTCCTGGAAGATTTCTTGTTTTCCTGTAGTTTAACTTGTTTTCAGTTGATTTTCGATGGTTTATATTGTCCAGTTGCAAACTGGTAAATTGTTTACAAACTTGGTAGGAGATCGAGTCCGATCGTAAAAGTTTGATAAGTGTCATGGACAATGATTAGCCTATTTCCATTTAGGAATGCATTTGGTGATAGTTTAAAATCAGAATAATGTTTTGCATTTGGTAATATCATAGTTTAAATTCAGAATAATGTTTTGTATGCTGTTATTAGATTTTTCTATGGACTTTGCTACTTATGGGAAATGTCATGAGATATTCTCCAACATCTTCTGACATTTCCAACGTTTTCCAACTTGTACGTCATGTTTTTATTTTTATTTTTAAAAAGAAGATATTCAAGGAATTTTTGTTCTTCTGCTATGATCATTTATTTAGAAATTCTGGGTTTTTGTGGTAAGAAGTTAACATAGGTTGGGCGTTTTTTAATTCAGACTTAAAAATGACTTTAATTTTATTAAAGAAGAGCCAGGGATACTTCCAGCTCATTTTTGGGAACTTTTGGAATATTTGTGGAAGTTTTGGTCAATTTTAGTGACATTATTAACATTTTCTGTTTGTTAGAATTTTTGGTAAATTTGTAATAAATTTGAGAATTAAATGAATTAAATTATTTGAAATTCTTTTCATTAGATTTTAGGTAATTTTAATTTATACATTTAGCTGAGGATTTCTAAATTTTGCTATTGTTTTATAATGGAATTCAGATTTGGGAATTTTCAGGAATTTTACTAGTGATTAGGAAATTTAATTATTAGGAGATTATTGGTTTTTAATTTTCATCCAGTAGGTCTAAGAGAAATTTTAAGAATTAGAAATTTAAACTTTGAAGTTTTACTTTTCCAACATAAGCATTGTGGGAGAAGTTGGTTATATACAGACACTGAGACAGTGACTAGAGACAGACTGATAGTTTAGATTTGTTGCCTGTTTATTTGAGGAGAGATAATCATTTCATTTAGTTATGAAATTGTATTTTGTCTTATTTCAAGATTTACTAGCTAAACTTTAAAAAAAAATTGAAGATTTCCAGCTAAACTGGAAATGTGGGATAGTAAAGATTAATTTAGAAGATTCGGGGTACTTAGAGAGAATTTTATTGACTGAGAGAATTAATTCATTTATTAATAAATTTAGAGTAACTTAGAGAGTGTGAGTTAATAATAGGAGGTAAAGGTTGTAGATAGTGGAGATTGATTGAGTTGAGTAGTCTAAAGGTTATTGATTATAAAGGGAAATAATTAAGAATTTAACACAGTATCAATTAAAGAGAGGTAAATAAATTTGAAACCATTGTGCCACACAAGCCCTTCTTAGCTCAGATGAGTCTGAGAGAGTATAGACTTGTTACAACAGGATCACATATTGCTTTCATTTCTTTCATTAGTCGGGAATTTGTGAAAACCTGCTAGTTTTTCACTAGCCCATAAATTTCTAAATCTGAGACCATTTTTACTAACTTAATTATAATCCCCGGGCATCAATCAGGATAGTGAGTTTTAATGAAGAATATTACTCCAGCTCAAAACTATACTTCATGATCCTTAAAAATATTGGGAAGTGGTGTTTGTTTAATTTGGATAATTTTAATGATGAAGACTCTCAAGACTAAACATATTAAGAGTCATGCAGTCTGAATGAAAATCATATTTTATTATTTTATTAATGAGCTGATCGAAGTGGAAACCTTCCTCAAATAGAGGAAAGATATATAAGGCTTATAAGCTTACAATACCTAATAAAATGGTTTATATGGCATATAGCACAGACTGCTTATTAGTTTAGATACTAATTATAGTAAGTAAGTAAGTAATCATTCATCATAGTGACATTGCGCATTACAAACATTGTACATTATATATTGAAATCAAAATAAACATTAAACTAAACTGCAGCTGGTCCATTGGCCCAATCCAAGCAATTAAGCATGATAAATCAATTTTTCCATTAATATTTAAAATTATGTAGAGATATTTTTCTATGGATAAAAGCTGTTTATATAAATTTGGCTGATTTTATCTGGTAATTTTGATTTAACACATTGAACAAATAATCAGTATTATTATTTTGATGACCAGTATATTAAATCTATAATATATATGTAATCTGATTATAAGGTCTTATATTCATAGCTACTTTCTTTAGCTACATGTAATTGTCAACTGACAATTAAGACACCTTAAAGTTGACTTAAAAATATAGTGAAACAATTTAGCCCTCATAACCCTGTGAATAGCCAATTTATTTTATTTTCTGCTATAACTGGTAATATTTAATAGCTTACAATGACTTTTACCACAGCATCTGCCATCATTAATAGATAATTCTAACAAGATATACAATTCTGGAAAACAGAATCATGTATATCATCCATCAACTCTCACAAGCTCTACAATATTATGCAACTCTTTTATATATATATATATATATATATATATATATATATATATATATATATATATATATATATATATATATATATATATATATTCATGGGTATAATTTTCTTGAATGTCTGAAACATGATTTTTTGAAAAGTTCTTTCTTGACTCTTAATGACAACAAATTCTACTTATTCTTACATATTAATAGGAATTTAAGATTTCAAGAAGTTTTCAGGAAAATATCACTTTATATGAAATTTTCAAAAAATGTATTACAGTAGCATCAAAAAGATCTGATGACAAAATATATATGTTAGCTAAATATTTAACCTCTGTCCCTCTTGTCATTTTCTTCTAACCCCTGCATGCATGCACCCACACCACCTTTTTGATGTAAAAATATAGACATATGAGAAGCAACATTGTATGTACCCAAATTTGTGTTAATTTAAAGTTTGATATCAACACTTAAATATTAATTATGTTCTCTTTACCATATTTTTAAAAGGGTAATTTAGTAATAAATGACTTTTGTAAAACATGCATTAAGTACATGTAATATGGACTGTCAGCTAGTGCATGCTTTAGAATGGTACTATGGCATTTTCCTTTTCTTGATATGTACATTATTATATAAAAAGAATTCATAATCATTTAAATCTAAGTATATAATAATATATGGAGCCTAATGGAGGGATGAAAGATATATAGACATTAAACCTGATACATTTTGAAGAGTAAATACATGCAGTTACTATGCATTCTGCCAATCTTGATAAAAGTTTATTGAACATATGTGAAATACATGGTCATACATGTATATATTTACTTCTTCCTTCAATAATATAATATGGCTAACTACCAAATTCTATGTATTGTTTTCCAAATCACTCAAAAGAATCAAGATTATGATTTACTGCTTATAAATATACAAAATGAATAGGAAAATCTAGTTTATTATCAACTGAAACAATGTGATTTCATTGAATTATCATTATCAAATTGGAAAGATGTATACTCTACATATATGTGTAAAATGTAGTACTATAATTGGAATCACAAAAAAAGAGTAAAATAATGTGTGTGGAAGGAGGGCTTACAACATTGTTGAATGTGTATAATGCAGATCTATTGATTCAGATGAAGATCAGGTGGTATTAGGACACTGATCAGTATACACCGTACCTATTGTTCTCCTGAGCAGGTGTGAAACTGCAAAACCTTGCAATTCACATAGAATATACAAGAAATATACAGATCCTTTTGTTCTTCATGGGAAAGGTGTGAAAATTAGAATCCCTTGCAATTTGCAATGAGGCAAATATGTTGGGAGGGGGTTTACAGTCATTTTAAATCAGCTTTTGGTCTATATTTTCCCCCAGTTATTCATTTGTAACTACATGTATTGGAATAAAACTTTTGAAGAATAAAAATCCAAAATAGTTTGATATAAATTTCCCATTTTGACTCTGTATTAATTTCTTTCCAATCCAAATGTTCTGGGATATATGTGAACCCCATTTCCCCATTATACCACCCTTAATTTAGGAAACAAGAGAACATTTAAGATTTTTTAAAAAATTTAATTAATATATAAATTTATCTAGTAAAAGTTTTTAAGGCATTCATTGAGTAGTGAATCTTCTCTGTCATTTTAAAAGATTTTTTTTTCAATCATTTGATTAAGTACCCCCCCCCCCACCCCCCACCCAATGATGTTAAAATATTTACATGTATTTATAAAAATTAAAGGTTTTAACAGATGGAAATATTTCTATAAAATATCTGTAGAATATAGGTTTTGTCAAGTGGAAATACTAGTATTAATTTCTATCAATATTGAAATATATATCTAAGAAATCAGCTCGCATTCCTGTTTTCAATTGAGTGCATGTATAAGTGTTAAATTTCCCGTAATTAAAGCTTTATTTATCAAAGCTAAGTCTCAATAACTATTATCATTTACATTAATTTGAGAAAGTCTGACATTAAACAATTAAGGTTCTATCAATGTAAATCTATACATTTACTGATTCATGTGTTTATATTTTTACAGAAATTTTATGTTTTTGCTTTAACAAAGATTCTATAAAAGATGTAATTAAAAAAATGACAAAATACAAAAAATAATAAGATTCTAAGAATTTAACTGTTATCATGATGAAGATCAATCTCACAATTGATGGGCCACGGATTTTCTTATAGCAGATCAATTTGTGTACGAACTGCATGTACAATGCAGCTAGAGTATTAAAAATTGCAGTAACTGATCAAAATTGCAAGAATTTAAGTTTTGGCACCGTAACATATGACAGATTATTTATAAAATGTCAATTTGGTTTGGATCAACAATTTCTTCCCGTTATTTTCTTTTCATAGCAGAATCATGATGATGTCATAAATTCAGGTAATTCTACTGCTTTATAGGTTTTACTGCAATCTCTGTTTCATATCACAGAAAACAAGATTTCAAAATGCTGACATTTTCATCTGTCTATCAATCTGTCCACTCTTATTATCATGGACTTCAATACCACTGGTCCAATGTTTATAAGAGATGCTCGTAAGCTGTTCATTACATACGGGTACCCCCGGCCCACTTCGATCCACTCAATATACGTGTTGTGTCTTAAATTTCTAATTTACGGTACATATTTTTTAGGCCTTATTTACATGTTTTATGATAAATAGCTTGAGGTCAGTTTAAATGAATTAATTACTTTATTCTTTGTTTCACTTGGAATTAAAAAAAATGACATCGATAGTATAATATATATATATATATATATATATATATATATATATATATATATAAATATATATAAATATATATATATATATATATATATATATATATATATTAATCATACAGCATTTTTTGATAAGGTTACTGTGATGACTTCATCTCTTAAAACTTGCATTTTTAGAAAGTACTTAATATCACATTTTAAGTTTTAATGACCTAGCTAGGTCACATTTTCACAATTCTCTACGACGCACCGACAAAAAATTTCTTGATTCTAGTTCTCTAATCTACATCAGCCCAAAAAATAGTTTTGACAAATTTGGTCATATCATTTAAATTTATAAAATTAAAGTCACCAGTGACTTCAGGTAGGGTGCAACACACCCTCTACTAAAGATGCATTTGTCAACCAAGTTTGATAATTAATTCAATTCTATAAGCCAAATAATTTTCCAGTTATGAGCCTGACAGGTTTTTCTATATTTGGCCATATCATCTTATAAAATTAAACTTTAATCAAATTAATTAAATTTGATTAAAGTTTACAGTGACCTAATTTTAAAAATTTAAAAAAAAATGTAAAAAGAAGAAAAATTGTCCAATCAAGATGGAAATACTAGGTGCACATCTTCATGGGGTGAATAAGGAGTGTATAAATTTTCAGACAAATCTATGTAGTACTTAGTCTGGAACAAATCATGTCTGTTTACATACACTCTGAGGGACATGCTGATATCGATTCTAACATAATTCCTAAATTTCTTTAGCAGGAGGTATTATTACATGTACAGACTTCGATCATGTACATATATATACTGCTCAGGTATGGCAAAAATAAACAAAAGTTCTGCATGAGTGAATTATATTACTTCAAGAGCATGGTTGAACAAAATGAACTTTAAAGTTTATAATTATCAAATTTCTGGTTCTCTAAAGTCTAAATAATAATATTTATTTCTTCAGGACACCCCTCCCAAAAAATAGTATTAGAAATTATGGAAGGATATGGTTATAAAACCATCTCATTAATTTTGTGGTTTAGAATTAAGATATTTTTTAGTAAAATAATTAATTCCCAAACTTGTAAAAGGTAATGGGGAGATTATCAAGACCAGCTTGAAATCTAAAACAAAGCAATTTTATGAAAATTTAAAAATTCTGGGTTCATTTTCAAAGATATTCACAAACTTTAATTAAGTTATCTGGAGGGGAATCTTAGCTGCAGAACTGTAGCATTATATATGCATGGTTTTACATTTTAGTTTTTAGCTCACCTGAGCCGAAGGCTCAAGTGAGCTTTTCTGATCAAAATTTGTCCGTTGTCTGTCGGCGTTGTAGTTGTAAACTTTTCACAATTTCATCTTCTTCTCCAGAACTACTGGGCCAATTTCAACCAAACTTGGCACAGAGTATCCTTGGGTGAAGGGGATTCAAGTTTGTTCAAATGAAGGGCCATGCCTTCTTCCAAGGGGAGATAATCATGAATTCATGAAAAATTAATGGCATCATTTAAAAATCTTCTTCTCAAGAACCACTGTGCTTAAAAATATGAAACTTATTTGGAAGCATCCTCAGATAGTGTAGATTCAAATTTGTTCAAATCATGACCCCCGGGGTAGGGTGGGGCCACAATGAGCGATCAATGTTTTACATAGGAATATATAGGAAAATTCTTTAAAAATCTTCTTCTCAAGAACAGCAAAGCCATGATTGGTCATATTTATATGGAAGCATCCTCAGGTAGTGTAGATTCAAGTTTTTTCAAATCATGACCCCTGGGGGTAGGGTGGGGCCACAATGGGCGATCAAAGTTTTACATAGGAATATATAGGAAAACTCTTTAAAAATCTTCTTCTCAAGAACAGCAAAGCCATGATTGGTCATATTTATATGGAAGCATCCTCAGATAGTGTAGATTCAAATTTGTTCAAATCATGACCCCCGGGGGTAAGGTGGGGCCACAATGGGCAATCAAAGTTTTACATAGGAATACATAGGAAAAATCAGTAAAAATCTTCTTCAAAAGAACAACAAAGCCATGATTGGTCATATTTACATGGAAGCATCCTCAAGTAGTGCAGGTTCAAGTTTGTTCCAATCATGACCCCCGGGGGTAAGGTGGGGGCCACAATGGGTGATCAAAGTTTTACATAAAATACATAGGAAAAATTTGTAAAAATCTTTGTCTCAAGAACAGCAGAGGCATTATTGGTTTTTTTTATGGGTGCATCCTCAGGTAGTGTAGATTCAAGTTTGTTTAAATCATGACCCCCCAGGGGTAGGGTGGGGCCACTATGGGCGATCAAAGTTTTACATAGGAATACATAGAAAAAAGCAAGCCTTTTAAAATCTTCTTCTGCAAAGCAATAATTAGTCATATTTAAATGCAAGCATCCTCAGGTAATACAGATTCAAATTTTGTTCAAATCATGATCCCCCAAGAGAATAGAGGGGCCATAACAGGGGATCATAGTTATACAAAGGAATACAAATGATATATCAATGAAAATTGTCTTCCTAAGAACAGCATAGCCATTATTTGTCATATTAATTCAAAAGCATCCCTATGAAGTATAGATTCAAGTTCAAATTAATCCCCCCCCCCCCCCCTCGAACCACTTTTATATCAAAACTTTTCAAGACTGAACTGATTTCTGCTTTTTCCTGGCCCGAGTGCTCAGGTGAGCGATGTGGCCCCTGGGCCTCTTGTTATCATAATGCTACAGATCCCATAATGCAAATAATATGGTGCAATTTATGGCGCAAGATTTTCTGCGCACGGTTGGGGAGAATTTCTCTACTTTTCAGCATTTGTCAATCAACTACCTTTTACTCCCTAGTTCTGGACAAATTTTTAACCAAACTGCATATATTTTATCCACCTCCTGACCCTTTACAATCGTCTGTACAGACCAATAAACTTGGTTGTTATGATTAATCTGCCATCTGACAAAAATTCAATATAAATAAGTTAATTGGTCTGTAGAGACATGCAACTTTAAATGGTTAGGAGGTGGATAAAATATACAGTTTGCATTAAAAATATGTTGCATTATATAGAACACCCCGTGGCGCAGTGGTTAGAGCATCTGCTCTAAAGAGTCACGGAGTAAGGTGCTGATCCCTATGTCGGAGTTCGAATCCACTGCGGAATCGGAAACCTTTCCTTAGGATGAGACTATATAAACTGAGGTCCCGTGTCACAATAGGAGTTGGCACAAAAAAAGATCCCTCACTGCTCAATGGCTTCGAGTGCCAAGTATAGGTATAAATTTGCAGCCCTCCACAGTCAAGTGGTGGCGTTTCCATGTGAGTGAAAAATTCTGGAGAAGGATTTATAACAATAAAAAAACAAACAAACATACATGTACATACTCAGAGGCATGGAATAATCACTATTTTACCTATAGGATACAAACTTGTAGACAGTAAATTGGCATCTAATTATTTTTTGATTATTATATATAAAATAGCTTGTTAAGTACCGTTGCAAATATTTGGATAAACTTATCAGTCCTGATAAAACTGGTTTCATCCATAAGTAAGGTTAACAAAGGGAAAACACAAGATTAACTTATGACATATTATGCAGTATACTGAAGAGAAAGTCTCAGATGCTTGGTCTTTTCCTATTGATTGATTTTCAGGTAACTTTCAATACTGCTTAATGGAATTTTATACCAAACTTAAGAATTAATTTCCATGAAGTTTGGACCGAATATCCATAAATGGGTTAATTAAATTATTTTATCATATCATTTCTTTGGCTATGGATTAAGGTGGCCATCTCTCATCATCCTTTAATATCCAAAGAAGAAATAGACGAGGTCTTTCTTTATCACCTTATATTTTCTTATTCTGTGCAAAACTTTTAGCTGGATGTAAATACGAATATTAAAGAGAAGTTCAGCCTAATCTAAAACCTTGTATTCATTTCTTATGGACTTGTATCCTGCTGTACCCATTTGTACCCTGTGTACCCTTAGCATTAGCTCTGTCCCTGAAATTTTATATCAAGAACTTTTGGCATCTTGATCCTTGAATCCATTTCTTTTAGTGTTGCAACCAGTCATATTCAGTGCATCCCCTGTACCCTTTCCTTAAGCTCTCTTGTGTGATATTTTCACTTAGAAAAAACTAGACTTCTAAGCCCTTGTATCCCTTTATATAAGTGTTGTAACCAGCTGTACCCAAGTGTACCCTTTGTAACCCCTGTACCCTGTGCTTCAGTTCTCTTGTTTGATTTTTTAACTTAGACAAATCTAGATTTCTAAACCCTTGTATCCCTTTATATAAGAGTTGTAACCATCTGTACCCAAGTGTACCCTTTGTAACCCCTCTACCCAGTGCTTCAGTTCTCTTGTTCGATTTTTTAACTTAGACAAATCTAGACTTCAAATCCCTTGTATCCCTTTATAATAGTGTTGTAACCATCTGTACCCAAGTGTACCCTTTGTAACCCCTGTACCCAGTGCTTCAGTCCTTTTGTTTGATTTTTTAACTTGGTAAAATCTAGATTTCTTAACCCTTGTATCCCTTTATAATAGTGTTGTAACCATCTGTACCCAAGTGTACCCTTTGTAACTCCTGTACCCAGTGCTTCAGTTCTTTTGTTTGATTTTTTTGACTTGGTAAAATCTAGATTTCTTAACCCTTGTATCCCTTTATAATAGTGTTGTAACCATCTGTACCCAAGCGTACCCTTTGTAACCCCTGTACCCAGTGCTTCAGTTCTCTTGTTTGATTTTTAAACTTAGAAAAATCTAGATTTCTTAACCCTTGTATCCCTTTATAATAGAGTTGTAACCAGCTGTACCCAAGTGTACCCTTTGTAACCCCTGTACCCTGTGCTTCAGTTCTCTTGTTTGATTTTTTAACTTAGAAAAATCTAGATTTCTTAACCCTTGTATCCCTTTATAATAGTGTTGTAACCCGCTGAACCGAAGTCTACCCTTTGTAACCCCTGTACCCTGTGCTTCAGTTCTCTTGTTTGATTTTTTTAACTTAGAAAATCTGGACTTCAGAACCCTTGTATCCCTTTATAATAGTGTTGTAACCAGCTGTACCCAAGTGTACCTTTTGTAACCCCTGTACCCTGTGCTTCAGTTTTTTTGTTTGATTTTTTAACTTAGAAAATCTAGACTTCAAATCCCTTGTATCCCTTTATAATAGTGTTGTAACCAGTTGTACCCAAGTGTACCCTTTGTAACCCCTGTACCCTGTGCTTCAGTTCTTTTGTTTGATTTTTTAACTTAGAAAAATCTAGACTTCTAAACCCTTGTATCCCTTTATAATAGTGTTGTAACCAGCTGTACCCAAGTGTACCCTTTGTAACCCCTGTACCCTGTGCTTCAGTTCTTTTGTTTGATTTTTTAACTTAGAAAAATCTAGACTTCAGAACTCTTGTATCCCTTTATAATAGAGTTGTAACCAGCTGTACCCAAGTGTACCCTTTGTAACCCCTGTATCCTGTGCTTCAGTTCTTTTGTTTGATTTTTTAACTTAGAAAAATCTAGACTTCAGAACTCTTGTATCCCTTTATATAAGTGTTGTAACCAGTTGTACCCAAGTGTACCCTTTGTAACCCCTGTACCCTGTGCTTCAGTTCTTTTGTTTGATTTTTTAACTTAGAAAAATCTAGACTTCAGAACTCTTGTATCCCTTTATATAAGTGTTGTAACCAGCTGTACCCAAGTGTACCCTTTGTAACCCCTGTACCCTGTGCTTCAGTTTTTTTGTTTGATTTTTTAGCTTAGAAAATCTAGACTTCAAATCCCTTGTATCCCTTTATAATAGTGTTGTAACCAGTTGTACCAAAGTGTACCCTTTGTAACCCCTGTACCCTGTGCTTCAGTTCTTTTGTTTGATTTTTTAACTTAGAAAAATCTAGACTTCTAAACCCTTGTATCCCTTTATAATAGTGTTGTAACCAGCTGTACCCAAGTGTACCCTTTGTAACCCCTGTACCCTGTGCTTCAGTTCTTTTGTTTGATTTTTTAACTTAGAAAATTTTAGACTTCAGAACTCTTGTATCCCTTTATAATAGTGTTGTAACCAGTTGTACCAAAGTGTACCCTTTGTAACCCCTGTACCCTGTGCTTAAGTTCTTTTGTTTGATTTTTTAACTTAGAAAAATCTAGACTTCAGAACCCTTGTATCCCTTTATAATAGTGTTGTAACCAGCTATACCCAAGTGTACCTTTTGTAACCCCTGTACCCTGTGCTTCAGTTTTTTTGTTTGATTTTTTAGCTTAGAAAATCTAGACTTCAAATCCCTTGTATCCCTTTATAATAGTGTTGTAACCAGTTGTACCCAAGTGTACCCTTTGTAACCCCTGTACCCTGTGCTTCAGTTCTTTTGTTTGATTTTTTAACTTAGAAAAATCTAGACTTCTAAACCCTTGTATCCCTTTATAATAGTGTTGTAACCAGCTGTACCCAAGTGTACCCTTTGTAACCCCTGTATCCTGTGCTTCAGTTCTTTTGTTTGATTTTTTAACTTAGAAAAATCTAGACTTCAGAACCCTTGTATCCCTCTATAATAGTGTTGTAACTAGCTGTACCCAAGTGTACCCTTTGTAACCCCTGTACCCTGTGCTTCAGTTCTCTTGTTTGATTTTTTAACTTAGAAAATCTAGACTTCAGAACCCTTGTATCCTTTTATAATAGAGTTGTAACCAGCTGTACCCATGTGTACCCTTTGTAACCCCTGTACCCTGTGCTTCAGCTTTGTTTTTTAATTTAGTTTACAAAAGCACTACAGAATATGCTGACACTACTTTCATTTTCAGTAGGAATATATAGCGTACCCTTTTTGTAACCTTTTTGTCCATACATTATATAAGGATGTACCCTAGGGTACAAAAGTATAACCTAAAAACGCAGTACCAATTTCTTGCCATATCTAGATATTTCACCCCCCCTTCCGCCCCTCCCGATTAATTTTTAAATCTTCCGTGTTTTAAAATTCTTCAAATTAAATATTATTTGCAATATTTTTTTATCATGTTTCATATAATTGCTTAGAATGAAAAGAAATTGAGATAACAACGCCAGTACAATAAATTTTCACAGCGGTAGGCTTCGTAGGAATCAACATGAGGTCGTATAATTATGTTGTAAAATAGAAATTAGTGATATATCAACTTGATAAAAGACCATTGATGTTTATTACTGAATGCAAAACATTGTAATTAGTTGCTAAAATACCCAGTTGCCATCTTCTAATGCTGCTTTGGTCATTAAAAGATACAGTTATGATGTAGGTCACACTCTAGTTAAAAATAGATCACACTACAGGGTGTTGCTAAAATATACCTGACTCTAATTTGTTTATTTTTTAGAGGGTACTTTTCATCTGTACATATTCTATTTAAAAACAAATTACTGGAATAGAATTTGTTACATAAAACCTAGCTATGTTTTACTTCACTTAGTAGTTGATATATCAATACTAAATCAAAAATAAAATTTTATCCAATGTTTTAATGATGCTGTTAACTCTTAATTAATTTACTAGTAAATGAGTTGATTTCATTTTGAATACTCAATTTCACTTCATTTGAATAAAAACTTTATCATATTTTTCTTAAAACTAGACAACAGCTTTATAAAATAAAATTTGTAAAATAATAAACTGGGAGAAGGTATTTCTCTGGAATTTTGTGGGTTGGATGGTCTTTTGCGACTTGAAAAAATGTTGATAAAAAATCTCCAGCTTTGAGACCCAAACTCCAGCTGAAAAAACACAAATTATTTCTGTATAACCTGGTTTGGTATGGGGACCCCCCACCCTACCCCACCCTACCCCACCCCACCCCACCCCCCGATAACCAGCTGAATCATCTGTATCCATACAATCCTCTCATTTCCAGTCCTCGGGATTCATGGAAAATTTCAGATTTAATAAATGTACCTTTAACTTCAAACAATAATTCGAACTTACCACATGTAAACAAACAATTAGGCCGATGTATCAGTTTTTACCTCCCCTCGCTTCCCATCACTTCCGTTACTTCGGTTGTATTATTGAGCAGCAAATTTGAACTAATAAAAGGAAGGAAATTTTACACCCATAGTTATTTAATGATTTTTAAAATTAAATTATAAGGAATGACTCTAATTCTTGGCCAAATTATTCGAGTATAACCTGGTTTGGGTCAGTTTATGCTGTTTTATAATCCGCTTCGCGGATGGCATTATATCAATGCAATGGCATTATACTTTATAAAAGTAGGATATACAGTGAGATTATGATAAAATTATTGTTTTAAAACAATATACTTTGAATAAAAACAAGAATTGCAACTGTCACTTAATTTGTAAATCTTTTATTTAAAACCATTTATTAAATATATTAAATTCATCATTAATATGCATACATGTATTAAGAAAAGGTCACATGGAATTTTCAACTTCATCCAAAAAGAAAAAATAACAACAAATATTACATTCAAGTGTACAAAATTAAATTTTACAGCAGTAAGTGCCCACCATACCAGTAAATTATTAGGAGCTCGTGTTTAACAGGCTTTTATGAAAATAAATATTGACGAAGATCCAAAGAGCGATTGAAAGAATAGAATTTTTATCCAATTATAGACACAATAATTTTTTTTTTTTGATCAATTGAGCAAGAAGTTCTGCTGTTACGGACAACTATAGGTATCGTTTTTACAAAGTTACACAGAAAATTCACCTGGAAAATTGATCGAACTATGTTAATTTTGCAAGGAATATGTTCTCTAAAATTCTCTGATGCCTATGCAAATGCACCTTTGCTTTTTTTTTTAATAAAAATTGGATTCAAATAAAAAAGACCACCATTTGGTCAGTATATTTCATCTCTGATATGGGAGACTGACCACCAAACAAAAGTAAATGACCACTTGGTGGGCTGTGCACAACCTGTTTTTATGTCGGTAGTGCCATTGAATGACCATGATGACAAGTTAGAATAATCTAACCAAATCTTACTAATATATATATCAAAACCAATTCAACAAATATAGTCAAATTTTCACTAGTCCATTTGGACTAGTGCTATATGAAGTTTATTAGTCCGACACATTTTTTACTCGTCTTGGACTTACAGCTAATTCCACACGCTGATTATAAATAAACACCATATTAATGATAATCATAGTAAACCTTTTGAGCTTGTATGTACCTTCAAACCCCCCAAAAATCGAGATAAATAAAATATTCTACACATTTTCTCAATGTTTCATATTTACTAACTGTCATAATCTGAATTGTTCACAGTATAAACACTTAGATTAGAATTATCTTCCCCTATAGTAAGTTGTGTGACTTGTATCACTGTTGAGTGTTGATGTTATATTGTACCTTTACTGTAGTGTGTGCATGATGAGCATGGTTGTTGTACATGTACTTTTTTTTTCTTTTGATCTGTGCAGGACAAAAAGAGGGCAGATGAGGTAAAGTTACGATGTTTATCTGCTAGATACATTTATACTACTATATATACTCACAGTTTTGTGTTTGGTTTTCTGTGTTTTTGAGATAATATATATTGTACATATATGCACTTGCAAAGTTCATATACTTAGTATATCACTTTTTCACATAACCGGGTGGGGTATTGAAGATTTTATATATTATTTATTTATTCACTTTTGACCAATATTGCAATGGTACTTTATCTATACTAGAAATCCCATTTATATGTACAATAAAACTTGTCTGTAGGGACTTTAGTTACAAGGATTTTCCATAATAAATAAATCAGAATAATTCACTTCTTTTGCTTTGGAGACTATTCAACAAATGTGGGTTTCTTTTCTTTTTTTTTTTTTGTCAAGGTAATCCTTAATATTATTTTTTTGTTCTGTTTTGTTTTGTATTTTATTATTATTGTGTGTGTGTCTAAAATACACTGAATTGCTAGCAGACCTAGGCAGTATGGGCCCTTATATACAGTTGCTCCCAGAAATTCCTTGTATGAAAGTTGAATTGTACATGTATTTGGATTTAGGGCTGATTGTTGTTATATGTCTAATCTTTGATAGGAATCTGTAAAAACAGTCATTAAATAGAATAAAGTCATATTAGTTATTGCACTTGACAACATCAGTTAGTAACTATATTTATTTTCATTTTTGCAAAACAAGATAATTGTGTCAGATGAATGTCCCCAGCAAGGCCCAATTGAAATTGGGACAAATTAACAATGACTTTCATCTAATGACTGTTCATACAGTGACACTACTGTTATGCCAAGAGTATGTTTCTAGTTGTCTTTTACCAAGATATGGACTAGAAAAGAATTTAATATACATTTCTAACACAGATGACCTTGACCCAGTCAATATAACCTAGGTCAGGGTCAGGACATACCCTCTGTCTCTAAATTATGTTTGTGCTAAATGTGAAGTTTCCATGTTGATTACTTGACATGCTTCAGAAGTTTTGATTTACTGTTGAGTGAAGTTAAAGTTACAAACAGACAAAGACACAGAAATAGTGACAGATTCACTTAAAATAGATACTTGCCAACTCAAGGGCATACAAAGTAGAAGTATGATAAACAGATGGTGGAATTCTAGAAAACATAAGCCAAGAAACTGTCAACTCATGATGATGCAGTGTATTGATTTAAAGAAAAAAAAATCCATGTTTGAAAATATTTCTTTTTTAAGGCATTTGATAATTAAAAGTTCTTTTATTTAATCTAGTTTCTAACCATGCCTCCTGTCAGATGGCATAATTTTCACAACTTGAATCTTTGCATTTGTGCAACACTTCTATACAGACTTCTATGAAATAGCATGACTTTCTCTGTTTACATGATAAATTCATATCTATGATTTAGATTACATATGAAAAAAATCTTGATATTATCAATAAGCTTTAAATGTTATCTAAAACATTCAATTACAGTTGTTTAATTTCAAGAAATTTAAAGTTAGACATATAAGATGGCATAGAGACATCAAAACTATAGCCAGAGTCAAGTCATGCCATCATAAATTTACATTTTATATTTATTATAGATTCTTCACAATGAAAGGCCCCAAACAGCACAGCTCTTCTGTAAAATTAAAAATGTTCTCACAAAACTCACAAAGGCAAAGGATTTCAGCAATGATGACAGCAATACACATTGGATTAAATATGTAATTATTTGATAGATTTCTGTCTAGTTCATACTTACTGTTTATAGCTTTTAATGGTTTCAGTGCATAGAAAAACTTGCCAACATTCAAGAAAAGATTTCTACTGCAACAAAAAATAAGAAGAGGATATCTGAGATTTATAGAAAATGTAAGAAAATCAGTAATTTGATTATTTATTATAATAGTAAAGTTTTATTTGCTAATATGTAATATAGATGAACCTTTTGTCTATTAGATAAGAAATACAGTGAAACCAGGGGTTGAAATTTTTCTGGAAAATCCACTAGCCCAGAGGCAACTGATCAGTTAAAATTTACTAGCCCAAATATCAAACTAACTAGCCCTACAATTTTCATGCAAAATGAAAACATAACAAAGAGCAAGGGCCACTTAGGGCCTTTTTTGGCCCTGTAAATTTCTGAAAATCAAAATTGCAAAGTTTTAGTCGACAAGGCAATAAATATTACTTGAATACTTGGTGACTGAATTCCTACTAAAAATGACGTAATTTTCTTGCTAGTCAATGCATTATGACGTCATGAATTGCGTCATTATTCACATATCCCGTATATTTCTTCAGAAATGGCCAAAATATGATGATATTTTTCAATATTTCATATACAGCACAACATCCGATCCAAAATGTGCAAATATATTATGAAAGAACTGCTCACTAAGAATATAAAACATACTTTAATTTTTGGATCGAGGGGTGTGCTCATACTTTAATTCTTTGTTGAATGTTCTCAAATTCACCTGTTTTCTGCAAAATTCAAGAACATTGCAATTTCACACAACCTGTTTTCCAGTACCTGGACTCTTTAGAGGAAACTTTGATATACAAACTGAAAGAGCCAAGTCTCTACTTTATATTGATGTTGATAAAGTGACATATTGTGTTAGTGGATAAATTGGTTTATCTACAGGGCCATTTTATGCACAAAGTGAACCTACCTCTTTAAGTGTCAAACGCTTTAGTGACAGGAACAAGTAAACTTAGTTCTCAGTCAAAAGAAACTAGCCTTAGCTGCCTACATAAAAAATCTATGGTAAACTGACAATCGAGAATTTTTTTTGTTAACTGCTAGCTAGTCCGATGGACTATCATTACATTTAAATTATCTAGCCCAAGTCTTAAAATGACTAGCCCCGGGCGTCTGGCTACCGTATATTTCAACCCCTGGAAACTTGACTAATCCGGATGTTGTATATTCTGATATCTTGTCTAATACGATGGAAACTTAAAGTCCCTTTCAGTAAATTCAATTGTTTAAGATGTTGTCTAATCCAGAATTTTGCCTAATCTGGAATTTGCCTAATCTGGCCAATTTCTTTGGAACCAGTGGTGTCCAGATTAGACAAGTTTTACTGTACATTTATTGAATACCTTTTCCATACAAGTGTACCTTATTTACATATTAAATGACAGTACAGGATGTTCTGTAAATTACTCTGAAACATAAAAAGAATAAATAACAAGCTCAAATTTCAACATAATAATCTAGGCTTTATTTAATTATGACCTGAATGATGATTCAGTTCAATGGGCGTTTACAATATAATTTTCCTTCCCTGTGGCTTCAAAACTTATCTTGAACTTAACAGGTAGAAGGACATATTATTTTCATACAATCATTGATTGATTTTGATATCGTGTCAAAGTAAAGAAATGAGGATTGACCGGGTCTTTCTAAATATAAACATAAAAAACTCAGGTAGACCTGTACTTTCAAGTGATGGACAAGGGACGCTTTGGTAAGATGAAGGTAATTAATGACATGATTTGCTGGCATATTTTATTCAAAGCAAATAAATTTTCCAGATAATGTGGTTAATCAGCAAATACCCGGTAATAGGGTTTACTGGTACTTTCTAATAATATATTTTTTTATTAGATCCAGACAATCTTCATTTTAAAAAAATTGTAACGAATGTGGCCTTTTGTAAAAATGATATAATAAATGTAGCCCTTTCATGAGATCTTTCCATATATAGATGTTAAGTCAATATATCTATGGATTGACCTCATGAAAGGGCTACATTTGTACAATATTTTCATTTTCATGTTTCCAGCCAAGGAAGTACAGAAGTATTTAGACCCAGCCTATACTGATGAAATGACAATGAGTGATGAAGCTAAGGAAGAAGTTATCATAGCAGGTAATCAATGCTCCCAATTACTCCCAATAACTACATACTGTATATCATAAATCTATAGCAAGTAATGACACATGTGTTACTCTTAATAACTTCATACTGTATATCATAAGGTAATTGCATATACATGTGTTACTCCTAATAACTACATACTGTATATTATAAATCTATATCAGGGAATGGCACATAAATGTGTTACTCCCAATAACTACATACTGTATATCATAAATCTATAGCAGGGAATGGCATATTTATGTGTTACTCCCAATAAGGCCAAAAAAAATAATAGTCTTGTTTCCTGCTACCAGCCTGAAAAAAATAGGGTAGGTAGGTAGGAAAATTATTTTATTTTATTTTTTCATTTTATTTTTTTCTAACGGCATTTTTTGGATATGAACTAATACAAGATCAAATTAAACATGTCACAGATCAACATTGTCTTTTAAAATTAAATTTCATGTCTTTTTTTATGCACAACTCAAGTGTATTTTATGAAAATCCATATTTTAAAACAAGAATTTCATGATATGCTTGTTTTATGTTAACACTGAAACTGATTACGGTGACAAAATGATGAAATACTGGAAATTCCTGATTTTTTTCTTCTTCCAAAACTAAAAAAAAACTTTAGGGTCGGGTGCAAAAAAATAGGGTAGGTCGGGTAGCAGGAAACAAGACTATTATTTTTTTTGGCCTAACTACTTACTGTATATGATAAATCTATATATAGCAGGTAATGACACATACATGTGTTACTCCTAATAACTACATACTGTATATCATAAATCTATAGCAGGGAATGGCTCATACATGTGTTACTCTCAATATGAACATTGTAGATACTGTATTGTTAAGTTGTAGATTTCAAGTAGGAAATTTGTTCTACTTCTATTTTTTCCAGTCCCCTGAGTCACTCATTTATAACTTCCACATGTCATGATTGTTTAGTAATGGAGATTTACTAATAAGTTATTCAAATCATAATGTAGGGGTAGTCCCCTTCTTATTACAAAATAATGGTCTTGTAGAGTAGGATTTCCCCTCTAAAACTTTTCTTCCCAGAAAACTGGCTCTACAGTAGGATTTCCCCCATGTGTGGATCTAGAGTGGGGGTCGGAGGTGTCTGCAGTAACTGTGGCCTGTGGGGAGGTGATGGTAGTATAGAACCAAACTTGTTAAACTGTGACCCCTGGGGCTAGGGATTTGGCATAGAATCAGTTTAGTTCAACTGTGGCCCCAGGGGCAGGGAATGTGGTATAGAATCAAACTGGTTAAACTGTGGCCCCTGGGGAAGGAGATATGGTATAGAATCAACTGGTTAAACTGTGTCCTCCTAGAGAAGGGGGTGAGGCTACAAAAGGACTTGAGACTTACAAAGAAAACAAAAACTGGGGGAAGAAAATTTTCAATTCATCTTCTCAAGATTTTCAAACTACAGATAATATTTGTTTGTATGTTTGTAAATATTTTCTTGTATCTGGATGTACTGTAGATTCAAGTTTGTTCTAATCATTGACTTTGGGGCAAAATGAGATCACAAAGAGAATTTAAATTTTTTTTACCGGTACTCTGAAATGTATTACAAAAATATTTCCCCATCAAGGACTATCGTCCAAAATGGAAGCATGCTTAAAATAAGTTAAAATTGTTAAATCATGGTCCTTAGGAGAGGGATAGTGTCACAAAATTAGTTAATTTTTTTTTAAAGAAAGATGGAAGTACATTTTAAAATCTTTTTCTTTTCTCAAGATTACAGGACAAAAAACTGTCAAATTATAATGCAAAGACAAGTCAGAGAAAGAGGGAAGGGGAGGGGTGCTGTCAATTCCTTATGTTCTAATTAATTTTATCCATAAAAATATACTTTGGGAAATATCTTCCCTTACTTTCAGTTCAGATTTGTAATTCATTGCAATTTGGACCAAGGGGCTCTCAAGTTTTACAAAGGAGTTGATAAGTTTATTAAAAAAAAAATCTTAACTGAGAAGAAAACTTGCAAAGTGAGTGACACTTAAGTGACTGTAAAGGCTCATGGACCTCCTTTTTTTTGATTCAATTATAATTATAATATATATATATATATATATATATATATATATATATATATATATATATATATATATATATATATATATTATTAGTTGTTGACTATTAATGTTGTTTGATGTTTAATAAAAAAGATTTTCTTTGATTCTTTGATTTGACAGAGGAAGAATTTTTGAGGGGCCAAGCCAAACATTTGGAAATGATGGAAGAATTAAAGTCAACGTTGGACAGTGAACACCTTAAATGTAGAGTGAGATTAGAAAGTTTACAGTGAACACCTGATTAGAAAGTTTACAGAGATTACTCCTGCTTATTTTTCCTTGTATTTTTATTTTTCATATAATCCTGTATAAAACTGTAAAATACAAATTTTTTAAAGCATTAACTAAATACATATACATGTATATATAATGATTTTGTAAAGAATTTAGTCTATTTTAGATTTCAAAGAATAAAGGACAAAAGTTTGAGCTCAACAGCAACAATGATTGAAATTTTTAATTTGAAATGTGAACCTTAAATTGAGACAACAATATATTGCCAAAGAAAGAATGAATATAACAAAGTATCAAGTTATTTTCATTTATGGATTCAAGAAGTTAGTCAAATGAATATACATGTAACTTGATAGTTCCAGTAACCTTGACTGTTAAATATGGCCTTAAATCATGATCATATTATACACACCATCAGCACAATTTATCAAAGTATTCCAAATCTACAGAGTACATTATATGTAAATGATTTATTTTACAGCTACTCCAAAGTTTACAGAAAAGTTTGAGGCCTTGAGTCATATTCAGATAAAACAGCAGGTAGGATTTCAAAGTACCCACCTGTGTGTAACTCAGAGATATATGACAATGAACGCATACAATTTTTAAAAGTGTAACTCAGAGATATTTGACAATGAACGCACACGATTTTTAAAAATGAATTATGGGAAACAATTGAAAATTTACCGGTACAAAGATGTATCATTGGACTGATTTGCTTGTAATTTGATTTCAGGACCAAACTTCAGAGCTTACTGAAGAAGCAAGAAAGTTGCTGGCAACATATAACAATATTGTATCCTTCAGATAAATGTTAGATTTCATTCTTACTGTAGAATCCTGAATATATTATCGTGTGCACTTTCACATAAAGCACCACTCGCAAAGTAAAGATAGTTGCTTTAATTTTTATATTACTGAAATACAGTGTTAAAAATCAACAGTCCATTCACAAATTCCTGTTCTCGTAATTTGACATTTGTGAGTCATTTTGTGATATTAGGTACTCAAGTTCAATTAGGAATGTACAGTATTCTTAGATCAAAGAACAGGAGACATTTTGGTCCGTCTGACAGTCATCCTGTTTGTCCTATGTAAAGTTCAGACAAATGACCTCGCAGGTCAGAGATATATTAGTTAATCTCAGTTTTATGATAATATACAGTAATGATATTTTTTTGACGATGGCTGTCTATAGCCACAGTCTTATGCTGCTGTTCTGGGTTATGAATAAACAACAGTATATCCTCACAAGGACCCTAGCGACTCTTTTTTGCGGAGACAAAATAATGAAAAAATACGTTATGTTTTGCATTATGTTTTTTTTAATATCTACTTTTGACAGTTTCGAAGAAAAATAGAATATACATTAACAAAAATTTATAAATTATTACATAAATCATGAATTTCCATTACTCTGGATATTTCTATCAGATTACATCATAATACATTAGATAAAGGTAATTTTGTAACTGATTATCAGTTTCTACTAAACAGGATTCCATTTTAAAGATGTGTACAATATTATTCCAAATCTTATACATCTTTATGAGTTAATCCAGCCAAAATAGAAAATAGACTTCTCATTTTGTATGGAATTTTGTAAGAAAAAGCAAATTGACTCCTCACTTTGTATACAGGAAAACCTTGTGTAAAAATTGACTTCTGGGTGTTTTGTATACAAATTGACTCCTTGTGTACGAATCAGTTTGTGTAGAAATTGACTAGACAGGCATTACATCATGAAGTTGGACACTATACTGTTGGATTTAAGCTTGTGCAAATGTAGTGCGGTGTTATTTACAGTTTTCAATGATAAAAAATATATTATCGTCCTTTTTGTTTTGTTTTTTGTCTCTGTAGATAGTACACCTTTCATTTATTGACTTCACTGATTAATGATAGTGTTTTATTAAAGCAATACCAGTAGTAACTGACAGGAACTTGCTTTACACAAGAAAATTATTTAACACCTACCCATAAAACAATGGTAGAAACAAAGTTCCTGTAAGAAATCTAGAATAATAAATAAAGTAAGACTATGTGACTGCATGCTACACGTTTTTCTTTTAAAAGCCATTGGGATTGCAAGCCACTGCAAAAGTATGATATTAGTTTTGTCCTAGTGATGTACTGACTTGATCTCCAAACAGCTTACAGGTGTTAAATGTTGCTCTTGCTTTGGAAAGTCTCTATTTGATATCAGTCCTCTGCTCCTCCATTTGTTGTAACTTTACTACCCAGGTATGTATGGTCTTTACATGAATATAGTAGGACCTTTGCTTCCCTTAATTTAAAATTGAGGGTAAACTGGTTTTGACATGTTACTAGGATTTATTGTACATTAAATTCAATGAAAAAAAATTAATATGAAGATATTATAATCCATTACTTGAATATATAATTTCTGTCTGCCTATCCATGCTTTGGAATCCTCAAATATGTTTTGGTTTAAATTTGCAATTATGATTGCACACCACAATAGTACATATAGCCAAAAAACCTTGAAACTTTTGTTTCCGACATTTCAGCACATTCTTATTCTTCAAACCTTTAAAATAAACAGTTCACCTTATGTAGAAAATTTTATATAATGAATTGTTTAACAACTTCAATTAATATATGTCCTCATCATAAAGACGCAAATAAAATAAGTTTGCTTATCGAATACATGTGTTGTGAAAAATTGCAATAAACTTTCATTATTCCCATATCATTTTACAGATTCTCAAAAACATTTTATTCATTCATGCCACCCTCTATCAGTACTCACTGTCCTTTGATTGTTGTATAAACTCCCCCCCCCCCCCCCCTTGAATGAATGAATAAAGTACCAACAATCTCTGAAGTATAATAGAAATTGTTTCCTTGACAACAAGTAGATTACCTTGGTATCCAGGCAGTTTGTCCAATGGGATGAAATACTGACTAATATAGAGGCCAAGAAAACAAAGACCAAAGACTAAAATATCATAGAAAAATGGTGTTAGTGCAATATTTAATAAAACTATCTGTACAATATAAGATTATTATAAAGTTATTATTAGGTCTGTATTTCTTTTCTCTAAGTTTTTTATTGTTGCTTGATGTTGTAATAAAATTGAGAACCAGTGATGTTATTCATTGTCTAATTTCGGAGGGAATTTAAGATGCAGTTGAACAATGATGGATATGTTGAAGTCCCAACAGCTTTTTTAGGTCACCTGAGTCACTCAGGTGACCTATTGCTATCTGTTTTCGTCCGTCGGCGTCCGGCGTCCGTCGGTCGTAAACTTTTGAACATTTTCAGCTTCTTCTCTTGAACCACTGAACCAATTTCAACCAAATTTGGCATATAGCATCTATGGGTGAAGGGGAACAAAAATTGTGAATTTCATGGTCCCTGCCCCCCTGGGGCCTGAGGGCTGGAGCTAAAACCACCAAAATTAATGCAGTCTTTAAAAATCTTCATCTTTACTCCTGGACATCAAGCAGTCAAACTGTTGGCATGATTGTAGTAAGCATTGAGCCCTCTACCAAAATTGTGAAATTCATGGCCCCAGGGTCAGGGGTTCTGGTGCTAGGGTGGGGCTATATAGATCATGTAGTGAAAGTGCATTATTCCTTTGAAAATCTTGTTCTCTCCTCCTGGGTATTAAATAAATAGCTAAGTACATAGTTATGATGAGCAAGAGTGCCTATTCGAAAATTGTGAATTTCATGACCCCAGGGTCAGGGGTTCTGGTGTTAGGGCGGGGCTCTATTGATTATATAGTGAAAATGGATTAATTCATTGAAAATCTTCTTCTTTGTTCCTGGGTATTAAATAAATAGCTAAGTACATAGTTATGATGAGCAAGAGTGCCTCTTCCAGAATTGTGAATTTCCTGGCCTTAGGGTCAGGGGTTCTGGTGTTAGGGTGGGGCTCTATTGATTATATAGTGAAAATGCATTAATTCTTTGAAAATCTTGTTCTCTGCTCATGGGTATTGAATAAAGTAACTAAGAACATAGTTATGATGAGCAAGAGTGCCTCTTCTAAAATTGTGAATTTCATGGCCCCTGGGTCAGGGGTTCTGGTGTTAGGGTGGGGCTCTATTGACTATATAGTGAAAATGCATTAATTCATTGAAAATCTTCTTCTCTGCTCCTGGGTATTAAATAAAGTAACTAAGTACATAGTTATGATGAGCAGGAGTGCCTTTTCAGAAATTGTGAAATTGATGGCCCCAGGGTCAGGGGTTCAGGTGTTAGGGTTGGGCTCTATTGATTATATAGTAAAATTGCATTAATTCTTTGAAAATCTTCTTTTCTGCTCCTGGATATTAAATAAACTAAGTTCATAGTTATGATGGGCATGGTTGCCGCTTCCAAAATTGTGAATTTCCTGGCCCCAGGGTCAGGGGTTCTGGTGTTAGGGCGGGGCTGTATTGATTATATAGGGAAAATGCATAATTTCTTTCCAAATCTTCTTCTCTGCTCCTGGGTATTATTCAAACAAAGGAAGTGCATGGTTATGATAAGGAAGAATACCTCTTCCAAAATTGTGAAATTCATGGCCACTGGGTCAGGGATTCTGGTGAAGAGGGGTGTGGGGGGACTCTAATTGATTATATAGTGAAAATGCATAATTTCTTTCAAAATATTTTTTCTACTACTGCTTATAAAGCAAAGAAACAAGTATATAGTTATGATGAGCAAGGGTTCTTCTTCCAGAATTATGAGTTTATGGCCCCTGGGTCAGATGTTCTGGTATAAGGGTGGGGCTTTATTTATTTAATAATATAGTGAAAATGTATTTCTTTGAAAATCTTCTATGCTTCTGGGCATATTCAAGGCAAACATAGTAAAAGTTTTAATATGCAAAGGTATTTTTACCAGAATTTTGAACACCTGGACCATTTAGTCAAGTGTTCTGGTCCTGGTCAGGGCTCTATTAACTTGTATTTTGCTGAACAAAGTTATTCCCCTTTGCCATTCACCTTTCATAATAATGTATTTGAAAGGTTAATAGAATAAAAGAATTATGCAAGAAAATTTATACAAATAGTACTTTCATAGTTTTAATGATCAGGTAGACTTGGAAATAATAGATGAATAAAAACAAAAAGACAAAAATAACTTATCTTTTTAAATGTTCTTCAAAGACCAAGAGAGGCCAATGTGAGAAGTAATAATATGGGGTTAAAAATAGACATTTTGTTAATAGTCTGCATGGTAATAGTGATAAATGGGGGACAGATAGATACTAGATCAATTATTTTGTTTATGCTAATCATACTATTTTTCTTGCTTTTGGGCAAAAAAGCTTCATTTATCAGTTTATGGATCCTCTTAATTGTTGTATTGTACTCAGGTGACCGTTAAGGCCCTTGGGCCTCTTGTTTTTTTTCTTTTCTTTCTTTCTTTTTTTTTTTTTTTTTTTTTTTTTTTTTTTTTGGACATATTTTAACCTCAGTATCTGAAATGTTTCGATATCTCAAGGTTTTTCCTGAATCCTATTGAGTTTGAAAAAACAAGGTTGGACCTTATTTTACATGTACACATACATGTATGTGAAGATATGTTTTAGTACTATGGCTCGTGGAGTGAATGTAAAAAGTATACATTACATGTTCATGCATCTAAAGTTCTAATATTAGCAAGGAAATTAGTATTACAGTGTCTAACACTTGAACCAGCTGCCTTCTAACCCAAACTGAGTCACTCTGTCTCAGGTGACCTATTTCTGTATGTTTTTGTTGTTCCTCGTGCATTAACATTTGAATGACAATTGTGTGTATTTATGTTAAAATTGTTAATATAACACGTTTATTACGTACATTCAGACGTATTTTAGACGAAATGTCAGTTGAAGTGTAGACCGTCACCGGTTCGAGATTTACACGTTTTCCAGAATCAAAACATGAAGGCTTGCGAAGAGAAGTGGATGTAGGCGAAAGCCTGTCCACTTCTCTAAAGAGAATACTGAAACCGCTGAACCAATTTCAGTCAATTTTAGCATATGGCATCTATGTGTGAAGGGGAACAAAATTTGTGAATTTCATGGTCCCTGCCCCCCCCCGGGGGGGCCTGGGGGGTAGGGCTAATACCACCAAAATTAATGCAATCTTTAAAAATCTTCTTCTTTACTCCTGGACATCAAGCAGTCAAACTGTTGGCATGATTGTAATAAGCATTGAGCCCTCTACTAAAATTGTGAAATTCACGGCCCCAGGGTTACATAGGAAATGCCTTTAAGAATCTTCTTCTTAAAAACAACTAGGCCATTATTAGTCATATTTATTGAAGCAATGTTAGGTATTGTAGAATCAAGTTTGTTCAAATTATGACCCTCAGGGTTTCGGGGGGGGGGGGGCAGAGGGTCAAAGTTTTACATAAGAATATGTAGAGATCATCTTTAAAAAATTCTGCTCGTTTTCCCAATATAATTGAGCACAACTATTGCAGAAAATATTCTTGAAAAAAAAAGCCATAAAATTAATGAAATTTGGATCACAAACCATGGAAAAACACGAATGTCTTTTCATAATCTTCATTGTTTCGATTAGAAGCAAAAAATGCATTGCTGTAAAAATGTTATTTTTCACTAAGCACGACATTAAATACCAGAAAATAAATTCGCAGATTTACGGATTTTTCGAAATAACCGGTATGATTAAATGGCATTGTACAGTAACTTTTGAAAAGTCCAAGATTTACTGTCTGTGGATGTCGCCAATTTTAGATATATTTTGTTAAGGTATCATTGTAAATAAATGTGCGTACATTAAGTTTTTTTTAATTAAAAAAGGTATTCACCTTCCGTTCAAAGTCTTGACTGAAATTAAAAGCTTACTGACTATTACCACATTTGGTTATTAGACGCATATAATCCTCTTGCTTATGAATTTCTCTATATCATAAATTATGATAAATATCGTAAATGATGATAATAATACTGGCTTAAATTAGCCGATACACAGTGCTTTTTTAGTTTCTGTGGAGAGAGAGAAACAGCAAGGTCGAACACTCTTGTTAGAGACGATATAGAGTAATCCTAAAGCCAGTATCTCCATAAGGAGAATGAGTACCCTTATTCTTTTCATAACGGTGAGTATATGTTAATATCACATTTTTTAAAAGCAGGAATTAACGGTTTTCTTTAAGAAAAGTATGTCAGTGCTATTTTCTTTCTTATTTATTCTTACACAAAAGAAATCTCATATTTGCGTTTGATCACCGAAGCTGAAAGCTCTAGTGAGCTTTTCTGATCACATTTTGTCTGTAGTCCGTCCGTTGTCGCATAATATTTGGTCCGCCTCGTTTAAAGGTCCGGGGGGACCTAATACGATAACATATAAGGTCCGCCTTTTATAAGAAAAGGTCCGGCCCGTATAAGAAAAGGTCCGCCGAAGTTTAAAGGTCCGGGTGGTGCAAAAATGTTTTAATCTTGACTTAAACAAATAAAATTAAAGAGAGTTTGTTTACATCATATGGAGAAAGATTAAGGATTTACCCTTGCTGTTGTGTTTATTTTTTTGTACAATATTTCTCTTAGGGCAGGAATTGCTACTCCATGTTTAGTGTGCTTTTAGCAATACCGTTTAGGGCAATGATTTAAAAAAATGTTGCATATATTGGATTTGTGTTTGTTTTTCCCCATTTGCTTTGTGTAAATTAGGACGATTAAAGGTGTGAAATCTGCCGGTGTGTATAGGCAATAAAACAATGGGGGTGTGAAGTATACCTGACAGGTACCCGCAGGTAGAGCCCGCGGCAGATAGCAATGACAATGTAATGGTCATGTGTTTGCTTTAAACCAATAGATATGAATTCTCTATTTTAATAAATTATGCTGAAGAGCAAATTATAATACTGTTATGATATTCATGCGTACACATCAAAATTGTGATATATATAATTATATATAGTCTATTTTTATTACAATATTTAAAGAAATTTCTTATTCCAAGTGTAGAGTTTAATACTAAGACCAATAAAAAATAAAAGTATGTATATGCTTCCCTTTAGTTTTAACAATTAACTTGTTTTCAGTTTATAATATTTTGCCCTTTATTTGTGGATAAGGTAATATATAGCCTAATGTTGTATTCGATCTATATTTACTGCAGAAACAAAATACATGTACATGTAATGTTAAAGCTTAAAACAGGTAACTCAATGTTGAAGACATATACATCAGATTTAAAGTATAATCATGGTTTGGATTTAATTCTTTCTTATAAAAATACCACTCTTCCTCGTCATAATGAACTACATATGAAATAATGTTTCATTTTTGTATTTTTTTTTTTTTTTTTTGCCAAAAGAAAAAGAAAGAAAAAGAAATTACACATTTTACTGTGACTATAATAGACAGACTGTGGGATAATCTAGCAGGCTGTATTGCATGACCGATTAAAATTTGAAATCATTATTGTAAAATATTTTCTTTTATTACTGACATGAAGCATTTTGGGCAAAGTTGAATGTCCAGTTCTATATACAAGTCATTTATGTCATTCACGTCTGTATGAACGGGGGAAGGGGGAGGGAACATCAGTTGATCCTCTTCCTTTTTTGCGTATCAAAGAATTTCTACTTTCTACATTAATTTGTGAAATAACCCCCTCCCCCCCAATGCACCCAGAAATATACTGACTGACTGTTTCTGGGGACGTTGTCAAGCGTGCGTCACATTTCCCATTTCAAGTTACATGATATGTACATTTTCGTGATGTCGACTAGAAGCGTTTCAGTCTAATTTTAAATCAAAAATATATTTCCTTTATAAAACGCTGATTATTTATGATTATTTATTTTATTCATTTATGGAAAGTGGCAACTCACGGTTATCCGGAGAAAAAAGGTAATTCATGGGGTTTTCCATCATGAGAGTCCAAGCTGCAGACAGCTCAGTATTACGTTACGCTACAACTCCATACCAAGTAGCCCCGGAGAATTGACACTGTATGGAGTATGACTGAGAGTCATACTCCATACTCTCCGGGAACTACTTTCCCTACGAATAATGATATGGAGTAATACTGAACTGTCTGGAGCTTCTTTTCTGTAGCATGAAAAATAGAGAAAGGACAGGGCGGACCTTAAAACGCAGTATAATAAAATGTCCGCCCTCTGTTTTTCAGATATTTTACCATTAGAAAGCAAACATTTTGGACAGGGTTTATTTCCGTAAAATAAAAACTAGAGAAAGAGGCAGGGCGGACCTTAAAACGCAGTATAATAAAAGGTCCGCCTTTTATATTTTAGATATGTTACTAAAACAAGGCGAAAATTTTGAACAGGGTTTATTTTCGTAGCATAAAAATTAGAGAAAGAGGCAGAGCGGACCTTAAAACGCAGTATAATAAAGGTCCGCCCACTGTTTTTCAGATATCGTTCTAGTACAAGGCGAAAATTTTGAACAGGGTTTATTTTCGTAGCATACAAACTAGAGAAAGAGACAGGACGGACCTTAAAACGCAGTATAATAAAAGGTCCGCCCTCTACTTTTTAGATATTTTACTATTACAAGGCGAAAATTTTAGACAGGGTTTATTTTCGTAGCATAAAAATTAGAGAAAGAAGCAGAGCGGACCTTAAAACGCATTATAATAAAAGGTCCGCCCTCTATATCTCAGATATCTTACTATTACAAGGCGAAAAATTTGAACAGGGTTTATTTTCGTAGCATAAAAACTAGAGAAAGAGACAGGGCGGACCTTAAAACGCAGTATATTTAAAGGTCCGCCCTCTATAATTCTGATGTCTTACTGTCAGAAAGCAAACATTTTGGACAGGGTTTATTTCCGTAAAATAAAAACTAGTCAAAATGGCAGGGCGGACCTTAAAACGCAGTATAATAAAAGGTCCGCCCACTGTTTTTCAGATATCTTACTATTACAAGGCGTAAATTTTGAACAGGGTTTATTTTCGTAGCATAAAAACTAAGAGGCAGGGCGGACCTTAAAACGCAGTATATTTAAAGGTCCGCCCTCTATAATTCTGATGTCTTACTGTTAGAAAGCAAACATTTTGGACAGGGTTTATTTCCGTAAAATAAAAACTAGTCAAAATGGCAGGGCGGACCTTAAAACGCAGTATAATAAAAGGTCCCCTCACTGTTTTTCAGATATCTTACTATTACAAGGCGAAAATTTTGAACAGGGTTTATTTTCGTAGCATAAAAATTAGAGAAAGAAGCAGAGCGGACCTTAAAACGCATTATAATAAAAGGTCCGCCCTCTATATCTCAGATATCTTACCATTACAAGGCGAAAATTTTGAACAGGGTTTATTTTCGTAGCATAAAAACTAAAGAGGCAGGGCGGACCTTAAAACGCAGTATATTTAAAGGTCCGCCCTCTATAATTCTGATGTCTTACTGTTAGAAAGCAAACATTTTGGACAGGGTTTATTTTCGTAGCATAAAAACTAGAGAAAGAGGCAGGGCGGACCTTAAAACGCAGTATAATAAAAGGTCCGGTCTCTGTTTTTCAGATATCTTACTATTACAAGGCGAAAATTTTGAACAGGATTTATTTTCGTAGCATAAAAATTAGAGAAAGAAGCAGAGCGGACCTTAAAACGCATTATAATGAAAGGTCCGCCCTCTATATTTCAGATATCTTACTATTACAAGGCGAAAATTTTGAACAGGGTTTATTTTCGTAGCAAACAAACTAGAGAAAGAGACAGGGCGGACCTTAAAACGCAGTATAATAAAGGGTTCTCTATATTTCAGAGTTTATTAAAAGTTATCGTAGCGAAAAAAAACTCGTTAAAATGGCAGGGCGGACCTTAAAACGCAGTATAATAAAAGGTCCGCCCTCTGTTTTTCTTTTTTCCCACATACATGTATCTCACTTACAAAGCAAAAATTATGGAAATGCTGTAAGTTCCTATTGTTTGTTTTTTTTTTCTTTGTTGGTTCGTGTGTTTTTCCAGGGTAAAAAGATAATTAGGTTATTAATTTTAGGATGGACGCTAAATTAACTTAGAAAACTCTTGGAATGGCCTAATTGTGCATAAGAATTGCATATATGCAATATGTAGTATATATATATACTACATGTAGTAGTGTACTTTTTTTCATTTAATATGCTGACAAAAAGAAAAAACTTTAATGACAATTAATTATCCACTCTATGTACGTTTGCAGGAGATGTGTCTACTGTATTGTATATATCTATATGCAACCATAAACATCTGTCTGAAGGGACCAAGAATATATATTATTATTTAATTAGTAATGTTGATGACGTGCAACAAGAGAACTATAACCCCCATCACACACACATAAATAAAAAAGAAATAGCCGCTAAAAGTAAATCTAATTTAAACCAAAATCCAAATAAATATAAAAAATATTAACAAAAGAACACGACTTGGTGGTGTTTTATGAATTTTTATATCAGTCACGATCTCAACAGACACTTTCCTTTTTATTTTAGGGGGAAATACATGTCAAGTTGCTCGATCTGTAAACCCCCTCTGTAAATAGTATGGGTGGATAAGATTCTCCCTAGTAAGAAGTTGGAAAAGGAGAAAATTCTGTACTGAAGCGTACTGAGTATTTCCTATGGTGGATAATAAAGCCGGGGTTGTTTCTTCCAAGCTCGCTGCATGTCATTTCCGAAATTTTGCATTGCATTTCCGACATTTTTTGTTTTCATTTTAGAATACAATCAACACTAAGTCTAGTAAAAATACAAAGTTTAGTAATAAAATGCAATAATTTCAATAATAAAACAATCAATTTTTGATCACCAAATTTTAATGCCCACTGAATTATATGTGTTTGAAAGCACCGAAAAACAGAATCCCCTCAACTTTGATTACTTTATTCCCTCAAACATAGTTTCTGTATGTCATAAATTCTGTCAACCTTTCTGATCTCAAATTCAGTCTGCTTATCTTGATTTGAAAAGATGAACAAAAATTTACAACTTACACTTACATGTGTCCGAGGATAAAATCATCATAAGATTCTTTTAAATATAAGCAGAACTTATTATTTGGAAATCAATGAATTATTCTTGATTTATTCTTAATTTTTTTTATAAGCGAAATTTCAATTTTGTTTTCATTGCCGGAAAAGTACTTTATGATGATAAATGTCAGAGATGAAAATTTTAAAACGTCAGAAATGAAAACTACAAAAATGTAGGGAATGAAATAAACAATATTTTTAAAAAAATTCCGGAAATAAAATCCTATGCTAGGCTCATTTTCCAAAAGGGGGAGGGGTCTTTAAACCCAAGCTCGTTTTTCCGGGAAAAAATATTAATGCGGGAGGAAAGTCTACAACATCAGTATTTTTAAACTATTTGACATGTATTAGCATAATTTTGCTATACCCCACCCACCAAATGTACAACAACACCATTTAAAATCTTTTCCATTTGGGGGGGTGGGGGGGGGGGTTATTGCTTAAAATGTTCAACTCGATTGACTTTGGTTTGATTTTGCCAATTAACGCACATCTTCCTTAACCAGTGTTAACCCCGGGGTAATATCAAGTAGAATGAAATAATCGTTAGTCTTTAACTGGATAAGAAACGATGGTTATAAAAACACGGGGGATATGCGACTTCAAGTTTCGTCAGGTGAGACAATAGGCCTACCCCCCAAAGCACAGACATGTTGTTTTAACAACAACGGGATAGGCTAGTACACCGTAACACAAGTCCCTGTCACAGTGACCCTCCAATTATTTTATAGTTCGGTACAATATGAATCGTAAGAACTACGCATAATTATTATTAATAATATAATGAAATATCTTTCGAAAGATATGAAAATTCTTTTTGGGGAGTGGAAGTCGAACGTTGTTAGGAAAGAGACTGTAATGAAATGATCATTGTTGGACTTACGAATACCATATACTGAACAATGTGCCAGTGAAGGTATGCGTATCATATATATGTATTTTTTTTATTTTGCAATGATAATATTGATATCACTTAAACTATAAAAGACACATGTCGTACATGATTTTCCCATAAGGTAACTCGATCAACAGATCTTTGCATCTTTATATTTTTTGTTTTGTGCACTACCTGGGAGGTATGTACTACGATAAGGAGCTAACAGTTAATCAGTGCTAACATCAAATTTTGAATATTTTTTTGATAGATAATTTGAGGTTTTGTACTGAGATATATCATAGTATTAGAAATACAATTAATTAAAATTGGCTAACGAAATCCAGCAACTAGCGAGATATCGCAAGACTTGATCCTGTTTAGTATATATACAATGTACATACATGTACGTCCCTGGAACTCCATTTTGCTGGGAGGGACACTTTTATAACAACTATACCTTAAATAATTTAAAAAGATTAATAAATCAAATGAATTTCGAATCAATAAAAGGAGAAAAATCTGCATATTAAACCGAAGGCGGACCTTTTATTATAGAGGCAGGCCGGACCTTATATGTTATCGTATTAGGTCCCCCCGGACCTTTAAACGAGGCGGACCAAATATTATGCGACACCGTCCGTATGTAAACTTTTCATATTTTTGACTTCGACTCCAGAACCACTGCACCAATTTCAATCAAACTTGCCACAAAGCATCTTTGGGTGATGGGGATTCAAGTTTATTCAAATGAAGGGCCACACCCTCTTTCAAGGGGAGATAATTCAGAAATAGTGAAAATTTGTTGGTATCTTTTAAAAATTTTCTTCTAAAGAACCACTTGGTCAAAACAGTTGAAATTTTTATGAAACCTTCTTTACATAGTGTAGATTCAAATTTGTCCAAATCATGACCCCAGAGGATATGGTAGGGCCAAAATGGGGGTTCAAAGTTTTACAAAGGAATATATAGGAAAAAATCTTCTCAAGAACAGCAAATCCATAATATAAGTCATACTGATATGGAAGCATCCTCAGGTAGTGTAGATTCAAGTTTGTTCAAATCATGACCCCCGTGGAGTGGGGGGTGGATGGAGCCAGGATCAAAGTTTTACATAGGAATCTTTTTCACAACGTTTAGTCATATTGATACGGAAGCATCCTCAAGTAGTGCCGATTCAATTTGTTCAAATCATGACTCCCTGGGGTAGGGTGGGTCCACAATGCACTATCAGAGTTTAGCATATGGATGTATAGGGGTAAAAATATTTTTGTCAAGAACAGCAAAGTTATGTTTAGTCACATTGATATGGAAGTGTCTTGAGGAAGTGTAGATTAAAGTTTGTTCAAATCAATTCCCTGAGGGGTAGGGTGGGATGAATCTATAAAAATCATGACACCTGGGGGTAAGGTTGGGTTACAATAGGGATCAAGTTTTACAGTAGGGCCATATTTACTCAGGTTGGCGTTGTGGCCCATGGGCCTTTCGTTCCGGTTGTAATACATGTAATGTTATTTAAATTTAAAACGTGTGATACCGTGCCAAGTTTTTCGGTTTATTATCTATTTTACCAAATTGTCTTTACATGTACCAGTCAAGTATCACACCGATATACATCTTATTCATACATTTTTACGAAGACGTTGGGCGTATTTGGCGTGTGATCTGCAGGAATCGTGTACGAAACATTTTTGGGTTAAATGTCCATCATTTGGTAGGCCGACCACAGCTGGACAGACTTTATATGGACAAAGTTACGCACATAGGAAAATGTTACATTTACATTGAATTACTTTGTCAAATTGTAATATCTTAATAGTTATGATATCAAATTAACATTTATATATGCAATTACATTAAAGTTTCATTAGGTTGGAAAAACTGTGTTTTCTCTCGTTGCAACTGAACCAAAATTTATAAATCTTAAAATTTAATGGCAGTACATAAAATTAAATTGACAACGACTTGATTGTTTGAATTTAAAAAAAAAATGCTCCATGCGAGGATCGAACGAAAAACTTCTCGATTCCTGACTGCCCTGGACTGGTAACGCATTCTACTGAACTATTATCACTACACACTTTTCACATTTTCGACTACTGCGCCAATTTCAATCAAACTTGCCACAAAGCATTTTTGGGTGACGGGGATTCAAGTTTATTCAAATGAAGGGCCACACCCTCTTTCAATGGAAGATAATTCAGAAATAGTGAAAATTTATTGGTATCTTTTAAAAATCTTCTTCCAAAGAACCACTTGGTCAAAACAATTGAAATTTTTATGAAACCTTCTTTACATAGTGTAGATTCAAATGTGTTCAAATCATGACCCCGGGGGATAGGGTAGGGCCACAATGGGGGTTCAAAGTTTTACAAAGGAATATATAGGAAAAAATCTTCTAAAGAACAGCAGATCCATAATATTAGTCATATTGATATGGAAGCATCCTCAGGTAGTGTAGATTCAAGTTTGTTCAAATCATGATCCCCGGGGGCGGATGGAGCCAGGATCAAAGTTTTACATAGGAATGTAAAGGGGAAAAAATCTTCAAAAATCTTTTTCACAAGGTTTAGTCATATTGATAAGGAACCATCCTCAGGTAGTGCAGATTCAATTTGTTCAAATCATGACCCCCTGGGGTAGGGTGGGTCCACAATGCACTATCAGAGTTTAACATATGGATGTATAGGGGTAAAAATATATTTCTCAAGAACAGCAAAGTTAAGTTTAGTCACATTGATATGGAAGTGTCTTCAGGTAGTTAGATTAAAGTTTGTTCAAATTATGTCCCTGAGGGGTAGGATTGGGCTAAATCTATAAAAATAAAATCATGACACCTGGGGATAAGGTGGGGTTACAATAGGGATCAAGTTTTACAGCAGGGCCATATTGACTCAGGTGGGCGTTGTGGCCTATGGGCCTTTCGTTCCGGTTGTAATACATGTAATGTTATTTAAATTTAAAACGTGGGGTACTGTGCCAAGTATTTCGGTTTATTATCTTTTTGAGCAAATTGTCTTTACGTGGACCAGTCAAGTATCACACCGATATGCATCTTATTCATTCATTTTTACGAAGGCGTTGGGCGTATTTGGCGTGTGATCTGCAGGAATCGTGTTCGAAACATTTTTGGGTTAAATGTCCATCATTTGGTCGGTTTACCACAGCTGGACAGACTTTACATGGACAAGGTTACGCACATAGGAAAATGTTGCATTTACATTGAAATACTTTGTCAAATTGTAATATCTTAATAGTTATGATAACACAACATTTATATGTGCAATTATATTAAAGTTTCAGTAGGTTGGAAGAACTGAGTTTTCTCTCGCTGTAACTGAACCAAAATTTATAAATCTTAAAGTTTAATAAATCAGTACATAAAATTAAACTGACATCGACTTGGTTGTTTTGATTTAAAAAAAATGCTCCATGCGAGGATCGAACGAAAAACTTCTCGATTCCTGACTGCCCTGGACTGGTAACGCATTCTACTGAACTATTATCACTACACAGATAAATGACAGTGAAGCATCATTTACAAATTGGGAGTTTTTTTTGGAATAAGTTCATTTTATGGTCTCTGGGTCTTCTATCCAATTTTTACAAATGTTTACTCGTTGCTTTGAATTTATAATCACACAAAAGTGCGCCAAGTCGGTGAAGATTCCAGCCGAGTGCAAATCAAATGCGCCCTCGTTCTTTTGAAATTTTAAAGATAAATTTAAAAAAATAAATTAGTAGTAAAATTTAATTCAAATTTAAAAGAAGAGGGGCGAACAAGGCGAACAAAATACCTATTGTGCGACAAATAAAAAAAGTGAAAAATTAAATCTCAATTACGACAAATTTCTATGATACTAAATGTGTTTCACTTAACATTAACATAACTATACTCTATGTTAAATCTCCACAAATCACAACAATCTCATAAAGATTGAAATTTTTCATCATGAAATAGCATACATACACCAAAGAGAGAAAATTATCAAATTTTCATACTAAAGCACAATTTTTCCATATGAGTGAGTCTTCGCTCCATTTTTTTGAAAGATGATACTTAAAGTTTTTACAAATATACCTTCATTTGGTTATCAAAAACATGGAGCAAAGACCCAATATACCTTAAAAATACACTTCTATGACACAACTTTTGTATCCTTCAGAGAAATATTTAAAGTCCATTTAGTCAAGGGGTCATATCACAAACATGATTTAAATGTCAATATTTGGTACGAGCGGTATAGCTTAGTGGTTAGCGTGTTAGTCCCGAAGGGAAAATTGACACTCAGGATTTTTTATTGCTTTTTATTGCCCAAAGATTATCACTTCTTTTAATCATAGAATGATTTTTGCCCAAAGAATTTTCCGCAGAAAAGTTTTTTTTTTTTTTTGGTCATAATTTCATACCTTTCAATGATAAGATACTAAATTTAAAAATTGAATATGACATGTATACATTTGAAGCTAAGGCATTTTGCATGCCTTGTTCTCCCATCTTCTTTAGATTGGAATAATACTATCATGTATGGCACACACATATGTGCACAAATTAATGGAATTAGGAAACTTTATGGCTATCGTCATTGCAAACCACGGGTTTCGACTTGATCCACCCTCATTTCTACAAACAAATTGTTTTGAAGAAGTCGGAAATATTGTCAAGTGGGAGCGGATCAAAACTGGTGGCTTGCAACAATGTATTGCAATAATGCTTTTTCAAAAAGGCGGAATGTTGATCATACTTGGATTTTATTATATGTGTTTTTAAAATTTGTTAGGTCCTTTGTTGGGTATTTAGTTGTACTCAAGCTGCTAGAAACAATACGGTCAACGAAATTGTCGACACGGTGGACAATAAAACTGTCTGGATTCAAGATGACCGCATTCGGAAATTGATAAGAGATTACATGTTATTTTGTCCAAATCAAGACATGTGTCTTGGACCGGAAGTGATAAATAAAGTGAATGTACATGTATCCACGAAAATGGCGTGCTCAAAATGCAGTTGTAGAGAGGATTGCTTCCGGAAGTCCAATTGCTGCCCTTCTAAAGAACAAATGGACAACCATTCAAACAAAACCAAAGGTTCCAAAAAAATAAATTTTCAATTGACGTGCATTGCAACAGAAATTAAAGCTCTTCGATTCAACTATAGTGAGAAAGGAAAAAAGATGTACTGGATGATCGCAACATGTCCTCCAAGCTACCCCAACAAGGACATTTTGTATAAATGTACTCAGAACGTTTCCTTGACTACACACAGAAACATATCATTTTACAGCCCAGTAACTTCAGCTGCTACCAATGAGACGTACAAGAATATCTTCTGTGCCATTTGTCACGGAGAAAACAGTAATGCTACCGTCCGCTGGAAAATGTTCGTGAAAACTGATATACGAATGGATATCCCAGATGTAAGAAAGACGGAAGAAAAACTCTTTGAGTTGATCATGTCAAGCAAACGCGATTTAGGTGTTGTCTTTTGGCCACCAGAATCATTCAAAAACAAAACAGAGACATGTTATACTGATTACATATCCTCCTGCAATGTATCTGGTCAATGGATGGATTATAATCAGATCACCAGAGAAGCATGTGAAGACACTAATTTGATATCAATTTTTACAGACTGTGATGTCCTTTACAAAAACGTTTATTGTGCCATCTGTAACCAGAAGGATCCGTACCATTCCCTGAGCTATTACTGTCCAAAGACTATCTCTGAAATAACCGAAATTATCAATGACGCTTCCGTACTCCTAAGATCCTCTGGACCAAGCTCTAAACTCCTAGATTACAAACACAGTCAAAACTGCGGTTCAGAGGAGATTTACGATCCTAAGAAGGTATATCTTGTTTTTCACGTGAAAGATTTAATATTGCTGCTGTTTGAATCATGAGCTAAAGGTAAAATCGTAAGATTTATATGGACACATGCAGGCATTTTCATATCGTGAGGAGTTTAGCTTGATTTTTGTAAATCTATGCCCCAAGGCAGAGAGGAGCTCGTGAAAGATACTTATTAGGATATATATACACTGTATATATATATATATATATATATATATATATATATATATATATATATATATATATATATATATATATATATATATATATATATATATATATATATATATATATATATATATATATATATATATATATATATATATAAAGCACTAAAAACCAACAACACTGTATATCCTAAGTGTCGGATCTACTAATTAGATACAAGGTCACGGATGGAAATTTATATAAAGCACTAAAAATGACCAACGACACGAACAATAATAATTGTCAAATTTTCGGGACAACCTGTCCCTTCCTCAGGACAAAGAAAAAAGTTAAGAAGTCATAAAAACAAAGGAAATAGAGAAGCAAAAACAACTAGCACTACTACTAAACTACCAAACACTAAATATTTACAATGTTACATGTTTAATTTGGAGTTTATAAACAGTTGTGAACAAAGAAATCCGGAGCGCTATGAATTGCGTCCGATCTATCGGGTGTACGCTGGTGAAGTTTGATTTACATAATTGAACGAATTAATTATCGCTAATTAATTACGACCAACAGTAAATCGTACATTGTCTTATTCTCTCAAAATAGCGTAACTCTACATGATAAAAAGAAATTAAAGAAAAATAATATGGAAGGACAATTTTGAAATATGAATTTGGATATATTATAAATTTGGAAATCGGAAAAAAGAAATAAACAAAAATGTAAGTTGTAAATATTTGGGTAGGTTGTTCCAGGATTGCTAAAACGAATTAACGGTAAAGTTTACACTATATAGAGAGAATGAACTTGTTTGTTACAATCCGGGATTGGGTCTAGTTCACGTTCATCCTGGTGAAGTCATTAAGTTTGTTAATACCATTAGGGCGGAATGACTTCAGCCTGTGCATCCAGAACTTTTCCTTGCCTTTTCTCTGCGCGTCTGTCCATCTTGGATTATGGTCAATAACCACTACTGTCATGTCCTCCCATTTGTGACCTTCAAGGTTGAAATGTTCCCCAACGGGTTCATTGAGTTTTTTGGTCCTAATGGTAGAACGGTGATTATTGACTCTCCTGCGGAGATCTCCTGTTTCACCAACATACTGTTTGGAGCAAACTTTGCAACTGATGAGATAAATGCAGTTGTCTGTTTGACAGGACAAATTCCCTAGTATTTTGTAGCTGCAGCCTGTAACGGGGCTGTTTAAACTGTCTGTGTCAGAGCTGTACTTACAGAGAAGACATCTTCTGTCAGAGCAAGTTTTAAAGCCCCCGTTAGGTAATGGATTGTCCAATCTGGTTCTTACTACCATGTCCACACCCGATAGATCGGACGCAATTCATAGCGCTCCGGATTTCTTTGTTCACAACTGTTTATAAACTCCAAATTAAACATGTAACATTGTAAATATTTAGTGTTTGGTAGTTTAGTAGTAGTGCTAGTTGTTTTTGCTTCTCTATTTCCTTTGTTTTTATGACTTCTTAACTTTTTTCTTTGTCCTGAGGAAGGGACAGGTTGTCCCGAAAATTTGACAATTATTATTGTTCGTGTCGTTGGTCATTTTTAGTGCTTTATATATATATATATATATATATATATATATATATATATATATATATATATATATATATATATATATATATATGTGTGTGTGTGTGTGTGTGTGTGTGTGTGTGTGTGTGTGTGTGGGTGTGTGTGTGGGTGTGGGTGTGGGTGTGTGTGAGGGAGGGTGTGTGTGTGTGTGAGGGAGGGTGTGTGTGTGTGTGTGAGGGTGTGTGAGAGGGTGTGTGTGTGTGTGTGTGTGTGAAAGAGATTCTGCAGCAATGAGCGAAAGAAAGATCCCTTTTTTATCAATGTCGCATAATACCAGAAAAAAATCTTTTATTTTTAGAAATCCTGTCTTAAAATCATCTGTGAGAGGGGTTTTGTACTTATTGGACCAAAGTGCCAACCTGTGATAAACGAAGTGAGCGAGGCCACGTACATATTAAACAGCTTTTTCTGCTCTCTGGACAATACAGGTTCATCCTCTAGTGACGTCCTCCAAATCATACAGTATGACCAGGAACATATATGTCAAGCAAGTTTAGAAAATGCCTTCTTGCCGATACTAACTGATAAATGGGGACAATGTTTAATATTTTCAATATGGTACAAAGTGTTGTATCCACAACAGATTCTCTTCATGATGGAACGATTATATAACATACATAGAACACAACCCTTTCGTAATGGGCTTTTACACAATTTATACACATCAATTCATCCCAATTTGTCAATATATATCAGTGATCCTAAATTTGTCAACTCTATATCAGCTATGCATTATCCAGAAAAGATATGTTTGCAATGTTCAAGACATCCTTCTCTCACTCTTGCTTTAGCCCCATGGCAGACATGTCCGAGAGTACTTGTTGAACGGTCGAGGATGTACTTTATTCACAAAGAACTGTCATTCTGCTTCAAAGAATACGATGCCTGTGTCAACAATTCTTACGTGAGGGTTTCCGATGATAGACAGCATTTTGGAGTATGTATTGACCAGTATTTACAGGCCGTCAGGAACAATTACATTAGTGTAACGTCAGAAGCAAACGGCGTATACTCCTTCATTGTCTGTATACTTATATCCTTGCTAGCATGCTTGTTTCACGTGATTTCTACCGTGTTTCTAAAAGAAAAGTGGTCCTCTATCGTTCTCTCTCAAGTGAGTCAGTCTCTGACTTATTTCATCATGAATTTCATTAAAATTCTGATTCGATTAGTCTATATTGGTGAGCAGGCTTGTGGGGTTCTTGGTATGATCATACATTTTCTTTTTGTCTCCGTTGCCGTCTGGTCCAGCATTGCTTGTGTTGACACGACACGTTCCATCTTTACGCTAACGAAATCTGGAGTTAGAGACCAAAACAGACCAATGCGCTTTGCTGCTTATGCCGCCATAAATCTTGCATTTTGCTGTCTCTGTGTTGTTTCCAATACTTTTCCAAACCTTGATGCAGATGATTCATTGCTTGGCTACTCGACTTCCGCTTGCGAGATTTCCTCGTCCATGATGAGTGCTTTTACTCTTGGTTTGCCTATCAGTCTTTCTCTTGTCATTGACTTTGTGTCCTTCATTTGGATTTATTCTAAAGTTAGCGGAATCGTTACTCTTATGTCCTGCCCAGAGCTGAAGTGGGTAAAATCCTTCTCAGTCGTCGCTTTTTTGGTGTGGTTATCCTGGCTCTTTGACTATCTTGCGTCTCTGACTGGTATCCCAATTTTTGCTTCCCTTCATACGATGACAATAGGCTTGATTGGAATAGTCATATTTGTTAGCTACAGCCCGGCATTTTCCGATGAGTAGAAAACTGTATCTACAAACAAATTTATAATTCTAAAGTAATATATTAAATGAATAAACAGCAAACTGTGAATTTTTTATAAATTGTACCTATTTTGACAAAGTATCCTAGTGTAATAACGTGTCTTTTTTTAATCATTAGGAAACAGTACATCATTATTAAATTTAAATTGATTTAAATCAACATATGCAATTTGTTTTCCTGTTTCGGAAATTTTGTAAATTTATAATAATTACACTAAAAAGGGTTAAGATAACGAACGTTGATCGATCTCAAAAAATCTACAAACAATTCAAATCTGTGAACAGGGCATAAAACACGGAACCCCCGAAATTCCAGAGGTTGATAAGGTGCCTAGGAGGAGAAGTATTCCCTGTTGACCGGTCAAACCTGCCTTCGACCCTATATATTGATCAGTAGACGGAACATTCCTTAGATGAATATAGTACAAAAACAAAGACCTAACAGTCGGCATGAAACACGTCAGCCAAAATATGACTCAGTGATATATTATATGTTAATATGTTATATTTGTTAACAAGAACATTATAACGACCATAGAATTTACGAAATGCTGACTTTAAATGAGGTTGTTGAAATCCCTGTAACATCAACGTATCTGTCAGTAGCTAGCGTGCCTCAGTGTAAAAATTGATCCTACTCAGAATATGCTCTTGGCTATCGAATAAGTTGGGAGACATAAACATCATGTGCAGGTGACAGCGGAATATTACTGCATAAATAAGGGAAGTTAACGATGGAAAGGCTAAAGTCAATTAGTTTGTCATACAATCTAGTTGTCAGTCGGTCCGTATATTCTATATCAAATAGGAAACAGATGTGGCAGACTCTGTGGTGGCTTTTATTTCATGTTCACTGGGATATATCGAGTCGACATGTGAATGGAAGTAACTATTGTTAATTGATAAAACATCGTCGATATATCTGAATGTCGAGTTGAAGGCCACAGTAAGTGTTTTCTTCTTCTCATGTACATATATAAGTTTTTTGAATAAATTCTGCTTCATAGGAATACTAAAACAAGTCGGCTAATAAAAAAAACACAATTAGTGACCATCGGAATTCCAACAGTTTGTTGGAAGACCTGGTCTCCGAAGACTACATAAGTGTTGTCAAGGAGGAACTCCAGCATCCTTTAATATCAACTTCATATTACATTTGTGTAGAATCAGAGTAATTTTTAACAAAGTAATTTTGTTGATGACCAATTACAAGATGACAAAAATTCCGAGTTCATTTTTTATTGAAGAAGCAGTTGTCTATTATATCAAAAAGCCTAGATTTTAATTTATCGTCAGGGATGATTGTATGAAGTGTAGAAAACTCGCAAGTTTTGATGTAATTGACGTTAGAAAAATTGGGTGATTTTAAATTTTCTGAAAGTTCCTTGGCGTTTTTTAGAATCCAAATCTGATTTACACCACTTATATAGATATAAGAATATGCTGTAGTACAGAATATCTGAAGTTTCTCCTTTACAGCGGTTTTAAATAGTTTTGTATAAAGGGCTTGGTAGAGCATTTGCTGGACCAGACAATTTATCTTTGTAAGGATTTTTATGAATTTTATGAATCCAGTATAGGTAGGGTAGATCGAACTCACTTTGGTTGACTGGAATGTTGAAAGTATTTAACACTGAAGTGTGATTTTGTAGAAGTTCATCCTTAGAAAGAGAGCTTTGAGTATAAGTTGGATTAAAACCAAGTTCTTCTAAAATGCAGTGATAATAATGAGCCTTACAAACAATGACGATATTATTACAAGCCTTGTCTGCTGTAACGATAACATATTGTTCATGTAGTCTTTCTAATTCTTTATCACCTCCTTTTTGGTGAAAACGAAAGGATAAATGGTAAACATATTTCCTTTTAACCTTCTTATACGGTTCTTTAATACATTTCTAAAACTCTTAATTCATTCTGACGAAATGTTCAGGTCTTTCCGTTCATATTTAGCCCAACGTCTGGTCTAATCTTCGACAGAATTCATGGTAATGAAGTTCTGTCACCAATTGAAAGATCGGACTTACCAGTACCTGTATTTTGCACCTTTTAAGATGATCGTCATTTTCAACTATATTAGCATCACCGGTATTGAGGTGTAAAGCGGGACTGTAGTTGAAAGACGAAGAAGAGCAGGAACTCTTAACAGGATTTTGTTTTAGATGTTCAATATCTAGACACTGCAAGGTTTGTTTATAATTGAAAAGTTTGGAAGCAACAGTTTGGGTATATCTGTAGGAAATGCAAGGTGTAGACTTCAACTTGAAATATGGTGGAATGCATTACTGTTTTTTTATGATTAAGAATGTTACTAATGTCAACAGCATCTATTCCTTTGTTGGCAAATTTAAGTTTAAGAAACCGACAGGTTGAGTTATGCAGAGCTATCTTCCGACCTGGTGGCTTAAAGAGCCTGTGTTGGGCAACACCCATAATCACAAATACTAGCAGTTGACGCATCTAAGTACATGTAATGACTTGCTAAAAAGCTTCTTCAAATAGTAATGTTACATACTGAGTTCTCTGCTTTGATAGCTGTGGTTGTGTTTTTTTTAAAATTATCATCGGTTAAAACTGAGACTACATTTAAAGCATTTAGGAGACGATACCAGGAGGCGGCTTCATTTCTTGTTCTAAAAGTTTTTAAAGACTTCTGCTTTTCTTCAGATTTCGTACAAATTAATGGAACAAACTTGAAGACGCGTGGACAAAGATATTAGTTTTCAAGAATCATTTTAAAATGCTTTTAATTTAAGAATTATACTTTTTCTGGCAAATTTCAAAACACAGTGTGACAATTTCTTTTGTAATGACTTTCGTTTCTTTGTTATTTAATTTATTTCTATTTATTTATTTTTTTATTTTTAACACATTCTTGAATGCTTGCTTGCTTGTATTTGCAGATAACTGAGTTTGTGATCTGATTTGAAACTTGAGTCAATGTTTCTTATTATCCAGATATTATGACTGAGATTTATGTAGGCATTGATTTTTTAAATATGTTAATAACCTAAAACCTAAGAGATTTACAAACCTGTAACTATAGCTGTTGTTATTAAGAAAATTCAATTATCTGTCATCATTAAGACGGATACCCTGCTGACAGTTAGGAATTTTTGTTCATTCGGCATCCATCAGATAATGTTTACTTACGGTTTAGTTGTCTTGAATTTCACCAATCAACAAAACTAACTTGAAATAACATCAGAAGATAATTAAATATACATATATCAGTTATGGCAAGGAAAGAGAAAAAGAAGGGTTTGGCTCCTGTATTATGAATTGACATAATTTAATGTTTGATATATGTACATGTACATGTATGTACAGTGTATTATAAACTTAACAGTGTAAAATTAATGACGATTTTAGGTCATCAAAAGCATTAATGTGTCTAATTACTAGATTAGGATTTATAAATCCAAACAAACATTAAAAGATACCGAAGTACCCGCATACAAACCTTGAGTTAAAAAAAAAACTTTGGGTAACTCGGAATCTTAGTCTTTGTTTGTATTTGTGTATGTTTAACAGAAAAATACGTAACAATAGAAACAGCAAATATTTTAAGGTGACCTGAGCTCTACTTCACTCTATTGTTTATTATATAATAAGAGCAGAGCAAAAAGAAATTTAAAACGTAGTTTTTAACATTAATGTCTGCATAACTGATATATTGTTAAATCAATCATGTTGAAATAAATGTAGTTTTGTCTCTCAAAAAGACTTGTTTTCTTGGCCAGAGGGTAAAGTGTTTCCTTAACGTGAGGTAGTATACAACGTATAGCTATTTTTTTCTTCATATCTTTTTTATGCCCCCGTATCGAAGATTCGGGGGTATATAGTTTTTACCCTGTCCGTCCGTCTGTCTAGCTGTCTGTTTGTCTGTTTGTCCGCAAAAACTTTAACATTGCCCATAACTTTTGATTGGTTGGAGCTATAGCTTTCATATTTCACATGTGTATTCCTTGTGACAAGGCCTTTCCTTGGGTACCATCATATTTGACCTTTTGACCTTGGTCTTGGACTTTGACCCAGTTTTACAAAACTTTACCCAACTTTAACCTTGGCCATAACATACCAACAACTTTGACCCTTTGACCTTGACCTGGGAGTTTGACCAACATTTGGAAAACTTTAACCTTGGCCATAACTTTTGAACGGTTTGTGCTAGGGCTTTGATACTTTACATATGTAATCCTTGTGACAAGACCTTTCTTTGGATACCAACAACTTTGACCTTTTGACCTTGACCTTGGAGTTTGACCTACTTTTGATAAACTTTAAACTTGGCCCTATCTTTTGAACGTTTGGTACAAGGGCTTTCATATTTCACATGTGTATTTCTTGTGAGAAGGCCTTTTCTTTGGGCACCATTAATTTTGACCATTTGACCTTGACCTTGATGTTTGACTTACCTTTGAAAATTTTTAACCTTTTCCATATCTTTTTAATGGTTGCTGCTAAGGCCTTCATATTTCACAGGTATATTCCTAGGGACAAGAACTTACTTTGGGTAACATATTTTATTTGCATTTGAGAAAGTTTAACCTTCGCTATAAGTTGCCATACGGGGGCATCAGTGTTTCACAAACACATCCTGTTTTTTTTTAAACTTGACAGTTCTAAGATACAAAATCTCTCTTTATATGTAATATGAAGTAAATTCAACCACACATTTTTTGCCCACATATTCTAGCAGACCATTGTAAGAAGATGGTGCAATCAGACATTCGACATGAGAATGTGCATTGTTTAAAAAATACCATTCAATATATTACAAATGTGTGTGATGCAGCGAGGGGATATATTTCCATGCCATTATCACAATTGTGACATAGAGCAAACGCTCTAACTACTGTGCCACACGGGCGACCAACAAAAATTAAAAATAAAACAGATGACGTCATAATATTTGACCTTGACCTCTATACATGACCTTGACCTTATTGTACAGAAAGAATGGAGATTCCTTGTAGATTTGTCCAAATATCAAGTCTTTTCATGAAGGAATCAAAAGTTACACTTTATCTAATAACAAATGATAAAAGCGGATGTAAATGACAAACACATTCTACATGCCCGAATGACCGTTATAGGAAATTAATGTTTCTATTGTTTTCTAACAAAATATGGCAAATACATCTCAAAGTTTATAATTTTTCCTTCAAAGGTCATTGATTATTGACAGATCTACACGATTCGCTAGACACCCTTCTTGTAAAAGGTGAAGATAACGAATGGTGATGAATCTCATAAATCAAGTGAACAAAATGAATCGTGAACAGGGCAAAAACAGGGACCCTGGATAGAAACACCAGAGGTGGGATCAGGTGCCCAAATAAGCATCCCCTGTTGACCGGTCACACACCACTGCACACGGTTACGTAGCCGTAAGTCGTATGTACTGATCAGGTGAACGGAGTACTACATAGTCAAAGAATGAGTGCACTTTAGTATGTGATTTAGAACCTTTTCGGCTATCCATTTTAAGCTTTGAATTACAATATTTCGCTAAATTAATCTATGATTTTTGTGCATGCATATGCTTTTGATATTTAAGCCTTGAATTTTTTGTCATGCATATTAGACAACGTCTTTGAAAAAAACATGTATAAGACTTTAAATATAATGTCCCTCTGATATAAGAGAGATAATTCTCCAAGGAAATTATTCCAAGCAGTCCACTGAATTGTCTTACCAGAGTTTAAAGGACTTTTGAACTTGAACACCGTTCGTTATCTCCCTATATTTCATCTTACCAGAGTTTAATAATGAGGACCATCATTCGAATAATAATAATGAGGACCATCATTCGAATCTGAACTATGTTACAAGTATCGATTTTTATTTTCTATTGGCAATTCTTTTATTAATTACTTATAATAGTTTACCTAAAACATTTATACTCAGTTCCTTTAAACTGTTAAAATTGAGATATTTCTATCTCTTAACAATTCTTTTAATTGTTAGAGGAATGCATTTTTATTTTGCTACCACAGAAAACAATGTGATATTCTGATTTTAAAAGCAACGCTTCATTATGTTTTCTTATATGAATTAAATAGGTATGACAGTAAATATTACTTTCATATATACCTCATATTTCTAATTTTATTTTGAGATAAAAAAAAATATCGATCTTTTTATTCAACTTATCAAATTTTCTTCATATCATGATTAGACATAATATTCATTTCTCAAAAAGTAAGCAACGTTTCATATTTTACAGTATTTTCCATTTGAATCTAATGATATTGTTGTTAATGAAAATCAATGTTGGGAATTAAAAAAAATTGCTGAAGTTTAGAGCAGAGGGATACTTCACCTTAAATTTCGGAAGTTTGAATTCGACCACTTTCGAATTTAATGTACCCGCAAATAGGCGGAGACATTTAGATAATAAAAGATTTATGGCAATACATATCATTTTCATGATTTGTATAAATATGTTTGCTGCCTATCACCAAATCAGTTCAATCTTATTTGTTCATATATAAATGTGTATAAAAATGCCCCCCCTCCTTACTCTAGCCTAATCATTTTTCGTTTTATATGCTGAATGCTTTTCAATTCAAAGAATGAATGTATGTTCTAAGCAAGAGTCACATTTACATGACTTCGATGTCACACTACATTTAATCGCAATACACGTAGTAATACAAACATGTGTAGTGAAACAAATTATACGTGTAGCACTCAAGGAAATACATTTTGTTATTATATGCATGTATGGATAAATACTAGTAACACTTGGAAATGAAATTAAAACTTTAACTAAAAAAATTGAGCTGTGTCGCAAAAGTTGTTTGGTAAACATGAAAATTTCCAAGAAATAATAAATTATCTGTAATTTAAACATTTTATTGACGGAACAAGTATATTTGATATTCACAACCATGGTCAACAAAAATTCACAACGTTACAATATCGATAATAACACGCTTTTGTCTTCAATATCTGTTTCATTTCGGCAATCCAAAACATTGCCAGGCATGATATTAGTTGTTATTAAAAATATCATATTACTGTATGTATACAAAAAGAAACAGTAATATTATATTTTTAAAATGTGCTAATTTCAGCGATTTTTGATTTTTATTTTAATGAGTGTATTCAGAAACACCTAGAAAAACACATAATACACAAAATACACCCTCCTGAAACCAAGCACCTATGGTCTCATCAGGGCGTCGGGATGAAATTTGCTTAAAGGCAGGCCCGTATAACGGGGGGGGGGGCAGCCCCCCTTTTTTCTGAGTATAGTATTTTGCTATAATAAATTTCCCTCAAATGCTGGTTGCCCCCCCCCCCCCCCACACACACACACACGCACTTTTTGATGTTGTAAGGTCGAGCACTGGCAAATTCCAGGATTTGGACAGTAAATGACTTTTTTTTTGCTTGTCAGATAATTTTGGGAAGTTGTAACCCCCCCCCCCCCCCACACACACACACGTTGTTTTTTGCTTGTCAGATTTTTCGGGGAAGTTGCCCCCCCCCCACTTTTGAAACCGCTGCTACGGGCCTGAAAGGTTCATTGAATGGCACCTGGTGAATAGTGATATTAATACATTGCAATAAATAATATTTTTGTACAGTAAAAGTAAATACAAAACGGAAAACTTTGCTATAAATGCACAATGCACATTGCTCATTTGCGCTGTCGCCGTCATCTTTTGTTCAATGCGATACTGCAGTTAGTGCGTGACATGTTAACTTCCTATTGAAAAGATGGCGGACGCTCAAAAATATCAGAAGTTGCCTTAGTTGGCCACAGAATATGCAAAGGTTTTCGTGTTATTTTATATAATTAATATGTTTTACGGTGTGACCGTTGGGGCGAGCGCAGTTGTACCATCAAAAAGCTATAGCAGCTTACACTTTTAAGATCCGCCTCTTCAAACGTCACACCGCACGAGACACAGTCTAGACTGTGACGTCACAAGACGTCAGCCTTTACGGAGACAGCCGAGCGTCTGGTTCAACGAGACTAAAGCTCTTGAGCAATAATAAATGAAATACGTTGTAGAGTTGATGTAATTATTTTTTGTTTCTTTTAAGCTCTCTGCAAAGAAAGAAAAGTAAACGTATCTCTCGGTAATGAATAATTATCCTTGGTCTTTTATATGTTTTGTAAGAATTTCGCATGGAACCCTGGTAGCGAAGGAATTCTGGGAATGTTGCCCCAGAAAATTTGCCTGACGTATGTACAGATTTCATTCCGAATTTTCTCTGTTCTTACACGTTAGTCTATTGAGCTCGCTTCGCGAGCGGCGCTTCGCGCCGCTCGCTGCGCTCGCTATTAAGTTATTTATTGTTAATATAGTTGCTTAAGTTTTGAGTTTATATCAAAGCTGTTTGTTTTTATTCTTCAGTGTTTTGTGTTTATGAGATATCGTCATAATTGCATGTAATGTCAACTTAACGCCCCCTTCCCAGAGATTGAAAAAAAGTCTGATTTTTGTTCTTTTGCAAAAGGAACGTAGCAGACTAATAAACGAAAAAGTAGCCTTTTGATTTAATTGTGAGAAAGACGAATATGTTTTTTTATACTTTCAATTTCGATAACTTTTTGAACAGTTGAAGCCATTAAAATATATAGAATTTTAATTTACAGGAGTAAAATTTATTTATGTAGATCATCCCATAGTTTCTTGTCATTTTTTAATTGCAGCTCAAAGCACAGATTCCTGTTCTTAAGAAGGCCTATATAGAGGAACAATCAGCTTGTACTGTGTAATAGGAGTAAACTTTAGAACACCATTTTCATTAGTGGTTCTAGAATATTTTTTTTTGTACACTCTCCTATAATTTCATGTTTATTATTTCCCAGGTTCTTATTTTGATTTGAGATTCTGCTTGGTCTTATTTCCGAACTTATTTGTACCTTAATTCAACACCTCATGTCAGTCGTAATGAACACACCAGTTCCAACAAACAACAAAATTTATTAACCTTTGTATAGACAAACAAAAAAATATAGTATAAAAAAAATAACAACTGTAAATTCCTGCCTTGTCAAAAAAAATCCCAACAACCGTATAAAAATCACCCCCCAACCTAGCGTACGGAAACGCTAGCCCAACCTAGCCGGGGGAAAAGGCCTAGGGTAATTTAGAAAAACCCCTTATTTATTTAAGAATACCTTAAAACCTATCTCCTAGCTTTTAGAATTATGGCCTAATAAATTTAACAGGAGCAATAGACGACGACAATTTAGTCAAAATGCCTAATATCTTAACATAATTTCTAAGGGTGCAACCTGTTAAATACCTAATAAACCTTTATTAAAGTGAGAGAACTTACAGCAAGTTAATGCTTTCCAAGATTCCCCACGTGTCTAACAGTTACACGGGTTTATATACTCTTTGGAAACAATAGAATCTTTAACTTGAAATCTAGTGAATACACCCCAAGGGTATGAACTTTGACTGAAATTAGTAACACCCAAAAGGTTAACTTCCGTATTGATAGCCAATGAGAATTTAGATCATCAAACATAAACATTTACCCGTAAGATTTGATGGAAGCAACACGTGCTATTAAGGTTTGTAAATATAAACAAAATAATATGGGGGATAAGGCAGTATACCAATATATGCATGAAAACATAAATAACGACATTACATTTAAAATACAAGGCATAAATGCATATAACAAAATTCATTCCTGCTACACTCCCCCCTTCTTAAGACATAAATGATAATATCATTTATTTCAAAGTAATATATATTATAGCAGGAATTAAAAATAAGGTAGAAGCTAAATATCTTTTAACTTCTCAATATCAAAAGTAAAATAAAAAAAACAATTTTCTAGCATTTAAACATGTTAAATGTTAAATTTATAACTTTTTCACTGTCTTTCTGGAAGTTGGTCCCCAGAGTCTGTTCGTTACCACAAAAGTGTCTTCCCCTTGAATGACCACTTCCTGGTCCCTGGCGTTGGTCTCTTCCCGCACAAGGGATCCTGCATGAGATAAAGCTGCTTCATTCCTTCGCAACCTTGCTTGTTCATCACGGAAACGCTTCCGGGCCTCAGGGATCGGCTGGATTGGCATAAGCCCCTTCCCTGGATTTTCATATTTGATGTTCCTGACTGTTTTGCTGATCACTCGATTATCTAGACCTGGATGCCGCTTTGCCTGGTGTCGCGCAACTTGATTTCGCCTCTTAGCAGCATAATTAAAATGTCCGCACTGGAACAAGATAATCTCCTTTGAGTGTTTGTCCATCCAGTGGTGTCTACACTTGGGAAAACTTCCCAAAAATGTCCCACATCCCTCAGCAGGGCAGGTCATACCTCCCTCGATCCACTGCGGTCGTAAATCATAGTCTAATGTAGCCATCTCCTCCTCACTTACCAGAATGTCTAATATGTCCATGAAGGCTACCTATCAAAATAATTGTACAACTAATATTAGTTTTTATTTTCAAAACAAATCAATTATGCCAAGGCAATATCAGAGTATAGGAATAGGGCCCAACAGTCCAGCTGTTTTATAAATATTCCAACTCTTTTATATTACCATGAAATAATAGATAAAACAAATTTCCAAATGTTAATTACAGAAATTTTTAAATTACAAATTATGACAGATAATATTTAGAAAAATATGTAACTTTCAAATAACAGATAATTTTGAAAAATTTACTTATCTGAAATAACTTTGAATCATGTTATGGTGGGTAGATCTCTCTGGGTTTAATTGTTCTCCCAGCTCTTGTTTTTACAGGAGATCTTTGATCAGGTTGCACCAAAGGACTATTTGGAAGTGGTTCTGCTATTTCGCTCAAAGTTCCATCAGAAGTTTGGTTTTCATGATCTTCTAACCAATAGACTGGAGGTTGTCTCCCTTGGAATGGTTTCAAATGATCCACATGGACAGTTATTGGGGTACTTTCAGAGTTTAACTGGATTTCATAAGTAACATCTGAAATTTTCTGAATAATGAGATATGGACCCGTCCAACCCTGACCTAATTTATTTGACATTGCTGGTAAATACCATCTCCAAACCCATTCACCTGGTTCAAATTCCCTAGGTTTTAACCCTTTATCATAATAATGTGTCTGTCTCTGAGCAGCTATACCTAAATTCTGATATGCAAACTCAAACGCATTGTTCATTGACACTTCTAACCATTTTACATACATTGAAGGACACAGTTTCCCAGGATTTGCTGGTGGTATCCCGACCATGATATCTAAAGGGCATGAAATTTCCCGACCCAACATAAGCAAGTTTGGAGTACACTTTGTACTTATATGAGGGGTTGCACGATATGCCATCATGAGGTAAGGTAAATGGTCATCCCAGTCATCTTTATTTTCATTGACAAAGGCAGACAACATGGCAATCAGAGTTCTATTAAAACGCTCAACAAGGCCATCAGATTGTGGTCTATATGGAGTGGTTCTAGTTTTCTCCATACCTAGAAGTTTACAAAGTTCAGAAAATAATTCACTCTCAAATTCTCTCCCCTGATCAGTATGAATTTGATTTGGAACGCCAAAATGTGAAATAAATTCAGTAGCAAGTTTGTCAGCAACTGTAAGGGCAGTATGATCAGAAACAGCATATGCTTCTTTCCATTTTGAAAAATAGTCACCTACAACAATGATATACTCATTTCCATTACTGGTTGTAGGTAAACCACCTAAAATATCTATTGCAATTCTGTCTAATGGTTTTGTAGATTGAAGGACAGAAGATTGAAGTGGGGATCTTCCAAACCCTGGACCTGGTTTTCTACATGCACAAAGATCACATGATTGACACCATAATTTAACATCATTTGACAAGCCAGGCCAATAGAACCTTCTCTTGACAGATTCGTATGTTTAATCTCTCCCTAAATGACCTGAAATTCTGGAATTATGTAGGGATTCCAAAATCTTTTCTCTCATAATTTGCAGGGCAACAATCTGAAAAATGGTATGACCCTGTGGATCTTTTTCACTCACTCTGTATAAAATTTCATCAGAACCGATTTCAAACTCTTCCCACATTTGACATAAAGTTCGAATTTCATTGGAAAATGAACCAATAGTTTGTCTGTTTGGTTTACTGACTTGTTCAGTTTTGAGTTGTTTGAATTTACCAATGTTTGTACCTTCGTTTTGCCATTCTTTTATTTGAGCAGGACCCCAACTTTCAACCCAATTTGATACTTCAGGAGTATTGTCATCGGCTTGGACAGGATATATTCCCTGATCAGAATACTTAAATTCTTCTTTAAGGAATTCTCCTTTTTCCGCCTCAACCTCCGAAGTCAAATTTTCACTACCTAACATAGATTTATGAAATTTTGAATCACAATCGGGGCAATTTTCTCTTGTACATTTACGCTTGACTGGAATTCTGGACAACCCATCAGCATTTCTATGCTGAGTACCTTGACGAAGATTTATGTCAAAATCAAACATATCAATAATGCTTATCCATCGAGCAATCATTCCCTCAGGATTTTTGAAATTTTTAAGCCATTTGAGTGAAGCATGATCGGTTCGAATCAAAAATTTCTGACCAAACAAGTAATTTCTGAAATGTTTCAAAAACACTACAATAGCCAAAAGTTCTTTGTGGGTAGTACAGTATTTTCTTTGAGAGTTTTGTAATGAAACACTGGCATATGCTATAACTCTTTCTTCTCCATCTTGTATTTGAGATAACACACCACCCAACCCAGTTTCACTGGCATCTGTGTCAAGTATGAATTTACCATTTGCAGTAGGGTAGGCCAAAATTGGGGCAGAGGTCAATAATGTCTTCAGCTCATTAAAAGCTTTTTGACAATTATCATCCCATTTAAACCTTTTGTTTTTCCTAGTGAGTTGACTCAATGGAGATGCTATGGTTGAAAAATTTGGAATAAATTTCCGATAATAACCAGCTGTACCTAAAAGTGATCTGATTTCAGTGACATTTGTTGGAATAGGCCAATTTTGAACTGCATTTATTTTCTTTGGATCACAGCTGATTCCAGCTTTTGAAACTCTGTGGCCTAAATATGAAACTTCAGTTTGAAACAGAGAACACTTTTTGGGTTTGAGTTTCAGGTTTGCTTTTCGAAAACACTCAAAAACTTCTCTAAGACTTCTCAATGCAATTTCAAATGTATTGCCAAAAACTATGACATCATCCAAATAACATAAGCATCTTGTCCAATTGAGTCCCCCTAACACCAAATTCATAAGGCGTGAAAAAGTCGCAGGGGCATTGCATAACCCAAAAGGCATAACATTGAAATGATACAATCCCCTGTGAGTAGTAAAAGCAGTTTTGTTCTTATCTGACTCTTTCAATGGACATTGCCAATACCCACTAGCCAAATCTAATGTGGAAAACCATTGTGCACCTGATAATGCATCAAGCGCATCATCTATTCTGTTCAAGGGATAGGCATCCTTCTTTGTAATGGAATTTAATTTGCGAAAATCTATGCAAAATCTGGTAGACCCATCTGATTTTGTAACCAAAACAACAGGAGCAGACCATGGACTATTACTTGGCTCTATTATTTCTTGTTCAAGCATTTTATCAAGTTCTTGTTCTACAATTTCTTTCTGTTTTGGGGATAATCTCCGAGGAGGTATTTTAATGGGACCTTCACACCCGGTATCTATGCTATGTTCTACCAAATCAGTTTGACCCAGTTTTCCATCAGGTTTCATAAAAATGTCTTCAAACTCAAGCAACAAACTCTCAATTTTCTTTTTCTCTTTCCCATTTAATTGATTGGAGCTTTTGTCTTATAAAATAGCCAAATGTTCGGGAAGTTTTGAACTTTTTGTTTGAGTTTTAGAATGAGGCTCTACTTGATGCACACTCTCAACTGGTTCTAGATCAGCTATGCAAGTATTTCTGTTGATTTTAACTGACCTGTTTGTTAGATTGAGAAGGGAGATAACTATTTTCTCCTTCTTAGGATCAACTAATGTTTTTGCCATTAACAGACCATTGACATTGACAATTTGTTTAGGTTCAACCAACCCATAATTGGTACCAAGTTTCCCTTGAATATACCCTGTACAACAAAATTCTGTGTCAGGAGGTATTTTAATCGTATCACTGAGTCTTATTCTGGCACATCTAAACAAAGTTTTAGGGTTTTCAGAAAGAGGGAAATTTTGTTTACCTATTTTCAAGGTCTCATTTTGGAAGTTTACAACTCCTTTATATTTCTTTAGGAAATCCACTCCCAATATACTAATATCACCCTCCAACTTCCCTACAAGCATTTGTTGTTCAAAAACAGTATCTGAGTCACACAAACTAAATGAAAAATTTGACATTCCTAGTATTGGGATAGATTCACCTTTCGCACACAACAGTGTTTTATTTACACTTTTCATCTGCTTAGGTTTTATCTTCCCAGATAACATGTCAAATATGTCTTCATCCAGGATAGTAACTACAGAACCAGTATCAACCGGAAAACTCATTTGAACATCACCTATCTTAGCTTCAATAAACAAGCAACTTGGTTTTATGGTGTTCAATGTCATCATTGGCCTATTGGTAAATTTGTCAATTTCACCAGTTTTAAGGGCTGAATTGTCGGCCTCGAATCCAACCCGACCTAGTTTCCCGAATTTTTATTTGCATTGACTGAGTTAGAAGGAGCATTTTGATTCCGTTGATAGGGTTTTGATGGACATTTCCAATGAGGATGATCCATTTTCTGACAATATTTGCATTTGAATTTTCTTTCATTTTTCAGGGATCTAATTTCAGATGTGATTTGATTCATCATTTTTCCCATTTCTTCAGATATAATGGTAGCCAAATCTTTTTCAGAAATTTCAGGAGATTTCTTATTTTCAGAAACTACATGAACATTTTTCAGAAGTCTCTCATCACTTGCATGAGGCTTCCTGAGAATTGTCTTAGGCCCATCAAAAGCCTCATACTCAACAGCCAAAGTGATTGCATCATCGACACTTCTTGGATGTCTAAACTGAACATGTTTCTTGATTTCTGTGTTATTCAAACCTGAAATAAACTGATCAATTACATAAGTTTCCCTAGCAACTCGATCCAACTGAGGGTAGGCTTTTGCAGCAAGGTGTTTTAATGCATAACCAAATTCTGGTATTGTTTCAGTGTCTACGCGTTTGCGATTTTTGAATTGACATCTATATGCAGCTTCGCGTCCCGGAGGATTAAACCTTTGCATGAGAACACGCTTAATGTCATCAAATTCTCTGATATTTCCAGGGTCTAAATCTCTAAACACTTGTTGAGCATCCCCCTTTAAACTAATAGCTAGCTGCTGTGCTTTTTCAGCACTGGTCCAGCCATTGTACATAGAAACCCATTCAAAATGTTGTAAATAAATTTCTAGATCTGATGTACCATCATAAGTTTGTGGTTCTTTTTCTTTTCTTGCAAGTCTGGATGATCTAGAAAAATTACCATGATCAGATAACTCTTGGGGCATTGTTTGCATATGTAAGCGCGTAGGTGTTACTCCCCTTGATTGCGTTTCATACGTGTTGAACTGGCGCGCACGCTGCGGCAATACGTTTTTCTGATTTATTTCACCCCTTACTTGGGAACCCCCATGTAAATGGGATGAATGTAGGGACCTCTGTGTGGGCAGAGATGTAACAGAGTGTCCTTGATCACCAGGTTGTAAAAACCTTTCGTTACCCAAGGTATCTCTTAAACTCTGCGGGGCATGTGTGCGTGGTATGTCTCTAGAGTGATCTGAGTCAAAGTGCACCCGTGCAGGGATTTTTGGCAAAGTATTTTGACTGTCCGAAATGAGTGGAGTGCTGGTAAAAATATTTGGTTTTTGTTTCTGAATTCCACTTGTAACTGGAGTTTCATTTGCATTTCCAACACCAAAGTTCCGAAATTCTGTTTCTGAAATTGATTGATCTTGTTGTAAATTTTCATTGTCATGTTCCGAAAATTCCGAAAGTTCAGGAAACATTTCTCTAAGTTCTTTTCTAACATCTTCTCTAAACTTTTCTGTATCGGGTACACTCCAACCACTCTTTGTTTTTATTGTAGTGCAAGTTGGTTTTGGTTCAGGGGAATCTAAGTCATATTGTAACAAACAACTTTCATTGACAAGGTCACCTGTGAATGGACTATGGCTATCTTTAAATGACATTGACCTAGTTTCGTCTATTGTTTGATGCTTTGTGTGAACAGGTGCGATGTAACTCTCGCCAGCTTGAGAAGCGCATGCTGCACGATCTTGATACGACTCAGCACTTTTACCTGTACGACTAGAAACACGTGGACTTTTCCATAACATGTCTGAATCAGCAAAATACTGTTTAGATTGACCCTCGGGTTCTCTACAAAAATCTTCGGGTTTTGCTAAACCGTTTGAATACGGAAAATGAGACATTTTAACTCTGAAAACGAGTAGTTTATTGGAACAGATTATAACAAAACAGCTGACACTGAATGTGCGTGGGCGTGAAATACACAAATGGTTTTACTAATAACCCTGTAATAGCTCTTTATGTACATGTACGAGTTCGAAAAGCCAAATACAGTGTGCTCAAATCCTAGGTAGACAGCACCATTTTTCTGTAATAGGAGTAAACTTTAGAACACCATTTTCATTAGTGGTTCTAGAATATTTTTTTTTGTACACTCTCCTATAATTTCATGTTTATTATTTCCCAGGTTCTTATTTTGATTTGAGATTCTGCTTGGTCTTATTTCCGAACTTATTTGTACCTTAATTCAACACCTCATGTCAGTCGTAATGAACACACCAGTTCCAACAAACAACAAAATTTATTAACCTTTGTATAGACAAACAAAAAAAATATAGTATAAAAAAAATAACAACTGTAAATTCGTGCCTTGTCAAAAAAAATCCCAACAACCGTATAAAAATCACCCCCAACCTAGCGTACGGAAACGCTAGCCCAACCTAGCCGGGGGGAAAAGGCCTAGGGTAATTTAGAAAAACCCCTTATTTATTTAAGAATACCTTAAAACCTATCTCCTAGCTTTTAGAATTATGGCCTAATAAATTTAACAGGAGCAATAGACGACGACAATTTAGTCAAAATGCCTAATATCTTAACATAATTTCTAAGGGTGCAACCTGTTAAATACCTAATAAACCTTTATTAAAGTGAGAGAACTTACAGCAAGTTAATGCTTTCCAAGATTCCCCACGTGTCTAACAGTTACACGGGTTTATATACTCTTCGGAAACAATAGAATCTTTAACTTGAAATCTAGTGAATACACCCCAAGGGTATGAACTTTGACTGAAATTAGTAACACCCAAAAGGTTAACTTCCGTATTGATAGCCAATGAGAATTTAGATCATCAAACATAAACATTTACCCGTAAGATTTGATGGAAGCAACACGTGCTATTAAGGTTTGTAAATATAAACAAAATAATATGGGGGATAAGGCAGTATACCAATATATGCATGAAAACATAAATAACGACATTACATTTAAAATACAAGGCATAAATGCATATAACAAAATTCATTCCTGCTACATACTGAATTAAAAGTATGTTTACTTCATAATTTAAAATTATTACATAATACAGTGCAAACCTAAGGGCAGGTGGGCATAATGTTTACCAAAATTGATGCCTTTATATCTTAAGTTATTACAGCAAGAAAAAAAAAACCCACATGGTAGCATACATGTTAACCGACTGTGATGAAAAAGAGGGAGATTCAGATCATTGTGCACATTGTTTTACGCATCGATTTAAGAAAATATATATGTAAATATGGCCTAAAATGAACACTACATTTACAATATTATAATTAAAATCAAATATTAACTGCAATGAAATAGAAAAAAAACAAAAAAACATTTGACATAAATTATACTAATATTTTTCATGCTCATATCACTTTGGTTTTGATTGGCTGCTTAATTTAACCTTTTGAAGAGTGATCTATGTTGATATATCCTGGAAGCAATAATTGTGAATGTTCATTCAGTAATCAAATACAGCAAATGATGACATTATTTAATTCAGATCTAAAACTAGTTCCTTTTTTTCGTAAGAAAAAAACATATTTCCTGCAATGACAGAAAACGAAAGTAGAGATGCAAAAAAAAAGTATTAAATGAAAGCTGATTCCCTATTTTACTCTCATGAATGAGTTTCATCCAGTTCTAGTATACTATATCCCCTTTTTCTTGGTGGGGATGACAACGAAATTTGATGTAACTAATGTTTGCACCTGTCTTTGTCAAACATGTGCTTGAGATCTGAGTAAACATCGGTTAAAATAAACGTTTGTATGCTCCCAGTTCAAATCAAGCAATATCTAATAAGATTTTATGATGAATGGCTTTAAAAAGGCTACCCAAGCGAACCAAACATTGTTTTTTTTTAGAAAATCGGTAGATTTACGAATAAAAGCGGTAGGCGGGAGATGGAGTAAAAAAGCGGTAGACTTCCACCTTAAGCGGTAGAGTTAACATGTATGTTGGTAGATTTCTTGTAATATTTATATCATTTCTGAGAACATTGAAGCATGTCCAAAGTATAAGCCGAGACTGATTGTTAAGGCAGTGGTTATTTTAAAATGCTTGACATCATATGATGTACAGAATTAATAAATGCTTTACCAGGAAAAACTCAAAGAGTGTGAGCAGTCGGTTCGTAAATATGAACAGGAAGTGGACAGCTTGACCTTCCGAAATCAGCAGTTGTCAACAAGAGTACTGATTCTCCAAGAAGAACTTGATGAAGCTGAAGCCAACAAAAAGAAACACAAGGTCCAATTTCACAACATGAAGATTGATGTGTTTGGAAGTTACATTTTTAATCAAATTACCTGATCTGTAGTGTTGAAAGAAAGTTAACTGAAATACTGTACATTGTAGATACATACCTGTTACCAATAAACGAGAACTAGCATTACATGTACCATGCATAGTAGAGTTAAAATATAATACAGTCAAACCTCGTTATCTCGAACTTGATGGGACCGAGAAAAAATTTCGAGATATCCGAGGATTCAAGATATCGAGGGTAAAATACTTAAAGAATATGTAGTTGGGAATCACTTCGACATATCCATGGTATTCGAGATATCTGTGTTCGAGATACCGAAGTTCAACTGTACATAATCTTTAAAAAAAAATTTCTATTTAAATTAACTCATTAAATTTAGAACACAATATGTCAATTTAAATTTGAAAATGACGTATATATGAAGAGTAGGTAAATAATGACATTATCTGATTTCAGCATAAACATGATGCGAGCCCGGTAAATCTTCCATCTCCTACTTCAGTGTACAATGAAGAACTCATGAACAAGATACAGGAGAATGAAAGGCTTCATAAACAGGTCACCATAAATACTGTAGATTGGCAAATAATCAAGATGGCTTTAATTTCACTATGTTCGTGATTTATCATTTTTCCGCGAAATTAAACCCATCGTGAATGGTATTGTTAGTTTTTAGAAACGTTTAAATGCTTATACAAAATTAGAATTAATTTCTTGCAGTGTGAAATTAAAACAATTGCGATTGGTACTTTTTGAGAAATCGTGAAATTTTAACACCGTGGAATTAAAACGACTTACAGTATCACTCCAAAAATAAACAGGTCACCATAAATATCCCTCCAAAAATAAACAGGTTACTATGAATATCCCTAACAAAATAAACAGGACACCATGATATCCCATAAATATTGAGTATAGTGGAGTTTTTCAGTATTTTGTCTATGCAGAGGGCAGAGAGTAACCAGAAGTACCAGAGTCGATTGGAGGAGCTAGAGAAATTAGTCAAGGACTATGAGAAGAAATTCAGTCAACACCAAGAAGTATTAGATAACACAGTACAGATGGACAAAGCCCAGATAGACAAATTACAGGAGGAAAAAGCCATGCTGGAGGTAATACATGGGGGAGGGGGCTGTCAAAGAAGGGTGGCTTATGTGGAAATGAAAAAAAAATATTCTAATTAGAATTAAGGTAAAAGCAAGGTTAATGTTAATGTTAAATAAAGCATAATGGGTAGCTCAACTGTATACACATGTTAACAGTTGAGCTACCCATTATAGTTTACTGTTTGTACACTTAAAGATGTATATCTGATTTTTTTTTATCTCAGACAATTTATCACCATCTATTATTTACAAATGTACAGTGTAAAATTTCTCAATTTACGAAAATTACACACTCTAGTTTTTATCTGTTCCAGAGAAAAAGAAATTGGAAGATTTAATTTAAAAAATTATTATTGTGGTTCCACAATAATGACTGCTGATAATGCACACATGTACACTAAATAGTTTTTCTTCAATCGTAAACCTGAGATTTCAGAAGTGCATATTAGGTGTTGTGGAAAGCTGATTAATTTGATGGAATCAGGGTACAAGAGCAGAAGAGCAGTGTTAAAAACAGTCTACTTAAATGAATAAACCAAATTTTTTTTTACATGGTATGAGGTAAATAGGTGGTAAAACTAAAATTCTACTAGTAAACAAAAACAAGATTTTTACCTCATCACATGTTTGAAAGGTCACACGATCTTTTTCGAAAGATCTTTATGCTGATTATTCACAAGTTTTTTTTGCAAGCAGAGAATAATTTCTTTGATTACAACTTAGGCACGAGACATGTGATAAGTGGAAAGAATATTTTTAGTCATTTGAACATATGATAAACAGATCTAGTCGATAGTATCCATGTATTACAAAAAATACTTAGCACATGTGGACCATACATCTTTACACATGAAATGTTATGGCATTATGAGAGATATCCATTATGTCATTTTTGTGTATATGTATACTGTATACATTTTCGATCCTTTCGCCCTCGTCGCATTTGGGCGAATTTAAAATGGGGCGAATTCAAAGACGGCACTATCTCTTGAACAGAACTGTGTCTGGGCGAATTCAAAATGGGGCAAAATTGTTTGCAGGTGTGACGGGACGAAAATAAGATAGGGCGAAAAATAACCCTGTATACAGTATTCTGCCTAACTTTTTTATTGGTTCCTGCAGGTCAAGTGTCAGACAATGGAGAAGGAAATCAAAACCTGCAGGTCATGGACAGACATTGCGTAAGAATTCTAACCATCGAATATAGATGTGACATTTTAGTTCTAATAATTACAAATTAAGGGTACATGTTAGTCATACAGCAATATGATTTTTATAGGAACAAATCAAAGCATTGATATACTAAGAGTAATTGCCATTATTTAAAATCATAAAAGTCAATTACTCATATTCAACTGCAAAGATGTGTGTAAAAAAATCTTAAAAATTAAGAAAAACAAAGAACTGATAGTGTGAATTTATTATATTTTTAATTGTGTTTTCATATACCTGGAGAGAACCATGTGTACATGTATCATTGTATTTGTAGGGAGAACCAGTTGAAGACAGTACAGTTCCATTTACAAAGACAATTAGAGCAGGCCAACAAAATCATTGCAGACAAGCTGCCTTTCATTGACACAAGTAGGATAGACTCTTGTTTTTCCTTAAAAATAAATCCACAGGGTTGTGCATAAGACATGGGGGTCAGGGAATTTCCCTGCCTTTAATGACATAATCTTCCAGTTATCCTGGCATTGCCCCTCTACTCCTACAAGGGGAGTAACCCAAGAAATCCTATTTTTAAATGTCCCCTTCTATATAATTCTTATGGACAACCCTAAATCCACATTATGGATACATTTAACAGCTTATGTTAAAATAAGTCATAGTGATTCATTTTTGTGCATGTTGCATGAATCTCGTAGAAAAATATTTTTTATGTATGTTGAGTTACTTTCTCTAAATTATTATTGTTTAATAGTTAAAAGTATATATTTTTGGACAAAAATTATGTTATTATCCAGAAAACAGAGATCTTAATTCTATTTAAAAATTCAATACTCGAGTATTTTTCTTCATATTATTTATTAAATATTAAATAATTCATTTACCGTATTTATTTTCAAAACACCCCTTTTTAAAATCCAGGGCTGTTTTCCTGATCATAGAATCTAGCCTAGCTGTTAAGTTAGACATGTTAGATATCTAGATTGTATTAAACAATAAAATGCTTTCCTCGGTTGTTAGTACAGTAATTAACATTGCAGCTGCTGCAGAAGAAATACATAACCCGCTAAACGGGTTATGTAAATTTTTTCTGCAATAGCTGCGACGTTAACTCTTGTATCAAAAGATTCTAGGAGCTATGTAGAGCTACTACGATCTTGAACAGTACAGCTCTGCAATCACCTACGAAACTATATCTACAACTTACCTTGCACATTTTACAGTTGGGCTTTGATGGACTAGTTTCACATGGGCAGTTTTTATAACACAGCTTGCAGAACTGAAAAGGATTTTTCTTTTTTTATCTTCTTAGCTTATATATTTATAATTTAAAGTTTAAAAGTTTGCATTCCTTTTAGACAGCGACTTCACCATTTCATATAACAACTGCAACAAAACTATTTCAATGACAATTTAAATTCCGTTTATACAGACTTAAATGCTTAAAATCACAAATTATTTCCTGGTTCCTCTGCATTTCACAAACTTTGTCCTACCTTGCAGTATTCAGTGTCCACAAACTGAACCTTTCGCATAATCTACTTTTTCTTGATCAACCTTCTCTTCCTCGTTGCTTGATTCTGCAGCCAAAGAAAGTGAAAACAGAGCTAGGAAACCCAACAAAACCAAGTAGCGTGTGTTAAGCTTCATTCTTCTTTAAATCAACTTTAATGTCTTTGCCTGTCACTATAGTCAATGTTGTGACGTGTACCTTGTGCTTCCTTTTCCGGGATTAGAAGAGGGGAAATTCGGAAGGCTAAGATTTTTAGATATTATCATTGGGTTTGGTTTTTTATTTCCTTTTTTTTTTTTTTACCTTTCAGTACTTATGAATAATTAATTTAGGTAGAAAACACTACTGGGATTGTGAAAAATATGTGTTTTCAAAGTAGAGTTTTACGTTTTTTTTAAATACTTTTGTGAAGTCTTTTATGACTATTTACAGATATTAGCCCTTTCAATTCAACATGGCTGACCATGAATTAGATGCACTAGAGAACAGATTAGATATAATTGAAATAAGGTGTTTGGAAGCTCAGAGAAAGATGCATTTTATCCCAAGGTACGTCTCAACTTGGGGAGCTTTAAAGTAACTTTGATGCATTGTGGCATTTGACCGTATGCAATTATTATTTGATTTATTTATAATTTTGACATTTTTTAAGATAAAATAATATTGAAATAAAATTGCAAGCAACCAATTAAAATAGCTTAATTAAGCTTTGCCTTATTTAATTTTGTATAGCTAAATCAAGAGATTTTGTTGGACCTGATATTATTACGAATAATGTGGTGGTATTAGTTTTATATAATCATAATTATGATAATGACAGGTCCAGCACAATACCCTGGTAAAGGTATATACCTTGATAAAGCTACAAATGTATATAGCTTTATTAAGGTTTTACAAATACCTTGATCAAGGTATTTTATGTAATGAAAAATACAAAAAAGAAATAATATCAGTAAGAAAGCAAACACCACCTTAGGCTTCTTAAGACAGAATCTCCGAAATGTCCCAGAGCAATGCAGAAAAACCGCATATACATGTATATCCCTTTTTAGATCCATCATGGAATATGGAGCTACTATCTGGAATCCATACCTCAAAGGGGATATTGATAAAATTAGAAAAGATACAAAACAGAGCCATAAGATTTTTTAAAAAGGAATACAGCAACAGGAACCCGGGAGCAATAACATCATGAGAAAGAGCCTCGACATTGACACCCTTAAGGAAAGAAGAACAAGCCTGAGACTTACACTCATGTACAAAGTGGTTGAGGGGTTGGTGCCATCATTGCCTCCTCACTCATTCATAACAAAGGCCAAACCCAAACACCAAATTAAACCAGGACATTTCAGGGACCACCATACAACAAATATAGTCCAGAAACATGTGTGTAACAACAGCAAAGGCTTAGTCATACCCACCAGCAGAACACCACAATATTAACCCTCATTTTTTTGTGGACACGTGCATACACTGGAATCACCTACCGGACTCAATCGTGCGTGCAAAAACTACAGGAATTTAAGACTGCCCTACAGGAACATCGACGCCTGCAATAACATCCGGCGCTCTCTCTACTGTTGTAAAAAGCCATAACTGGATTCTACAATTTACAGATACAGATACAGACAGAGAAAAAAATCCTAAAAAAATAAATACTGATAGTCGAGTTCTGAGTTGTTGTCAGTAAATTCACTCATGCATGTAAACTACTCAAACACAAAGAAATCAGTATAAAAGCATGTCGTGTGAGGAGACGTTCTTTTATGCTGTCTTTTTGATACCTGAGTACTTTTCAGGTTCGAGTGAACACACTGACCACAACTCATAATTCGACTTTTAAATTTAATTTTTTAAGATTTTTTTGGTAATTTCATTACATAAAATACCTTGATCAAGGTATTTGTAATACCTTGATAAAGCTATACATGTATAGTTTTATCAAGCTATATACCTTTATCGGGGTATTGTGCTTGACCTGAATGAAGTACCAAAACATTTATCAGGTTGGGCACAGCCCAAAAAAGGGTCTTTGAACTCCCATCAATCTCCCATATTAGAGATGGTATTTACTGACTATTTGGAAGAGAAAAGTCGTTAATTCCATGGATTGGCATGAAATGGCGCATAATTTTAACCCATGTGGAATATAATATAGGTATTTATTGGTGTTCTTAATGAAAAAATCCGTAATTCATCGTGGAATTTTTTGCAAAGAGTTGTTCAAATATTTGACAAGATTTTCTAGTACATTAACCAGTGCAATATTTCTCCATTTTTACTTAAAAAGAAAAATCCCCTTCTTCCCCAACGACGTTGCACTTGTAAATTGTGTTGCTTACTTTCTATTTCAATCTTCTGGGCAACCAATCAAATAATGCAAACCAATAAATTCGATGAATGATGTTCTTTCTTTAACATGGTTTAAAGTCGGATTTAACTACAGAGGCACATAAGTGTTAATTTTAAATTAGGAAATAAAAAGAAAAATAAGTTTTTGCTTTTATTTCCTTTCATTTTGTACTCAATGGCATTATACTTTTTATAAGAGTAGGATATACAGTGAGATATACAGTGAGATTATGATATAATTATTGTTTTAAAACGATGCACTTTGAATAAAAACAAGAATTGCAACTGTCACTGAATTTGTAAATCTTTTATTTAAAATCATTTATTAAATATATTAAATTCATCATTAATATGCATATTAAGAAAAGGTCACATGGAATTTGCAACTTATCCTAAAAGAAAAAAATAACAACAAATATTACATTCAAGTGTACAAAATTAAATTTTATAGCAGTAAGTGCCCACCATACCAGTAAATTATTAGGAGCTCGTGTTTAACAGGCTTTTATGAAAATAAATATTGACGAAGATCCAAAGAGCGATTGAAAGTTAACTTCAAAAGAGTTAAACCACTGGACAAAATAGAATTTTTATCCAACTATAGACACAATCATTTTTTTTTTTGATTGATTGAGCAAGAAGTTCTGCTGTTACGAACAACTATAGGTATCTTTTTTACGAAGTTAAGCAGAAATTTCACCCGGAAAATTGATCGAACTATGCAAGGAATATGTTTACTAAAATTCGCTGATGCCTATGCAAATGCACCTTTGCTTTTTTTTTTTTTTTAATAAAAATTGGATTCGAATAGAAAAGACTACCATTTGGTCAGTATATTTCATCTCTGATATGGGAGACTGACCACCAAACAGAAGTAAATGACCGTTTGATGGGCTGTGCGCAACCTGTTTTTATGTCAGTAGTGCCATTGAATGACCATGATGACAAGTTAGAATAATCTAACCAAATCTTACTAAATATATCAAAACCAATTCAACAAATATAGTCAAATTTGGACTAGTGCTTTATGAAGTTTATTAGTCCGACACATTTTTTACTTGCCTTGGACTTGCAGCTAATTCCAAACCCTGATTATAAATAAACACCATATTAATGATAATCATAGTAAACCTTTTTGAGCTTGTATGTACCTTCAAACCATAATATATCTTGATAAATAAAATAATATTCTACACATTTTCTCATTGTTTCATATTTACTAGCTGCCATACTCTCTGAATTGTTCACAGTATATATGTCACTTAGATTAGAATTATCTCCCCCTATAGTAAGTTGTGTGACTTGTATCACTGTTGAGTGTTGATGTTATATTGTACCTTTACTGTAGTGTGTGCATGATGAACATATTGTTGTATATGTACTTTTTTTCTTTTGATCTGTGCAGGACAAAAAGAGGGCAGATGAGGTAGTTACGATGTTTATCTGCTAGATACATTTATACTACTATATATACTCACAGTTATGTGTTTGATTTTCTGTGTTTTTGAGATAATATATATTGTACATATATGCACTTGCAAAGTTCATATACTTAGTGTATCACTTTTTCACATAACCGGGTGGGGTATTGAAGATTTTATATATTATTTATTTATTCACTTTTGACCAATATTGCAATGGTACTTTATCTATATTAGAAATCCCATTTATATGTACAATAAAACTTGTCTGTAGGGACTTTAGTTACAAGGATTTTCCATAATGAATAAATCAGAATAATTCACTTCTTTTGCTTTGGAGACTATTCAACAAATATGGGTTTCTTTTCTTTTTTTTCTGTCAAGGTAATCCTTAATATTAGTTTTTTTGTTTTGTTTTGTTTTGTGTTTCATTATTTTTTTTTTTTTTTTTTTTTGTCTCTAGAAAACACTGAATTGCTAGCAGACCTAGGCAATATGGGCCCTTATACAGTTGCTCCCAGAAATTCCTTGTATGAAAGTTGAATTGTACATGTATTTGGATTTAGGGCTGATTGTTGTTATATGTCTAATCTTTGATAGGAATCTGTAAAAACAGTCATTAAATAGAATAAAGTCATATTAGTTATTGCACTTGACAATATCAGTTAGTAACTATATTTATTTTCATTTTTGCAAAACAAGATAATTATGAAAATGAATGTCCCCAGCAAGGCCCAATTGAAATAGGGACACATTAACAATGACTTTCGTCTAATGACTGTTCATACATGGTCATGACACTACTGTTGTGGCCAAGAGTATGTTTCTAGTTGTCTTTTACCAAGATATGGACTAGAAAAGAATTTAATATACATTTCTAACACAGATGACCTTGACCCAGTCAATATAACCTCTGTCTCTAAATTATGTTTGTGCTAAATGTGAAGTTTCCATGTTGTTTACTTGACATGCATCAGAAGTTTTGACTTAATGTTGAGTGAAGTTAAAATTACAAACAGACAAAGACACAGAAATGGTGACTGATTCACTTAAAATAGATACTTGCCAACTCAAGGGCATACAAAGTAGAAGTATGATAAACAGATGGTGGAATTCTAGAAAACATAATCCAAGAAGCTGTCAACTCAGGATGATGCAGTGTACTGATTTAAAGGGAAAAAACCATTCATGTTTGAAAATGTTTCTTTTTCAAGGCATTTGATAAAGTTATTTTATTTAATTTAGTCTCTAACCATGCCTCCTGTCAGATGGCATAATTTTCACAACTTGAATCTTTGCATTTGTGCAACACTTCTATACAGACTTTTATGAAATAGCATGACTCTTTCTCTGTTTTCATGATAAATTCATATCTATGATTTAGATTAAAGATGAAAAAAAAATCTTGATATTATCAATAAGCTGTAAATATTATCTAAAACATCCGATTACAGTTGTTTAATTTCAATAAATTTAAAGTTAGACATATTAGATGGCATAGAGACATCAAAACTATAGCCAGCGTCAAGTCATGCCATCATAAATTTACATTTTATATGTATTATAGATTCTTCACAATGAAAGGCCCCAAACAGCACAGCTCTTCTGTAAAATTAAAAATGTTCTCACAAAAATCACATAAGCGAAGGATTTCAGCAATGATGACAGCAATACACATTGGACTAAATATGTAATTATTTGATAGATTTCTGTCTAGTCCATACTTACTGTTTATAGCTTTTAATGGTTTCAGTGCATAGAAAAACTTGCCAACATTCAAGAAAAGATTTTTACTGCAACCAAAAATAAGAAGAGGATATCTGAGATTTACGGAAAATGTAAGAAAATCAGTACACTGTAATTTGATTATTTATTATAATAGTACAGTTTTATTTGCTTATATGTAATATAGATGAACCTTATGTCTATTAGATAAGAAATACAGTGAAACCAGGGGTTGAAATTTTTCTGGAAAATCCACTAGCCCAGGGGCAACTGATCAGTTAAAATTTACTAGCCCAAATATCAAACTAACTAGCCCTACAATTTTCATGCAAAATGAAAACATAACAAATTTAAGTGTCAAACGCTTTAGTGACAGGAACAATATCAAACTAACTAGCCCTACAATTTTCATGCAAAATGAAAACATAACAAATTTAAGTGTCAAACGCTTTAGTGACAGGAACAAATAAACTTAGTTCTCAGTCAAAAGAAACTAGCCTTAGCTGCCTACATAAAAAAGCTATGGTAAACTGACAATCGAGAAATTTTTTTGTTCTGCTAGTTCGAGGGACTATCATTACATTTAAATTATCTAGCCCAAGTCTTAAGATGACTAGTCCCCGGCGTCGGGCTACCGTATATTTCAACCCCTGGAAACTTGACTAATCCGGATGTTGTATATTCTGATATCTTGTGTAATATGATGGAAACTTAAAGTCCCTTTCAGTAAATTCAATTGTTTAAGATGTTGTCTAATCCAGAATTTTGCCTAATCTGGAATTTGCCTAATCTGGCCAATTTCTTTGGAACCAGTGGTGTCCAGATTAGACTAGTTTTACTGATCATGTATTGATTACCTTTTCCATACAAGTGTACCTTATTTACATATTAAATGACAGTACAGGATGTTCTGTAAATTACTCTGAAACATAAAAAGAATAAATAACAAGCTCAATATTCAAACTAATATTCTAGGCTTTATTTAATTATGACCTGATTGATGATTCAGTTCAATGGGTGTTTACAATATAATTTTCCTTCCCTGTGGCTTCAAAACTTATCATGAACTTAACAGGTAGAAGGACATATTATTTTCATACAATCATTGATTGATTTTGATATCATGTGTCAAAGTAAAGAAATGAGGATTGAAGGGGTCTTTCTAAATATAAACATTAAAAAACTCGGGTTGACCTGTACTTTCAAGTGATGGACAAGGGACGCTTTGGTAAGATGAAGGTAATTAATGACATGATTTGCTGGCATATTTTATTCAAAGCATATAAATTTTCCAGATAATGTGGTTAATCAGCAAATACCCGGTAATAGGGTTTACTTGTACTTTCTAATAATATACTTTTTTATTACATCCAGACAATCTTCATTTAAAAAAAATTGTAACGAATGTGGCCTTTTGTAAAAATGAAATAATAGATGTAGCCCTTTCATGAGATCTTTCCATATATAGATGTCAAGTCAATATATCTATGGATTGACCTCATGAAAGGGCTACATTTGTACAATATTTTCATTTTAATGTTTCCAGCCAAGGAAGTACAGAAGTATTTAGATCCAGCCTATACTGATGAAATGACAATGAGTGATGAAGCTAAGGAAGAAGTTATCATAGCAGGTAATCAGTGCTCCCAATTACTCCCAATAACTACATACTGTATATCATAAATCTATAGCAAGTACCGGTAATGACATATGTGTTACTCTCAATAGCTTCATACTGTATATCATAAGGTAATTGCATATACCGGTACATGTGTTACTCCTAATAACTACATACTGTATATCATAAATCTATAGCAGGGAATGGCTCATACATGTGTTACTCCCAATAACTACATACTGTATATCATATAAATCTATAGCAGGGAATGGCTCATACATGTGTTACTCCCAATAACTACTTACTGTATATCATAAATCTATATATAGCAGGTAATGACACATACATGTGTTACTCCCAATAACTACATACTGTATATCATAAATCTATAGCAGGGAATGGCTCATACATGTGTTACTCCCAATAACTACATACTGTATATCATAAATTTATAGCAGGGAATGGCTCATACATGTGTTACTCCCAATAACTACATACTGTATATCATAAATCTATAGCAGGGAATGGCTCATACATGTGTTACTCTCAATATGAACATTGTATATACTGTATTGTTAAGTTGTAGATTTCAAGTAGGAAATTTGTTCTACTTCTATTTTTTCCAGTCCCCTGAGTCATTCATTTATAACTTTCACATGTCATGATTGTTTAGTAATGGAGATTTACTAATAAGTTATTCAAATCATAATGTAGGGCTAGTCCCCTTCTTATTACAAAATAATGGTCTTGTAGAGTAGGCTTTCCCCTCTAAAACTTTTCTTCCCAGAAAACTGGCTCTACAGTAGGATTTCCCCCATGCGTGGATCTAGAGTGGGGGTCGGGGGTGTCTGCAGTAACTGTGGCCTGTGGGGCAGGTGATGGTAGTATAGAACCAAACTTGTTAAACTGTGACCCCTGGGGCTAGGGATTTGGCATAGAATCAGTTTAGTTCAACTGTGGCCCCAGGGGCAGGGAATGTGGTACTCAAACTGGTTAAACTGTGGCCCCTGGGGAAGGAGATATGGTATAGAATCAAACTGGTTAAACTGTGTCCTCCTAGAGAAGGGGGTGAGGCTACAAAAGGACTTGAGACTTACAAAGAAAACAAAAATTGGGGGAAGAAAATTTTCAATTCATCTTCTCAAGATTTTCAAACTACAAATAATATTTGTTTGTATGTTTGTAAATATTTTCTTGTATCTGGATGTACTGTAGATTCAAGTTTATTCTAATCATTGACTTTGGGGCAAAATGAGATCACAAAGAGAATTTAAATTTTTTTTACCGGTACTCTGAAATGTATTACAAAAATATTTCCCCATCAAGGACTATCGTCCAAAATGGAAGCATGCTTAAAATAAGTAAAAATTGTTAAATCATGGTCCTTAGAGAGGGATAGTGTCACAAAATTAGTTAATTTTTTTAAAAGAAAGATGGAAGTACATTTTAAAATCTTTTTCTTTTCTCAAGATTACAGGACAAGAAACTGTCAAATTATAATGCAAAGACAAGTCAGGGAAAAGAGGGAAGGGGGAGGGGTGCTGTCAATTCCTTATGTTCTAATTAATTTTATCCATAAAAATATACTTTGGGAAATATCTTCCCTTACTTTCAGTTCAGATTTGTAATTCATTGCAATTTGGACCAAGGGGCTCTCAAGTTTTAAAAAGGAGTTGATAAGTTTATAAAAAGAAAATCTTAACTGAGAAGAAAACTTGCAAAGTGAGTGACACTTAAGTGACTGTAAAGGCTCATGGACCTCCTTTTTTTGATTCAATAATATATATATATATATATATATATATATATATATATATATATATATATATATATATATATATATATATATATATATATATATATATATATATATATATATATATTAGGGGTGGCAATTTGTAACCGGTTAACTGATTACTTGGTCGGAAAGATGGCAATCGGTTAGAAAATCTGTAATCAGTTTGTCGGAAAAAATAAAATTTATAAAAATTTGAACCTAATTTTCTTAAAATTCTTTCTTTTTTTTGGAAAAAAAAATGTCTATAATAGTTAGAAATTCAGCGTTTTCACATATCCAAGCTGACTTGGATGTAATTATGGTTCTCCGGATTGAGATTGTATTGTAATTGGTCACTTTGTGTTTGAAGTGTTAATTAGTGTTTAAACACCATGTCGTTACCCTCACCGTCCTTGTATTTCTTTAATGATAATTAAATGATCATTGAGAACTGCAAATTTGTATGTTTTTTGCAGTTATCTATCGAATAAATTACTACACAAACTTTGTAAATTAATTAAGTTATGTATTTCAGACTTAGTATGGTGTCAGTGCTGAATGAACGTATGTGAAATCTGCTTTGGGAAAATAGCAATTATTTCTCAGTCATAATTCGTGGTTTTCTTAATTTTTTTCTAGTCTACATTGAAACTAAAATAAAATAGAGAAGCATGTGGGTTTTTTTTAAAATCAAGAATCAAGACAAATAAAATGATTTAACATCTAGATTTTATCAGTCTTCTTGTATATATGAATAGAACTACTTAGGAAAAAAGTATGTACATCAAGAAAATGCGTATATTGATACGGTTAACCGGTTAATCGGTCGGAACGTCTTGCGGTTAACCGATTAGCAATTCTGTATTCGATTGCCATCCCTAATATATATATATATATATATATATATATATATATATATATATATATATATATATATATATATATATATATATATATATATATATATATATATATATATATATATATATATATATATATATATATATATATATATATATATATATATATATATATATATTATTAGTTGTTCACTATTAATGTTGTTTGATGTTTAATAAAAAAGATTTTCTTTGATTTGACAGAGGAAGAATTTTTGAGGGGCCAAGCCAAACATTTGGAAATGATGGAAGAATTAAAGTCAACGTTGGACAGTGAACACCTTAAATGTAGAGTGAGATTAGAAAGTTTACAGAGATTACTCCTGCTTATTTTCCCTTGTATTTTTATTTTTCATACAATCCTGTATAAAACTGTAAAAAATACAAAATTTTTAAAGCATTAACTAAATACATATACATGTATATATAATGATTTTGTAAAGAATTTAGTCTGTTTTAGATTTTAAAGAATAAAGGACAAAAGTTTGAGCTCAACAGCAACAATGATTGAAATTTTTAATTTGAAATGTGAACCTTAAGGACATACGCAACGTAGTTTGAACTTTATTTTCTTTTTCCCTGGAGTTGAAGAGTTCCCATACTTAAAGGAATCGAGTGCTACATTTAATGTCTATATATGCTGTTGTACACTTCTTCTAGAATAAGTCTGGATAAACAAAACATCTAGAATATATGTTTAGTAATTTTTGTATATTTTTCTTTGAATTATACAAGAATTTTCATTAATTGATATCTTTTCAAAACCCCTGGTAATGCCTGCTGATTTTTTGTCTACGAACATCTGATGGCACCATAATCTTAAATTAAGAATATCTTGAAAAATTATCAGTAGGTAAGGTACGTTGCGTATGTCCTTAAATTGAGACAACAATATATTGCCAAAGAAAGAATGAATTTAGCAAAGTATCAAGTTATTTTCATTTATGGATTCAAGAAGTTAGTCAAATGAATATACATGTAACTTGATAGTTCCAGTAACCTTGACTGTTAAATATGGCCTTAAATCATGATCATATTATACACACAATCAGCACAATTTATCAAAGTATTCAAAATCTACAGGGTACATTATATGTAAATGATTTATTTTACAGCTACTCCAAAGTTTACAGAAAAGTTTGAGGCCTTGAGTCATATTCAGATAAAACAGCAGGTAGGATTTCAAAGTACCCACCTGTGTGTAACTCAGAGATATATGACAATGAACGCATATGATTTTTAAAAGTGTAACTCAGAGATATTTGACAATGAACGCACACAATTTTTAAAAGATGAATTATGGGAAACGATTGAAAATTTACAGGTACAAAGATGTATCATTGGACTGATTTGTTTGTAATTTGATTTCAGGACCAAACTTCAGAGCTTACTGAAGAAGCAAGAAAGTTGCTGGCAACATATAACAATATTGTATCCTTCAGATAAATGTTAGATTTAATTCTTACTGTAGAATCCTGAATATATTATAGTGTGCACTTTCACATAAAGCACCACTCGCACAGTAAAGATAGTTGCTTTAATCTTTATATTGCTGAAATACAATGTTAAAAATCAACAGTCCATTCACAAATTCCTGTTCTCGTAATTTGACATTTGTGAGTCATTTTGTGATATTAGGTACTCAAGTTCAATAAGGAATGTACAGTATTCTTAGATCAAAGAACAGGAGACATTTTGGTCCATCTGACAGTCATCCTGTTTGTCCTATGTAAAGTTTAGACAAATGACCTCACAGGTCAGAGATATATTAGTTAATCTCAGTTTTATGATAATATACAGTAATGATATTTTTTTGACGGTGGCTATCTATAGCCACAGTCTTATGCTGCCATTCTGGGTTATGAATAAACAACAGTAAATCCTCACAGGACCCTAGCGATGATTTTTTGCGGAGACAAAATAATGAAAAAATACGTTATGTTTTGCATTATGATTTTTTTTTATATATCTACTTTTGACAGTTTCGAAGAAAAATAGAATGTACATTAACAAAAATTTATAAATTATTACATAAATCATGAATTTCCATTACTCTGGATATTTCTATCAGATTACATCATAATACATTAGATAAAGGTAATTTTGTAACTGATTATCAGTTTCTACTAAACAGGATTCCATTTTAAAGACATGTACAAAAATATTCAAAATCTTATACATCTTTATGAGTTAATCCAGTCAAAATAGAAAATAGACTTCTCATTTTGTATGGAATTTTGTAAGAAAAAGCAAATTGACTCCTCACTTTGTATACAGGAAAACCTTGTGTACAAATTGACTTCTGGGTGCTTTGTATACTAATTGACTCCTTGTGTACGAATCAATTTGTGTACGAATTGACTAGACATGCATTACATCATGGGTGGCAGGGGATAGTTTCGTACTAAAGACCCGGTCAAATTTCTTAAAAAACTGAGATATCCCCTGTTTGATGTGATATTTTATGTAGAAAAATGATTAGAATAATTATGGGACACATTTGCAGTGTAGCAGAGTGCTTGCTGAAAAAAATGATGTGCAACATGTAGGTGTCACTATGACGCTTATCGTATACAGAGTTGTAAATGCAAAACTAAGACACATGGTCAGTTGCAGAGGAAATTCAGCTGAAAAGCAGTAGGCCTTAGAAGAAGGTGTGTATCTCAGACGGAAGGTGAATGGCCCCATATCAATTGGTGAATTTTCATTAGGGCATGCATTAATTTACAGACTACTGGGTGTTTTATCCTGCTCGCTCGGGCCTGGGGGTGGGTTGTATGGGTGCGACTGAGGCCCAAATCTTGGAAAAACAAGCCAAAATTTGGGGAGTCCCCAGGTGCATTTTTGGTACATGTGCACTCTACTAGGCAGATTACATGTAATTTGTTGACATAATTTGTGAGCCATGGGCATATGAAGTGTAATTAATGAGCCCCTGGAAAACTGTCCCCATGTACATGTTTTTATGAATCGCATGTATATGTGTACCCCCTCGGCACATGTTTGGCATTAAAAAAAACTATCTTCCGCCACCATGAAGTTGGACACTACTGTTGGATTTAAGCTTTTGCAAATGTAGTGCGGTGTTATTTACAGTTTTCAATGATAAAAAATATATCATCGTCCTTTTTGATTTGTTTTTAGCTCACCTGAGCCAAAGGCTTAAGTGAGCTTTTCTTATCAAAATTTGTCGTTGTCGTAAACTTTTCACATTTTCATCTTCTTCTCCAGAACCACTGGGCCAATTTCAACCAAACTTGCCACAAAGTATCCTTGGGTGAAGGGGATTCAAGTTTGTTCAAATGAAGGGCCACGCCCTCTTTCAAGGGGAGATAATTAAGAATTAGTGAATAAAATAAATGCATCATTTAAAAATCTTCTTCTCAAGAACCATAGGGCCAGGAAAGATGAAACTCATGGGGAAGCGTCTTCAGGTAGTGTACATTTATGTTTGTTCAAATCATGACCCGGGGGTAGGGCATGGCCACAATGGAGGATCAAAGTTTTACATAGAAATATATAGGAAAAATCTTTAAAAATCTTCTTCTCAAGAACAGCAAAGCCATGATGAGTCATATTTATATGGAAGCATCCTCGGGTAGCATAGATTCAAGTTTGCTCAAACCATGACCCCCGGGGGTAGGGCGGGGCAACAATGGAGGATCAAAGTTTTACATAGAAATATATAAGAAAAATCCTTAAAAATCTCATTCTCAAGAACAGCAAAGTCATGATAAGTCATATTTATATGGAAGCATCCTCAGGTGGTGTAGATTCAAATTTGTTCAATCCATGACCCCCGGGGGTAGGGCATGGCCACAATGGAGGATCAAAGTTTTACATAGAAATATATAGGAAAAATCTTTAAAAATCTTCTTCTCAAGAACAGCAAAGCCATGATGAGTCATATTTATATGGAAGCATCCTCGGGTAGCATAGATTCAAGTTTGCTCAAACCATGACCCCCGGGGGTAGGGCGGGGCAACAATGGAGGATCAAAGTTTTACATAGAAATATATAAGAAAAATCCTTAAAAATCTCATTCTCAAGAACAGCAAAGTCATGATAAGTCATATTTATATGGAAGCATCCTCAGGTGGTGTAGATTCAAATTTGTTCAATCCATGACCCCCGGGGGTAGGGCATGGCCACAATGGAGGATCAAAGTTTTACATAGAAATATATAGGAAAAATCTTTAAAAATCTTCTTCTCAGGAACAGCAAAGTCATGATGAGTCATATTTATATGGAAGCATCCTTAGGTAGTGTAGATTCAAGTTTGTTCAAATCATGACCCCCAGGGGTAGGGGGGGGCACAATGGAGGATCAAAGTTTTGCATAGAAATATATAGGAACAAGATGTGTTTGTGAAACACTGATGCCCCCGTATGGCAGCTTATGGCGAAGGTTAAAGTTTTTTCAAATGCAAGTCAAAATCCAGGCCAAAAGATAAAAAATGTTGATACCCAAAGAAAGGTCTTGTTTCAAGGAATACACCTGTGAAATTTGAAAGACCTAGATACAACTGTTCAAAAGTTATGGCGAAGGTTAAAGTTTTTTAAATAAAAGTCAAACGTCAAGGTCAAGGTCAAAGTGGTTGGTATCCAAAGGAAGATCTTGTCACAAGGATTACATATGTGAAGTATGAAAGCCCTAGCACCAACCATTCAAAAGTTATGGCCAAGGTTAAAGTTTTTCAAAAGTAGGTCAAACTCCTAGGTCAAGGTCAAAGGGTCAAAGTGGTTGGTATCCAAAGGAAGGTCTTGTCACAAGGATTACATATGTAAAGTATGAAAGCCCTAGCATCAACCATTCAAAAGTTATGGCCAAGGTTAAAGTTTTTCAAAAGTAGGTCAAATTCCTAGGTCAAGGTCAAAAGGTCAAAGTGGTGGTTGGTAACCAAAGGAAGGTCTTGTCGCAAGGATTACATATGTGAAGTATGAAAGCCCTAGCTCCAACCATTCAAAAGTTATGGCCAAGGTTAAAGTTTTTCAAAAGTAGGTCAAACTCCTAGGTCAAGGTCAAAGGGTCAAAGTGGTTGATATCCAGAGGAAGGTCTTGTCACAAGGAATACACATGTGAAGTTTGAAACCCTAAGCACCAACTGTTCAAAAGTTATGGCCAAGGTTAAAGTTTTTCAAAAGTAGGTCAAATTCCAAGGTCAAGGTCAAAAGGTCAAAGTGGTTGGTATCCAAAGGAAGGCCTTGTCACAAAGAATACACATGCGAAGTTTGAAACCCCAAGCACCAACTGTTCAGAAGGTATGGGCAAGGTTAAAGTCTCATAAAATTTTGCAAAAGTGGGTCAAACTCCAAGGTCAAGGTCAAAAGGTCAAATATGATGGTACCCAAAGAAAGGTCTTGTCACAAGGAATACACATGTGAAATATGAAAGTCATAGCTCCAACCAATCAAAAGTTATGGGCAAGGTTAAAGTTGACAACAGACAAACGGACAAACAGACAAACAGATAAACAGACAGACAGGACAAAAACAATATACCCCCGGGATCTTTCGAGCCGGGGGCATAAAAATCTTTAAAAATCTTCTTCTCAAGAGCAGCAAAGCCACAATGAGTCATATTCATATGGAAGCATACTCAGGTAGTGTAGATTCTATTTTGTTCAAATCATGACCCCCAGGGGTAGGGGGGGGGCACAATGGAGGATCAAAGTTTTACATAGAAATATATAGGAAAAATCTTCAAAAATCTTCTTCTCAAGCACAGCAAAGCCATGATGAGTCATATTTATATGGAAGCATCCTCAGGTAGTGCAGATTCAATGACCCCCGGGGTTAGGGCGGGGCCACAATGGAGGATCAAAGTTTTACGTAGAAATATATAGGAAAAATCTTCTTCTCAAGAATAGCAAAGCCCAGATTGTTCATATTTATATGGAAGCATCCTCAGGTAGGGTAGATTCAAATTTATTCAGATCATGTGCCCCCGGGGGTAGGATGGGGCCACAATGGAGGATCAAAGTTTTACATAGAAATGTATAGGAAAAATTTTAAAAATCTTCTTCTCAGGAACAGCAAAGCCCTGATTGATCATATTTATGTGGAAGCATCCTCAGGTAGTGTAGATTCTATTTTGTTCAAATCATGACCCCCGTGGGTAGGATGGGGCCACAAAGTCTTAAATAGAAATATATAGGAAAATATCTTCTTCTGAAGAACTGCAAACCATGATTAGTCATTTTGATATGGAAGCATCCTCAGGTAGTGTAGATAAAATTTTGTTCAAATGATGACCCCCAGGGGATGGGTGGGGCCCATTGGGGGATCGAAAGTTTTACATAAGAACATATAGAAAAAATATTTCTTTTCAAGAACAGGAAAGCTATGTTGAGTCATATTGATATGGAAGCATCCTCAGGCAGTGTAGATTCAAGTTCAAATGATGACCCCTGGGATAGGGAGGAACCACAATGGGGGATCAAATTTTTACAAAGGAATATATGGGAAAATTTTTTTAAAATCTTCTCAAGTAACCTCCCCCCCCCCCCCCCCCCGGGGTAATCTTTTCAATACTGAACTGATTTGTGCTTTTGCCTAGCCAATGTGCTCAGGTGAGCGATGTGACCCATGGGCCTCTTGTTTGTTTCTGTAGATATTACACCTTTGATTTAATGACTTCACTGATTAATGATAGTGTTTTATTAAAGCAATACCAGCAGTAACTGACAGTAACTTTTGCTTTACACAAGAATATTATTTAACACCTACCCATAAAACAATGGTAGAAACAAAGTTCCTGTAAGAAATCTAGAATAATAAATAAAGTAAGACTATGTGACTGCACGCTGCCCATTTTTCTTTTAAAAGCCATTGGGATTGCAAGCCACTGCAAAAGTATAATTTTAGTTTTATCCTAGTGATGTACTGACTTGATCTCCAAACAGCTTGCAGGTGTTAAATGCTGCTCTTGCTTTGGAAAGTCTCTCTTTGATATCAGTCTCTGTTTCTCCATTTGTTGTAACTTTACTACCCAAGTATGTATGGTCTTTACATGAATATATTAGGACCTTTGCTTCCCTTAATTTAAAAATGAGGGTAAACTGGTTTTGACACATTACTAGGATTTATAAAAAAATTAATATGAAGATATTATAATCCACTACTTGAATATATAATTTCTGTCTGCCTATCCATGCTTTGGAATCCTCAAATATGTTTTTGTTTTAAATTTGCAATTATGATTGCACACCACAATTGTACATGTAGCCAAAAAACCTTGAAACGATCGAACTTTTGTTTCTGACATTTCAGCACATTCTATAATTCTTCAAACCTTATTTTAAAATAAACAGTTCACCTTATGTAGAAAATTTTATATAATGAATTGTTTAACAACTTCAATTAATATATGTGCCCATCATAAAGACGCAAATAAAATAAGTTTGCTTATCGAATACATGTATTGTGAAAAATTGCAATAAACTTTCATTATTCCCATATCATTTTACAGATTCTCATAACATTTTATTCATTCATCCCACCCTCTATCAGTACTCACTGTTCTTTGATTGTTGTATAAACTCTCTCTCTCCCCCCCCCCCCCCAATGAATGAATGAATAGAGTACCAACAATCTCTGAAGTATAATAGAATTGTCTCCTTGACAACAAGTAGATTACCTTGGTATCCAGGCAGTTTGTCCAATGGGATGAAATACTGACTAATATAGAGGCCAAGAAAACAAAGACCAAAAACTAAAATATCATAGAAAAATGGTGTTAGTGCAATATTTAATAGAACTATCTGTACAATATAAGATTATTATAAAGTTATTATAAAATTGAGAACCAGTGATGTTATTCATTGTCTGATTTTGGAGGGAATTTGCAGTTGAACATGGATGGGTATGTTGAAGTCCCAACAGCTTTTTTTTTTTCTTTTTTTCTTTTTTTTTTTTTAAATACATATTTTAATCTCAGTATCTGAAATGTTCGATATCGCAAGGTTTTTCCTGAATCCTATTGACTTTGAAAAAACAAGGCTGGACCTTATTTTACATGTACACATACATGTATGTGAAGATATGTTTTGGTATTATGGCTCGTGGAGTGAATGTAAAAAGTATACATTTTATATAAGATAATTACATGTTCATGCATCTAAAGTTCTAATATTAGCAAGGAAATTAGTATTCCAGTGTCTAACACTTGAACCAGCTGCCTTCTAACCCAAACTGAGTCACTCTGTCTCAGGTGACCTATTTCTGTATGTTTTTGTTGTTCCTTGTGCATTAACATTTGAATGTTTTCAGCTTTTTTCTCTGAAACTGCTGAACCAAATGAATTTCAACCAATTTGGCATCTAGCAACTATGGGTGAAAGGGAACAAAATATGTGAATTAAATCCCCCCAGGCCTGAGGGATGGGGCTAAATCTATCAAAATTAATGCAATCTTTAAAAATCTTCTCTACTCCTTGACTTTAAGCTGTCAGATTGATGGCATGATTGTAATAAACATTGAGCCCTCTACCAAAATTGTGAAATTCATGGCCCCAGGGTCAGGGTTCTGGTGCTAGGTGGGGCTATATAGATCATATAGTGAAAGTGAATTATTTCTTTTAAATTCTTCTCTGCACCTGGGTATTAAACAAAGTAAGTGCATAGTTTTGATGCTTTTTTGTATTATACAGTTAAAAATTATTGCATAATTCTCTTTTTCTATCAACATTTCAGTTACATCATTTACAGTAATTAATTATCATAGGTGAAAAGCAAAGGAGAATAACTTCTCTCAGTAGAATACAAATTAATAGAGCCCTGGCCAAAACCAGAACACTTGACCAAGTGGATCAAAATACTGAAGATTGGCAAATAATCCCGATGGTTTTAATTTCACTATGTTCGCAATTCATCGTTTTTCTGCGAAATGAAATCCATTGTGAATGCTATCATTAGTTTTTAAAAACGTTTAAATGCTTATACGAAATTTAAATTAATTTCTCGCAGCATGAAATTAAAACCATCGCGATTGGTACTTTTTTGAGAAATCATGAAATTTTAACACCGTAGAATTAAAACAACTTGCAGTACTCAAAAAGGAGGTGGACCTGTTAGTTTGTAATTGTATTGATTACATAGTGAAAATGCATTTTTTTCTCTGAAAAATCTTTGCTACTTGGTTTTAAGCAAAGAAATCTTAAGTGCATGGTTATGATGAGCCAGGGTTCCTTTTCCAGAATTATGAATTTCATGGCCCATGGGTCAGTGGTTCAGGTGTTAGGGCAGGACTCTATTAATCATATATTAAAAATGCATAAATTCTTTAAGAAACGTTTTATCCCTCTGTATATTAAGCAGACAACTTAAGTGTATGGTTACATGTATGATCAGAAAGGGTGTCTCTTCCAAATTGTGAAATTCATGGTCCTTGGGTCAAGGATTGTACCATTAAGGTGGGGGGGGGGGGCAGTACTGATTAGTGAAAATGCATTATTTCTTTGAAAATCTTCTTCCCTGCACCTTGGTATTCAGCAGACATACTAAGTGCACAGTAATGATGAGCAATATTTAGCAGATATACTAAGTGCAGAGAGTGCCCTTTTCTTAAATTTTTGAACTTGAAGGCACCTGGGATTGGTTCTCTGGTGTTAGGGTGGAGCTCTATGGATTATATAGTAAAATTGCATTAATTCTTTGAAATTTGTGTTCTTTACTGCTATGTATTTAGCTAATAAACTAGGTGCATAGTTATGATGAGCAAGGGTGCCTCTTACAAAATTGTGAAATTCATGGGTCTTAATGTCCTGGTGTTAAGATGGAACTCTATTGATTATTTAGTGAAAATGCATTAATTCTTTTTAAAAAAATTTCCAGTTCCTGGGTATTTGGCAGATAAACTAAGTGAAATTTCATGATGAGCAAAGGTACCTCTTCTGTTGACAGATAAGACAATGACATCGTTTATATTACCATAATGGTGTCCATGACTATGCCCCCCACATTCACAATGTTTTTTTTTGTGGGCTCGAAAGATTCCCAATAAATTTTGATATAGTCATTAAAACTGTATGCGAATGCAGTACACAGTTTTCTGATCCAGTATTCCTCTCTTTATCTACGGAACAGAGCACATACTTAATTGAAGTAGGATTATTTGTAGGATGGTATGTTTTTCTCCAAAATTCTAACCTTCATTTAAATGATAGAATGTTTAGCGTTATTGAATTGTTAAAAGTGTTGGTGGCCTCTAGTGTTTACTTAAAACCTACTACTCAGTATGCCCCAGCATTTTTAGCTCATCTGAGCCAAAGGCTCAAGTGAGTTTTTCTGATCGAAGTGTCCAGCAACCGTCGGTCATCTGTAGAATTTTCACATTTTCAATTTCTTCTCAAGAACCACTGTGCCAATTTCAACCAAACTTGCCACAAAGCATCCTTGGATGAAGGGGATTTAAATTTGTTCACAGGAAGTGTCACGCCCTCTTTCAAGGGGAGATATATAAGAATTCATTTCAAGAAACACTGGGCAAGAAAAGATGAACCCTATGCGAAGGCCTCTTTACATACTCTAGACTCAAGTTTGTTCATATCATAACCCCCGGGGGTAGGGCAGGAGCAAAAGAGGGGTTCAAAGTTTTACATAGGAATATATAGAAAACGTATTTAAAAATCTTCTTCTCAAGAACAGCAAAGCCAGGATTAGTCATATAATTATAGAAGTATCTTCAGGTAGTGTAGATTCAAGTTTGTTCAAATCATGACCCCTGGGGGTTGGGCACAGACAAAACAGGGGGCCAAAGTTTTACATAGGAATATGTGAGAAATATTTCAAAAATTTTCTATTCAAAAACAGTTAAGCCATTATTAGTCATATTAATACAGAAGTATCCAGGTGCAGTGTAGATTCAAGGTTGTTCAAATCATGACCCCTTGGTAGGGCAGGACCACAACAGTGGGTCAAAGTTTTACATTGGAATATATAGGTGTAATGGTTAAGGGGCATTTGTGTTAACACATTGAAGACTTCAGATAGTGGAATGACCTGACAAGCCTTGGAATGGACTAGCCAAATGATTTATAAGGCAAAGCTTTGGGAAAGTCGGGCATTCAGAAGGTAGCTGAAGAAGTTGGTTTGAATCAGCAATAAAGAAGATCTGAAGAAGATTGAGACACCCATTTCTTATCTATCAATAGGAACCTAGGGGAGGAACACAGTGCAAGTAGAACTTTACCCAGTCCCCATCTCTAGATAACAGAAAAATTTTAGTACTGTGTGATTTACCCTCAGACAGAACAGTCTTAATAATCATTCTCATGGGAAATGCCTTTAAGAATCTTCTTCTCAAGAACAGCCAGGCCATTATTAGTCATATTTATTGAAGCAATGTTAGGTATTGTAGAATCAAGTTTGTTAAAATTATGACCCTCAGGGTTTGGGGGGGGGGGAGGGGGGCAGAGGGTCAAAGTTTTACATAAGAATATGTAAGAATCATCTTTAAAAGATTCTGCTCAAGAACAGCAAAGCCACAAAGCCATGATTAGTGATATTATTACAGAAGCAACCTCAGGTAGTGTAGATTCAAATTGTTCAAATTTAGGGTGGGGCCACAATGAGCGATCAGAGATTTACATAGGGAAAAAAATCTTTAATATTCTTCTGCTCAAAAACAGCAAAGCCATGATTAGTAATTCTGATATGGAAGCATGCTGAGGTAATGTAATTAAGTTTTTCCCACCTAAAACTTCAATACTGAACTGATTTCTGCTCTTTCCTAGCCAATGTGCTCAGGTGAGCGATGTGGCCCATGGGCTCCTTGTTCTAATTTCTTTATTTAATATTTCTTTATCTTTTTTTTTATTTCTTTATTTCTTTATTTTTTTTTTTTTTTTTGGTGATCCCGTCGTTTTCCCAATATAAATGAGCACAACTATTGCAGTAAATATTCTTGAAAAAAAAGCCATAACATTAATGAAATTTGGATCACAAATGGAAAAACACGAATGTCTTTTCATAATCTTCATTGTTTCGATTAGAAGCAAAAAATGCATTGCTGTAAAAATGTTATTTTTCACTAAGTGCGACATTAAATACCAGAAAATAAATTCGCAGATTTACGGATTTTTCGAAATAACCGGCATGATTAAATGGTTGTACAGTAACTTTTGAAAAGTCCAAGATTTACTGTCTATGGATGTCGCCAATTTTAGATATATTTTGTTAAGTTATCATTGTAAATAAATGTGCGTGCATTAAGTTTTTTTTTTTAATAAAAAAAAGGTATTCACCTTCCGTTCAAAGTCTTGACTGAAATTACATGTAAAAGCTTACTGACAATTACCACATTTGGTTATTAGACGCATATAATCCTCTTGCTTATGGATTTTTCGTCATCTAGAATTTCTCTGTATCATAAATAATAATATCGTAAATGATGATAATAATACTGGCTTAAATTAGCCAATACACAGTGCGTTTTAAGTTTCTGTGGAGATAGAGAAACAGCAAGGTCGAACACTCTTGTTAGAGACGATATAGAGTAATCCTAAAGCCAGTATCTCCATAAGGAGAATGAGAACCCTTATTCTTTTCATAACGGTGAGTATATGTTAATATCACATTTTTAAAAGCAGGAATTAACGGTTTTCTTTAAGAAAAGTATGCCAGTGCTATTTTCTTTCTGATTTATTCTTACACAAAGGAAATCTCATATTTGCGTTTGATCACCGAAGCTGAAAGCTCTAGTGAGCTTTTCTGATCACATTTTGTCTGTAGTCCGTCAGTCCGCTGCACCAATTTCAATCAAACTTGCCACAAAGCATCTTTGGGTGATGGGGATTCAAGTTTATTCAAATGAAGGGCCACACCCTCTTTCAAAGGGAGATAATTCAGAAATAGTGAAAATTTGTTGGTATCTTTTAAAAATTTTCTTCTAAAGAACCACTGGGTCAAAACAGTTGAAATTTTTATGAAACCTTCTTTACATAGTGTAGATTCAAATTTGTCCAAATCATGAACCCAGAGGATATGGTAGGGTTCAAAGTCTTTCAAAGGAAAAAAATCTTCTCAAGAACAGCAAATTCATAATATTAGTCATATCGATATGGAAGCATCCTCAGGTAGTGTAGATTCAAGTTTGTTCAAACATGACTCCCGTGGAGTGGGGGGTGGATGGAGCCAGGTTCAAAGTTTTACATAGGAATCTTTTTCACAAGGTTTAGTCATATTGATACGGAAGCATCCTCAAGTAGTGCAGATTCAATTTGTTCAAATCATGACTCCCTGGGGTAGGGTGGGTCCACAATGCACTATCAGAGTTTAGCATATGGATGTATAGGGGAAATATTTTTGTCAAGAACAGCAAAGTTATGTTTAGTCACATTGATATGGAAGTGTCTTGAGGAAGTGTAGATTAAAGTTTGTTCAAATCAATTCCCTGAGGGGTAGGGTGGGGTGAATCTATACAAATCATGACACCTGGGGGTAAGGTTGGGTTACAATAGGGATCAAGTTTTACAACAGGGTCATATCGACTCAGGCTGGCGTTGTGGCCCATGGGCCTTTCGTTCCGCTTCTAATACATGTAATGTTATTTAAATTTAAAACGTGTGATACCGTGCCAAGTTTTTCGGTTTATTATCTATTTGAGCAAATTGTCTTTACGTGTACCAGTCAAGTATCACACCGATATACATCTTATTCATTCATTTTTACGAAGACGTTGGGCGTATTTGGCGTGTGATCTGCAGGAATCGTGTACGAAACATTTTTGGGTTAAATGTCCATCACTTGGTCGGCTGACCACAGCTGGACAGACTTTACATGGACAAAGTTACACACATAGGAAAATGTTACATTTACATTGAAATACTTTGTCAAATTGTAATATCTTAATAGTTATGATATCAAATTAACATTTATATATGCAATTACACTAAAGTTTTAGTAGGTTGGAAAAACTGTGTTTTCTCTCGCTGCAACTGAACCAAAATTTGTAAATCTTTAAAATTTATTGTCAGTACATAAAATTAAATTGACAACGACTTGATTGTTTGAATTTAAAAAAAAAAAGCTCCATGCGAGGATCGAACGAAAAACTTCTCGATTCCTGACTGCCCTGGACTGGTAACACATTCTACTGAACTATTATCACTACACAGATAAATGACAGTGAAGCATCATTTACAAGAGTTTTTTTTTTTTTTGGGGGGGGGGGGGATAAGTTCATTTTTATGGTCTCTGGATCTTCTCTCCAATTTTTACAAATGTTTACGCGTTGCTTTGAATTTATAAGCACACAAAAGTACGCCCAGATTCCAGCCGAGTGCAAATCAAATGCGCCCTCGCTCTTTTGAAAATTTAAAAATAAATTTAAAAACATTAAATGAGTACTAAATTTAATTCAAATTTAAAAGTAGAGGGGCGAACAAGGCGAGAAAAATGCCTATTGTGCGACAAATACAAAAAGTGAAAAATTAAATCTCATTTACGACAAATTTCTATGATATGCATGTACATACATCAAAGAGGGAAAATTATCAAATTTTCATACTAAAGCACAATTTTTCCACATGAGTGAGTCTAAAACGTTCCATTGTTTTGAAAGATTATACTCATTTAATTTTTTAATTTTTTTTTAAATTTTCAAAAGATATATATGATATATCTTATATGATATATATCTTATATGATAAGATTTACAAATTGAATATGACATGTATACATTTGAAGCTATAGGCACTTTGCACGCCTTGTTCTCCCATCTTCTTTAGAATGGAATAGTATTATCATGTATGGCACATACATATGTGCACAAATTAATGGAATTAGGAAACTTTATGCATATCGTCATTGCAAACCACGGGTTTTGACTTGATCCACCCTCATTTCTACAAACATAATTTTTTTTTGAAGAAGAAGTCGGAGCGAATTGGAAATATTGTTAAAAGGGAGCGGATCAAAACTTGTGGCTTGCAACGATGAATTGCAATAATGCTCTTTCAAAAAGGCAGAAATTTTCATTTGTTTCTCAATATTTGGATTTTACTATCTCTCCTAAATACGTGTTTCATTTGTTAGGTCCTTGGTTGGGTATTTAGTTGTACTCAAGCTGCTACAAACAATACGGTCAACGAAATTGTTGACACGGTGGACAATAAAACTGTCTGGATTCAAGATGACCGCATTCGGAAATTGATAAGAGATTACATGTTATTTTGTCCAAATCAAGACATGTGTCTTGGACCGGAAATGATAAATAAAGTGAATGTAGATGTATCCATGAAAATGGCATGCTCAAAATGCAGTTGTAGAGAGGATTGCTTCCGGAGGTCCAGTTGCTGCCCTTCTAAAGAACAAATGGACAACCATTCAAACAACACCAACGGATCCAAAAAGGTAAATTTTCAATTGACGTGCATTGCAACAGAAATTAAAGCTCCTCTATTCAACTATAGTGAGAAAGGAAAAAAGATGTACTGGATGATCGCAACATGTCCTCCAAGCTACCCTAACAAGGACATTTTGTATAAATGTACTCAGAACCTTTCCTTGACTACACACAGAAACATATCATTTTACAGCCCAGTAACTTCAGCTGCTACCAATGAGACGTACAAGAATATCTTCTGTGCCATTTGTCACGGAGAAAACAGTAATGCTACCGTCCGCTGGAAAATGTTCGTGAAAACTGATATACGAATGGATATCCCGGATGTAAGAAAGACGGAAGAAAAACTCTTTGAGTTGATCATGTCAAGCAAACGCGATTTAGGTGTTGTCTTTTGGCCACCAGAATCATTCAAAAACAAAACAGAGACATGTTATACTGATTACATATCCTCCTGCAATGTATCTGGTCAATGGATGGATTATGATCAGATCACCAGAAAAGCATGTGAAGACACTAATTTGATATCAATTTTTACAGACTGTGATGTCCTTTACAAAAACGTTTATTGTGCCATCTGTAACCAGAAGGATCCGTACCATTCCCTTAGCTATTACTGTCCAAAGACTATCTCTGAAATAACCGAAATTATCAATGATACTTCCGTACTCCTAAGATCCTCTGGACCAAGCTCTAAACTCCTAGATTACAAACACAGTCAAAACTGCGGTTCAGAGGAGATTTACGATCCTAAGAAGGTACATCTTGTTTTTCACGTGAAAGATTTAATATTGCTGCTGTTTGAATCATATGAGCTAAAGCTGAAATCGTAAGATTTATATGGACACATGCAGGCATTTTCATATCGTGAGGAATTTAGCTTGATTTTTGTAAATCTATGCCCAAAGGCAGAGAGGGGCTCGAGAAGATACTTATTAGGATATATATATATATATATATATATATATATATATATATATATATATATATATATATATATATATATATATATATATATATATATAATATATATATGTGTGTGTGTGTGTGTGTGTGTGTGTGTGTGAGAAAGAGATTCTGCAGCCATGAGAGAGAAAGAAAGATCCCTTTTTTATCAATATCGCATAATACCAGAAAAAAACTTTTATTTTTAGAAATCCTGTCTTAAGATCATCTGTGAGAGGGGTTTTGTACTTATTGGACCAAGGTGCCAACCTGTGATAAACGAAGTGAGCGAGGCCACGTACATTTTAAACAGCTTTTTCTGCTGTCCGATAAATAAAGATTTAAGCTTCGGTACCATCCTCCGTACAATACAGTATGGCCAGGAACATATATGTCAAGCTAGTTTAGAAAATACCTTCTTGCCTATACTAACTGATAAATGGGGACAATGTTTAATATTTTCAATATGGTACAAAGTGTTGCATCCACATCAGATTCTCTTCATGATAGAACGATTATATAACATACATAGAACACAACCCTTTCATAATGGGCTTTTACACAATTTATACACATCATTTCATCCCAATTTTTCAATATTTTTCAGTGATCCTAACTTTGTCAACCCTATATCAGTTATGCATTATCCAAAAAAGATTTGTTTGCAATGTTCAAGACATCCTTCTCTCACTCTTGCTTTGGCCCCATGGCAGACATGTCCGAGAGTACTTGTTGAACGGTCGAGGATGTACTTTTTTCACAAAGAGCTGTCATTCTGCTTCGAAGAATACGATGCCTGTGTCAACAATTCTTACGTGAGGGTTTCCGATGATAGACAGTATTTTGGAGTATGTATTGACCAGTACTTAGAGGCCATCAGGAACACTTACATTGGTGTAACCTCAGAAGCAAAAGGCGTATATTCCTTCATTGTCTGTATACTTATATCCTTGCTAGCATGCTTGTTTCACGTGATTTCTACCGTGTTTCTAAAAGAAAAGTGGTCCTCTATCGTTCTCTCTCAAATGAGTCAGTCTCTGACTTATTTCATCATGAATTTCATTAAAATTCTGATTCAACTAGTCTATATTGGTGAGCAGGCTTGTGGGGTTCTTGGAATGATCATACATTTTCTTTTTGTCTCCGTTGCCGTCTGGTCCAGCATTGCTTGTATTGACATGACACGTTCCATCTTTACGCTAACGAAATCTGGGGTTAGAGATCAAGACAGACCAATGCGCTTTGCTGCTTATGCCGCCATAAATCTTGCATTTTGCTGTCTCTTTGTTGTTTCCAATACTTTTCCAAACCTTGATGCAGATGATTCATTGCTTGGCTACTCGACTTCCGCTTGCGAGATTTCCTCGTCCATGATGAATGTTTTTACTCTTGGTTTGCCTATCAGTCTTTCTCTTGTCGTTGACTTTGTGTCCTTCATTTGGATTTATTTGAAAGTTAGCAGAAACGTTACTCTTATGTCCTGCCCAGAGCTGAAGTGGGTAAAATCCTTCTCAGTCGTCGCTTTTTTGGTGTGGTTATCCTGGCTCTTTGACTATCTTGCGTCTCTGACTGGTATCCCAATTTTTGCTTCCCTTCATACGATGACAATAGGCTTGATTGGAATAGTCATATTTGTTAGCTACAGCCCGGCATTTTCCGATGAGTAGAAAACTGTATCTACAAACAAATTTATAATTCTAAAAGAATATATTAAATGAATAAACAGCAAACTGTGAATTTTTTATAAATTGTACCTATTTTGACAAAGTATCCTAGTGTAATAACGTGTCTTTTTTTAATCATTAGGAAACAGTACATCATTATTAAATTTAAATTGATTTAAATCAACATATGCAATTTGTTTTCCTGTTTCGGAAATTTTGTAAATTTATAATAATTACACTAAAAAGGGTTAAGATAACGAACGTTGATCGATCTCAAAAAATCTACAAACAATTCAAATCTGTGAACAGGGCATAAAACACGGAACCCCCGAAATTCCAGAGGTTGATAAGGTGCCTAGGAGGAGAAGTATTCCCTGTTGACCGGTCAAACCTGCCTTCGACCCTATATATTGATCAGTAGACGGAACATTCCTTAGATGAATATAGTACAAAAACAAAGACCTAACAGTCGGCATGAAACACGTCAGCCAAAATATGACTCAGTGATATATTATATGTTAATATGTTATATTTGTTAACAAGAACATTATAACGACCATAGAATTTACGAAATGCTGACTTTAAATGAGGTTGTTGAAATCCCTGTAACATCAACGTATCTGTCAGTAGCTAGCGTGCCTCAGTGTAAAAATTGATCCTACTCAGAATATGCTCTTGGCTATCGAATAAGTTGGGAGACATAAACATCATGTGCAGGTGACAGCGGAATATTACTGCATAAATAAGGGAAGTTAACGATGGAAAGGCTAAAGTCAATTAGTTTGTCATACAATCTAGTTGTCAGTCGGTCCGTATATTCTATATCAAATAGGAAACAGATGTGGCAGACTCTGTGGTGGCTTTTATTTCATGTTCACTGGGATATATCGAGTCGACATGTGAATGGAAGTAACTATTGTTAATTGATAAAACATCGTCGATATATCTGAATGTCGAGTTGAAGGCCACAGTAAGTGTTTTCTTCTTCTCATGTACATATATAAGTTTTTTGAATAAATTCTGCTTCATAGGAATACTAAAACAAGTCGGCTAATAAAAAAAACACAATTAGTGACCATCGGAATTCCAACAGTTTGTTGGAAGACCTGGTCTCCGAAGACTACATAAGTGTTGTCAAGGAGGAACTCCAGCATCCTTTAATATCAACTTCATATTACATTTGTGTAGAATCAGAGTAATTTTTAACAAAGTAATTTTGTTGATGACCAATTACAAGATGACAAAAATTCCGAGTTCATTTTTTATTGAAGAAGCAGTTGTCTATTATATCAAAAAGCCTAGATTTTAATTTATCGTCAGGGATGATTGTATGAAGTGTAGAAAACTCGCAAGTTTTGATGTAATTGACGTTAGAAAAATTGGGTGATTTTAAATTTTCTGAAAGTTCTTTGGCGTTTTTGGGATTCCAAATCTGATTTACACCACTTATATAGATATAAGAATATGCTGTAGTACAGAATATCTGAAGTTTCTCCTTTACAGCGGTTTTAAATAGTTTTGTATAAAGGGCTTGGTAGAGCACTTGCTGGACCAGACAATTTATCTTTGTAAGGATTTTTATGAACTTTATGAATCCAGTATAGGTAGGGTAGATCGAACTCACTTTGGTTGACTGGAATGTTGAAAGTATTTAACACTGAAATGTGATTTTGTAGAAGTTCATCCTTAGAAAGAGAGCTTTGAGTATAAGTTGGATTAAAACCAAGTTCTTCTAAAATGCAGTGATAATAATGAGCCTTACAAACAATGACGATATTATTACAAGCCTTGTCTGCTGTAACGATAACATATTGTTCATGTAGTCTTTCTAATTCTTTATCACCTCCTTTTTGGTGAAAACGAAAGGATAAATGGTAAACATATTTCCTTTTAACCTTTTTATACGGTTCTTTAATACATTTCTAAAACTCTTAATTCATTCTGACGAAATGTTCAGGTCTTTCCGTTCATATTTAGCCCAACGTCTGGTCTAATCTTCGACAGAATTCATGGTAATGAAGTTCTGTCACCAATTGAAAGATCGGACTTACCAGTACCTGTATTTTGCACCTTTTAAGATGATCGTCATTTTCAACTATATTAGCATCACCGGTATTGAGGTGTAAAGCGGGACTGTAGTTGAAAGACGAAGAAGAGCAGGAACTCTTAACAGGATTTTGTTTTAGATGTTCAATATCTAGACACTGCAAGGTTTGTTTATAATTGAAAAGTTTGGAAGCAACAGTTTGGGTATATCTGTAGGAAATGCAAGGTGTAGACTTCAACTTGAAATATGGTGGAATGCATTACTGTTTTTTTTTATGATTAAGAATGTTACTAATGTCAACAGCATCTATTCCTTTGTTGGCAAATTTAAGTTTAAGAAACCGACAGGTTGAGTTATGCAGAGCTATCTTCCGACGTGGTGGCTTAAAGAGCCTGTGTTGTGCAACATCCATAATCACAAATACAAGCTTGTATTCTGCAGTTGAAGCATCTAAGTACATGTAATGACTTGCTAAAAAGCTTCTTCAAATAGTAATGTTACAGATTGAGTTCTCTGCTTTGATAGCTGTGGTTGTGTTTTTTTTAAAATTATCATCGGTTAAAACTGAGACTACATTTAAAGCATTTAGGAGACGATACCAGGAGGCGGCTTCATTCCTTGTTCTAAAAGTTTTTAAAGACTTCTGCTTTTCTTCAGATTTCGTACAAATTAATGGAACAAACTTGAAGACGCGTGGACAAAGATATTAGTTTTCAAGAATCATTTTAAAATGCTTTTAATTTAAGAATTATACTTTTTCTGGCAAATTTCAAAACACAGTGTGAAAATTTCTTTTGTAATGACTTTCGTTTCTTTGTTATTTAATTTATTTCTATTTATTTATTTTTTTATTTTTAACACATTCTTGAATGCTTGCTTGCTTGTATTTGCAGATAACTGAGTTTGTGATCTGATTTGAAACTTGAGTCAATGTTTCTTATTATCCAGATATTATGACTGAGATTTATGTAGGCATTGATTTTTTAAATATGTTAATAACCTAAAACCTAAGAGATTTACAAACCTGTAACTATAGCTGTTGTTATTAAGAAAATTCAATTATCTGTCATCATTAAGACGGATACCCTGCTGACAGTTAGGAATTTTTGTTCATTCGGCATCCATCAGATAATGTTTACTTACGGTTTAGTTGTCTTGAATTTCACCAATCAACAAAACTAACTTGAAATAACATCAGAAGATAATTAAATATACATATATCAGTTATGGCAAGGAAAGAGAAAAAGAAGGGTTTGGCTCCTGTATTATGAATTGACATAATTTAATGTTTGATATATGTACATGTACATGTATGTACAGTGTATTATAAACTTAACAGTGTAAAATTAATGACGATTTTAGGTCATCAAAAGCATTAATGTGTCTAATTACTAGATTAGGATTTATAAATCCAAACAAACATTAAAAGATACCGAAGTACCCGCATACAAACCTTGAGTTAAAAAAAAAAACTTTGGGTAACTCGGAATCTTAGTCTTTGTTTGTATTTGTGTATGCTTAACAGAAAAATACGTAACAATAGAAACAGCAAATATTTTAAGGTGACCTGAGCTCTACTTCACTCTATTGTTTATTATATAATAAGAGCAGAGCAAAAAGAAATTTAAAACGTAGTTTTTAACATTAATGTCTGCATAACTGATATATTGTTAAATCAATCATGTTGAAATAAATGTAGTTTTGTCTCTCAAAAAGACTTGTTTTCTTGGCCAGAGGGTAAAGTGTTTCCTTAACGTGAGGTAGTATACAACGTATAGCTATTTTTTTCTTCATATCTTTTTTATGCCCCCGTATCGAAGATTCGGGGGTATATAGTTTTTACCCTGTCCGTCCGTCTGTCTAGCTGTCTGTTTGTCTGTTTGTCCGCAAAAACTTTAACATTGCCCATAACTTTTGATTGGTTGGAGCTATAGCTTTCATATTTCACATGTGTATTCCTTGTGACAAGGCCTTTCCTTGGGTACCATCATATTTGACCTTTTGACCTTGGTCTTGGACTTTGACCCAGTTTTACAAAACTTTACCCAACTTTAACCTTGGCCATAACATACCAACAACTTTGACCCTTTGACCTTGACCTAGGAGTTTGACCAACATTTGGAAAACTTTAACCTTGGCCATAACTTTTGAACGGTTTGTGCTAGGGCTTTGATACTTTACATATGTAATCCTTGTGACAAGACCTTTCTTTGGATACCAACAACTTTGACCTTTTGACCTTGACCTTGGAGTTTGACCTACTTTTGATAAACTTTAAACTTGGCCCTATCTTTTGAACGTTTGGTACAAGGGCTTTCATATTTCACATGTGTATTTCTTGTGAGAAGGCCTTTTCTTTGGGCACCATTAATTTTGACCATTTGACCTTGACCTTGATGTTTGACTTACCTTTGAAAATTTTTAACCTTTTCCATATCTTTTTAATGGTTGCTGCTAAGGCCTTCATATTTCACAGGTATATTCCTAGGGACAAGAACTTACTTTGGGTAACATATTTTATTTGCATTTGAGAAAGTTTAACCTTCGCTATAAGTTGCCATACGGGGGCATCAGTGTTTCACAAACACATCCTGTTTTTTTTTAAACTTTGATATTTTGTTGACAGTTCTAAGATACAAAATCTCTCTTTATATGTAATATGAAGTAAATTCAACCACACATTTTTTGCCCACATATTCTAGCAGACCATTGTAAGAAGATGGTGCAATCAGACATTCGACATGAGAATGTGCATTGTTTAAAAAATACCATTCAATATATTACAAATGTGTGTGATGCAGCGAGGGGATATATTTCCATGCCATTATCACAATTGTGACATAGAGCAAACGCTCTAACTACTGTGCCACACGGGCGACCAACAAAAATTAAAAATAAAACAGATGACGTCATAATATTTGACCTTGACCTCTATACATGACCTTGACCTTATTGTACAGAAAGAATGGAGATTCCTTGTAGATTTGTCCAAATATCAAGTCTTTTCATGAAGGAATCAAAAGTTACACTTTATCTAATAACAAATGATAAAAGCGGATGTAAATGACAAACACATTCTACATGCCCGAATGACCGTTATAGGAAATTAATGTTTCTATTGTTTTCTAACAAAATATGGCAAATACATCTCAAAGTTTATAATTTTTCCTTCAAAGGTCATTGATTATTGACAGATCTACACGATTCGCTAGACACCCTTTTTGTAAAAGGTGAAGATAACGAATGGTGATGAATCTCATAAATCAAGTGAACAAAATGAATCGTGAACAGGGCAAAAACAGGGACCCTGGATAGAAACACCAGAGGTGGGATCAGGTGCCCAAATAAGCATCCCCTGTTGACCGGTCACACACCACTGCACACGGTTACGTAGCCGTAAGTCGTATGTACTGATCAGGTGAACGGAGTACTACATAGTCAAAGAATGAGTGCACTTTAGTATGTGATTTAGAACCTTTTCGGCTATCCATTTTAAGCTTTGAATTACAATATTTCGCTAAATTAATCTATGATTTTTGTGCATGCATATGCTTTTGATATTTAAGCCTTGAATTTTTTGTCATGCATATTAGACAACGTCTTTGAAAAAAACATGTATAAGACTTTAAATATAATGTCCCTCTGATATAAGAGAGATAATTCTCCAAGGAAATTATTCCAAGCAGTCCACTGAATTGTCTTACCAGAGTTTAAAGGACTTTTGAACTTGAACACCGTTCGTTATCTCCCTATATTTCATCTTACCAGAGTTTAATAATGAGGACCATCATTCGAATAATAATAATGAGGACCATCATTCGAATCTGAACTATGTTACAAGTATCGATTTTTATTTTCTATTGGCAATTCTTTTATTAATTACTTATAATAGTTTACCTAAAACATTTATACTCAGTTCCTTTAAACTGTTAAAATTGAGATATTTCTATCTCTTAACAATTCTTTTAATTGTTAGAGGAATGCATTTTTATTTTGCTACCACAGAAAACAATGTGATATTCTGATTTTAAAAGCAACGCTTCATTATGTTTTCTTATATGAATTAAATAGGTATGACAGTAAATATTACTTTCATATATACCTCATATTTCTAATTTTATTTTGAGATTAAAAAAAATATCGATCTTTTTATTCAACTTATCAAATTTTCTTCATATCATGATTAGACATAATATTCATTTCTCAAAAAGTAAGCAACGTTTCATATTTTACAGTATTTTCCATTTGAATCTAATGATATTGTTGTTAATGAAAATCAATGTTGGGAATTAAAAAAAATTGCTGAAGTTTAGAGCAGAGGGATACTTCACCTTAAATTTCGGAAGTTTGAATTCGACCACTTTCGAATTTAATGTACCCGCAAATAGGCGGAGACATTTAGATAATAAAAGATTTATGGCAATACATATCATTTTCATGATTTGTATAAATATGTTTGCTGCCTATCACCAAATCAGTTCAATCTTATTTGTTCATATATAAATGTGTATAAAAATGCCCCCCCCTCCTTACTCTAGCCTAATCATTTTTCGTTTTATATGCTGAATGCTTTTCAATTCAAAGAATGAATGTATGTTCTAAGCAAGAGTCACATTTACATGACTTCGATGTCACACTACATTTAATCGCAATACACGTAGTAATACAAACATGTGTAGTGAAACAAATTATACGTGTAGCACTCAAGGAAATACATTTTGTTATTATATGCATGTATGGATAAATACTAGTAACACTTGGAAATGAAATTAAAACTTTAACTAAAAAAATTGAGCTGTGTCGCAAAAGTTGTTTGGTAAACATGAAAATTTCCAAGAAATAATAAATTATCTGTAATTTAAACATTTTATTGACGGAACAAGTATATTTGATATTCACAACCATGGTCAACAAAAATTCACAACGTTACAATATCGATAATAACACGCTTTTGTCTTCAATATCTGTTTCATTTCGGCAATCCAAAACATTGCCAGGCATGATATTAGTTGTTATTAAAAATATCATATTACTGTATGTATACAAAAAGAAACAGTAATATTATATTTTTAAAATGTGCTAATTTCAGCGATTTTTGATTTTTATTTTAATGAGTGTATTCAGAAACACCTAGAAAAACACATAATACACAAAATACACCCTCCTGAAACCAAGCACCTATGGTCTCATCAGGGCGTCGGGATGAAATTTGCTTAAAGGCAGGCCCGTATAACGGGGGGGGGGGGGGGGGCAGCCCCCCTTTTTTCTGAGTATAGTATTTTGCTATAATAAATTTCCCTCAAATGCTGGTTGCCCCCCCCCCCCCACACACACGCACTTTTTGATGTTGTAAGGTCGAGCACTGGCAAATTCCAGGATTTGGACAGTAAATGACTTTTTTTTGCTTGTCAGATAATTTTGGGAAGTTGTAACCCCCCCCCCACACACACACACACACACACGTTGTTTTTTGCTTGTCAGATTTTTCGGGGAAGTTGCCCCCCCCCCCACTTTTGAAACCGCTGCTACGGGCCTGAAAGGTTCATTGAATGGCACCTGGTGAATAGTGATATTAATACATTGCAATAAATAATATTTTTGTACAGTAAAAGTAAATACAAAACGGAAAACTTTGCTATAAATGCACAATGCACATTGCTCATTTGCGCTGTCGCCGTCATCTTTTGTTCAATGCGATACTGCAGTTAGTGCGTGACATGTTAACTTCCTATTGAAAAGATGGCGGACGCTCAAAAATATCAGAAGTTGCTTTAGTTGGCCACAGAATATGCAAAGGTTTTCGTGTTATTTTATATAATTAATATGTTTTACGGTGTGACCGTTGGGGCGAGCGCAGTTGTACCATCAAAAAGCTATAGCAGCTTACACTTTTAAGATCCGCCTCTTCAAACGTCACACCGCACGAGACACAGTCTAGACTGTGACGTCACAAGACGTCAGCCTTTACGGAGACAGCCGAGCGTCTGGTTCAACGAGACTAAAGCTCTTGAGCAATAATAAATGAAATACGTTGTAGAGTTGATGTAATTATTTTTTGTTTCTTTTAAGCTCTCTGCAAAGAAAGAAAAGTAAACGTATCTCTCGGTAATGAATAATTATCCTTGGTCTTTTATATGTTTTGTAAGAATTTCGCATGGAACCCTGGTAGCGAAGGAATTCTGGGAATGTTGCCCCAGAAAATTTGCCTGACGTATGTACAGATTTCATTCCGAATTTTCTCTGTTCTTACACGTTAGTCTATTGAGCTCGCTGCGCTCGCTATTAAGTTATTTATTGTTAATATAGTTGCTTAAGTTTTGAGTTTATATCAAAGCTGTTTGTTTTTATTCTTCAGTGTTTTGTGTTTATGAGATATCGTCATAATTGCATGTAATGTCAACTTAACGCCCCCTTCCCAGAGATTGAAAAAAAGTCTGATTTTTGTTCTTTTGCAAAAGGAACGTAGCAGACTAATAAACGAAAAAGTAGCCTTTTGATTTAATTGTGAGAAAGACGAATATGTTTTTTTATACTTTCAATTTCGATAACTTTTTGAACAGTTGAAGCCATTAAAATATATAGAATTTTAATTTACAGGAGTAAAATTTATTTATGTAGATCATCCCATAGTTTCTTGTCATTTTTTAATTGCAGCTCAAAGCACAGATTCCTGTTCTTAAGAAGGCCTATATAGAGGAACAATCAGCTTGTACTGTGTAATAGGAGTAAACTTTAGAACACCATTTTCATTAGTGGTTCTAGAATATTTTTTTTTGTACACTCTCCTATAATTTCATGTTTATTATTTCCCAGGTTCTTATTTTGATTTGAGATTCTGCTTGGTCTTATTTCCGAACTTATTTGTACCTTAATTCAACACCTCATGTCAGTCGTAATGAACACACCAGTTCCAACAAACAACAAAATTTATTAACCTTTGTATAGACAAACAAAAAAATATAGTATAAAAAAAATAACAACTGTAAATTCCTGCCTTGTCAAAAAAAATCCCAACAACCGTATAAAAATCACCCCCCAACCTAGCGTACGGAAACGCTAGCCCAACCTAGCCGGGGGAAAAGGCCTAGGGTAATTTAGAAAAACCCCTTATTTATTTAAGAATACCTTAAAACCTATCTCCTAGCTTTTAGAATTATGGCCTAATAAATTTAACAGGAGCAATAGACGACGACAATTTAGTCAAAATGCCTAATATCTTAACATAATTTCTAAGGGTGCAACCTGTTAAATACCTAATAAACCTTTATTAAAGTGAGAGAACTTACAGCAAGTTAATGCTTTCCAAGGTTCCCCACGTGTCTAACAGTTACACGGGTTTGTATACTCTTTGGAAACAATAGAATCTTTAACTTGAAATCTAGTGAATACACCCCAAGGGTATGAACTTTGACTGAAATTAGTAACACCCAAAAGGTTAACTTCCGTATTGATAGCCAATGAGAATTTAGATCATCAAACATAAACATTTACCCGTAAGATTTGATGGAAGCAACACGTGCTATTAAGGTTTGTAAATATAAACAAAATAATATGGGGGATAAGGCAGTATACCAATATATGCATGAAAACATAAATAACGACATTACATTTAAAATACAAGGCATAAATGCATATAACAAAATTCATTCCTGCTACACTCCCCCCTTCTTAAGACATAAATGATAATATCATTTATTTCAAAGTAATATATATTATAGCAGGAATTAAAAATAAGGTAGAAGCTAAATATCTTTTAACTTCTCAATATCAAAAGTAAAATAAAAAAAACAATTTTCTAGCATTTAAACATGTTAAATGTTAAATTTATAACTTTTTCACTGTCTTTCTGGAAGTTGGTCCCCAGAGTCTGTTCGTTACCACAAAAGTGTCTTCCCCTTGAATGACCACTTCCTGGTCCCTGGCGTTGGTCTCTTCCCGCACAAGGGATCCTGCATGAGATAAAGCTGCTTCATTCCTTCGCAACCTTGCTTGTTCATCACGGAAACGCTTCCGGGCCTCAGGGATCGGCTGGATTGGCATAAGCCCCTTCCCTGGATTTTCATATTTGATGTTCCTGACTGTTTTGCTGATCACTCGATTATCTAGACCTGGATGCCGCTTTGCCTGGTGTCGCGCAACTTGATTTCGCCTCTTAGCAGCATAATTAAAATGTCCGCACTGGAACAAGATAATCTCCTTTGAGTGTTTGTCCATCCAGTGGTGTCTACACTTGGGAAAACTTCCCAAAAATGTCCCACATCCCTCAGCAGGGCAGGTCATACCTCCCTCGATCCACTGCGGTCGTAAATCATAGTCTAATGTAGCCATCTCCTCCTCACTTACCAGAATGTCTAATATGTCCATGAAGGCTACCTATCAAAATAATTGTACAACTAATATTAGTTTTTATTTTCAAAACAAATCAATTATGCCAAGGCAATATCAGAGTATAGGAATAGGGCCCAACAGTCCAGCTGTTTTATAAATATTCCAACTCTTTTATATTACCATGAAATAATAGATAAAACAAATTTCCAAATGTTAATTACAGAAATTTTTAAATTACAAATTATGACAGATAATATTTAGAAAAATATGTAACTTTCAAATAACAGATAATTTTGAAAAATTTACTTATCTGAAATAACTTTGAATCATGTTATGGTGAGTAGATCTCTCTGGGTTTAATTGTTCTCCCAGCTCTTGTTTTTACAGGAGATCTTTGATCAGGTTGCACCAAAGGACTATTTGGAAGTGGTTCTGCTATTTCGCTCAAAGTTCCATCAGAAGTTTGGTTTTCATGATCTTCTAACCAATAGACTGGAGGTTGTCTCCCTTGGAATGGTTTCAAATGATCCACATGGACAGTTATTGGGGTACTTTCAGAGTTTAACTGGATTTCATAAGTAACATCTGAAATTTTCTGAATAATGAGATATGGACCCGTCCAACCCTGACCTAATTTATTTGACATTGCTGGTAAATACCATCTCCAAACCCATTCACCTGGTTCAAATTCCCTAGGTTTTAACCCTTTATCATAATAATGTGTCTGTCTCTGAGCAGCTATACCTAAATTCTGATATGCAAACTCAAACGCATTGTTCATTGACACTTCTAACCATTTTACATACATTGAAGGACACAGTTTCCCAGGATTTGCTGGTGGTATCCCGACCATGATATCTAAAGGGCATGAAATTTCCCGACCCAACATAAGCAAGTTTGGAGTACACTTTGTACTTATATGAGGGGTTGCACGATATGCCATCATGAGGTAAGGTAAATGGTCATCCCAGTCATCTTTATTTTCATTGACAAAGGCAGACAACATGGCAATCAGAGTTCTATTAAAACGCTCAACAAGGCCATCAGATTGTGGTCTATATGGAGTGGTTCTAGTTTTCTCCATACCTAGAAGTTTACAAAGTTCAGAAAATAATTCACTCTCAAATCCTCTCCCCTGATCAGTATGAATTTGATTTGGAACGCCAAAATGTGAAATAAATTCAGTAGCAAGTTTGTCAGCAACTGTAAGGGCAGTATGATCAGAAACAGCATATGCTTCTTTCCATTTTGAAAAATAGTCACCTACAACAATGATATACTCATTTCCATTACTGGTTGTAGGTAAACCACCTAAAATATCTATTGCAATTCTGTCTAATGGTTTTGTAGATTGAAGGACAGAAGATTGAAGTGGGGATCTTCCAAACCCTGGACCTGGTTTTCTACATGCACAAAGATCACATGATTGACACCATAATTTAACATCATTTGACAAGCCAGGCCAATAGAACCTTCTCTTGACAGATTCGTATGTTTAATCTCTCCCTAAATGACCTGAAATTCTGGAATTATGTAGGGATTCCAAAATCTTTTCTCTCATAATTTGCAGGGCAACAATCTGAAAAATGGTATGACCCTGTGGATCTTTTTCACTCACTCTGTATAAAATTTCATCAGAACCGATTTCAAACTCTTCCCACATTTGACATAAAGTTCGAATTTCATTGGAAAATGAACCAATAGTTTGTCTGTTTGGTTTACTGACTTGTTCAGTTTTGAGTTGTTTGAATTTACCAATGTTTGTACCTTCGTTTTGCCATTCTTTTATTTGAGCAGGACCCCAACTTTCAACCCAATTTGATACTTCAGGAGTATTGTCATCGGCTTGGACAGGATATATTCCCTGATCAGAATACTTAAATTCTTCTTTAAGGAATTCTCCTTTTTCCGCCTCAACCTCCGAAGTCAAATTTTCACTACCTAACATAGATTTATGAAATTTTGAATCACAATCGGGGCAATTTTCTCTTGTACATTTACGCTTGACTGGAATTCTGGGCAACCCATCAGCATTTCTATGCTGAGTACCTTGACGAAGATTTATGTCAAAATCAAACATATCAATAATGCTTATCCATCGAGCAATCATTCCCTCAGGATTTTTGAAATTTTTAAGCCATTTGAGTGAAGCATGATCGGTTCGAATCAAAAATTTCTGACCAAACAAGTAATTTCTGAAATGTTTCAAAAACACTACAATAGCCAAAAGTTCTTTGTGGGTAGTACAGTATTTTCTTTGAGAGTTTTGTAATGAAACACTGGCATATGCTATAACTCTTTCTTCTCCATCTTGTATTTGAGATAACACACCACCCAACCCAGTTTCACTGGCATCTGTGTCAAGTATGAATTTACCATTTGCAGTAGGGTAGGCCAAAATTGGGGCAGAGGTCAATAATGTCTTCAGCTCATTAAAAGCTTTTTGACAATTATCATCCCATTTAAACCTTTTGTTTTTCCTAGTGAGTTGACTCAATGGAGATGCTATGGTTGAAAAATTTGGAATAAATTTCCGATAATAACCAGCTGTACCTAAAAGTGATCTGATTTCAGTGACATTTGTTGGAATAGGCCAATTTTGAACTGCATTTATTTTCTTTGGATCACAGCTGATTCCAGCTTTTGAAACTCTGTGGCCTAAATATGAAACTTCAGTTTGAAACAGAGAACACTTTTTGGGTTTGAGTTTCAGGTTTGCTTTTCGAAAACACTCAAAAACTTCTCTAAGACTTCTCAATGCAATTTCAAATGTATTGCCAAAAACTATGACATCATCCAAATAACATAAGCATCTTGTCCAATTGAGTCCCCCTAACACCAAATTCATAAGGCGTGAAAAAGTCGCAGGGGCATTGCATAACCCAAAAGGCATAACATTGAAATGATACAATCCCCTGTGAGTAGTAAAAGCAGTTTTGTTCTTATCTGACTCTTTCAATGGACATTGCCAATACCCACTAGCCAAATCTAATGTGGAAAACCATTGTGCACCTGATAATGCATCAAGCGCATCATCTATTCTGTTCAAGGGATAGGCATCCTTCTTTGTAATGGAATTTAATTTGCGAAAATCTATGCAAAATCTGGTAGACCCATCTGATTTTGTAACCAAAACAACAGGAGCAGACCATGGACTATTACTTGGCTCTATTATTTCTTGTTCAAGCATTTTATCAAGTTCTTGTTCTACAATTTCTTTCTGTTTTGGGGATAATCTCCGAGGAGGTATTTTAATGGGACCTTCACACCCGGTATCTATGCTATGTTCTACCAAATCAGTTTGACCCAGTTTTCCATCAGGTTTCATAAAAATGTCTTCAAACTCAAGCAACAAACTCTCAATTTTCTTTTTCTCTTTCCCATTTAATTGATTGGAGCTTTTGTCTTATAAAATAGCCAAATGTTCGGGAAGTTTTGAACTTTTTGTTTGAGTTTTAGAATGAGGCTCTACTTGATGCACACTCTCAACTGGTTCTAGATCAGCTATGCAAGTATTTCTGTTGATTTTAACTGACCTGTTTGTTAGATTGAGAAGGGAGATAACTATTTTCTCCTTCTTAGGATCAACTAATGTTTTTGCCATTAACAGACCATTGACATTGACAATTTGTTTAGGTTCAACCAACCCATAATTGGTACCAAGTTTCCCTTGAATATACCCTGTACAACAAAATTCTGTGTCAGGAGGTATTTTAATCGTATCACTGAGTCTTATTCTGGCACATCTAAACAAAGTTTTAGGGTTTTCAGAAAGAGGGAAATTTTGTTTACCTATTTTCAAGGTCTCATTTTGGAAGTTTACAACTCCTTTATATTTCTTTAGGAAATCCACTCCCAATATACTAATATCACCCTCCAACTTCCCTACAAGCATTTGTTGTTCAAAAACAGTATCTGAGTCACACAAACTAAATGAAAAATTTGACATTCCTAGTATTGGGATAGATTCACCTTTCGCACACAACAGTGTTTTATTTACACTTTTCATCTGCTTAGGTTTTATCTTCCCAGATAACATGTCAAATATGTCTTCATCCAGGATAGTAACTACAGAACCAGTATCAACCGGAAAACTCATTTGAACATCACCTATCTTAGCTTCAATAAACAAGCAACTTGGTTTTATGGTGTTCAATGTCATCATTGGCCTATTGGTAAATTTGTCAATTTCACCAGTTTTAAGGGCTGAATTGTCGGCCTCGAATCCAACCCGACCTAGTTTCCCGAATTTTTAATTGCATTGACTGAGTTAGAAGGAGCATTTTGATTCCGTTGATAGGGTTTTGATGGACATTTCCAATGAGGATGATCCATTTTCTGACAATATTTGCATTTGAATTTTCTTTCATTTTTCAGGGATCTAATTTCAGATGTGATTTGATTCATCATTTTTCCCATTTCTTCAGATATAATGGTAGCCAAATCTTTTTCAGAAATTTCAGGAGATTTCTTATTTTCAGAAACTACATGAACATTTTTCAGAAGTCTCTCATCACTTGCATTAGGCTTCCTGAGAATTGTCTTAGGCCCATCAAAAGCCTCATACTCAACAGCCAAAGTGATTGCATCATCGACACTTCTTGGATGTCTAAACTGAACATGTTTCTTGATTTCTGTGTTATTCAAACCTGAAATAAACTGATCAATTACATAAGTTTCCCTAGCAACTCGATCCAACTGAGGGTAGGCTTTTGCAGCAAGGTGTTTTAATGCATAACCAAATTCTGGTATTGTTTCAGTGTCTACGCGTTTGCGATTTTTGAATTGACATCTATATGCAGCTTCGCGTCCCGGAGGATTAAACCTTTGCATGAGAACACGCTTAATGTCATCAAATTCTCTGATATTTCCAGGGTCTAAATCTCTAAACACTTGTTGAGCATCCCCCTTTAAACTAATAGCTAGCTGCTGTGCTTTTTCAGCACTGGTCCAGCCATTGTACATAGAAACCCATTCAAAATGTTGTAAATAAATTTCTAGATCTGATGTACCATCATAAGTTTGTGGTTCTTTTTCTTTTCTTGCAAGTCTGGATGATCTAGAAAAATTACCATGATCAGATAACTCTTGGGGCATTGTTTGCATATGTAAGCGCGTAGGTGTTACTCCCCTTGATTGCGTTTCATACGTGTTGAACTGGCGCGCACGCTGCGGCAATACGTTTTTCTGATTTATTTCACCCCTTACTTGGGAACCCCCATGTAAATGGGATGAATGTAGGGACCTCTGTGTGGGCAGAGATGTAACAGAGTGTCCTTGATCACCAGGTTGTAAAAACCTTTCGTTACCCAAGGTATCTCTTAAACTCTGCGGGGCATGTGTGCGTGGTATGTCTCTAGAGTGATCTGAGTCAAAGTGCACCCGTGCAGGGATTTTTGGCAAAGTATTTTGACTGTCCGAAATGAGTGGAGTGCTGGTAAAAATATTTGGTTTTTGTTTCTGAATTCCACTTGTAACTGGAGTTTCATTTGCATTTCCAACACCAAAGTTCCGAAATTCTGTTTCTGAAATTGATTGATCTTGTTGTAAATTTTCATTGTCATGTTCCGAAAATTCCGAAAGTTCAGGAAACATTTCTCTAAGTTCTTTTCTAACATCTTCTCTAAACTTTTCTGTATCGGGTACACTCCAACCACTCTTTGTTTTTATTGTAGTGCAAGTTGGTTTTGGTTCAGGGGAATCTAAGTCATATTGTAACAAACAACTTTCATTGACAAGGTCACCTGTGAATGGACTATGGCTATCTTTAAATGACATTGACCTAGTTTCGTCTATTGTTTGATGCTTTGTGTGAACAGGTGCGATGTAACTCTCGCCAGCTTGAGAAGCGCATGCTGCACGATCTTGATACGACTCAGCACTTTTACCTGTACGACTAGAAACACGTGGACTTTTCCATAACATGTCTGAATCAGCAAAATACTGTTTAGATTGACCCTCGGGTTCTCTACAAAAATCTTCGGGTTTTGCTAAACCGTTTGAATACGGAAAATGAGACATTTTAACTCTGAAAACGAGTAGTTTATTGGAACAGATTATAACAAAACAGCTGACACTGAATGTGCGTGGGCGTGAAATACACAAATGGTTTTACTAATAACCCTGTAATAGCTCTTTATGTACATGTACGAGTTCGAAAAGCCAAATACAGTGTGCTCAAATCCTAGGTAGACAGCACCATTTTTCTGTAATAGGAGTAAACTTTAGAACACCATTTTCATTAGTGGTTCTAGAATATTTTTTTTTGTACACTCTCCTATAATTTCATGTTTATTATTTCCCAGGTTCTTATTTTGATTTGAGATTCTGCTTGGTCTTATTTCCGAACTTATTTGTACCTTAATTCAACACCTCATGTCAGTCGTAATGAACACACCAGTTCCAACAAACAACAAAATTTATTAACCTTTGTATAGACAAACAAAAAAAATATAGTATAAAAAAAATAACAACTGTAAATTCGTGCCTTGTCAAAAAAAATCCCAACAACCGTATAAAAATCACCCCCCAACCTAGCGTACGGAAACGCTAGCCCAACCTAGCCGGGGGGAAAAGGCCTAGGGTAATTTAGAAAAACCCCTTATTTATTTAAGAATACCTTAAAACCTATCTCCTAGCTTTTAGAATTATGGCCTAATAAATTTAACAGGAGCAATAGACGACGACAATTTAGTCAAAATGCCTAATATCTTAACATAATTTCTAAGGGTGCAACCTGTTAAATACCTAATAAACCTTTATTAAAGTGAGAGAACTTACAGCAAGTTAATGCTTTCCAAGATTCCCCACGTGTCTAACAGTTACACGGGTTTATATACTCTTCGGAAACAATAGAATCTTTAACTTGAAATCTAGTGAATACACCCCAAGGGTATGAACTTTGACTGAAATTAGTAACACCCAAAAGGTTAACTTCCGTATTGATAGCCAATGAGAATTTAGATCATCAAACATAAACATTTACCCGTAAGATTTGATGGAAGCAACACGTGCTATTAAGGTTTGTAAATATAAACAAAATAATATGGGGGATAAGGCAGTATACCAATATATGCATGAAAACATAAATAACGACATTACATTTAAAATACAAGGCATAAATGCATATAACAAAATTCATTCCTGCTACATACTGAATTAAAAGTATGTTTACTTCATAATTTAAAATTATTACATAATACAGTGCAAACCTAAGGGCAGGTGGGCATAATGTTTACCAAAATTGATGCCTTTATATCTTAAGTTATTACAGCAAGAAAAAAAAAACCCACATGGTAGCATACATGTTAACCGACTGTGATGAAAAAGAGGGAGATTCAGATCATTGTGCACATTGTTTTACGCATCGATTTAAGAAAATATATATGTAAATATGGCCTAAAATGAACACTACATTTACAATATTATAATTAAAATCAAATATTAACTGCAATGAAATAGAAAAAAAACAAAAAAACATTTGACATAAATTATACTAATATTTTTCATGCTCATATCACTTTGGTTTTGATTGGCTGCTTAATTTAACCTTTTGAAGAGTGATCTATGTTGATATATCCTGGAAGCAATAATTGTGAATGTTCATTCAGTAATCAAATACAGCAAATGATGACATTATTTAATTCAGATCTAAAACTAGTTCCTTTTTTTCGTAAGAAAAAAACATATTTCCTGCAATGACAGAAAACGAAAGTAGAGATGCAAAAAAAAAGTATTAAATGAAAGCTGATTCCCTATTTTACTCTCATGAATGAGTTTCATCCAGTTCTAGTATACTATATCCCCTTTTTCTTGGTGGGGATGACAACGAAATTTGATGTAACTAATGTTTGCACCTGTCTTTGTCAAACATGTGCTTGAGATCTGAGTAAACATCGGTTAAAATAAACGTTTGTATGCTCCCAGTTCAAATCAAGCAATATCTAATAAGATTTTATGATGAATGGCTTTAAAAAGGCTACCCAAGCGAACCAAACATTGTTTTTTTTTAGAAAATCGGTAGATTTACGAATAAAAGCGGTAGGCGGGAGATGGAGTAAAAAAGCGGTAGACTTCCACCTTAAGCGGTAGAGTTAACATGTATGTTGGTAGATTTCTTGTAATATTTATATCATTTCTGAGAACATTGAAGCATGTCCAAAGTATAAGCCGAGACTGATTGTTAAGGCAGTGGTTATTTTAAAATGCTTGACATCATATGATGTACAGAATTAATAAATGCTTTACCAGGAAAAACTCAAAGAGTGTGAGCAGTCGGTTCGTAAATATGAACAGGAAGTGGACAGCTTGACCTTCCGAAATCAGCAGTTGTCAACAAGAGTACTGATTCTCCAAGAAGAACTTGATGAAGCTGAAGCCAACAAAAAGAAACACAAGGTCCAATTTCACAACATGAAGATTGATGTGTTTGGAAGTTACATTTTTAATCAAATTACCTGATCTGTAGTGTTGAAAGAAAGTTAACTGAAATACTGTACATTGTAGATACATACCTGTTACCAATAAACGAGAACTAGCATTACATGTACCATGCATAGTAGAGTTAAAATATAATACAGTCAAACCTCGTTATCTCGAACTTGATGGGACCGAGAAAAAATTTCGAGATATCCGAGGATTCAAGATATCGAGGGTAAAATACTTAAAGATTATGTAGTTGGGAATCACTTCGACATATCCATGGTATTCGAGATATCTGTGTTCGAGATACCGAAGTTCAACTGTACATAATCTTTTAAAAAAAATTTCTATTTAAATTAACTCATTAAATTTAGAACACAATATGTCAATTTAAATTTGAAAATGAAGTATATATGAAGAGTAGGTAAATAATGACATTATCTGATTTCAGCATAAACATGATGCGACCCCGGTAAATCTTCCATCTCCTTCTTCAGTGTACAATGAAGAACTCATGAACAAGATACAGGAGAATGAAAGGCTTCATAAACAGGTCACCATAAATACTGTAGATTGGCAAATAATCAAGATGGCTTTAATTTCACTATGTTCGTGATTTATCATTTTTCCGCGAAATTAAACCCATCGTGAATGGTATTGTTAGTTTTTAGAAACGTTTAAATGCTTATACAAAATTAGAATTAATTTCTTGCAGTGTGAAATTAAAACAATTGCGATTGGTACTTTTTGAGAAATCGTGAAATTTTAACACTGTGGAATTAAAACGACTTACAGTATCACTCCAAAAATAAACAGGTCACCATAAATATCCCTCCAAAAATAAACAGGTTACTATGAATATCCCTAACAAAATAAACAGGACACCATGATATCCCATAAATATTGAGTATAGTGGAGTTTTTCAGTATTTTGTCTATGCAGAGGGCAGAGAGTAACCAGAAGTACCAGAGTCGATTGGAGGAGCTAGAGAAATTAGTCAAGGACTATGAGAAGAAATTCAGTCAGCACCAAGAAGTATTAGATAACACAGTACAGATGGACAAAGCCCAGATAGACAAATTACAGGAGGAAAAAGCCATGCTGGAGGTAATACATGGGGGAGGGGGGTGTCAAAGAAGGGTGGCTTATGTGGAAATGAAAAAAAAAATATTCTAATTAGAATTAAGGTAAAAGCAAGGTTAATGTTAATGTTAAATAAAGCATAATGGGTAGCTCAACTGTATACACATGTTAACAGTTGAGCTACCCATTATAGTTTACTGTTTGTACACTTAAAGATGTATATCTGATTTTTTTTTTATCTCAGACAATTTATCACCATCTATTATTTACAAATGTACAGTGTAAAATTTCTCAATTTACGAAAATTACACACTCTAGTTTTTATCTGTTCCAGAGAAAAAGAAATTGGAAGATTTAATTTAAAAAATTATTATTGTGGTTCCACAATAATGACTGCTGATAATGCACACATGTACACTAAATAGTTTTTCTTCAATCGTAAACCTGAGATTTCAGAAGTGCATATTAGGTGTTGTGGAAAGCTGATTAATTTGATGGAATCAGGGTACAAGAGCAGAAGAGCAGTGTTAAAAACAGTCTACTTAAATGAATAAACCAATTTTTTTTTTTTTACATGGTTTGAGGTAAATAGGTGGTAAAACTAAAATTCTACTAGTAAACAAAAACAAGATTTTTACCTCATCACATGTTTGAAAGGTCTCATGCTCTTTTTCAATAGATGTTTATGCTGATTATTCACAAGTTTTTTTTTGCAAGCAGAGAATAATTTCTTTGATTACAACTTAGGCACGAGACATGTGATAAGTGGAAAGAATATTTTTAGTCATTTGAACATATGATAAACAGATCTAGTCGATAGTATCCATGTATTACAAAAAATACTTAGCACATGTGGACCATACATCTTTACACATGAAATGTTATGGCATTATGAGAGATATCCATTATGTCATTTTTGTGTATATGTATACTGTATACATTTTCGATCCTTTCGCCCTCGTCGCATTTGGGCGAATTTAAAATGGGGCGAATTCAAAGACGGCACTATCTCTTGAACAGAACTGTGTCTGGGCGAATTCAAAATGGGGCAAAATTGTTTGTGACGGGACGAAAATAAGATAGGGCGAAAAATAACCCTGTATACAGTATTCTGCCTAACTTTTTTATTGGTTCCTGCAGGTCAAGTGTCAGACAATGGAGAAGGAAATCAAAACCTGCAGGTCATGGACAGACATTGCGTAAGAATTCTAACCATCGAATATAGATGTGACATTTTAGTTCTAATAATTACAAATTAAGGGTACATGTTAGTCATACAGCAATATGATTTTTATAGGAACAAATCAAAGCATTGATATACTAAGAGTAATTGCCATTATTTAAAATCATAAAAGTCAATTACTCATATTCAACTGCAAAGATGTGTGTAAAAAAATCTTAAAAATTAAGAAAAACAAAGAACTGATAGTGTGAATTTATTATATTTTTAATTGTGTTTTCATATACCTGGAGAGAACCATGTGTACATGTATCATTGTATTTGTAGGGAGAACCAGTTGAAGACAGTACAGTTCCATTTACAAAGACAATTAGAGCAGGCCAACAAAATCATTGCAGACAAGCTGCCTTTCATTGACACAAGTAGGATAGACTCTTGTTTTTCCTTAAAAATAAATCCACAGGGTTGTGCATAAGACATGGGGGTCAGGGAATTTCCCTGCCTTTAATGACATAATCTTCCAGTTATCCTGGCATTGCCCCTCTACTCCTACAAGGGGAGTAACCCAAGAAATCCTATTTTTAAATGTCCCCTTCTATATAATTCTTATGGACAACCCTAAATCCACATTATGGATACATTTAACAGCTTATGTTAAAATAAGTCATAGTGATTCATTTTTGTGCATGTTGCATGAATCTCGTAGAAAAATATTTTTTATGTATGTTGAGTTACTTTCTCTAAATTATTATTGTTTAATAGTTAAAAGTATATATTTTTGGACAAAAATTATGTTATTATCCAGAAAACAGAGATCTTAATTCTATTTAAAAATTCAATACTCGAGTATTTTTCTTCATATTATTTATTAAATATTAAATAATTCATTTACCGTATTTATTTTCAAAACACCCCTTTTTAAAATCCAGGGCTGTTTTCCTGATCATAGAATCTAGCCTAGCTGTTAAGTTAGACATGTTAGATATCTAGATTGTATTAAACAATAAAATGCTTTCCTCGGTTGTTAGTACAGTAATTAACATTGCAGCTGCTGCAGAAGAAATACATAACCCGCTAAACGGGTTATGTAAATTTTTTCTGCAATAGCTGCGACGTTAACTCTTGTATCAAAAGATTCTAGGAGCTATGTAGAGCTACTACGATCTTGAACAGTACAGCTCTGCAATCACCTACGAAACTATATCTACAACTTACCTTGCACATTTTACAGTTGGGCTTTGATGGACTAGTTTCACATGGGCAGTTTTTATAACACAGCTTGCAGAACTGAAAAGGATTTTTCTTTTTTTATCTTCTTAGCTTATATATTTATAATTTAAAGTTTAAAAGTTTGCATTCCTTTTAGACAGCGACTTCACCATTTCATATAACAACTGCAACAAAACTATTTCAATGACAATTTAAATTCCGTTTATACAGACTTAAATGCTTAAAATCACAAATTATTTCCTGGTTCCTCTGCATTTCACAAACTTTGTCCTACCTTGCAGTATTCAGTGTCCACAAACTGAACCTTTCGCATAATCTACTTTTTCTTGATCAACCTTCTCTTCCTCGTTGCTTGATTCTGCAGCCAAAGAAAGTGAAAACAGAGCTAGGAAACCCAACAAAACCAAGTAGCGTGTGTTAAGCTTCATTCTTCTTTAAATCAACTTTAATGTCTTTGCCTGTCACTATAGTCAATGTTGTGACGTGTACCTTGTGCTTCCTTTTCCGGGATTAGAAGAGGGGAAATTCGGAAGGCTAAGATTTTTAGATATTATCATTGGGTTTGGTTTTTTATTTCCTTTTTTTTTTTTACCTTTCAGTACTTATGAATAATTAATTTAGGTAGAAAACACTACTGGGGTTGTGAAAAATATGTGTTTTCAAAGTAGAGTTTTACGTTTTTTTTAAATACTTTTGTGAAGTCTTTTATGACTATTTACAGATATTAGCCCTTTCAATTCAACATGGCTGACCATGAATTAGATGCACTAGAGAACAGATTAGATATAATTGAAATAAGGTGTTTGGAAGCTCAGAGAAAGATGCATTTTATCCCAAGGTACGTCTCAACTTGGGGAGCTTTAAAGTAACTTTGATGCATTGTGGCATTTGACCGTATGCAATTATTATTTGATTTATTTATAATTTTGACATTTTTTAAGATAAAATAATATTGAAATAAAATTGCAAGCAACCAATTAAAATAGCTTAATTAAGCTTTGCCTTATTTAATTTTGTATAGCTAAATCAAGAGATTTTGTTGGACCTGATATTATTACGAATAATGTGGTGGTATTAGTTTTATATAATCATAATTATGATAATGACAGGTCCAGCACAATACCCTGGTAAAGGTATATACCTTGATAAAGCTACAAATGTATATAGCTTTATTAAGGTTTTACAAATACCTTGATCAAGGTATTTTATGTAATGAAAAATACAAAAAAGAAATAATATCAGTAAGAAAGCAAACACCACCTTAGGCTTCTTAAGACAGAATCTCCGAAATGTCCCAGAGCAATGCAGAAAAACCGCATATACATGTATATCCCTTTTTAGATCCATCATGGAATATGGAGCTACTATCTGGAATCCATACCTCAAAGGGGATATTGATAAAATTAGAAAAGATACAAAACAGAGCCATAAGATTTTTTAAAAAGGAATACAGCAACAGGAACCCGGGAGCAATAACATCATGAGAAAGAGCCTCGACATTGACACCCTTAAGGAAAGAAGAACAAGTCTGAGACTTACACTCATGTACAAAGTGGTTGAGGGGTTGGTGCCATCATTGCCTCCTCACTCATTCATAACAAAGGCCAAACCCAAACACCAAATTAAACCAGGACATTTCAGGGACCACCATACAACAAATATAGTCCAGAAACATGTGTGTAACAACAGCAAAGGCTTAGTCATACCCACCAGCAGAACACCACAATATTAACCCTCATTTTTTTGTGGACACGTGCATACACTGGAATCACCTACCGGACTCAATCGTGCGTGCAAAAACTACAGGAATTTAAGACTGCCCTACAGGAACATCGACGCCTGCAATAACATCCGGCGCTCTCTCTACTGTTGTAAAAAGCCATAACTGGATTCTACAATTTACAGATACAGATACAGACAGAGAAAAAAATCCTAAAAAAATAAATACTGATAGTCGAGTTCTGAGTTGTTGTCAGTAAATTCACTCATGCATGTAAACTACTCAAACACAAAGAAATCAGTATAAAAGCATGTCGTGTGAGGAGACGTTCTTTTATGCTGTCTTTTTGATACCTGAGTACTTTTCAGGTTCGAGTGAACACACTGACCACAACTCATAATTCGACTTTTAAATTTAATTTTTTAAGATTTTTTTTGGTAATTTCATTACATAAAATACCTTGATCAAGGTATTTGTAATACCTTGATAAAGCTATACATGTATAGTTTTATCAAGCTATATACCTTTATCGGGGTATTGTGCTTGACCTGAATGAAGTACCAAAACATTTATCAGGTTGGGCACAGCCCAAAAAAGGGTCTTTGAACTCCCATCAATCTCCCATATTAGAGATGGTATTTACTGACTATTTGGAAGAGAAAAGTCGTTAATTCCATGGATTGGCATGAAATGGCGCATAATTTTAACCCATGTGGAATATAATATAGGTATTTATTGGTGTTCTTAATGAAAAAATCCGTAATTTATCGTGGAATTTTTTGCAAAGAGTTGTTCAAATATTTGACAAGATTTTCTAGTACATTAACCAGTGCAATATTTCTCCATTTTTACTTAAAAAGAAAAATCCCCTTCTTCCCCAACGACGTTGCACTTGTAAATTGTGTTGCTTACTTTCTATTTCAATCTTCTGGGCAACCAATCAAATAATGCAAACCAATAAATTCGATGAATGATGTTCTTTCTTTAACATGGTTTAAAGTCGGATTTAACTACAGAGGCACATAAGTGTTAATTTTAAATTAGGAAATAAAAAGAAAAATAAGTTTTTGCTTTTATTTCCTTTCATTTTGTACGCAATGGCATTATACTTTTTATAAGAGTAGGATATACAGTGAGATATACAGTGAGATTATGATATAATTATTGTTTTAAAACGATGCACTTTGAATAAAAACAAGAATTGCAACTGTCACTGAATTTGTAAATCTTTTATTTAAAATCATTTATTAAATATATTAAATTCATCATTAATATGCATATTAAGAAAAGGTCACATGGAATTTGCAACTTATCCTAAAAGAAAAAAATAACAACAAATATTACATTCAAGTGTACAAAATTAAATTTTATAGCAGTAAGTGCCCACCATACCAGTAAATTATTAGGAGCTCGTGTTTAACAGGCTTTTATGAAAATAGATATTGACGAAGATCCAAAGAGCGATTGAAAGTTAACTTCAAAAGAGTTAAACCACTGGACAAAATAGAATTTTTATCCAACTATAGACACAATCATTTTTTTTTGATTGATTGAGCAAGAAGTTCTGCTGTTACGAACAACTATAGGTATCTTTTTTACAAAGTTAAGCAGAAATTTCACCCGGAAAATTGATCGAACTATGCAAGGAATATGTTTACTAAAATTCGCTGATGCCTATGCAAATGCACCTTTGCTTTTTTTTTTTTAATAAAAATTGGATTCGAATAGAAAAGACTACCATTTGGTCAGTATATTTCATCTCTGATATGGGAGACTGACCACCAAACAGAAGTAAATGACCGTTTGATGGGCTGTGCGCAACCTGTTTTTATGTCGGTAGTGCCATTGAATGACCATGATGACAAGTTAGAATAATCTAACCAAATCTTACTAAATATATCAAAACCAATTCAACAAATATAGTCAAATTTGGACTAGTGCTTTATGAAGTTTATTAGTCCGACACATTTTTTACTTGCCTTGGACTTGCAGCTAATTCCAAACCCTGATTATAAATAAACACCATATTAATGATAATCATAGTAAACCTTTTTGAGCTTGTATGTACCTTCAAACCATAATATATCTTGATAAATAAAATAATATTCTACACATTTTCTCATTGTTTCATATTTACTAGCTGCCATACTCTCTGAATTGTTCACAGTATATATGTCACTTAGATTAGAATTATCTCCCCCTATAGTAAGTTATGTGACTTGTATCACTGTTGAGTGTTGATGTTATATTGTACCTTTACTGTAGTGTGTGCATGATGAACATATTGTTGTATATGTACTTTTTTTCTTTTGATCTGTGCAGGACAAAAAGAGGGCAGATGAGGTAGTTACGATGTTTATCTGCTAGATACATTTATACTACTATATATACTCACAGTTATGTGTTTGATTTTCTGTGTTTTTGAGATAATATATATTGTACATATATGCACTTGCAAAGTTCATATACTTAGTGTATCACTTTTTCACATAACCGGGTGGGGTATTGAAGATTTTATATATTATTTATTTATTCACTTTTGACCAATATTGCAATGGTACTTTATCTATATTAGAAATCCCATTTATATGTACAATAAAACTTGTCTGTAGGGACTTTAGTTACAAGGATTTTCCATAATGAATAAATCAGAATAATTCACTTCTTTTGCTTTGGAGACTATTCAACAAATATGGGTTTCTTTTCTTTTTTTTCTGTCAAGGTAATCCTTAATATTAGTTTTTTTTGTTTTGTTTTGTTTTGTGTTTCATTATTTTTTTTTTTTTTGTCTCTAGAAAACACTGAATTGCTAGCAGACCTAGGCAATATGGGCCCTTATACAGTTGCTCCCAGAAATTCCTTGTATGAAAGTTGAATTGTACATGTATTTGGATTTAGGGCTGATTGTTGTTATATGTCTAATCTTTGATAGGAATCTGTAAAAACAGTCATTAAATAGAATAAAGTCATATTAGTTATTGCACTTGACAATATCAGTTAGTAACTATATTTATTTTCATTTTTGCAAAACAAGATAATTATGAAAATGAATGTCCCCAGCAAGGCCCAATTGAAATAGGGACACATTAACAATGACTTTCGTCTAATGACTGTTCATACATGGTCATGACACTACTGTTGTGGCCAAGAGTATGTTTCTAGTTGTCTTTTACCAAGATATGGACTAGAAAAGAATTTAATATACATTTCTAACACAGATGACCTTGACCCAGTCAATATAACCTCTGTCTCTAAATTATGTTTGTGCTAAATGTGAAGTTTCCATGTTGTTTACTTGACATGCATCAGAAGTTTTGACTTAATGTTGAGTGAAGTTAAAATTACAAACAGACAAAGACACAGAAATGGTGACTGATTCACTTAAAATAGATACTTGCCAACTCAAGGGCATACAAAGTAGAAGTATGATAAACAGATGGTGGAATTCTAGAAAACATAATCCAAGAAGCTGTCAACTCAGGATGATGCAGTGTACTGATTTAAAGGGAAAAAACCATTCATGTTTGAAAATGTTTCTTTTTCAAGGCATTTGATAAAGTTATTTTATTTAATTTAGTCTCTAACCATGCCTCCTGTCAGATGGCATAATTTTCACAACTTGAATCTTTGCATTTGTGCAACACTTCTATACAGACTTTTATGAAATAGCATGACTCTTTCTCTGTTTTCATGATAAATTCATATCTATGATTTAGATTAAAGATGAAAAAAAAATCTTGATATTATCAATAAGCTGTAAATATTATCTAAAACATCCGATTACAGTTGTTTAATTTCAATAAATTTAAAGTTAGACATATTAGATGGCATAGAGACATCAAAACTATAGCCAGCGTCAAGTCATGCCATCATAAATTTACATTTTATATGTATTATAGATTCTTCACAATGAAAGGCCCCAAACAGCACAGCTCTTCTGTAAAATTAAAAATGTTCTCACAAAAATCACATAAGCGAAGGATTTCAGCAATGATGACAGCAATACACATTGGACTAAATATGTAATTATTTGATAGATTTCTGTCTAGTCCATACTTACTGTTTATAGCTTTTAATGGTTTCAGTGCATAGAAAAACTTGCCAACATTCAAGAAAAGATTTTTACTGCAACCAGAAATAAGAAGAGGATATCTGAGATTTACGGAAAATGTAAGAAAATCAGTACACTGTAATTTGATTATTTATTATAATAGTACAGTTTTATTTGCTTATATGTAATATAGATGAACCTTATGTCTATTAGATAAGAAATACAGTGAAACCAGGGGTTGAAATTTTTCTGGAAAATCCACTAGCCCAGGGGCAACTGATCAGTTAAAATTTACTAGCCCAAATATCAAACTAACTAGCCCTACAATTTTCATGCAAAATGAAAACATAACAAATTTAAGTGTCAAACGCTTTAGTGACAGGAACAATATCAAACTAACTAGCCCTACAATTTTCATGCAAAATGAAAACATAACAAATTTAAGTGTCAAACGCTTTAGTGACAGGAACAAATAAACTTAGTTCTCAGTCAAAAGAAACTAGCCTTAGCTGCCTACATAAAAAAGCTATGGTAAACTGACAATCGAGAAATTTTTTTGTTCTGCTAGTTCGAGGGACTATCATTACATTTAAATTATCTAGCCCAAGTCTTAAGATGACTAGCCCCCGGCGTCGGGCTACCGTATATTTCAACCCCTGGAAACTTGACTAATCCGGATGTTGTATATTCTGATATCTTGTGTAATATGATGGAAACTTAAAGTCCCTTTCAGTAAATTCAATTGTTTAAGATGTTGTCTAATCCAGAATTTTGCCTAATCTGGAATTTGCCTAATCTGGCCAATTTCTTTGGAACCAGTGGTGTCCAGATTAGACTAGTTTTACTGATCATGTATTGATTACCTTTTCCATACAAGTGTACCTTATTTACATATTAAATGACAGTACAGGATGTTCTGTAAATTACTCTGAAACATAAAAAGAATAAATAACAAGCTCAATATTCAAACTAATATTCTAGGCTTTATTTAATTATGACCTGATTGATGATTCAGTTCAATGGGTGTTTACAATATAATTTTCCTTCCCTGTGGCTTCAAAACTTATCATGAACTTAACAGGTAGAAGGACATATTATTTTCATACAATCATTGATTGATTTTGATATCATGTGTCAAAGTAAAGAAATGAGGATTGAAGGGGTCTTTCTAAATATAAACATTAAAAAACTCGGGTTGACCTGTACTTTCAAGTGATGGACAAGGGACGCTTTGGTAAGATGAAGGTAATTAATGACATGATTTGCTGGCATATTTTATTCAAAGCATATAAATTTTCCAGATAATGTGGTTAATCAGCAAATACCCGGTAATAGGGTTTACTTGTACTTTCTAATAATATACTTTTTTATTACATCCAGACAATCTTCATTTAAAAAAAATTGTAACGAATGTGGCCTTTTGTAAAAATGAAATAATAGATGTAGCCCTTTCATGAGATCTTTCCATATATAGATGTCAAGTCAATATATCTATGGATTGACCTCATGAAAGGGCTACATTTGTACAATATTTTCATTTTAATGTTTCCAGCCAAGGAAGTACAGAAGTATTTAGATCCAGCCTATACTGATGAAATGACAATGAGTGATGAAGCTAAGGAAGAAGTTATCATAGCAGGTAATCAGTGCTCCCAATTACTCCCAATAACTACATACTGTATATCATAAATCTATAGCAAGTACCGGTAATGACATATGTGTTACTCTCAATAGCTTCATACTGTATATCATAAGGTAATTGCATATACCGGTACATGTGTTACTCCTAATAACTACATACTGTATATCATAAATCTATAGCAGGGAATGGCTCATACATGTGTTACTCCCAATAACTACATACTGTATATCATATAAATCTATAGCAGGGAATGGCTCATACATGTGTTACTCCCAATAACTACTTACTGTATATCATAAATCTATATATAGCAGGTAATGACACATACATGTGTTACTCCCAATAACTACATACTGTATATCATAAATCTATAGCAGGGAATGGCTCATACATGTGTTACTCCCAATAACTACATACTGTATATCATAAATTTATAGCAGGGAATGGCTCATACATCTGTTACTCCCAATAACTACATACTGTATATCATAAATCTATAGCAGGGAATGGCTCATACATGTGTTACTCTCAATATGAACATTGTATATACTGTATTGTTAAGTTGTAGATTTCAAGTAGGAAATTTGTTCTACTTCTATTTTTTCCAGTCCCCTGAGTCATTCATTTATAACTTTCACATGTCATGATTGTTTAGTAATGGAGATTTACTAATAAGTTATTCAAATCATAATGTAGGACTAGTCCCCTTCTTATTACAAAATAATGGTCTTGTAGAGTAGGCTTTCCCCTCTAAAACTTTTCTTCCCAGAAAACTGGCTCTACAGTAGGATTTCCCCCATGCGTGGATCTAGAGTGGGGGTCGGGGGTGTCTGCAGTAACTGTGGCCTGTGGGGCAGGTGATGGTAGTATAGAACCAAACTTGTTAAACTGTGACCCCTGGGGCTAGGGATTTGGCATAGAATCAGTTTAGTTCAACTGTGGCACCAGGGGCAGGGAATGTGGTACTCAAACTGGTTAAACTGTGGCCCCTGGGGAAGGAGATATGGTATAGAATCAAACTGGTTAAACTGTGTCCTCCTAGAGAAGGGGGTGAGGCTACAAAAGGACTTGAGACTTACAAAGAAAACAAAAATTGGGGGAAGAAAATTTTCAATTCATCTTCTCAAGATTTTCAAACTACAAATAATATTTGTTTGTATGTTTGTAAATATTTTCTTGTATCTGGATGTACTGTAGATTCAAGTTTATTCTAATCATTGACTTTGGGGCAAAATGAGATCACAAAGAGAATTTAAATTTTTTTTACCGGTACTCTGAAATGTATTACAAAAATATTTCCCCATCAAGGACTATCGTCCAAAATGGAAGCATGCTTAAAATAAGTAAAAATTGTTAAATCATGGTCCTTAGGAGAGGGATAGTGTCACAAAATTAGTTAATTTTTTTAAAAGAAAGATGGAAGTACATTTTAAAATCTTTTTCTTTTCTCAAGATTACAGGACAAGAAACTGTCAAATTATAATGCAAAGACAAGTCAGGGAAAAGAGGGAAGGGGGAGGGGTGCTGTCAATTCCTTATGTTCTAATTAATTTTATCCATAAAAATATACTTTGGGAAATATCTTCCCTTACTTTCAGTTCAGATTTGTAATTCATTGCAATTTGGACCAAGGGGCTCTCAAGTTTTAAAAAGGAGTTGATAAGTTTATAAAAAGAAAATCTTAACTGAGAAGAAAACTTGCAAAGTGAGTGACACTTAAGTGACTGTAAAGGCTCATGGACCTCCTTTTTTTGATTCAATAATATATATATATATATATATATATATATATATATATATATATATATATATATATATATATATATATATATATATATATATATATATATATATATATATATTTGGGGTGGCAATTTGTAACCGGTTAACTGATTACTTGGTCGGAAAGATGGCAATCGGTTAGAAAATCTGTAATCAGTTTGTCGGAAAAAATAAAATTTATAAAAATTTGAACCTAATTTTCTTAAAATTCTTTCTTTTTTTTGGAAAAAAAAAATGTCTATAATCGTTAGAAATTCAGCGTTTTCACATATCCAAGCTGACTTGGATGTAATTATGGTTCTCCGGATTGAGATTGTATTGTAATTGGTCACTTTGTGTTTGAAGTGTTAATTAGTGTTTAAACACCATGTCGTTACCCTCACCGTCCTTGTATTTCTTTAATGATAATTAAATGATCATTGAGAACTGCAAATTTGTATGTTTTTTGCAGTTATCTATCGAATAAATTACTACACAAACTTTGTAAATTAATTAAGTTATGTATTTCAGACTTAGTATGGTGTCAGTGCTGAATGAACGTATGTGAAATCTGCTTTGGGAAAATAGCAATTATTTCTCAGTCATAATTCGTGGTTTTCTTAATTTTTTTCTAGTCTACATTGAAACTAAAATAAAATAGAGAAGCATGTGGGTTTTTTTTAAAATCAAGAATCAAGACAAATAAAATGATTTAACATCTAGATTTTATCAGTCTTCTTGTATATATGAATAGAACTACTTAGGAAAAAAGTATGTACATCAAGAAAATGCGTATATTGATACGGTTAACCGGTTAATCGGTCGGAACGTCTTGCGGTTAACCGATTAGCAATTCTGTATTCGATTGCCATCCCTAATATATATATATATATATATATATATATATATATATATATATATATATATATATATATATATATATATATATATATATATATATATATATATATATATATATATATATATATATATATATATATATATATATATATATATATATATATATATATATATATATATATATATATATATATATATATATATATATATATATTATTAGTTGTTCACTATTAATGTTGTTTGATGTTTAATAAAAAAGATTTTCTTTGATTTGACAGAGGAAGAATTTTTGAGGGGCCAAGCCAAACATTTGGAAATGATGGAAGAATTAAAGTCAACGTTGGACAGTGAACACCTTAAATGTAGAGTGAGATTAGAAAGTTTACAGAGATTACTCCTGCTTATTTTCCCTTGTATTTTTATTTTTCATACAATCCTGTATAAAACTGTAAAAAATACAAAATTTTTAAAGCATTAACTAAATACATATACATGTATATATAATGATTTTGTAAAGAATTTAGTCTGTTTTAGATTTTAAAGAATAAAGGACAAAAGTTTGAGCTCAACAGCAACAATGATTGAAATTTTTAATTTGAAATGTGAACCTTAAGGACATACGCAACGTAGTTTGAACTTTATTTTCTTTTTCCCTGGAGTTGAAGAGTTCCCATACTTAAAGGAATCGAGTGCTACATTTAATGTCTATATATGCTGTTGTACACTTCTTCTAGAATAAGTCTGGATAAACAAAACATCTAGAATATATGTTTAGTAATTTTTGTATATTTTTCTTTGAATTATACAAGAATTTTCATTAATTGATATCTTTTCAAAACCCCTGGTAATGCCTGCTGATTTTTTGTCTACGAACATCTGATGGCACCATAATCTTAAATTAAGAATATCTTGAAAAATTATCAGTAGGTAAGGTACGTTGCGTATGTCCTTAAATTGAGACAACAATATATTGCCAAAGAAAGAATGAATTTAGCAAAGTATCAAGTTATTTTCATTTATGGATTCAAGAAGTTAGTCAAATGAATATACATGTAACTTGATAGTTCCAGTAACCTTGACTGTTAAATATGGCCTTAAATCATGATCATATTATACACACAATCAGCACAATTTATCAAAGTATTCAAAATCTACAGGGTACATTATATGTAAATGATTTATTTTACAGCTACTCCAAAGTTTACAGAAAAGTTTGAGGCCTTGAGTCATATTCAGATAAAACAGCAGGTAGGATTTCAAAGTACCCACCTGTGTGTAACTCAGAGATATATGACAATGAACGCATATGATTTTTAAAAGTGTAACTCAGAGATATTTGACAATGAACGCACACAATTTTTAAAAGATGAATTATGGGAAACGATTGAAAATTTACAGGTACAAAGATGTATCATTGGACTGATTTGTTTGTAATTTGATTTCAGGACCAAACTTCAGAGCTTACTGAAGAAGCAAGAAAGTTGCTGGCAACATATAACAATATTGTATCCTTCAGATAAATGTTAGATTTAATTCTTACTGTAGAATCCTGAATATATTATAGTGTGCACTTTCACATAAAGCACCACTCGCACAGTAAAGATAGTTGCTTTAATCTTTATATTGCTGAAATACAATGTTAAAAATCAACAGTCCATTCACAAATTCCTGTTCTCGTAATTTGACATTTGTGAGTCATTTTGTGATATTAGGTACTCAAGTTCAATAAGGAATGTACAGTATTCTTAGATCAAAGAACAGGAGACATTTTGGTCCATCTGACAGTCATCCTGTTTGTCCTATGTAAAGTTTAGACAAATGACCTCACAGGTCAGAGATATATTAGTTAATCTCAGTTTTATGATAATATACAGTAATGATATTTTTTTGACGGTGGCTATCTATAGCCACAGTCTTATGCTGCCATTCTGGGTTATGAATAAACAACAGTAAATCCTCACAGGACCCTAGCGATGATTTTTTGCGGAGACAAAATAATGAAAAAATACGTTATGTTTTGCATTATGATTTTTTTTTATATATCTACTTTTGACAGTTTCGAAGAAAAATAGAATGTACATTAACAAAAATTTATAAATTATTACATAAATCATGAATTTCCATTACTCTGGATATTTCTATCAGATTACATCATAATACATTAGATAAAGGTAATTTTGTAACTGATTATCAGTTTCTACTAAACAGGATTCCATTTTAAAGACATGTACAAAAATATTCAAAATCTTATACATCTTTATGAGTTAATCCATTCAAAATAGAAAATAGACTTCTCATTTTGTATGGAATTTTGTAAGAAAAAGCAAATTGACTCCTCACTTTGTATACAGGAAAACCTTGTGTACAAATTGACTTCTGGGTGCTTTGTATACTAATTGACTCCTTGTGTACGAATCAATTTGTGTACGAATTGACTAGACATGCATTACATCATGGGTGGCAGGGGATAGTTTCGTACTAAAGACCCGGTCAAATTTCTTAAAAAACTGAGATATCCCCTGTTTGATGTGATATTTTATGTAGAAAAATGATTAGAATAATTATGGGACACATTTGCAGTGTAGCAGAGTGCTTGCTGAAAAAAATGATGTGCAACATGTAGGTGTCACTATGACGCTTATCGTATACAGAGTTGTAAATGCAAAACTAAGACACATGGTCAGTTGCAGAGGAAATTCAGCTGAAAAGCAGTAGGCCTTAGAAGAAGGTGTGTATCTCAGACGGAAGGTGAATGGCCCCATATCAATTGGTGAATTTTCATTAGGGCATGCATTAATTTACAGACTACTGGGTGTTTTATCCTGCTCGCTCGGGCCTGGGGGTGGGTTGTATGGGTGCGACTGAGGCCCAAATCTTGGAAAAACAAGCCAAAATTTGGGGAGTCCCCAGGTGCATTTTTGGTACATGTGCACTCTACTAGGCAGATTACATGTAATTTGTTGACATAATTTGTGAGCCATGGGCATATGAAGTGTAATTAATGAGCCCCTGGAAAACTGTCCCCATGTACATGTTTTTATGAATCGCATGTATATGTGTACCCCCTCGGCACATGTTTGGCATTAAAAAAAACTATCTTCCGCCACCATGAAGTTGGACACTACTGTTGGATTTAAGCTTTTGCAAATGTAGTGCGGTGTTATTTACAGTTTTCAATGATAAAAAATATATCATCGTCCTTTTTGATTTGTTTTTAGCTCACCTGAGCCAAAGGCTTAAGTGAGCTTTTCTTATCAAAATTTGTCGTTGTCGTAAACTTTTCACATTTTCATCTTCTTCTCCAGAACCACTGGGCCAATTTCAACCAAACTTGCCACAAAGTATCCTTGGGTGAAGGGGATTCAAGTTTGTTCAAATGAAGGGCCACGCCCTCTTTCAAGGGGAGATAATTAAGAATTAGTGAATAAAATAAATGCATCATTTAAAAATCTTCTTCTCAAGAACCATAGGGCCAGGAAAGATGAAACTCATGTGGAAGCGTCTTCAGGTAGTGTACATTTATGTTTGTTCAAATCATGACCCGGGGGTAGGGCGGGGCCACAATAGAGGATCAAAGTTTTACATAGAAATATATAGGAAAAATCTTTAAAAATCTTCTTCTCAAGAACAGCAAAGCCATGATGAGTCATATTTATATGGAAGCATCCTCGGGTAGCATAGATTCAAGTTTGCTCAAACCATGACCCCCGGGGGTAGGGCGGGGCAACAATGGAGGATCAAAGTTTTACATAGAAATATATAAGAAAAATCCTTAAAAATCTCATTCTCAAGAACAGCAAAGTCATGATAAGTCATATTTATATGGAAGCATCCTCAGGTGGTGTAGATTCAAATTTGTTCAATCCATGACCCCCGGGGGTAGGGCATGGCCACAATGGAGGATCAAAGTTTTACATAGAAATATATAGGAAAAATCTTTAAAAATCTTCTTCTCAGGAACAGCAAAGTCATGATGAGTCATATTTATATGGAAGCATCCTTAGGTAGTGTAGATTCAAGTTTGTTCAAATCATGACCCCCAGGGGTAGGGGGGGGGCACAATGGAGGATCAAAGTTTTACATAGAAATATATAGGAACAAGATGTGTTTGTGAAACACTGATGCCCCCGTATGGCAGCTTATGGCGAAGGTTAAAGTTTCTTCAAATGCAAGTCAAAATCCAGGCCAAAAGATAAAAAATGTTGATACCCAAAGAAAGGTCTTGTTTCAAGGAATACACCTGTGAAATTTGAAAGACCTAGATACAACTGTTCAAAAGTTATGGCGAAGGTTAAAGTTTTTTAAATAAAAGTCAAACGTCAAGGTCAAGGTCAAAGTGGTTGGTATCCAAAGGAAGATCTTGTCACAAGGATTACATATGTGAAGTATGAAAGCCCTAGCACCAACCATTCAAAAGTTATGGCCAAGGTTAAAGTTTTTCAAAAGTAGGTCAAACTCCTAGGTCAAGGTCAAAGGGTCAAAGTGGTTGGTATCCAAAGGAAGGTCTTGTCACAAGGATTACATATGTGAAGTATGAAAGCCCTAGCATCAACCATTCAAAAGTTATGGCCAAGGTTAAAGTTTTTCAAAAGTAGGTCAAATTCCTAGGTCAAGGTCAAAAGGTCAAAGTGGTGGTTGGTAACCAAAGGAAGGTCTCGTCGCAAGGATTACATATGTGAAGTATGAAAGCCCTAGCTCCAACCATTCAAAAGTTATGGCCAAGGTTAAAGTTTTTCAAAAGTAGGTCAAACTCCTAGGTCAAGGTCAAAGGGTCAAAGTGGTTGATATCCAGAGGAAGGTCTTGTCACAAGGAATACACATGTGAAGTTTGAAACCCTAAGCACCAACTGTTCAAAAGTTATGGCCAAGGTTAAAGTTTTTCAAAAGTAGGTCAAATTCCAAGGTCAAGGTCAAAAGGTCAAAGTGGTTGGTATCCAAAGGAAGGCCTTGTCACAAAGAATACACATGCGAAGTTTGAAACCCCAAGCACCAACTGTTCAGAAGTTATGGCCAAGGTTAAAGTCTCATAAAATTTTGCAAAAGTGGGTCAAACTCCAAGGTCAAGGTCAAAAGGTCAAATATGATGGTACCCAAAGAAAGGTCTTGTCACAAGGAATACACATGTGAAATATGAAAGTCATAGCTCCAACCAATCAAAAGTTATGGGCAAGGTTAAAGTTGACAACAGACAAACGGACAAACAGACAAACAGATAAACAGACAGACAGGACAAAAACAATATACCCCCGGGATCTTTCGAGCCGGGGGCATAAAAATCTTTAAAAATCTTCTTCTCAAGAGCAGCAAAGCCACAATGAGTCATATTCATATGGAAGCATACTCAGGTAGTGTAGATTCTATTTTGTTCAAATCATGACCCCCAGGGGTAGGGGGGGGGCACAATGGAGGATCAAAGTTTTACATAGAAATATATAGGAAAAATCTTCAAAAATCTTCTTCTCAAGCACAGCAAAGCCATGATGAGTCATATTTATATGGAAGCATCCTCAGGTAGTGCAGATTCAATGACCCCCGGGGTTAGGGCGGGGCCACAATGGAGGATCAAAGTTTTACGTAGAAATATATAGGAAAAATCTTCTTCTCAAGAATAGCAAAGCCCAGATTGTTCATATTTATATGGAAGCATCCTCAGGTAGGGTAGATTCAAATTTATTCAGATCATGTGCCCCCGGGGGTAGGATGGGGCCACAATGGAGGATCAAAGTTTTACATAGAAATGTATAGGAAAAATTTTAAAAATCTTCTTCTCAGGAACAGCAAAGCCCTGATTGATCATATTTATGTGGAAGCATCCTCAGGTAGTGTAGATTCTATTTTGTTCAAATCATGACCCCCGTGGGTAGGATGGGGCCACAAAGTCTTAAATAGAAATATATAGGAAAATATCTTCTTCTGAAGAACTGCAAACCATGATTAGTCATTTTGATATGGAAGCATCCTCAGGTAGTGTAGATAAAATTTTGTTCAAATGATGACCCCCAGGGGATGGGTGGGGCCCATTGGGGGATCGAAAGTTTTACATAAGAACATATAGAAAAAATATTTCTTTTCAAGAACAGGAAAGCTATGTTGAGTCATATTGATATGGAAGCATCCTCAGGCAGTGTAGATTCAAGTTCAAATGATGACCCCTGGGATAGGGAGGAACCACAATGGGGGATCAAATTTTTACAAAGGAATATATGGGAAAATTTTTTTAAAATCTTCTCAAGTAACCCCCCCCCCCGGAGTAATCTTTTCAATACTGAACTGATTTGTGCTTTTGCCTAGCCAATGTGCTCAGGTGAGCGATGTGACCCATGGGCCTCTTGTTTGTTTCTGTAGATATTACACCTTTGATTTAATGACTTCACTGATTAATGATAGTGTTTTATTAAAGCAATACCAGCAGTAACTGACAGTAACTTTTGCTTTACACAAGAATATTATTTAACACCTACCCATAAAACAATGGTAGAAACAAAGTTCCTGTAAGAAATCTAGAATAATAAATAAAGTAAGACTATGTGACTGCACGCTGCCCATTTTTCTTTTAAAAGCCATTGGGATTGCAAGCCACTGCAAAAGTATAATTTTAGTTTTATCCTAGTGATGTACTGACTTGATCTCCAAACAGCTTGCAGGTGTTAAATGCTGCTCTTGCTTTGGAAAGTCTCTCTTTGATATCAGTCTCTGTTTCTCCATTTGTTGTAACTTTACTACCCAAGTATGTATGGTCTTTACATGAATATATTAGGACCTTTGCTTCCCTTAATTTAAAAATGAGGGTAAACTGGTTTTGACACATTACTAGGATTTATAAAAAAATTAATATGAAGATATTATAATCCACTACTTGAATATATAATTTCTGTCTGCCTACCCATGCTTTGGAATCCTCAAATATGTTTTTGTTTTAAATTTGCAATTATGATTGCACACCACAATTGTACATGTAGCCAAAAAACCTTGAAACGATCGAACTTTTGTTTCTGACATTTCAGCACATTCTATAATTCTTCAAACCTTATTTTAAAATAAACAGTTCACCTTATGTAGAAAATTTTATATAATGAATTGTTTAACAACTTCAATTAATATATGTGCCCATCATAAAGACGCAAATAAAATAAGTTTGCTTATCGAATACATGTATTGTGAAAAATTGCAATAAACTTTCATTATTCCCATATCATTTTACAGATTCTCATAACATTTTATTCATTCATCCCACCCTCTATCAGTACTCACTGTTCTTTGATTGTTGTATAAACTCTCTCTCCCCCCCCCCCCCCCCAATGAATGAATGAATAGAGTACCAACAATCTCTGAAGTATAATAGAATTGTCTCCTTGACAACAAGTAGATTACCTTGGTATCCAGGCAGTTTGTCCAATGGGATGAAATACTGACTAATATAGAGGCCAAGAAAACAAAGACCAAAAACTAAAATATCATAGAAAAATGGTGTTAGTGCAATATTTAATAAAACTATCTGTACAATATAAGATTATTATAAAGTTATTATAAAATTGAGAACCAGTGATGTTATTCATTGTCTGATTTTGGAGGGAATTTGCAGTTGAACATGGATGGGTATGTTGAAGTCCCAACAGCTTTTTTTTTTTCTTTTTTTCTTTTTTTTTTTTAAATACATATTTTAATCTCAGTATCTGAAATGTTCGATATCGCAAGGTTTTTCCTGAATCCTATTGACTTTGAAAAAACAAGGCTGGACCTTATTTTACATGTACACATACATGTATGTGAAGATATGTTTTGGTATTATGGCTCGTGGAGTGAATGTAAAAAGTATACATTTTATATAAGATAATTACATGTTCATGCATCTAAAGTTCTAATATTAGCAAGGAAATTAGTATTCCAGTGTCTAACACTTGAACCAGCTGCCTTCTAACCCAAACTGAGTCACTCTGTCTCAGGTGACCTATTTCTGTATGTTTTTGTTGTTCCTTGTGCATTAACATTTGAATGTTTTCAGCTTTTTTCTCTGAAACTGCTGAACCAAATGAATTTCAACCAATTTGGCATCTAGCAACTATGGGTGAAAGGGAACAAAATATGTGAATTAAATCCCCCCAGGCCTGAGGGATGGGGCTAAATCTATCAAAATTAATGCAATCTTTAAAAATCTTCTCTACTCCTTGACTTCAAGCTGTCAGATTGATGGCATGATTGTAATAAACATTGAGCCCTCTACCAAAATTGTGAAATTCATGGCCCCAGGGTCAGGGTTCTGGTGCTAGGTGGGGCTATATAGATCATATAGTGAAAGTGAATTATTTCTTTTAAATTCTTCTCTGCACCTGGGTATTAAACAAAGTAAGTGCATAGTTTTGATGCTTTTTTGTATTATACAGTTAAAAATTATTGCATAATTCTCTTTTTCTATCAACATTTCAGTTACATCATTTACAGTAATTAATTATCATAGGTGAAAAGCAAAGGAGAATAACTTCTCTCAGTAGAATACAAATTAATAGAGCCCTGGCCAAAACCAGAACACTTGACCAAGTGGATCAAAATACTGAAGATTGGCAAATAATCCCGATGGTTTTAATTTCACTATGTTCGCAATTCATCGTTTTTCTGCGAAATGAAATCCATTGTGAATGCTATCATTAGTTTTTAAAAACGTTTAAATGCTTATACGAAATTTAAATTAATTTCTCGCAGCATGAAATTAAAACCATCGCGATTGGTACTTTTTGAGAAATCATGAAATTTTAACACCGTAGAATTAAAACAACTTGCAGTACTCAAAAAGGAGGTGGACCTGTTAGTTTGTAATTGTATTGATTACATAGTGAAAATGCATTTTTTTCTCTGAAAAATCTTTGCTACTTGGTTTTAAGCACAGAAATCTTAAGTGCATGGTTATGATGAGCCAGGGTTCCTTTTCCAGAATTATGAATTTCATGGCCCATGGGTCAGTGGTTCAGGTGTTAGGGCAGGACTCTATTAATCATATATTAAAAATGCATAAATTATTTAAGAAACGTTTTATCCCTCTGTATATTAAGCAGACAACTTAAGTGTATGGTTACATGTATGATCAGAAAGGGTGTCTCTTCCAAATTGTGAAATTCATGGTCCTTGGGTCAAGGATTGTACCATTAAGGTGGGGGGGGGGCAGTACTGATTAGTGAAAATGCATTATTTCTTTGAAAATCTTCTTCCCTGCACCTTGGTATTCAGCAGACATACTAAGTGCACAGTAATGATGAGCAATATTTAGCAGATATACTAAGTGCAGAGAGTGCCCTTTTCTTAAATTTTTGAACTTGAAGGCACCTGGGATTGGTTCTCTGGTGTTAGGGTGGAGCTCTATGGATTATATAGTAAAATTGCATTAATTCTTTGAAATTTGTGTTCTTTACTGCTATGTATTTAGCTAATAAACTAGGTGCATAGTTATGATGAGCAAGGGTGCCTCTTACAAAATTGTGAAATTCATGGGTCTTAATGTCCTGGTGTTAAGATGGAACTCTATTGATTATTTAGTGAAAATGCATTAATTCTTTTTAAAAAAATTTCCAGTTCCTGGGTATTTGGCAGATAAACTAAGTGAAATTTCATGATGAGCAAAGGTACCTCTTCTGTTGACAGATAAGACAATGACATCGTTTATATTACCATAATGGTGTCCATGACTATGCCCCCCACATTCACAATGTTTTTTTTGTGGGCTCGAAAGATTCCCAATAAATTTTGATATAGTCATTAAAACTGTATGCGAATGCAGTACACAGTTTTCTGATCCAGTATTCCTCTCTTTATCTACGGAACAGAGCACATACTTAATTGAAGTAGGATTATTTGTAGGATGGTATGTTTTTCTCCAAAATTCTTACCTTCATTTAAATGATAGAATGTTTAGCGTTATTGAATTGTTAAAAGTGTTGGTGGCCTCTAGTGTTTACTTAAAACCTACTACTCAGTATGCCCCAGCATTTTTAGCTCATCTGAGCCAAAGGCTCAAGTGAGTTTTTCTGATCGAAGTGTCCAGCAACCGTCGGTCATCTGTAGAATTTTCACATTTTCAATTTCTTCTCAAGAACCACTGTGCCAATTTCAACCAAACTTGCCACAAAGCATCCTTGGATGAAGGGGATTTAAATTTGTTCACAGGAAGTGTCACGCCCTCTTTCAAGGGGAGATATATAAGAATTCATTTCAAGAAACACTGGGCAAGAAAAGATGAACCCTATGCGAAGGCCTCTTTACATACTCTAGACTCAAGTTTGTTCATATCATAACCCCCGGGGGTAGGGCAGGAGCAAAAGAGGGGTTCAAAGTTTTACATAGGAATATATAGAAAACGTATTTAAAAATCTTCTTCTCAAGAACAGCAAAGCCAGGATTAGTCATATAATTATAGAAGTATCTTCAGGTAGTGTAGATTCAAGTTTGTTCAAATCATGACCCCTGGGGGTTGGGCACAGACAAAACAGGGGGCCAAAGTTTTACATAGGAATATGTGAGAAATATTTCAAAAATTTTCTATTCAAAAACAGTTAAGCCATTATTAGTCATATTAATACAGAAGTATCCAGGTGCAGTGTAGATTCAAGGTTGTTCAAATCATGACCCCTTGGTAGAGCAGGACCACAACAGTGGGTCAAAGTTTTACATTGGAATATATAGGTGTAATGGTTAAGGGGCATTTGTGTTAACACATTGAAGACTTCAGATAGTGGAATGACCTGACAAGCCTTGGAATGGACTAGCCAAATGATTTATAAGGCAAAGCTTTGGGAAAGTCGGGCATTCAGAAGGTAGCTGAAGAAGTTGGTTTGAATCAGCAATAAAGAAGATCTGAAGAAGATTGAGACACCCATTTCTTATCTATCAATAGGAACCTAGGGGAGGAACACAGTGTAAGTAGAACTTTACCCAGTCCCCATCTCTAGATAACAGAAAAATTTTAGTACTGTGTGATTTACCCTCAGACAGAACAGTCTTAATAATCATTCTCATGGGAAATGCCTTTAAGAATCTTCTTCTCAAGAACAGCCAGGCCATTATTAGTCATATTTATTGAAGCAATGTTAGGTATTGTAGAATCAAGTTTGTTAAAATTATGACCCTCAGGGTTTGGGGGGGGGGGAGGGGGGCAGAGGGTCAAAGTTTTACATAAGAATATGTAAGAATCATCTTTAAAAGATTCTGCTCAAGAACAGCAAAGCCACAAAGCCATGATTAGTGATATTATTACAGAAGCAACCTCAGGTAGTGTAGATTCAAATTGTTCAAATTTAGGGTGGGGCCACAATGAGCGATCAGAGATTTACATAGGGAAAAAAATCTTTAATATTCTTCTGCTCAAAAACAGCAAAGCCATGATTAGTAATTCTGATATGGAAGCATGCTGAGGTAATGTAATTAAGTTTTTCCCACCTAAAACTTCAATACTGAACTGATTTCTGCTCTTTCCTAGCCAATGTGCTCAGGTGAGCGATGTGGCCCATGGGCTCCTTGTTCTAATTTCTTTATTTAATATTTCTTTATCTTTTTTTTTATTTCTTTATTTCTTTATTTTTTTTTTTTTTTGGTGATCCCGTCGTTTTCCCAATATAAATGAGCACAACTATTGCAGTAAATATTCTTGAAAAAAAAGCCATAACATTAATGAAATTTGGATCACAAATGGAAAAACACGAATGTCTTTTCATAATCTTCATTGTTTCGATTAGAAGCAAAAAATGCATTGCTGTAAAAATGTTATTTTTCACTAAGTGCGACATTAAATACCAGAAAATAAATTCGCAGATTTACGGATTTTTCGAAATAACCGGCATGATTAAATGGTTGTACAGTAACTTTTGAAAAGTCCAAGATTTACTGTCTATGGATGTCGCCAATTTTAGATATATTTTGTTAAGTTATCATTGTAAATAAATGTGCGTGCATTAAGTTTTTTTTTTTTAATAAAAAAAAGGTATTCACCTTCCGTTCAAAGTCTTGACTGAAATTACATGTAAAAGCTTACTGACAATTACCACATTTGGTTATTAAACGCATATAATCCTCTTGCTTATGGATTTTTCGTCATCTAGAATTTCTCTGTATCATAAATAATAATATCGTAAATGATGGTAATAATACTGGCTTAAATTAGCCAATACACAGTGCGTTTTAAGTTTCTGTGGAGATAGAGAAACAGCAAGGTCGAACACTCTTGTTAGAGACGATATAGAGTAATCCTAAAGCCAGTATCTCCATAAGGAGAATGAGAACCCTTATTCTTTTCATAACGGTGAGTATATGTTAATATCACATTTTTAAAAGCAGGAATTAACGGTTTTCTTTAAGAAAAGTATGCCAGTGCTATTTTCTTTCTGATTTATTCTTACACAAAGGAAATCTCATATTTGCGTTTGATCACCGAAGCTGAAAGCTCTAGTGAGCTTTTCTGATCACATTTTGTCTGTAGTCCGTCAGTCCGCTGCACCAATTTCAATCAAACTTGCCACAAAGCATCTTTGGGTGATGGGGATTCAAGTTTATTCAAATGAAGGGCCACACCCTCTTTCAAAGGGAGATAATTCAGAAATAGTGAAAATTTGTTGGTATCTTTTAAAAATTTTCTTCTAAAGAACCACTGGGTCAAAACAGTTGAAATTTTTATGAAACCTTCTTTACATAGTGTAGATTCAAATTTGTCCAAATCATGAACCCAGAGGATATGGTAGGGTTCAAAGTCTTTCAAAGGAAAAAATCTTCTCAAGAACAGCAAATTCATAATATTAGTCATATCGATATGGAAGCATCCTCAGGTAGTGTAGATTCAAGTTTGTTCAAACATGACTCCCGTGGAGTGGGGGGTGGATGGAGCCAGGATCAAAGTTTTACATAGGAATCTTTTTCACAAGGTTTAGTCATATTGATACGGAAGCATCCTCAAGTAGTGCAGATTCAATTTGTTCAAATCATGACTCCCTGGGGTAGGGTGGGTCCACAATGCACTATCAGAGTTTAGCATATGGATGTATAGGGGAAATATTTTTGTCAAGAACAGCAAAGTTATGTTTAGTCACATTGATATGGAAGTGTCTTGAGGAAGTGTAGATTAAAGTTTGTTCAAATCAATTCCCTGAGGGGTAGGGTGGGGTGAATCTATACAAATCATGACACCTGGGGGTAAGGTTGGGTTACAATAGGGATCAAGTTTTACAACAGGGTCATATCGACTCAGGCTGGCGTTGTGGCCCATGGGCCTTTCGTTCCGCTTCTAATACATGTAATGTTATTTAAATTTAAAACGTGTGATACCGTGCCAAGTTTTTCGGTTTATTATCTATTTGAGCAAATTGTCTTTACGTGTACCAGTCAAGTATCACACCGATATACATCTTATTCATTCATTTTTACGAAGACGTTGGGCGTATTTGGCGTGTGATCTGCAGGAATCGTGTACGAAACATTTTTGGGTTAAATGTCCATCACTTGGTCGGCTGACCACAGCTGGACAGACTTTACATGGACAAAGTTACACACATAGGAAAATGTTACATTTACATTGAAATACTTTGTCAAATTGTAATATCTTAATAGTTATGATATCAAATTAACATTTATATATGCAATTACACTAAAGTTTTAGTAGGTTGGAAAAACTGTGTTTTCTCTCGCTGCAACTGAACCAAAATTTGTAAATCTTTAAAATTTATTGTCAGTACATAAAATTAAATTGACAACGACTTGATTGTTTGAATTTAAAAAAAAAATGCTCCATGCGAGGATCGAACGAAAAACTTCTCGATTCCTGACTGCCCTGGACTGGTAACACATTCTACTGAACTATTATCACTACACAGATAAATGACAGTGAAGCATCATTTACAAGAGTTTTTTTTTTTTTTTTGGGGGGGGGGGATAAGTTCATTTTTATGGTCTCTGGATCTTCTCTCCAATTTTTACAAATGTTTACGCGTTGCTTTGAATTTATAAGCACACAAAAGTACGCCCAGATTCCAGCCGAGTGCAAATCAAATGCGCCCTCGCTCTTTTGAAAATTTAAAAATAAATTTAAAAACATTAAATGAGTACTAAATTTAATTCAAATTTAAAAGTAGAGGGGCGAACAAGGCGAGAAAAATGCCTATTGTGCGACAAATACAAAAAGTGAAAAATTAAATCTCATTTACGACAAATTTCTATGATATGCATGTACATACATCAAAGAGGGAAAATTATCAAATTTTCATACTAAAGCACAATTTTTCCACATGAGTGAGTCTAAAACGTTCCATTGTTTTGAAAGATTATACTCATTTAATTTTTTAATTTTTTTTTAAATTTTCAAAAGATATATATGATATATCTTATATGATATATATCTTATATGATAAGATTTACAAATTGAATATGACATGTATACATTTGAAGCTATAGGCACTTTGCACGCCTTGTTCTCCCATCTTCTTTAGAATGGAATAGTATTATCATGTATGGCACATACATATGTGCACAAATTAATGGAATTAGGAAACTTTATGCATATCGTCATTGCAAACCACGGGTTTTGACTTGATCCACCCTCATTTCTACAAACATAATTTTTTTTTGAAGAAGAAGTCGGAGCGAATTGGAAATATTGTTAAAAGGGAGCGGATCAAAACTTGTGGCTTGCAACGATGTATTGCAATAATGCTCTTTCAAAAAGGCAGAAATTTTCATTTGTTTCTCAATATTTGGATTTTACTATCTCTCCTAAATACGTGTTTCATTTGTTAGGTCCTTGGTTGGGTATTTAGTTGTACTCAAGCTGCTACAAACAATACGGTCAACGAAATTGTTGACACGGTGGACAATAAAACTGTCTGGATTCAAGATGACCGCATTCGGAAATTGATAAGAGATTACATGTTATTTTGTCCAAATCAAGACATGTGTCTTGGACCGGAAATGATAAATAAAGTGAATGTAGATGTATCCATGAAAATGGCATGCTCAAAATGCAGTTGTAGAGAGGATTGCTTCCGGAGGTCCAGTTGCTGCCCTTCTAAAGAACAAATGGACAATCATTCAAACAACACCAACGGATCCAAAAAGGTAAATTTTCAATTGACGTGCATTGCAACAGAAATTAAAGCTCCTCTATTCAACTATAGTGAGAAAGGAAAAAAGATGTACTGGATGATCGCAACATGTCCTCCAAGCTACCCTAACAAGGACATTTTGTATAAATGTACTCAGAACCTTTCCTTGACTACACACAGAAACATATCATTTTACAGCCCAGTAACTTCAGCTGCTACCAATGAGACGTACAAGAATATCTTCTGTGCCATTTGTCACGGAGAAAACAGTAATGCTACCGTCCGCTGGAAAATGTTCGTGAAAACTGATATACGAATGGATATCCCGGATGTAAGAAAGACGGAAGAAAAACTCTTTGAGTTGATCATGTCAAGCAAACGCGATTTAGGTGTTGTCTTTTGGCCACCAGAATCATTCAAAAACAAAACAGAGACATGTTATACTGATTACATATCCTCCTGCAATGTATCTGGTCAATGGATGGATTATGATCAGATCACCAGAAAAGCATGTGAAGACACTAATTTGATATCAATTTTTACAGACTGTGATGTCCTTTACAAAAACGTTTATTGTGCCATCTGTAACAAGAAGGATCCGTACCATTCCCTTAGCTATTACTGTCCAAAGACTATCTCTGAAATAACCGAAATTATCAATGATACTTCCGTACTCCTAAGATCCTCTGGACCAAGCTCTAAACTCCTAGATTACAAACACAGTCAAAACTGCGGTTCAGAGGAGATTTACGATCCTAAGAAGGTACATCTTGTTTTTCACGTGAAAGATTTAATATTGCTGCTGTTTGAATCATATGAGCTAAAGCTGAAATCGTAAGATTTATATGGACACATGCAGGCATTTTCATATCGTGAGGAATTTAGCTTGATTTTTGTAAATCTATGCCCAAAGGCAGAGAGGGGCTCGAGAAGATACTTATTAGGATATATATATATATATATATATATATATATATATATATATATATATATATATATATATATATATATATATATATATATATATATATATATATATATATATATATATATATAATATATATATGTGTGTGTGTGTGTGTGTGTGTGTGTGTGTGTGTGTGTGAGAGAAAGAGATTCTGCAGCCATGAGAGAGAAAGAAAGATCCCTTTTTTATCAATATCGCATAATACCAGAAAAAAACTTTTATTTTTAGAAATCCTGTCTTAAGATCATCTGTGAGAGGGGTTTTGTACTTATTGGACCAAGGTGCCAACCTGTGATAAACGAAGTGAGCGAGGCCACGTACATTTTAAACAGCTTTTTCTGCTGTCCGATAAATAAAGATTTAAGCTTCGGTACCATCCTCCGTACAATACAGTATGGCCAGGAACATATATGTCAAGCTAGTTTAGAAAATACCTTCTTGCCTATACTAACTGATAAATGGGGACAATGTTTAATATTTTCAATATGGTACAAAGTGTTGCATCCACATCAGATTCTCTTCATGATAGAACGATTATATAACATACATAGAACACAACCCTTTCATAATGGGCTTTTACACAATTTATACACATCATTTCATCCCAATTTTTCAATATTTTTCAGTGATCCTAACTTTGTCAACCCTATATCAGTTATGCATTATCCAAAAAAGATTTGTTTGCAATGTTCAAGACATCCTTCTCTCACTCTTGCTTTGGCCCCATGGCAGACATGTCCGAGAGTACTTGTTGAACGGTCGAGGATGTACTTTTTTCACAAAGAGCTGTCATTCTGCTTCGAAGAATACGATGCCTGTGTCAACAATTCTTACGTGAGGGTTTCCGATGATAGACAGTATTTTGGAGTATGTATTGACCAGTACTTAGAGGCCATCAGGAACACTTACATTGGTGTAACCTCAGAAGCAAAAGGCGTATATTCCTTCATTGTCTGTATACTTATATCCTTGCTAGCATGCTTGTTTCACGTGATTTCTACCGTGTTTCTAAAAGAAAAGTGGTCCTCTATCGTTCTCTCTCAAATGAGTCAGTCTCTGACTTATTTCATCATGAATTTCATTAAAATTCTGATTCAACTAGTCTATATTGGTGAGCAGGCTTGTGGGGTTCTTGGAATGATCATACATTTTCTTTTTGTCTCCGTTGCCGTCTGGTCCAGCATTGCTTGTATTGACATGACACGTTCCATCTTTACGCTAACGAAATCTGGGGTTAGAGATCAAGACAGACCAATGCGCTTTGCTGCTTATGCCGCCATAAATCTTGCATTTTGCTGTCTCTTTGTTGTTTCCAATACTTTTCCAAACCTTGATGCAGATGATTCATTGCTTGGCTACTCGACTTCCGCTTGCGAGATTTCCTCGTCCATGATGAATGTTTTTACTCTTGGTTTGCCTATCAGTCTTTCTCTTGTCGTTGACTTTGTGTCCTTCATTTGGATTTATTTGAAAGTTAGCAGAAACGTTACTCTTATGTCCTGCCCAGAGCTGAAGTGGGTAAAATCCTTCTCAGTCGTCGCTTTTTTGGTGTGGTTATCCTGGCTCTTTGACTATCTTGCGTCTCTGACTGGTATCCCAATTTTTGCTTCCCTTCATACGATGACAATAGGCTTGATTGGAATAGTCATATTTGTTAGCTACAGCCCGGCATTTTCCGATGAGTAGAAAACTGTATCTACAAACAAATTTATAATTCTAAAAGAATATATTAAATGAATAAACAGCAAACTGTGAATTTTTTATAAATTGTACCTATTTTGACAAAGTATCCTAGTGTAATAACGTGTCTTTTTTTAATCATTAGGAAACAGTACATCATTATTAAATTTAAATTGATTTAAATCAACATATGCAATTTGTTTTCCTGTTTCGGAAATTTTGTAAATTTATAATAATTACACTAAAAAGGGTTAAGATAACGAACGTTGATCGATCTCAAAAAATCTACAAACAATTCAAATCTGTGAACAGGGCATAAAACACGGAACCCCCGAAATTCCAGAGGTTGATAAGGTGCCTAGGAGGAGAAGTATTCCCTGTTGACCGGTCAAACCTGCCTTCGACCCTATATATTGATCAGTAGACGGAACATTCCTTAGATGAATATAGTACAAAAACAAAGACCTAACAGTCGGCATGAAACACGTCAGCCAAAATATGACTCAGTGATATATTATATGTTAATATGTTATATTTGTTAACAAGAACATTATAACGACCATAGAATTTACGAAATGCTGACTTTAAATGAGGTTGTTGAAATCCCTGTAACATCAACGTATCTGTCAGTAGCTAGCGTGCCTCAGTGTAAAAATTGATCCTACTCAGAATATGCTCTTGGCTATCGAATAAGTTGGGAGACATAAACATCATGTGCAGGTGACAGCGGAATATTACTGCATAAATAAGGGAAGTTAACGATGGAAAGGCTAAAGTCAATTAGTTTGTCATACAATCTAGTTGTCAGTCGGTCCGTATATTCTATATCAAATAGGAAACAGATGTGGCAGACTCTGTGGTGGCTTTTATTTCATGTTCACTGGGATATATCGAGTCGACATGTGAATGGAAGTAACTATTGTTAATTGATAAAACATCGTCGATATATCTGAATGTCGAGTTGAAGGCCACAGTAAGTGTTTTCTTCTTCTCATGTACATATATAAGTTTTTTGAATAAATTCTGCTTCATAGGAATACTAAAACAAGTCGGCTAATAAAAAAAACACAATTAGTGACCATCGGAATTCCAACAGTTTGTTGGAAGACCTGGTCTCCGAAGACTACATAAGTGTTGTCAAGGAGGAACTCCAGCATCCTTTAATATCAACTTCATATTACATTTGTGTAGAATCAGAGTAATTTTTAACAAAGTAATTTTGTTGATGACCAATTACAAGATGACAAAAATTCCGAGTTCATTTTTTATTGAAGAAGCAGTTGTCTATTATATCAAAAAGCCTAGATTTTAATTTATCGTCAGGGATGATTGTATGAAGTGTAGAAAACTCGCAAGTTTTGATGTAATTGACGTTAGAAAAATTGGGTGATTTTAAATTTTCTGAAAGTTCTTTGGCGTTTTTGGGATTCCAAATCTGATTTACACCACTTATATAGATATAAGAATATGCTGTAGTACAGAATATCTGAAGTTTCTCCTTTACAGCGGTTTTAAATAGTTTTGTATAAAGGGCTTGGTAGAGCACTTGCTGGACCAGACAATTTATCTTTGTAAGGATTTTTATGAACTTTATGAATCCAGTATAGGTAGGGTAGATCGAACTCACTTTGGTTGACTGGAATGTTGAAAGTATTTAACACTGAAATGTGATTTTGTAGAAGTTCATCCTTAGAAAGAGAGCTTTGAGTATAAGTTGGATTAAAACCAAGTTCTTCTAAAATGCAGTGATAATAATGAGCCTTACAAACAATGACGATATTATTACAAGCCTTGTCTGCTGTAACGATAACATATTGTTCATGTAGTCTTTCTAATTCTTTATCACCTCCTTTTTGGTGAAAACGAAAGGATAAATGGTAAACATATTTCCTTTTAACCTTTTTATACGGTTCTTTAATACATTTCTAAAACTCTTAATTCATTCTGACGAAATGTTCAGGTCTTTCCGTTCATATTTAGCCCAACGTCTGGTCTAATCTTCGACAGAATTCATGGTAATGAAGTTCTGTCACCAATTGAAAGATCGGACTTACCAGTACCTGTATTTTGCACCTTTTAAGATGATCGTCATTTTCAACTATATTAGCATCACCGGTATTGAGGTGTAAAGCGGGACTGTAGTTGAAAGACGAAGAAGAGCAGGAACTCTTAACAGGATTTTGTTTTAGATGTTCAATATCTAGACACTGCAAGGTTTGTTTATAATTGAAAAGTTTGGAAGCAACAGTTTGGGTATATCTGTAGGAAATGCAAGGTGTAGACTTCAACTTGAAATATGGTGGAATGCATTACTGTTTTTTTTTATGATTAAGAATGTTACTAATGTCAACAGCATCTATTCCTTTGTTGGCAAATTTAAGTTTAAGAAACCGACAGGTTGAGTTATGCAGAGCTATCTTCCGACGTGGTGGCTTAAAGAGCCTGTGTTGTGCAACATCCATAATCACAAATACAAGCTTGTATTCTGCAGTTGAAGCATCTAAGTACATGTAATGACTTGCTAAAAAGCTTCTTCAAATAGTAATGTTACAGATTGAGTTCTCTGCTTTGATAGCTGTGGTTGTGTTTTTTTTAAAATTATCATCGGTTAAAACTGAGACTACATTTAAAGCATTTAGGAGACGATACCAGGAGGCGGCTTCATTCCTTGTTCTAAAAGTTTTTAAAGACTTCTGCTTTTCTTCAGATTTCGTACAAATTAATGGAACAAACTTGAAGACGCGTGGACAAAGATATTAGTTTTCAAGAATCATTTTAAAATGCTTTTAATTTAAGAATTATACTTTTTCTGGCAAATTTCAAAACACAGTGTGACAATTTCTTTTGTAATGACTTTCGTTTCTTTGTTATTTAATTTATTTCTATTTATTTATTTTTTTATTTTTAACACATTCTTGAATGCTTGCTTGCTTGTATTTGCAGATAACTGAGTTTGTGATCTGATTTGAAACTTGAGTCAATGTTTCTTATTATCCAGATATTATGACTGAGATTTATGTAGGCATTGATTTTTTAAATATGTTAATAACCTAAAACCTAAGAGATTTACAAACCTGTAACTATAGCTGTTGTTATTAAGAAAATTCAATTATCTGTCATCATTAAGACGGATACCCTGCTGACAGTTAGGAATTTTTGTTCATTCGGCATCCATCAGATAATGTTTACTTACGGTTTAGTTGTCTTGAATTTCACCAATCAACAAAACTAACTTGAAATAACATCAGAAGATAATTAAATATACATATATCAGTTATGGCAAGGAAAGAGAAAAAGAAGGGTTTGGCTCCTGTATTATGAATTGACATAATTTAATGTTTGATATATGTACATGTACATGTATGTACAGTGTATTATAAACTTAACAGTGTAAAATTAATGACGATTTTAGGTCATCAAAAGCATTAATGTGTCTCATTACTAGATTAGGATTTATAAATCCAAACAAACATTAAAAGATACCGAAGTACCCGCATACAAACCTTGAGTTAAAAAAAAAAACTTTGGGTAACTTGGAATCTTAGTCTTTGTTTGTATTTGTGTATGCTTAACAGAAAAATACGTAACAATAGAAACAGCAAATATTTTAAGGTGACCTGAGCTCTACTTCACTCTATTGTTTATTATATAATAAGAGCAGAGCAAAAAGAAATTTAAAACGTAGTTTTTAACATTAATGTCTGCATAACTGATATATTGTTAAATCAATCATGTTGAAATAAATGTAGTTTTGTCTCTCAAAAAGACTTGTTTTCTTGGCCAGAGGGTAAAGTGTTTCCTTAACGTGAGGTAGTACACAACGTATAGCTATTTTTTTCTTCATATCTTTTTTATGCCCCCGTATCGAAGATTCGGGGGTATATAGTTTTTACCCTGTCCGTCCGTCTGTCTAGCTGTCTGTTTGTCTGTTTGTCCGCAAAAACTTTAACATTGCCCATAACTTTTGATTGGTTGGAGCTATAGCTTTCATATTTCACATGTGTATTCCTTGTGACAAGGCCTTTCCTTGGGTACCATCATATTTGACCTTTTGACCTTGGTCTTGGACTTTGACCCAGTTTTACAAAACTTTACCCAACTTTAACCTTGGCCATAACATACCAACAACTTTGACCCTTTGACCTTGACCTAGGAGTTTGACCAACATTTGGAAAACTTTAACCTTGGCCATAACTTTTGAACGGTTTGTGCTAGGGCTTTGATACTTTACATATGTAATCCTTGTGACAAGACCTTTCTTTGGATACCAACAACTTTGACCTTTTGACCTTGACCTTGGAGTTTGACCTACTTTTGATAAACTTTAAACTTGGCCCTATCTTTTGAACGTTTGGTACAAGGGCTTTCATATTTCACATGTGTATTTCTTGTGAGAAGGCCTTTTCTTTGGGCACCATTAATTTTGACCATTTGACCTTGACCTTGATGTTTGACTTACCTTTGAAAATTTTTAACCTTTTCCATATCTTTTTAATGGTTGCTGCTAAGGCCTTCATATTTCACAGGTATATTCCTAGGGACAAGAACTTACTTTGGGTAACATATTTTATTTGCATTTGAGAAAGTTTAACCTTCGCTATAAGTTGCCATACGGGGGCATCAGTGTTTCACAAACACATCCTGTTTTTTTTTAAACTTTGATATTTTGTTGACAGTTCTAAGATACAAAATCTCTCTTTATATGTAATATGAAGTAAATTCAACCACACATTTTTTGCCCACATATTCTAGCAGACCATTGTAAGAAGATGGTGCAATCAGACATTCGACATGAGAATGTGCATTGTTTAAAAAATACCATTCAATATATTACAAATGTGTGTGATGCAGCGAGGGGATATATTTCCATGCCATTATCACAATTGTGACATAGAGCAAACGCTCTAACTACTGTGCCACACGGGCGACCAACAAAAATTAAAAATAAAACAGATGACGTCATAATATTTGACCTTGACCTCTATACATGACCTTGACCTTATTGTACAGAAAGAATGGAGATTCCTTGTAGATTTGTCCAAATATCAAGTCTTTTCATGAAGGAATCAAAAGTTACACTTTATCTAATAACAAATGATAAAAGCGGATGTAAATGACAAACACATTCTACATGCCCGAATGACCGTTATAGGAAATTAATGTTTCTATTGTTTTCTAACAAAATATGGCAAATACATCTCAAAGTTTATAATTTTTCCTTCAAAGGTCATTGATTATTGACAGATCTACACGATTCGCTAGACACCCTTTTTGTAAAAGGTGAAGATAACGAATGGTGATGAATCTCATAAATCAAGTGAACAAAATGAATCGTGAACAGGGCAAAAACAGGGACCCTGGATAGAAACACCAGAGGTGGGATCAGGTGCCCAAATAAGCATCCCCTGTTGACCGGTCACACACCACTGCACACGGTTACGTAGCCGTAAGTCGTATGTACTGATCAGGTGAACGGAGTACTACATAGTCAAAGAATGAGTGCACTTTAGTATGTGATTTAGAACCTTTTCGGCTATCCATTTTAAGCTTTGAATTACAATATTTCGCTAAATTAATCTATGATTTTTGTGCATGCATATGCTTTTGATATTTAAGCCTTGAATTTTTTGTCATGCATATTAGACAACGTCTTTGAAAAAAACATGTATAAGACTTTAAATATAATGTCCCTCTGATATAAGAGAGATAATTCTCCAAGGAAATTATTCCAAGCAGTCCACTGAATTGTCTTACCAGAGTTTAAAGGACTTTTGAACTTGAACACCGTTCGTTATCTCCCTATATTTCATCTTACCAGAGTTTAATAATGAGGACCATCATTCGAATAATAATAATGAGGACCATCATTCGAATCTGAACTATGTTACAAGTATCGATTTTTATTTTCTATTGGCAATTCTTTTATTAATTACTTATAATAGTTTACCTAAAACATTTATACTCAGTTCCTTTAAACTGTTAAAATTGAGATATTTCTATCTCTTAACAATTCTTTTAATTGTTAGAGGAATGCATTTTTATTTTGCTACCACAGAAAACAATGTGATATTCTGATTTTAAAAGCAACGCTTCATTATGTTTTCTTATATGAATTAAATAGGTATGACAGTAAATATTACTTTCATATATACCTCATATTTCTAATTTTATTTTGAGATTAAAAAAAATATCGATCTTTTTATTCAACTTATCAAATTTTCTTCATATCATGATTAGACATAATATTCATTTCTCAAAAAGTAAGCAACGTTTCATATTTTACAGTATTTTCCATTTGAATCTAATGATATTGTTGTTAATGAAAATCAATGTTGGGAATTAAAAAAAATTGCTGAAGTTTAGAGCAGAGGGATACTTCACCTTAAATTTCGGAAGTTTGAATTCGACCACTTTCGAATTTAATGTACCCGCAAATAGGCGGAGACATTTAGATAATAAAAGATTTATGGCAATACATATCATTTTCATGATTTGTATAAATATGTTTGCTGCCTATCACCAAATCAGTTCAATCTTATTTGTTCATATATAAATGTGTATAAAAATGCCCCCCCCCTTACTCTAGCCTAATCATTTTTCGTTTTATATGCTGAATGCTTTTCAATTCAAAGAATGAATGTATGTTCTAAGCAAGAGTCACATTTACATGACTTCGATGTCACACTACATTTAATCGCAATACACGTAGTAATACAAACATGTGTAGTGAAACAAATTATACGTGTAGCACTCAAGGAAATACATTTTGTTATTATATGCATGTATGGATAAATACTAGTAACACTTGGAAATGAAATTAAAACTTTAACTAAAAAAATTGAGCTGTGTCGCAAAAGTTGTTTGGTAAACATGAAAATTTCCAAGAAATAATAAATTATCTGTAATTTAAACATTTTATTGACGGAACAAGTATATTTGATATTCACAACCATGGTCAACAAAAATTCACAACGTTACAATATCGATAATAACACGCTTTTGTCTTCAATATCTGTTTCATTTCGGCAATCCAAAACATTGCCAGGCATGATATTAGTTGTTATTAAAAATATCATATTACTGTATGTATACAAAAAGAAACAGTAATATTATATTTTTAAAATGTGCTAATTTCAGCGATTTTTGATTTTTATTTTAATGAGTGTATTCAGAAACACCTAGAAAAACACATAATACACAAAATACACCCTCCTGAAACCAAGCACCTATGGTCTCATCAGGGCGTCGGGATGAAATTTGCTTAAAGGCAGGCCCGTATAACGGGGGGGGGGGGCAGCCCCCCTTTTTTCTGAGTATAGTATTTTGCTATAATAAATTTCCCTCAAATGCTGGTTGCCCCCCCCCCCCCCACACACACACACACGCACTTTTTGATGTTGTAAGGTCGAGCACTGGCAAATTCCAGGATTTGGACAGTAAATGACTTTTTTTTGCTTGTCAGATAATTTTGGGAAGTTGTAACCCCCCCCCCCCACACACACACACACGTTGTTTTTTGCTTGTCAGATTTTTCGGGGAAGTTGCCCCCCCCCCACTTTTGAAACCGCTGCTACGGGCCTGAAAGGTTCATTGAATGGCACCTGGTGAATAGTGATATTAATACATTGCAATAAATAATATTTTTGTACAGTAAAAGTAAATACAAAACGGAAAACTTTGCTATAAATGCACAACGCACATTGCTCATTTGCGCTGTCCCGTCATCTTTTGTTCAATGCGATACTGCAGTTAGTGCGTGACATGTTAACTTCCTATTGAAAAGATGGCGGACGCTCAAAAATATCAGAAGTTGCCTTAGTTGGCCACAGAATATGCAAAGGTTTTCGTGTTATTTTATATAATTAATATGTTTTACGGTGTGACCGTTGGGGCGAGCGCAGTTGTACCATCAAAAAGCTATAGCAGCTTACACTTTTAAGATCCGCCTCTTCAAACGTCACACCGCACGAGACACAGACTAGACTGTGACGTCACAAGACGTCAGCCTTTACGGAGACAGCCGAGCGTCTGGTTCAACGAGACTAAAGCTCTTGAGCAATAATAAATGAAATACGTTGTAGAGTTGATGTAATTATTTTTTGTTTCTTTTAAGCTCTCTGCAAAGAAAGAAAAGTAAACGTATCTCTCGGTAATGAATAATTATCCTTGGTCTTTTATATGTTTTGTAAGAATTTCGCATGGAACCCTGGTAGCGAAGGAATTCTGGGAATGTTGCCCCAGAAAATTTGCCTGACGTATGTACAGATTTCATTCCGAATTTTCTCTGTTCTTACACGTTAGTCTATTGAGCTCGCTTCGCGCCGCTCGCTGCGCTCGCTATTAAGTTATTTATTGTTAATATAGTTGCTTAAGTTTTGAGTTTATATCAAAGCTGTTTGTTTTTATTCTTCAGTGTTTTGTGTTTATGAGATATCGTCATAATTGCATGTAATGTCAACTTAACGCCCCCTTCCCAGAGATTGAAAAAAAGTCTGATTTTTGTTCTTTTGCAAAAGGAACGTAGCAGACTAATAAACGAAAAAGTAGCCTTTTGATTTAATTGTGAGAAAGACGAATATGTTTTTTTATACTTTCAATTTCGATAACTTTTTGAACAGTTGAAGCCATTAAAATATATAGAATTTTAATTTACAGGAGTAAAATTTATTTATGTAGATCATCCCATAGTTTCTTGTCATTTTTTAATTGCAGCTCAAAGCACAGATTCCTGTTCTTAAGAAGGCCTATATAGAGGAACAATCAGCTTGTACTGTGTAATAGGAGTAAACTTTAGAACACCATTTTCATTAGTGGTTCTAGAATATTTTTTTTTGTACACTCTCCTATAATTTCATGTTTATTATTTCCCAGGTTCTTATTTTGATTTGAGATTCTGCTTGGTCTTATTTCCGAACTTATTTGTACCTTAATTCAACACCTCATGTCAGTCGTAATGAACACACCAGTTCCAACAAACAACAAAATTTATTAACCTTTGTATAGACAAACAAAAAAATATAGTATAAAAAAAATAACAACTGTAAATTCCTGCCTTGTCAAAAAAAATCCCAACAACCGTATAAAAATCACCCCCCAACCTAGCGTACGGAAACGCTAGCCCAACCTAGCCGGGGGAAAAGGCCTAGGGTAATTTAGAAAAACCCCTTATTTATTTAAGAATACCTTAAAACCTATCTCCTAGCTTTTAGAATTATGGCCTAATAAATTTAACAGGAGCAATAGACGACGACAATTTAGTCAAAATGCCTAATATCTTAACATAATTTCTAAGGGTGCAACCTGTTAAATACCTAATAAACCTTTATTAAAGTGAGAGAACTAACAGCAAGTTAATGCTTTCCAAGATTCCCCACGTGTCTAACAGTTACACGGGTTTATATACTCTTTGGAAACAATAGAATCTTTAACTTGAAATCTAGTGAATACACCCCAAGGGTATGAACTTTGACTGAAATTAGTAACACCCAAAAGGTTAACTTCCGTATTGATAGCCAATGAGAATTTAGATCATCAAACATAAACATTTACCCGTAAGATTTGATGGAAGCAACACGTGCTATTAAGGTTTGTAAATATAAACAAAATAATATGGGGGATAAGGCAGTATACCAATATATGCATGAAAACATAAATAACGACATTACATTTAAAATACAAGGCATAAATGCATATAACAAAATTCATTCCTGCTACACTCCCCCCTTCTTAAGACATAAATGATAATATCATTTATTTCAAAGTAATATATTTTATAGCAGGAATTAAAAATAAGGTAGAAGCTAAATATCTTTTAACTTCTCAATATCAAAAGTAAAATAAAAAAAACAATTTTCTAGCATTTAAACATGTTAAATGTTAAATTTATAACTTTTTCACTGTCTTTCTGGAAGTTGGTCCCCAGAGTCTGTTCGTTACCACAAAAGTGTCTTCCCCTTGAATGACCACTTCCTGGTCCCTGGCGTTGGTCTCTTCCCGCACAAGGGATCCTGCATGAGATAAAGCTGCTTCATTCCTTCGCAACCTTGCTTGTTCATCACGGAAACGCTTCCGGGCCTCAGGGATCGGCTGGATTGGCATAAGCCCCTTCCCTGGATTTTCATATTTGATGTTCCTGACTGTTTTGCTGATCACTCGATTATCTAGACCTGGATGCCGCTTTGCCTGGTGTCGCGCAACTTGATTTCGCCTCTTAGCAGCATAATTAAAATGTCCGCACTGGAACAAGATAATCTCCTTTGAGTGTTTGTCCATCCAGTGGTGTCTACACTTGGGAAAACTTCCCAAAAATGTCCCACATCCCTCAGCAGGGCAGGTCATACCTCCCTCGATCCACTGCGGTCGTAAATCATAGTCTAATGTAGCCATCTCCTCCTCACTTACCAGAATGTCTAATATGTCCATGAAGGCTACCTATCAAAATAATTGTACAACTAATATTAGTTTTTATTTTCAAAACAAATCAATTATGCCAAGGCAATATCAGAGTATAGGAATAGGGCCCAACAGTCCAGCTGTTTTATAAATATTCCAACTCTTTTATATTACCATGAAATAATAGATAAAACAAATTTCCAAATGTTAATTACAGAAATTTTTAAATTACAAATTATGACAGATAATATTTAGAAAAATATGTAACTTTCAAATAACAGATAATTTTGAAAAATTTACTTATCTGAAATAACTTTGAATAATGTTATGGTGAGTAGATCTCTCTGGGTTTAATTGTTCTCCCAGCTCTTGTTTTTACAGGAGATCTTTGATCAGGTTGCACCAAAGGACTATTTGGAAGTGGTTCTGCTATTTCGCTCAAAGTTCCATCAGAAGTTTGGTTTTCATGATCTTCTAACCAATAGACTGGAGGTTGTCTCCCTTGGAATGGTTTCAAATGATCCACATGGACAGTTATTGGGGTACTTTCAGAGTTTAACTGGATTTCATAAGTAACATCTGAAATTTTCTGAATAATGAGATATGGACCCGTCCAACCCTGACCTAATTTATTTGACATTGCTGGTAAATACCATCTCCAAACCCATTCACCTGGTTCAAATTCCCTAGGTTTTAACCCTTTATCATAATAATGTGTCTGTCTCTGAGCAGCTATACCTAAATTCTGATATGCAAACTCAAACGCATTGTTCATTGACACTTCTAACCATTTTACATACATTGAAGGACACAGTTTCCCAGGATTTGCTGGTGGTATCCCGACCATGATATCTAAAGGGCATGAAATTTCCCGACCCAACATAAGCAAGTTTGGAGTACACTTTGTACTTATATGAGGGGTTGCACGATATGCCATCATGAGGTAAGGTAAATGGTCATCCCAGTCATCTTTATTTTCATTGACAAAGGCAGACAACATGGCAATCAGAGTTCTATTAAAACGCTCAACAAGGCCATCAGATTGTGGTCTATATGGAGTGGTTCTAGTTTTCTCCATACCTAGAAGTTTACAAAGTTCAGAAAATAATTCACTCTCAAATTCTCTCCCCTGATCAGTATGAATTTGATTTGGAACGCCAAAATGTGAAATAAATTCAGTAGCAAGTTTGTCAGCAACTGTAAGGGCAGTATGATCAGAAACAGCATATGCTTCTTTCCATTTTGAAAAATAGTCACCTACAACAATGATATACTCATTTCCATTACTGGTTGTAGGTAAACCACCTAAAATATCTATTGCAATTCTGTCTAATGGTTTTGTAGATTGAAGGACAGAAGATTGAAGTGGGGATCTTCCAAACCCTGGACCTGGTTTTCTACATGCACAAAGATCACATGATTGACACCATAATTTAACATCATTTGACAAGCCAGGCCAATAGAACCTTCTCTTGACAGATTCGTATGTTTAATCTCTCCCTAAATGACCTGAAATTCTGGAATTATGTAGGGATTCCAAAATCTTTTCTCTCATAATTTGCGGGGCAACAATCTGAAAAATGGTATGACCCTGTGGATCTTTTTCACTCACTCTGTATAAAATTTCATCAGAACCGATTTCAAACTCTTCCCACATTTGACATAAAGTTCGAATTTCATTGGAAAATGAACCAATAGTTTGTCTGTTTGGTTTACTGACTTGTTCAGTTTTGAGTTGTTTGAATTTACCAATGTTTGTACCTTCGTTTTGCCATTCTTTTATTTGAGCAGGACCCCAACTTTCAACCCAATTTGATACTTCAGGAGTATTGTCATCGGCTTGGACAGGATATATTCCCTGATCAGAATACTTAAATTCTTCTTTAAGGAATTCTCCTTTTTCCGCCTCAACCTCCGAAGTCAAATTTTCACTACCTAACATAGATTTATGAAATTTTGAATCACAATCGGGGCAATTTTCTCTTGTACATTTACGCTTGACTGGAATTCTGGACAACCCATCAGCATTTCTATGCTGAGTACCTTGACGAAGATTTATGTCAAAATCAAACATATCAATAATGCTTATCCATCGAGCAATCATTCCCTCAGGATTTTTGAAATTTTTAAGCCATTTGAGTGAAGCATGATCGGTTCGAATCAAAAATTTCTGACCAAACAAGTAATTTCTGAAATGTTTCAAAAACACTACAATAGCCAAAAGTTCTTTGTGGGTAGTACAGTATTTTCTTTGAGAGTTTTGTAATGAAACACTGGCATATGCTATAACTCTTTCTTCTCCATCTTGTATTTGAGATAACACACCACCCAACCCAGTTTCACTGGCATCTGTGTCAAGTATGAATTTACCATTTGCAGTAGGGTAGGCCAAAATTGGGGCAGAGGTCAATAATGTCTTCAGCTCATTAAAAGCTTTTTGACAATTATCATCCCATTTAAACCTTTTGTTTTCCCTAGTGAGTTGACTCAATGGAGATGCTATGGTTGAAAAATTTGGAATAAATTTCCGATAATAACCAGCTGTACCTAAAAGTGATCTGATTTCAGTGACATTTGTTGGAATAGGCCAATTTTGAACTGCATTTATTTTCTTTGGATCACAGCTGATTCCAGCTTTTGAAACTCTGTGGCCCAAATATGAAACTTCAGTTTGAAACAGAGAACACTTTTTGGGTTTGAGTTTCAGGTTTGCTTTTCGAAAACACTCAAAAACTTCTCTAAGATTTCTCAATGCAATTTCAAATGTATTGCCAAAAACTATGACATCATCCAAATAACATAAGCATCTTGTCCAATTGAGTCCCCCTAACACCAAATTCATAAGGCGTGAAAAAGTCGCAGGGGCATTGCATAACCCAAAAGGCATAACATTGAAATGATACAATCCCCTGTGAGTAGTAAAAGCAGTTTTGTTCTTATCTGACTCTTTCAATGGACATTGCCAATACCCACTAGCCAAATCTAATGTGGAAAACCATTGTGCACCTGATAATGCATCAAGCGCATCATCTATTCTGTTCAAGGGATAGGCATCCTTCTTTGTAATGGAATTTAATTTGCGAAAATCTATGCAAAATCTGGTAGACCCATCTGATTTTGTAACCAAAACAACAGGAGCAGACCATGGACTATTACTTGGCTCTATTATTTCTTGTTCAAGCATTTTATCAAGTTCTTGTTCTACAATTTCTTTCTGTTTTGGGGATAATCTCCGAGGAGGTATTTTAATGGGACCTTCACACCCGGTATCTATGCTATGTTCTACCAAATCAGTTTGACCCAGTTTTCCATCAGGTTTCATAAAAATGTCTTCAAACTCAAGCAACAAACTCTCAATTTTCTTTTTCTCTTTCCCATTTAATTGATTGGAGCTTTTGTCTTATAAAATAGCCAAATGTTCGGGAAGTTTTGAACTTTTTGTTTGAGTTTTAGAATGAGGCTCTACTTGATGCACACTCTCAACTGGTTCTAGATCAGCTATGCAAGTATTTCTGTTGATTTTAACTGACCTGTTTGTTAGATTGAGAAGGGAGATAACTATTTTCTCCTTCTTAGGATCAACTAATGTTTTTGCCATTAACAGACCATTGACATTGACAATTTGTTTAGGTTCAACCAACCCATAATTGGTACCAAGTTTCCCTTGAATATACCCTGTACAACAAAATTCTGTGTCAGGAGGTATTTTAATCGTATCACTGAGTCTTATTCTGGCACATCTAAACAAAGTTTTAGGGTTTTCAGAAAGAGGGAAATTTTGTTTACCTATTTTCAAGGTCTCATTTTGGAAGTTTACAACTCCTTTATATTTCTTTAGGAAATCCACTCCCAATATACTAATATCACCCTCCAACTTCCCTACAAGCATTTGTTGTTCAAAAACAGTATCTGAGTCACACAAACTAAATGAAAAATTTGACATTCCTAGTATTGGGATAGATTCACCTTTCGCACACAACAGTGTTTTATTTACACTTTTCATCTGCTTAGGTTTTATCTTCCCAGATAACATGTCAAATATGTCTTCATCCAGGATAGTAACTACAGAACCAGTATCAACCGGAAAACTCATTTGAACATCACCTATCTTAGCTTCAATAAACAAGCAACTTGGTTTTATGGTGTTCAATGTCATCATTGGCCTATTGGTAAATTTGTCAATTTCACCAGTTTTAAGGGCTGAATTGTCGGCCTCGAATCCAACCCGACCTAGTTTCCCGAATTTTTATTTGCATTGACTGAGTTAGAAGGAGCATTTTGATTCCGTTGATAGGGTTTTGATGGACATTTCCAATGAGGATGATCCATTTTCTGACAATATTTGCATTTGAATTTTCTTTCATTTTTCAGGGATCTAATTTCAGATGTGATTTGATTCATCATTTTTCCCATTTCTTCAGATATAATGGTAGCCAAATCTTTTTCAGAAATTTCAGGAGATTTCTTATTTTCAGAAACTACATGAACATTTTCCAGAAGTCTCTCATCACTTGCATTAGGCTTCCTGAGAATTGTCTTAGGCCCATCAAAAGCCTCATACCCAACAGCCAAAGTGATTGCATCATCGACACTTCTTGGATGTCTAAACTGAACATGTTTCTTGATTTCTGTGTTATTCAAACCTGAAATAAACTGATCAATTACATAAGTTTCCCTAGCAACTCGATCCAACTGAGGGTAGGCTTTTGCAGCAAGGTGTTTTAATGCATAACCAAATTCTGGTATTGTTTCAGTGTCTACGCGTTTGCGATTTTTGAATTGACATCTATATGCAGCTTCGCGTCCCGGAGGATTAAACCTTTGCATGAGAACACGCTTAATGTCATCAAATTCTCTGATATTTCCAGGGTCTAAATCTCTAAACACTTGTTGAGCATCCCCCTTTAAACTAATAGCTAGCTGCTGTGCTTTTTCAGCACTGGTCCAGCCATTGTACATAGAAACCCATTCAAAATGTTGTAAATAAATTTCTAGATCTGATGTACCATCATAAGTTTGTGGTTCTTTTTCTTTTCTTGCAAGTCTGGATGATCTAGAAAAATTACCATGATCAGATAACTCTTGGGGCATTGTTTGCATATGTAAGCGCGTAGGTGTTACTCCCCTTGATTGCGTTTCATACGTGTTGAACTGGCGCGCACGCTGCGGCAATACGTTTTTCTGATTTATTTCACCCCTTACTTGGGAACCCCCATGTAAATGGGATGAATGTAGGGACCTCTGTGTGGGCAGAGATGTAACAGAGTGTCCTTGATCACCAGGTTGTAAAAACCTTTCGTTACCCAAGGTATCTCTTAAACTCTGCGGGGCATGTGTGCGTGGTATGTCTCTAGAGTGATCTGAGTCAAAGTGCACCCGTGCAGGGATTTTTGGCAAAGTATTTTGACTGTCCGAAATGAGTGGAGTGCTGGTAAAAATATTTGGTTTTTGTTTCTGAATTCCACTTGTAACTGGAGTTTCATTTGCATTTCCAACACCAAAGTTCCGAAATTCTGTTTCTGAAATTGATTGATCTTGTTGTAAATTTTCATTGTCATGTTCCGAAAATTCCGAAAGTTCAGGAAACATTTCTCTAAGTTCTTTTCTAACATCTTCTCTAAACTTTTCTGTATCGGGTACACTCCAACCACTCTTTGTTTTTATTGTAGTGCAAGTTGGTTTTGGTTCAGGGGAATCTAAGTCATATTGTAACAAACAACTTTCATTGACAAGGTCACCTGTGAATGGACTATGGCTATCTTTAAATGACATTGACCTAGTTTCGTCTATTGTTTGATGCTTTGTGTGAACAGGTGCGATGTAACTCTCGCCAGCTTGAGAAGCGCATGCTGCACGATCTTGATACGACTCAGCACTTTTACCTGTACGACTAGAAACACGTGGACTTTTCCATAACATGTCTGAATCAGCAAAATACTGTTTAGATTGACCCTCGGGTTCTCTACAAAAATCTTCGGGTTTTGCTAAACCGTTTGAATACGGAAAATGAGACATTTTAACTCTGAAAACGAGTAGTTTATTGGAACAGATTATAACAAAACAGCTGACACTGAATGTGCGTGGGCGTGAAATACACAAATGGTTTTACTAATAACCCTGTAATAGCTCTTTATGTACATGTACGAGTTCGAAAAGCCAAATACAGTGTGCTCAAATCCTAGGTAGACAGCACCATTTTTCTGTAATAGGAGTAAACTTTAGAACACCATTTTCATTAGTGGTTCTAGAATATTTTTTTTTTGTACACTCTCCTATAATTTCATGTTTATTATTTCCCAGGTTCTTATTTTGATTTGAGATTCTGCTTGGTCTTATTTCCGAACTTATTTGTACCTTAATTCAACACCTCATGTCAGTCGTAATGAACACACCAGTTCCAACAAACAACAAAATTTATTAACCTTTGTATAGACAAACAAAAAAAATATAGTATAAAAAAAATAACAACTGTAAATTCTTGCCTTGTCAAAAAAAATCCCAACAACCGTATAAAAATCACCCCCCAACCTAGCGTACGGAAACGCTAGCCCAACCTAGCCGGGGGGAAAAGGCCTAGGGTAATTTAGAAAAACCCCTTATTTATTTAAGAATACCTTAAAACCTATCTCCTAGCTTTTAGAATTATGGCCTAATAAATTTAACAGGAGCAATAGACGACGACAATTTAGTCAAAATGCCTAATATCTTAACATAATTTCTAAGGGTGCAACCTGTTAAATACCTAATAAACCTTTATTAAAGTGAGAGAACTTACAGCAAGTTAATGCTTTCCAAGATTCCCCACGTGTCTAACAGTTACACGGGTTTATATACTCTTTGGAAACAATAGAATCTTTAACTTGAAATCTAGTGAATACACCCCAAGGGTATGAACTTTGACTGAAATTAGTAACACCCAAAAGGTTAACTTCCGTATTGATAGCCAATGAGAATTTAGATCATCAAACATAAACATTTACCCGTAAGATTTGATGGAAGCAACACGTGCTATTAAGGTTTGTAAATATAAACAAAATAATATGGGGGATAAGGCAGTATACCAATATATGCATGAAAACATAAATAACGACATTACATTTAAAATACAAGGCATAAATGCATATAACAAAATTCATTCCTGCTACATACTGAATTAAAAGTATGTTTACTTCATAATTTAAAATTATTACATAATACAGTGCAAACCTAAGGGCAGGTGGGCATAATGTTTACCAAAATTGATGCCTTTATATCTTAAGTTATTACAGCAAGAAAAAAAACCCACATGGTAGCATACATGTTAACCGACTGTGATGAAAAAGAGGGAGATTCAGATCATTGTGCACATTGTTTTACGCATCGATTTAAGAAAATATATATGTAAATATGGCCTAAAATGAACACTACATTTACAATATTATAATTAAAATCAAATATTAACTGCAATGAAATAGAAAAAAAAAAAAAAAACATTTGACATAAATTATACTAATATTTTTCATGCTCATATCACTTTGGTTTTGATTGGCTGCTTAATTTAACCTTTTGAAGAGTGATCTATGTTGATATATCCTGGAAGCAATAATTGTGAATGTTCATTCAGTAATCAAATACAGCAAATGATGACATTATTTAATTCAGATCTAAAACTAGTTCCTTTTTTTCGTAAGAAAAAAACATATTTCCTGCAATGACAGAAAACGAAAGTAGAGATGCAAAAAAAAAAGTATTAAATGAAAGCTGATTCTTTACTTTACTCTCATGAATGAGTTTCATCCAGTTCTAGTATACTATATCCCCTTTTTCTTGGTGGGGATGACAACGAAATTTGATGTAACTAATGTTTGCACCTGTCTTTGTCAAACATGTGCTTGAGATCTGAGTAAACATCGGTTAAAATAAACGTTTGTATGCTCCCAGTTCAAATCAAGCAATATCTAATAAGATTTTATGATGAATGGCTTTAAAAAGGCTACCCAAGCGAACCAAACATTGTTTTTTTTAGAAAATCGGTAGATTTACGAATAAAAGCGGTAGGCGGGAGATGGAGTAAAAAAGCGGTAGACTTCCACCTTAAGCGGTAGAGTTAACATGTATGTTGGTAGATTTCTTGTAATATTTATATCATTTCTGAGAACATTGAAGCATGTCCAAAGTATAAGCCGAGACTGATTGTTAAGGCAGTAGTTATTTTAAAATGCTTGACATCATATGATGTACAGAATTAATAAATGCTTTACCAGGAAAAACTCAAAGAGTGTGAGCAGTCGGTTCGTAAATATGAACAGGAAGTGGACAGCTTGACCTTCCGAAATCAGCAGTTGTCAACAAGAGTACTGATTCTCCAAGAAGAACTTGATGAAGCTGAAGCCAACAAAAAGAAACACAAGGTCCAATTTCACAACATGAAGATTGATGTGTTTGGAAGTTACATTTTTAATCAAATTACCTGATCTGTAGTGTTGAAAGAAAGTTAACTGAAATACTGTACATTGTAGATACATACCTGTTACCAATAAACGAGAACTAGCATTACATGTACCATGCATAGTAGAGTTAAAATATAATACAGTCAAACCTCGTTATCTCGAACTTGATGGGACCGAGAAAAAATTTCGAGATATCCGAGGATTCAAGATATCGAGGGTAAAATACTTAAAGAATATGTAGTTGGGAATCACTTCGACATATCCATGGTATTCGAGATATCTGTGTTCGAGATACCGAAGTTCAACTGTACATAATCTTTAAAAAAAAATTTCTATTTAAATTAACTCATTAAATTTAGAACACAATATGTCAATTTAAATTTGAAAATGAAGTATATATGAAGAGTAGGTAAATAATGACATTATCTGATTTCAGCATAAACATGATGCGAGCCCGGTAAATCTTCCATCTCCTTCTTCAGTGTACAATGAAGAACTCATGAACAAGATACAGGAGAATGAAAGGCTTCATAAACAGGTCACCATAAATACTGTAGATTGGCAAATAATCAAGATGGCTTTAATTTCACTATGTTCGTGATTTATCATTTTTCCGCGAAATTAAACCCATCGTGAATGGTATTGTTAGTTTTTAGAAACGTTTAAATGCTTATACAAAATTAGAATTAATTTCTTGCAGTGTGAAATTAAAACAATTGCGATTGGTACTTTTTGAGAAATCGTGAAATTTTAACACTGTGGAATTAAAACGACTTACAGTATCACTCCAAAAATAAACAGGTCACCATAAATATCCCTCCAAAAATAAACAGGTTACTATGAATATCCCTAACAAAATAAACAGGACACCATGATATCCCATAAATATTGAGTATAGTGGAGTTTTTCAGTATTTTGTCTATGCAGAGGGCAGAGAGTAACCAGAAGTACCAGAGTCGATTGGAGGAGCTAGAGAAATTAGTCAAGGACTATGAGAAGAAATTCAGTCAGCACCAAGAAGTATTAGATAACACAGTACAGATGGACAAAGCCCAGATAGACAAATTACAGGAGGAAAAAGCCATGCTGGAGGTAATACATGGGGGAGGGGGGTGTCAAAGAAGGGTGGCTTATGTGGAAATGAAAAAAAAAAATATTCTAATTAGAATTAAGGTAAAAGCAAGGTTAATGTTAATGTTAAATAAAGCATAATGGGTAGCTCAACTGTATACACATGTTAACAGTTGAGCTACCCATTATAGTTTACTGTTTGTACACTTAAAGATGTATATCTGATTTTTTTTTTATCTCAGACAATTTATCACCATCTATTATTTACAAATGTACAGTGTAAAATTTCTCAATTTACGAAAATTACACACTCTAGTTTTTATCTGTTCCAGAGAAAAAGAAATTGGAAGATTTAATTTAAAAAATTATTATTGTGGTTCCACAATAATGACTGCTGATAATGCACACATGTACACTAAATAGTTTTTCTTCAATCGTAAACCTGAGATTTCAGAAGTGCATATTAGAAAGCTGATTAATTTGATGGAATCAGGGTACAAGAGCAGAAGAGCAGTGTTAAAAACAGTCTACTTAAATGAATAAACCAAATTTTTTTTTTACATGGTATGAGGTAAATAGGTGGTAAAACTAAAATTCTACTAGTAAACAAAAACAAGATTTTTACCTCATCACATGTTTGAAAGGTCTCATGTTCTTTTTCAATAGATGTTTATGCTGATTATTCACAAGTTTTTTTTGCAAGCAGAGAATAATTTCTTTGATTACAACTTAGGCACGAGACATGTGATAAGTGGAAAGAATATTTTTAGTCATTTGAACATATGATAAACAGATCTAGTCGATAGTATCCATGTATTACAAAAAATACTTAGCACATGTGGACCATACATCTTTACACATGAAATGTTATGGCATTATGAGAGATATCCATTATGTCATTTTTGTGTATATGTATACTGTATACATTTTCGATCCTTTCGCCCTCGTCGCATTTGGGCGAATTTAAAATGGGGCGAATTCAAAGACGGCACTATCTCTTGAACAGAACTGTGTCTGGGCGAATTCAAAATGGGGCAAAATTGTTTGCAGGTGTGACGGGACGAAAATAAGATAGGGCGAAAAATAACCCTGTATACAGTATTCTGCCTAACTTTTTTATTGGTTCCTGCAGGTCAAGTGTCAGACAATGGAGAAGGAAATCAAAACCTGCAGGTCATGGACAGACATTGCGTAAGAATTCTAACCATCGAATATAGATGTGACATTTTAGTTCTAATAATTACAAATTAAGGGTACATGTTAGTCATACAGCAATATGATTTTTATAGGAACAAATCAAAGCATTGATATACTAAGAGTAATTGCCATTATTTAAAATCATAAAAGTCAATTACTCATATTCAACTGCAAAGATGTGTGTAAAAAAATCTTAAAAATTAAGAAAAACAAAGAACTGATAGTGTGAATTTATTATATTTTTAATTGTGTTTTCATATACCTGGAGAGAACCATGTGTACATGTATCATTGTATTTGTAGGGAGAACCAGTTGAAGACAGTACAGTTCCATTTACAAAGACAATTAGAGCAGGCCAACAAAATCATTGCAGACAAGCTGCCTTTCATTGACACAAGTAGGATAGACTCTTGTTTTTCCTTAAAAATAAATCCACAGGGTTGTGCATAAGACATGGGGGTCAGGGAATTTCCCTGCCTTTAATGACATAATCTTCCAGTTATCCTGGCATTGCCCCTCTACTCCTACAAGGGGAGTAACCCAAGAAATCCTATTTTTAAATGTCCCCTTCTATATAATTCTTATGGACAACCCTAAATCCACATTATGGATACATTTAACAGCTTATGTTAAAATAAGTCATAGTGATTCATTTTTGTGCATGTTGCATGAATCTCGTAGAAAAATATTTTTTATGTATGTTGAGTTACTTTCTCTAAATTATTATTGTTTAATAGTTAAAAGTATATATTTTTGGACAAAAATTATGTTATTATCCAGAAAACAGAGATCTTAATTCTATTTAAAAATTCAATACTCGAGTATTTTTCTTCATATTATTTATTAAATATTAAATAATTCATTTACCGTATTTATTTTCAAAACACCCCTTTTTAAAATCCAGGGCTGTTTTCCTGATCATAGAATCTAGCCTAGCTGTTAAGTTAGACATGTTAGATATCTAGATTGTATTAAACAATAAAATGCTTTCCTCGGTTGTTAGTACAGTAATTAACATTGCAGCTGCTGCAGAAGAAATACATAACCCGCTAAACGGGTTATGTAAATTTTTTCTGCAATAGCTGCGACGTTAACTCTTGTATCAAAAGATTCTAGGAGCTATGTAGAGCTACTACGATCTTGAACAGTACAGCTCTGCAATCACCTACGAAACTATATCTACAACTTACCTTGCACATTTTACAGTTGGGCTTTGATGGACTAGTTTCACATGGGCAGTTTTTATAACACAGCTTGCAGAACTGAAAAGGATTTTTCTTTTTTTATCTTCTTAGCTTATATATTTATAATTTAAAGTTTAAAAGTTTGCATTCCTTTTAGACAGCGACTTCACCATTTCATATAACAACTGCAACAAAACTATTTCAATGACAATTTAAATTCCGTTTATACAGACTTAAATGCTTAAAATCACAAATTATTTCCTGGTTCCTCTGCATTTCACAAACTTTGTCCTACCTTGCAGTATTCAGTGTCCACAAACTGAACCTTTCGCATAATCTACTTTTTTTTGATCAACCTTCTCTTCCTCGTTGCTTGATTCTGCAGCCAAAGAAAGTGAAAACAGAGCTAGGAAACCCAACAAAACCAAGTAGCGTGTGTTAAGCTTCATTCTTCTTTAAATCAACTTTAATGTCTTTGCCTGTCACTATAGTCAATGTTGTGACGTGTACCTTGTGCTTCCTTTTCCGGGATTAGAAGAGGGGAAATTCGGAAGGCTAAGATTTTTAGATATTATCATTGGGTTTGGTTTTTTATTTCCTTTTTTTTTTTACCTTTCAGTACTTATGAATAATTAATTTAGGTAGAAAACACTACTGGGATTGTGAAAAATATGTGTTTTCAAAGTAGAGTTTTACGTTTTTTTTAAATACTTTTGTGAAGTCTTTTATGACTATTTACAGATATTAGCCCTTTCAATTCAACATGGCTGACCATGAATTAGATGCACTAGAGAACAGATTAGATATAATTGAAATAAGGTGTTTGGAAGCTCAGAGAAAGATGCATTTTATCCCAAGGTACGTCTCAACTTGGGGAGCTTTAAAGTAACTTTGATGCATTGTGGCATTTGACTGTATGCAATTATTATTTGATTTATTTATAATTTTGACATTTTTTAAGATAAAATAATATTGAAATAAAATTGCAAGCAACCAATTAAAATAGCTTAATTAAGCTTTGCCTTATTTAATTTTGTATAGCTAAATCAAGAGATTTTGTTGGACCTGATATTATTACGAATAATGTGGTGGTATTAGTTTTATATAATCATAATTATGATAATGACAGGTCCAGCACAATACCCTGGTAAAGGTATATACCTTGATAAAGCTACAAATGCATATAGCTTTATTAAGGTTTTACAAATACCTTGATCAAGGTATTTTATGTAATGAAAAATACAAAAAAGAAATAATATCAGTAAGAAAGCAAACACCACCTTAGGCTTCTTAAGACAGAATCTCCGAAATGTCCCAGAGCAATGCAGAAAAACCGCATATACATGTATATCCCTTTTTAGATCCATCATGGAATATGGAGCTACTATCTGGAATCCATACCTCAAAGGGGATATTGATAAAATTAGAAAAGATACAAAACAGAGCCATAAGATTTTTTAAAAAGGAATACAGCAACAGGAACCCGGGAGCAATAACATCATGAGAAAGAGCCTCGACATTGACACCCTTAAGGAAAGAAGAACAAGCCTGAGACTTACACTCATGTACAAAGTGGTTGAGGGGTTGGTGCCATCATTGCCTCCTCACTCATTCATAACAAAGGCCAAACCCAAACACCAAATTAAACCAGGACATTTCAGGGACCACCATACAACAAATATAGTCCAGAAACATGTGTGTAACAACAGCAAAGGCTTAGTCATACCCACCAGCAGAACACCACAATATTAACCCTCATTTTTTTGTGGACACGTGCATACACTGGAATCACCTACCGGACTCAATCGTGCGTGCAAAAACTACAGGAATTTAAGACTGCCCTACAGGAACATCGACGCCTGCAATAACATCCGGCGCTCTCTCTACTGTTGTAAAAAGCCATAACTGGATTCTACAATTTACAGATACAGATACAGACAGAGAAAAAAATCCTAAAAAAATAAATACTGATAGTCGAGTTCTGAGTTGTTGTCAGTAAATTCACTCATGCATGTAAACTACTCAAACACAAAGAAATCAGTATAAAAGCATGTCGTGTGAGGAGACGTTCTTTTATGCTGTCTTTTTGATACCTGAGTACTTTTCAGGTTCGAGTGAACACACTGACCACAACTCATAATTCGACTTTTAAATTTAATTTTTTAAGATTTTTTTTGGTAATTTCATTACATAAAATACCTTGATCAAGGTATTTGTAATACCTTGATAAAGCTATACATGTATAGTTTTATCAAGCTATATACCTTTATCGGGGTATTGTGCTTGACCTGAATGAAGTACCAAAACATTTATCAGGTTGGGCACAGCCCAAAAAAGGGTCTTTGAACTCCCATCAATCTCCCATATTAGAGATGGTATTTACTGACTATTTGGAAGAGTAAAGTCGTTAATTCCATGGATTGGCATGAAATGGCGCATAATTTTAACCCATGTGGAATATAATATAGGTATTTATTGGTGTTCTTAATGAAAAAATCCGTAATTCATCGTGGAATTTTTTGCAAAGAGTTGTTCAAATATTTGACAAGATTTTCTAGTACATTAACCAGTGCAATATTTCTCCATTTTTACTTAAAAAGAAAAATCCCCTTCTTCCCCAACGACGTTGCACTTGTAAATTGTGTTGCTTACTTTCTATTTCAATCTTCTGGGCAACCAATCAAATAATGCAAACCAATAAATTCGATGAATGATGTTCTTTCTTTAACATGGTTTAAAGTCGGATTTAACTACAGAGGCACATAAGTGTTAATTTTAAATTAGGAAATAAAAAGAAAAATAAGTTTTTGCTTTTATTTCCTTTCATTTTGTACGCAATGGCATTATACTTTTTATAAGAGTAGGATATACAGTGAGATATACAGTGAGATTATGATATAATTATTGTTTTAAAACGATGCACTTTGAATAAAAACAAGAATTGCAACTGTCACTGAATTTGTAAATCTTTTATTTAAAATCATTTATTAAATATATTAAATTCATCATTAATATGCATATTAAGAAAAGGTCACATGGAATTTGCAACTTATCCTAAAAGAAAAAAATAACAACAAATATTACATTCAAGTGTACAAAATTAAATTTTATAGCAGTAAGTGCCCACCATACCAGTAAATTATTAGGAGCTCGTGTTTAACAGGCTTTTATGAAAATAGATATTGACGAAGATCCAAAGAGCGATTGAAAGTTAACTTCAAAAGAGTTAAACCACTGGACAAAATAGAATTTTTATCCAACTATAGACACAATCATTTTTTTTTTTTTGATTGATTGAGCAAGAAGTTCTGCTGTTACGAACAACTATAGGTATCTTTTTTACAAAGTTAAGCAGAAATTTCACCCGGAAAATTGATCGAACTATGCAAGGAATATGTTTACTAAAATTCCCTGATGCCTATGCAAATGCACCTTTGCTTTTTTGGATTCGAATAGAAAAGACTACCATTTGGTCAGTATATTTCATCTCTGATATGGGAGACTGACCACCAAACAGAAGTAAATGACCGTTTGATGGGCTGTGCGCAACCTGTTTTTATGTCAGTAGTGCCATTGAATGACCATGATGACAAGTTAGAATAATCTAACCAAATCTTACTAAATATATCAAAACCAATTCAACAAATATAGTCAAATTTGGACTAGTGCTTTATGAAGTTTATTAGTCCGACACATTTTTTACTTGCCTTGGACTTGCAGCTAATTCCAAACCCTGATTATAAATAAACACCATATTAATGATAATCATAGTAAACCTTTTTGAGCTTGTATGTACCTTCAAACCATAATATATCTTGATAAATAAAATAATATTCTACACATTTTCTCATTGTTTCATATTTACTAGCTGCCATACTCTCTGAATTGTTCACAGTATATATGTCACTTAGATTAGAATTATCTCCCCCTATAGTAAGTTGTGTGACTTGTATCACTGTTGAGTGTTGATGTTATATTGTACCTTTACTGTAGTGTGTGCATGATGAACATATTGTTGTATATGTACTTTTTTTCTTTTGATCTGTGCAGGACAAAAAGAGGGCAGATGAGGTAGTTACGATGTTTATCTGCTAGATACATTTATACTACTATATATACTCACAGTTATGTGTTTGATTTTCTGTGTTTTTGAGATAATATATATTGTACATATATGCACTTGCAAAGTTCATATACTTAGTGTATCACTTTTTCACATAACCGGGTGGGGTATTGAAGATTTTATATATTATTTATTTATTCACTTTTGACCAATATTGCAATGGTACTTTATCTATATTAGAAATCCCATTTATATGTACAATAAAACTTGTCTGTAGGGACTTTAGTTACAAGGATTTTCCATAATGAATAAATCAGAATAATTCACTTCTTTTGCTTTGGAGACTATTCAACAAATATGGGTTTCTTTTCTTTTTTTTCTGTCAAGGTAATCCTTAATATTAGTTTTTTTGTTTTGTTTTGTTTTGTGTTTCATTATTATTATTTTTTTTTTTGTCTCTAGAAAACACTGAATTGCTAGCAGACCTAGGCAATATGGGCCCTTATACAGTTGCTCCCAGAAATTCCTTGTATGAAAGTTGAATTGTACATGTATTTGGATTTAGGGCTGATTGTTGTTATATGTCTAATCTTTGATAGGAATCTGTAAAAACAGTCATTAAATAGAATAAAGTCATATTAGTTATTGCACTTGACAATATCAGTTAGTAACTATATTTATTTTCATTTTTGCAAAACAAGATAATTATGAAAAATGAATGTCCCCAGCAAGGCCCAATTGAAATAGGGACAAATTAACAATGACTTTCGTCTAATGACTGTTCATACATGGTCATGACACTACTGTTGTGGCCAAGAGTATGTTTCTAGTTGTCTTTTACCAAGATATGGACTAGAAAAGAATTTAATATACATTTCTAACACAGATGACCTTGACCCAGTCAATATAACCTCTGTCTCTAAATTATGTTTGTGCTAAATGTGAAGTTTCCATGTTGTTTACTTGACATGCATCAGAAGTTTTGACTTAATGTTGAGTGAAGTTAAAATTACAAACAGACAAAGACACAGAAATGGTGACTGATTCACTTAAAATAGATACTTGCCAACTCAAGGGCATACAAAGTAGAAGTATGATAAACAGATGGTGGAATTCTAGAAAACATAATCCAAGAAGCTGTCAACTCAGGATGATGCAGTGTACTGATTTAAAGGGAAAAAAACCATTCATGTTTGAAAATGTTTCTTTTTCAAGGCATTTGATAAAGTTCTTTTATTTAATTTAGTCTCTAACCATGCCTCCTGTCAGATGGCATAATTTTCACAACTTGAATCTTTGCATTTGTGCAACACTTCTATACAGACTTTTATGAAATAGCATGACTCTTTCTCTGTTTTCATGATAAATTCATATCTATGATTTAGATTAAAGATGAAAAAAAAATCTTGATATTATCAATAAGCTGTAAATCTTATCTAAAACATCCGATTACAGTTGTTTAATTTCAATAAATTTAAAGTTAGACATATTAGATGGCATAGAGACATCAAAACTATAGCCAGCGTCAAGTCATGCCATCATAAATTTACATTTTATATGTATTATAGATTCTTCACAATGAAAGGCCCCAAACAGCACAGCTCTTCTGTAAAATTAAAAATGTTCTCACAAAACTCACAAAAGCGAAGGATTTCAGCAATGATGACAGCAATACACATTGGACTAAATATGTAATTATTTGATAGATTTCTGTCTAGTCCATACTTACTGTTTATAGCTTTTAATGGTTTCAGTGCATAGAAAAACTTGCCAACATTCAAGAAAAGATTTTTACTGCAACCAAAAATAAGAAGAGGATATCTGAGATTTACGGAAAATGTAAGAAAATCAGTACACTGTAATTTGATTATTTATTATAATAGTACAGTTTTATTTGCTTATATGTAATATAGATGAACCTTATGTCTATTAGATAAGAAATACAGTGAAACCAGGGGTTGAAATTTTTCTGGAAAATCCACTAGCCCAGGGGCAACTGATCAGTTAAAATTTACTAGCCCAAATATCAAACTAACTAGCCCTACAATTTTCATGCAAAATGAAACATAACAAATTTAAGTGTCAAACGCTTTAGTGACAGGAACAATATCAAACTAACTAGCCCTACAATTTTCATGCAAAATGAAAACATAACAAATTTAAGTGTCAAACGCTTTAGTGACAGGAACAAATAAACTTAGTTCTCAGTCAAAAGAAACTAGCCTTAGCTGCCTACATAAAAAAGCTATGGTAAACTGACAATCGAGAAATTTTTTTGTTCTGCTAGTTCGAGGGACTATCATTACATTTAAATTATCTAGCCCAAGTCTTAAAATGACTAGCCCCGGGCGTCTGGCTACCGTATATTTCAACCCCTGGAAACTTGACTAATTGGGATGTTGTATATTCTGATATCTTGTCTAATACGATGGAAACTTAAAGTCCCTTTCAGTAAATTCAATTGTTTAAGATGTTGTCTAATCCAGAATTTTGCCTAATCTGGAATTTGCCTAATCTGGCCAATTTCTTTGGAACCAGTGGTGTCCAGATTAGACTAGTTTTACTGATCATGTATTGATTACCTTTTCCATACAAGTGTACCTTATTTACATATTAAATGACAGTACAGGATGTTCTGTAAATTACTCTGAAACATAAAAAGAATAAATAACAAGCTCAATATTCAAACTAATATTCTAGGCTTTATTTAATTATGACCTGATTGATGATTCAGTTCAATGGGTGTTTACAATATAATTTTCCTTCCCTGTTTCTTCAAAACTTATCATGAACTTAACAGGTAGAAGGACATATTATTTTCATACAATCATTGATTGATTTTGATATCATGTGTCAAAGTAAAGAAATGAGGATTGAAGGGGTCTTTCTAAATATAAACATTAAAAAACTCGGGTTGACCTGTACTTTCAAGTGATGGACAAGGGACGCTTTGGTAAGATGAAGGTAATTAATGACATGATTTGCTGGCATATTTTATTCAAAGCATATAAATTTTCCAGATAATGTGGTTAATCAGCAAATACCCGGTAATAGGGTTTACTTGTACTTTCTAATAATATACTTTTTTATTACATCCAGACAATCTTCATTTAAAAAAAATTGTAACGAATGTGGCCTTTTGTAAAAATGAAATAATAGATGTAGCCCTTTCATGAGATCTTTCCATATATAGATGTCAAGTCAATATATCTATGGATTGACCTCATGAAAGGGCTACATTTGTACAATATTTTCATTTTAATGTTTCCAGCCAAGGAAGTACAGAAGTATTTAGACCCAGCCTATACTGATGAAATGACAATGAGTGATGAAGCTAAGGAAGAAGTTATCATAGCAGGTAATCAGTGCTCCCAATTACTCCCAATAACTACATACTGTATATCATAAATCTATAGCAAGTACCGGTAATGACATATGTGTTACTCTCAATAGCTTCATACTGTATATCATAAGGTAATTGCATATACCGGTACATGTGTTACTCCTAATAACTACATACTGTATATCATAAATCTATAGCAGGGAATGGCTCATACATGTGTTACTCCCAATAACTACATACTGTATATCATATAAATCTATAGCAGGGAATGGCTCATACATGTGTTACTCCCAATAACTACTTACTGTATATCATAAATCTATATATAGCAGGTAATGACTCATACATGTGTTACTCCCAATAACTACATACTGTATATCATAAATCTATAGCAGGGAATGGCTCATACATGTGTTACTCCCAATAACTACATACTGTATATCGTAAATTTATAGCAGGGAATGGCTCATACATGTATTACTCCCAATAACTACATACTGTATATCATAAATCTATAGCAGGGAATGGCTCATACATGTGTTACTCTCAATATGAACATTGTATATACTGTATTGTTAAGTTGTAGATTTCAAGTAGGAAATTTGTTCTACTTCTATTTTTTCCAGTCCCCTGAGTCACTTATTTATAACTTTCACATGTCATGATTGTTTAGTAATGGAGATTTACTAATAAGTTATTCAAATCATAATGTAGGGCTAGTCCCCTTCTTATTACAAAATAATGGTCTTGTAGAGTAGGCTTTCCCCTCTAAAACTTTTCTTCCCAGAAAACTGGCTCTACAGTAGGATTTCCCCCATGCGTGGATCTAGAGTGGGGGTCGGGGGTGTCTGCAGTAACTGTGGCCTGTGGGGCAGGTGATGGTAGTATAGAACCAAACTTGTTAAACTGTGACCCCTGGGGCTAGGGATTTGGCATAGAATCAGTTTAGTTCAACTGTGGCCCCAGGGGCAGGGAATGTGGTACTCAAACTGGTTAAACTGTGGCCCCTGGGGAAGGAGATATGGTATAGAATCAAACTGGTTAAACTGTGTCCTCCTAGAGAAGGGGGTGAGGCTACAAAAGGACTTGAGACTTACAAAGAAAACAAAAATTGGGGGAAGAAAATTTTCAATTCATCTTCTCAAGATTTTCAAACTACAAATAATATTTGTTTGTATGTTTGTAAATATTTTCTTGTATCTGGATGTACTGTAGATTCAAGTTTATTCTAATCATTGACTTTGGGGCAAAATGAGATCACAAAGAGAATTTAAATTTTTTTTACCGGTACTCTGAAATGTATTACAAAAATATTTCCCCATCAAGGACTATCGTCCAAAATGGAAGCATGCTTAAAATAAGTAAAAAATGTTAAATCATGGTCCTTAGGAGAGGGATAGTGTCACAAAATTAGTTAATTTTTTTAAAAGAAAGATGGAAGTACATTTTAAAATCTTTTTCTTTTCTCAAGATTACAGGACAAGAAACTGTCAAATTATAATGCAAAGACAAGTCAGGGAAAAGAGGGAAGGGGGAGGGGTGCTGTCAATTCCTTATGTTCTAATTAATTTTATCCATAAAAATATACTTTGGGAAATATCTTCCCTTACTTTCAGTTCAGATTTGTAATTCATTGCAATTTGGACCAAGGGGCTCTCAAGTTTTAAAAAGGAGTTGATAAGTTTATAAAAAGAAAATCTTAACTGAGAAGAAAACTTGCAAAGTGAGTGACACTTAAGTGACTGTAAAGGCTCATGGACCTCCTTTTTTTGATTCAATAATATATATATATATATATATATATATATATATATATATATATATATATATATATATATATATATATATATATATATATATATATTAGGGGTGGCAATTTGTAACCGGTTAACTGATTACTTGGTCGGAACGATGGCAATCGGTTAGAAAATCTGTAATCAGTTTGTCGGAAAAAATAAAATTTATAAAAATTTGAACCTAATTTTCTTAAAATTCTTTCTTTTTTTTGGAAAAAAAAAATGTCTATAATCGTTAGAAATTCAGCGTTTTCACATATCCAAGCTGACTTGGATGTAATTATAGTTCTCCGGATTGAGATTGTATTGTAATTGGTCACTTTGTGTTTGAAGTGTTAATTAGTTAATTAACTGCAAATTTGTATGTTTTTTGCAGTTATCTATCGAATAAATTACTACACAAACTTTGTAAATTAATTAAGTTATGTATTTCAGACTTAGTATGGTGTCAGTGCTGAATGAACGTATGTGAAATCTGCTTTGGGAAAATAGCAATTATTTCTCAGTCATAATTCGTGGTTTTCTTAATTTTTTTCTAGTCTACATTGAAACTAAAATAAAATAGAGAAGCATGTGGGTTTTTTTTAAAATCAAGAATCAAGACAAATAAAATGATTTAACATCTAGATTTTATCAGTCTTCTTGTATATATGAATAGAGCTACTTAGGAAAAAAGTATGTACATCAAGAAAATGCGTATATTGATACGGTTAACCGGTTAATCGGTCGGAACGTCTTGCGGTTAACCGATTAGCAATTCTGTATTCGATTGCCATCCCTAATATATATATATATATATATATATATATATATATATATATATATATATATATATATATATATATATATATATATATATATATATATATATATATATATATATATATATATATATATATATTATTAGTTGTTCACTATTAATGTTGTTTGATGTTTAATAAAAAAGATTTTCTTTGATTTGACAGAGGAAGAATTTTTGAGGGGCCAAGCCAAACATTTGGAAATGATGGAAGAATTAAAGTCAACGTTGGACAGTGAACACCTTAAATGTAGAGTGAGATTAGAAAGTTTACAGAGATTACTCCTGCTTATTTTCCCTTGTATTTTTATTTTTCATACAATCCTGTATAAAACTGTAAAAAATACAAAATTTTTAAAGCATTAACTAAATACATATACATGTATATATAATGATTTTGTAAAGAATTTAGTCTGTTTTAGATTTTAAAGAATAAAGGACAAAAGTTTGAGCTCAACAGCAACAATGATTGAAATTTTTAATTTGAAATGTGAACCTTAAGGACATACGCAACGTAGTTTGAACTTTATTTTCTTTTTCCCTGGAGTTGAAGAGTTCCCATACTTAAAGGAATCGAGTGCTACATTTAATGTCTATATATGCTGTTGTACACTTCTTCTAGAATAAGTCTGGATAAACAAAACATCTAGAATATATGTTTAGTAATTTTTATATATTTTTCTTTGAATTATACAAGAATTTTCATTAATTGATACCTTTTCAAAACCCCTGTCTACGAACATCTGATGGCACCATAATCTTAAATTAAGAATATCTTGAAAAATTATCAGTAGGTAAGGTACGTTGCGTATGTCCTTAAATTGAGACAACAATATATTGCCAAAGAAAGAATGAATTTAGCAAAGTATCAAGTTATTTTCATTTATGGATTCAAGAAGTTAGTCAAATGAATATACATGTAACTTGCTAGTTCCAGTAACCTTGACTGTTAAATATGGCCTTAAATCATGATCATATTATACACACAATCAGCACAATTTATCAAAGTATTCAAAATCTACAGGGTACATTATATGTAAATGATTTATTTTACAGCTACTCCAAAGTTTACAGAAAAGTTTGAGGCCTTGAGTCATATTCAGATAAAACAGCAGGTAGGATTTCAAAGTACCCACCTGTGTGTAACTCAGAGATATATGACAATGAACGCATATGATTTTTAAAAGTGTAACTCAGAGATATTTGACAATGAACGCATACGATTTTTAAAAGTGTAACTCAGAGATATTTGACAATGAACGCATATGATTTTTAAAAGTGTAACTCAGAGATATTTGACAATGAACGCATATGATTTTTAAAAGTGTAACTCAGAGATATTTGACAATGAACGCACACAATTTTTAAAAGATGAATTATGGGAAACGATTGAAAATTTACAGGTACAAAGATGTATCATTGGACTGATTTGTTTGTAATTTGATTTCAGGACCAAACTTCAGAGCTTACTGAAGAAGCAAGAAAGTTGCTGGCAACATATAACAATATTGTATCCTTCAGATAAATGTTAGATTTAATTCTTACTGTAGAATCCTGAATATATTATAGTGTGCACTTTCACATAAAGCACCACTCGCACAGTAAAGATAGTTGCTTTAATCTTTATATTGCTGAAATACAATGTTAAAAATCAACAGTCCATTCACAAATTCCTGTTCTCGTAATTTGACATTTGTGAGTCATTTTGTGATATTAGGTACTCAAGTTCAATAAGGAATGTACAGTATTCTTAGATCAAAGAACAGGAGACATTTTGGTCCATCTGACAGTCATCCTGTTTGTCCTATGTAAAGTTTAGACAAATGACCTCACAGGTCAGAGATATATTAGTTAATCTCAGTTTTATGATAATATACAGTAATGATATTTTTTTGACGGTGGCTATCTATAGCCACAGTCTTATGCTGCCATTCTGGGTTATGAATAAACAACAGTAAATCCTCACAGGACCCTAGCGATGATTTTTTGCGGAGACAAAATAATGAAAAAATACGTTATGTTTTGCATTATGATTTTTTTTTATATATCTACTTTTGACAGTTTCGAAGAAAAATAGAATGTACATTAACAAAAATTTATAAATTATTACATAAATCATGAATTTCCATTACTCTGGATATTTCTATCAGATTACATCATAATACATTAGATAAAGGTAATTTTGTAACTGATTATCAGTTTCTACTAAACAGGATTCCATTTTAAAGACATGTACAAAAATATTCAAAATCTTATACATCTTTATGAGTTAATCCAGTCAAAATAGAAAATAGACTTCTCATTTTGTATGGAATTTTGTAAGAAAAAGCAAATTGACTCCTCACTTTGTATACAGGAAAACCTTGTGTACAAATTGACTTCTGGGTGCTTTGTATACTAATTGACTCCTTGTGTACGAATTAATTTGTGTACGAATTGACTAGACATGCATTACATCATGGGTGGCAGGGGATAGTTTCGTACTAAAGACCCGGTCAAATTTCTTAAAAAACTGAGATATCCCCTGTTTGATGTGATATTTTATGTAGAAAAATGATTAGAATAATTATGGGACACATTTGCAGTGTAGCAGAGTGCTTGCTGAAAAAAATGATGTGCAACATGTAGGTGTCACTATGACGCTTATCGTATACAGAGTTGTAAATGCAAAACTAAGACACATGGTCAGTTGCAGAGGAAATTCAGCTGAAAAGCAGTAGGCCTTAGAAGAAGGTGTGTATCTCAGAGGGAAGGTGAATGGCCCCATATCAATTGGTGAATTTTCATTAGGGCATGCATTAATTTACAGACTACTGGGTGTTTTATCCTGCTCGCTCGGGCCTGGGGGTGGGTTGTATGGGTGCGACTGAGGCCCAAATCTTGGAAAAACAAGCCAAAATTTGGGGAGTCCCCAGGTGCATTTTTGGTACATGTGCACTCTACTAGGCAGATTACATGTAATTTGTTGACATAATTTGTGAGCCATGGGCATATGAAGTGTAATTAATGAGCCCCTGGAAAACTGTCCCCATGTACATGTTTTTATGAATCGCATGTATATGTGTACCCCCTCGGCACATGTTTGGCATTAAAAAAAACTATCTTCCGCCACCATGAAGTTGGACACTACTGTTGGATTTAAGCTTTTGCAAATGTAGTGCGGTGTTATTTACAGTTTTCAATGATAAAAAATATATCATCGTCCTTTTTGATTTGTTTTTAGCTCACCTGAGCCAAAGGCTTAAGTGAGCTTTTCTTATCAAAATTTGTCGTTGTCGTAAACTTTTCACATTTTCATCTTCTTCTCCAGAACCACTGGGCCAATTTCAACCAAACTTGCCACAAAGTATCCTTGGGTGAAGGGGATTCAAGTTTGTTCAAATGAAGGGCCACGCCCTCTTTCAAGGGGAGATAATTAAGAATTAGTGAATAAAATAAATGCATCATTTAAAAATCTTCTTCTCAAGAACCATAGGGCCAGGAAAGATGAAACTCATGTGGAAGCGTCTTCAGGTAGTGTACATTTATGTTTGTTCAAATCATGACCCGGGGGTAGGGCGGGGCCACAATAGAGGATCAAAGTTTTACATAGAAATATATAGGAAAAATCTTTAAAAATCTTCTTCTCAAGAACAGCAAAGCCATGATGAGTCATATTTATATGGAAGCATCCTCGGGTAGCATAGATTCAAGTTTGCTCAAACCATGACCCCCGGGGGTAGGGCGGGGCAACAATGGAGGATCAAAGTTTTACATAGAAATATATAAGAAAAATCCTTAAAAATCTCATTCTCAAGAACAGCAAAGTCATGATAAGTCATATTTATATGGAAGCATCCTCAGGTGGTGTAGATTCAAATTTGTTCAATCCATGACCCCCGGGGGTAGGGCATGGCCACAATGGAGGATCAAAGTTTTACATAGAAATATATAGGAAAAATCTTTAAAAATCTTCTTCTCAGGAACAGCAAAGTCATGATGAGTCATATTTATATGGAAGCATCCTTAGGTAGTGTAGATTCAAGTTTGTTCAAATCATGACCCCCAGGGGTAGGGGGGGGCACAATGGAGGATCAAAGTTTTACATAGAAATATATAGGAACAAGATGTGTTTGTGAAACACTGATGCCCCCGTATGGCAGCTTATGGCGAAGGTTAAAGTTTCTTCAAATGCAAGTCAAAATCCAGGCCAAAAGATAAAAAATGTTGATACCCAAAGAAAGGTCTTGTTTCAAGGAATACACCTGTGAAATTTGAAAGACCTAGATACAACTGTTCAAAAGTTATGGCGAAGGTTAAAGTTTTTTAAATAAAAGTCAAACGTCAAGGTCAAGGTCAAAGTGGTTGGTATCCAAAGGAAGATCTTGTCACAAGGATTACATATGTGAAGTATGAAAGCCCTAGCACCAACCATTCAAAAGTTATGGCCAAGGTTAAAGTTTTTCAAAAGTAGGTCAAACTCCTAGGTCAAGGTCAAAGGGTCAAAGTGGTTGGTATCCAAAGGAAGGTCTTGTCACAAGGATTACATATGTGAAGTATGAAAGCCCTAGCATCAACCATTCAAAAGTTATGGCCAAGGTTAAAGTTTTTCAAAAGTAGGTCAAATTCCTAGGTCAAGGTCAAAAGGTCAAAGTGGTGGTTGGTAACCAAAGGAAGGTCTCGTCGCAAGGATTACATATGTGAAGTATGAAAGCCCTAGCTCCAACCATTCAAAAGTTATGGCCAAGGTTAAAGTTTTTCAAAAGTAGGTCAAACTCCTAGGTCAAGGTCAAAGGGTCAAAGTGGTTGATATCCAGAGGAAGGTCTTGTCACAAGGAATACACATGTGAAGTTTGAAACCCTAAGCACCAACTGTTCAAAAGTTATGGCCAAGGTTAAAGTTTTTCAAAAGTAGGTCAAATTCCAAGGTCAAGGTCAAAAGGTCAAAGTGGTTGGTATCCAAAGGAAGGCCTTGTCACAAAGAATACACATGCGAAGTTTGAAACCCCAAGCACCAACTGTTTAGAAGTTATGGCCAAGGTTAAAGTCTCATAAAATTTTGCAAAAGTGGGTCAAACTCCAAGGTCAAGGTCAAAAGGTCAAATATGATGGTACCCAAAGAAAGGTCTTGTCACAAGGAATACACATGTGAAATATGAAAGTCATAGCTCCAACCAATCAAAAGTTATGGGCAAGGTTAAAGTTGACAACAGACAAACGGACAAACAGACAAACAGATAAACAGACAGACAGGACAAAAACAATATACCCCCGGGATCTTTCGAGCCGGGGGCATAAAAATCTTTAAAAATCTTCTTCTCAAGAGCAGCAAAGCCACAATGAGTCATATTCATATGGAAGCATACTCAGGTAGTGTAGATTCTATTTTGTTCAAATCATGACCCCCAGGGGTAGGGGGGGGGCACAATGGAGGATCAAAGTTTTACATAGAAATATATAGGAAAAATCTTCAAAAATCTTCTTCTCAAGCACAGCAAAGCCATGATGAGTCATATTTATATGGAAGCATCCTCAGGTAGTGCAGATTCAATGACCCCCGGGGTTAGGGCGGGGCCACAATGGAGGATCAAAGTTTTACGTAGAAATATATAGGAAAAATCTTCTTCTCAAGAATAGCAAAGCCCAGATTGTTCATATTTATATGGAAGCATCCTCAGGTAGGGTAGATTCAAATTTATTCAGATCATGTGCCCCCGGGGGTAGGATGGGGCCACAATGGAGGATCAAAGTTTTACATAGAAATGTATAGGAAAAATTTTAAAAATCTTCTTCTCAGGAACAGCAAAGCCCTGATTGATCATATTTATGTGGAAGCATCCTCAGGTAGTGTAGATTCTATTTTGTTCAAATCATGACCCCCGTGGGTAGGATGGGGCCACAAAGTCTTAAATAGAAATATATAGGAAAATATCTTCTTCTGAAGAACTGCAAACCATGATTAGTCATTTTGATATGGAAGCATCCTCAGGTAGTGTAGATAAAATTTTGTTCAAATGATGACCCCCAGGGGATGGGTGGGGCCCATTGGGGGATCGAAAGTTTTACATAAGAACATATAGAAAAAATATTTCTTTTCAAGAACAGGAAAGCTATGTTGAGTCATATTGATATGGAAGCATCCTCAGGCAGTGTAGATTCAAGTTCAAATGATGACCCCTGGGATAGGGAGGAACCACAATGGGGGATCAAATTTTTACAAAGGAATATATGGGAAAATTTTTTTAAAATCTTCTCAAGTAACCCCCCCCCCCCCCGGGGTAATCTTTTCAATACTGAACTGATTTGTGCTTTTGCCTAGCCAATGTGCTCAGGTGAGCGATGTGACCCATGGGCCTCTTGTTTGTTTCTGTAGATATTACACCTTTGATTTAATGACTTCACTGATTAATGATAGTGTTTTATTAAAGCAATACCAGCAGTAACTGACAGTAACTTTTGCTTTACACAAGAATATTATTTAACACCTACCCATAAAACAATGGTAGAAACAAAGTTCCTGTAAGAAATCTAGAATAATAAATAAAGTAAGACTATGTGACTGCACGCTGCCCATTTTTCTTTTAAAAGCCATTGGGATTGCAAGCCACTGCAAAAGTATAATTTTAGTTTTATCCTAGTGATGTACTGACTTGATCTCCAAACAGCTTGCAGGTGTTAAATGCTGCTCTTGCTTTGGAAAGTCTCTCTTTGATATCAGTCTCTGTTTCTCCATTTGTTGTAACTTTACTACCCAAGTATGTATGGTCTTTACATGAATATATTAGGACCTTTGCTTCCCTTAATTTAAAAATGAGGGTAAACTGGTTTTGACACATTACTAGGATTTATAAAAAAATTAATATGAAGATATTATAATCCACTACTTGAATATATAATTTCTGTCTGCCTACCCATGCTTTGGAATCCTCAAATATGTTTTTGTTTTAAATTTGCAATTATGATTGCACACCACAATTGTACATGTAGCCAAAAAACCTTGAAACGATCGAACTTTTGTTTCTGACATTTCAGCACATTCTATAATTCTTCAAACCTTATTTTAAAATAAACAGTTCACCTTATGTAGAAAATTTTATATAATGAATTGTTTAACAACTTCAATTAATATATGTGCCCATCATAAAGACGCAAATAAAATAAGTTTGCTTATCGAATACATGTATTGTGAAAAATTGCAATAAACTTTCATTATTCCCATATCATTTTACAGATTCTCATAACATTTTATTCATTCATCCCACCCTCTATCAGTACTCACTGTTCTTTGATTGTTGTATAAACTCTCTCTCCCCCCCCCCCCCCCCAATGAATGAATGAATAGAGTACCAACAATCTCTGAAGTATAATAGAATTGTCTCCTTGACAACAAGTAGATTACCTTGGTATCCAGGCAGTTTGTCCAATGGGATGAAATACTGACTAATATAGAGGCCAAGAAAACAAAGACCAAAAACTAAAATATCATAGAAAAATGGTGTTAGTGCAATATTTAATAAAACTATCTGTACAATATAAGATTATTATAAAGTTATTATAAAATTGAGAACCAGTGATGTTATTCATTGTCTGATTTTGGAGGGAATTTGCAGTTGAACATGGATGGGTATGTTGAAGTCCCAACAGCTTTTTTTTTTTCTTTTTTTCTTTTTTTTTTTTAAATACATATTTTAATCTCAGTATCTGAAATGTTCGATATCGCAAGGTTTTTCCTGAATCCTATTGACTTTGAAAAAACAAGGCTGGACCTTATTTTACATGTACACATACATGTATGTGAAGATATGTTTTGGTATTATGGCTCGTGGAGTGAATGTAAAAAGTATACATTTTATATAAGATAATTACATGTTCATGCATCTAAAGTTCTAATATTAGCAAGGAAATTAGTATTCCAGTGTCTAACACTTGAACCAGCTGCCTTCTAACCCAAACTGAGTCACTCTGTCTCAGGTGACCTATTTCTGTATGTTTTTGTTGTTCCTTGTGCATTAACATTTGAATGTTTTCAGCTTTTTTCTCTGAAACTGCTGAACCAAATGAATTTCAACCAATTTGGCATCTAGCAACTATGGGTGAAAGGGAACAAAATATGTGAATTAAATCCCCCCAGGCCTGAGGGATGGGGCTAAATCTATCAAAATTAATGCAATCTTTAAAAATCTTCTCTACTCCTTGACTTCAAGCTGTCAGATTGATGGCATGATTGTAATAAACATTGAGCCCTCTACCAAAATTGTGAAATTCATGGCCCCAGGGTCAGGGTTCTGGTGCTAGGTGGGGCTATATAGATCATATAGTGAAAGTGAATTATTTCTTTTAAATTCTTCTCTGCACCTGGGTATTAAACAAAGTAAGTGCATAGTTTTGATGCTTTTTTGTATTATACAGTTAAAAATTATTGCATAATTCTCTTTTTCTATCAACATTTCAGTTACATCATTTACAGTAATTAATTATCATAGGTGAAAAGCAAAGGAGAATAACTTCTCTCAGTAGAATACAAATTAATAGAGCCCTGGCCAAAACCAGAACACTTGACCAAGTGGATCAAAATACTGAAGATTGGCAAATAATCCCGATGGTTTTAATTTCACTATGTTCGCAGTTCATCGTTTTTCTGCGAAATGAAATCCATTGTGAATGCTATCATTAGTTTTTAAAAACGTTTAAATGCTTATACGAAATTTAAATTAATTTCTCGCAGCATGAAATTAAAACCATCGCGATTGGTACTTTTTGAGAAATCATGAAATTTTAACACCGTAGAATTAAAACAACTTGCAGTACTCAAAAAGGAGGTGGACCTGTTAGTTTGTAATTGTATTGATTACATAGTGAAAATGCATTTTTTTCTCTGAAAAATCTTTGCTACTTGGTTTTAAGCACAGAAATCTTAAGTGCATGGTTATGATGAGCCAGGGTTCCTTTTCCAGAATTATGAATTTCATGGCCCATGGGTCAGTGGTTCAGGTGTTAGGGCAGGACTCTATTAATCATATATTAAAAATGCATAAATTATTTAAGAAACGTTTTATCCCTCTGTATATTAAGCAGACAACTTAAGTGTATGGTTACATGTATGATCAGAAAGGGTGTCTCTTCCAAATTGTGAAATTCATGGTCCTTGGGTCAAGGATTGTACCATTAAGGTGGGGGGGGGGGGGGGCAGTACTGATTAGTGAAAATGCATTATTTCTTTGAAAATCTTCTTCCCTGCACCTTGGTATTCAGCAGACATACTAAGTGCACAGTAATGATGAGCAATATTTAGCAGATATACTAAGTGCAGAGAGTGCCCTTTTCTTAAATTTTTGAACTTGAAGGCACCTGGGATTGGTTCTCTGGTGTTAGGGTGGAGCTCTATGGATTATATAGTAAAATTGCATTAATTCTTTGAAATTTGTGTTCTTTACTGCTATGTATTTAGCTAATAAACTAGGTGCATAGTTATGATGAGCAAGGGTGCCTCTTACAAAATTGTGAAATTCATGGGTCTTAATGTCCTGGTGTTAAGATGGAACTCTATTGATTATTTAGTGAAAATGCATTAATTCTTTTTAAAAAAATTTCCAGTTCCTGGGTATTTGGCAGATAAACTAAGTGAAATTTCATGATGAGCAAAGGTACCTCTTCTGTTGACAGATAAGACAATGACATCGTTTATATTACCATAATGGTGTCCATGACTATGCCCCCCACATTCACAATGTTTTTTTTGTGGGCTCGAAAGATTCCCAATAAATTTTGATATAGTCATTAAAACTGTATGCGAATGCAGTACACAGTTTTCTGATCCAGTATTCCTCTCTTTATCTACGGAACAGAGCACATACTTAATTGAAGTAGGATTATTTGTAGGATGGTATGTTTTTCTCCAAAATTCTTACCTTCATTTAAATGATAGAATGTTTAGCGTTATTGAATTGTTAAAAGTGTTGGTGGCCTCTAGTGTTTACTTAAAACCTACTACTCAGTATGCCCCAGCATTTTTAGCTCATCTGAGCCAAAGGCTCAAGTGAGTTTTTCTGATCGAAGTGTCCAGCAACCGTCGGTCATCTGTAGAATTTTCACATTTTCAATTTCTTCTCAAGAACCACTGTGCCAATTTCAACCAAACTTGCCACAAAGCATCCTTGGATGAAGGGGATTTAAATTTGTTCACAGGAAGTGTCACGCCCTCTTTCAAGGGGAGATATATAAGAATTCATTTCAAGAAACACTGGGCAAGAAAAGATGAACCCTATGCGAAGGCCTCTTTACATACTCTAGACTCAAGTTTGTTCATATCATAACCCCCGGGGGTAGGGCAGGAGCAAAAGAGGGGTTCAAAGTTTTACATAGGAATATATAGAAAACGTATTTAAAAATCTTCTTCTCAAGAACAGCAAAGCCAGGATTAGTCATATAATTATAGAAGTATCTTCAGGTAGTGTAGATTCAAGTTTGTTCAAATCATGACCCCTGGGGGTTGGGCACAGACAAAACAGGGGGCCAAAGTTTTACATAGGAATATGTGAGAAATATTTCAAAAATTTTCTATTCAAAAACAGTTAAGCCATTATTAGTCATATTAATACAGAAGTATCCAGGTGCAGTGTAGATTCAAGGTTGTTCAAATCATGACCCCTTGGTAGAGCAGGACCACAACAGTGGGTCAAAGTTTTACATTGGAATATATAGGTGTAATGGTTAAGGGGCATTTGTGTTAACACATTGAAGACTTCAGATAGTGGAATGACCTGACAAGCCTTGGAATGGACTAGCCAAATGATTTATAAGGCAAAGCTTTGGGAAAGTCGGGCATTCAGAAGGTAGCTGAAGAAGTTGGTTTGAATCAGCAATAAAGAAGATCTGAAGAAGATTGAGACACCCATTTCTTATCTATCAATAGGAACCTAGGGGAGGAACACAGTGTAAGTAGAACTTTACCCAGTCCCCATCTCTAGATAACAGAAAAATTTTAGTACTGTGTGATTTACCCTCAGACAGAACAGTCTTAATAATCATTCTCATGGGAAATGCCTTTAAGAATCTTCTTCTCAAGAACAGCCAGGCCATTATTAGTCATATTTATTGAAGCAATGTTAGGTATTGTAGAATCAAGTTTGTTAAAATTATGACCCTCAGGGTTTGGGGGGGGGGGGGAGGGGGGCAGAGGGTCAAAGTTTTACATAAGAATATGTAAGAATCATCTTTAAAAGATTCTGCTCAAGAACAGCAAAGCCACAAAGCCATGATTAGTGATATTATTACAGAAGCAACCTCAGGTAGTGTAGATTCAAATTGTTCAAATTTAGGGTGGGGCCACAATGAGCGATCAGAGATTTACATAGGGAAAAAAATCTTTAATATTCTTCTGCTCAAAAACAGCAAAGCCATGATTAGTAATTCTGATATGGAAGCATGCTGAGGTAATGTAATTAAGTTTTTCCCACCTAAAACTTCAATACTGAACTGATTTCTGCTCTTTCCTAGCCAATGTGCTCAGGTGAGCGATGTGGCCCATGGGCTCCTTGTTCTAATTTCTTTATTTAATATTTCTTTTCTTTTTTTTTATTTCTTTATTTATTTATTTTTTTTTTTTGGTGATCCCGTCGTTTTCCCAATATAAATGAGCACAACTATTGCAGTAAATATTCTTGAAAAAAAAAGCCATAACATTAATGAAATTTGGATCACAAATGGAAAAACACGAATGTCTTTTCATAATCTTCATTGTTTCGATTAGAAGCAAAAAATGCATTGCTGTAAAAATGTTATTTTTCACTAAGTACGACATTAAATACCAGAAAATAAATTCGCAGATTTACGGATTTTTCGAAATAACCGGCATGATTAAATGGTTTTACAGTAACTTTTGAAAAGTCCAAGATTTACTGTCTATGGATGTCGCCAATTTTAGATATATATAGTTAAGTTATCATTGTAAATAAATGTGCGTGCATTAAGTTTTTTTTTTTTAATAAAAAAAAAGGTATTCACCTTCCGTTCAAAGTCTTGACTGAAATTACATGTAAAAGCTTACTGACAATTACCACATTTGGTTATTAGACGCATATAATCCTCTTGCTTATGGATTTTTCGTCATCTAGAATTTCTCTGTATCATAAATAATAATATCGTAAATGATGGTAATAATACTGGCTTAAATTAGCCAATACACAGTGCGTTTTAAGTTTCTGTGGAGATAGAGAAACAGCAAGGTCGAACACTCTTGTTAGAGACGATATAGAGTAATCCTAAAGCCAGTATCTCCATAAGGAGAATGAGAACCCTTATTCTTTTCATAACGGTGAGTATATGTTAATATCACATTTTTAAAAGCAGGAATTAACGGTTTTCTTTAAGAAAAGTATGCCAGTGCTATTTTCTTTCTGATTTATTCTTACACAAAGGAAATCTCATATTTGCGTTTGATCACCGAAGCTGAAAGCTCTAGTGAGCTTTTCTGATCACATTTTGTCTGTAGTCCGTCAGTCCGCTGCACCAATTTCAATCAAACTTGCCACAAAGCATCTTTGGGTGATGGGGATTCAAGTTTATTCAAATGAAGGGCCACACCCTCTTTCAAAGGGAGATAATTCAGAAATAGTGAAAATTTGTTGGTATCTTTTAAAAATTTTCTTCTAAAGAACCACTGGGTCAAAACAGTTGAAATTTTTATGAAACCTTCTTTACATAGTGTAGATTCAAATTTGTCCAAATCATGAACCCAGAGGATATGGTAGGGTTCAAAGTCTTTCAAAGGAAAAAATCTTCTCAAGAACAGCAAATTCATAATATTAGTCATATCGATATGGAAGCATCCTCAGGTAGTGTAGATTCAAGTTTGTTCAAACATGACTCCCGTGGAGTGGGGGGTGGATGGAGCCAGGATCAAAGTTTTACATAGGAATCTTTTTCACAAGGTTTAGTCATATTGATACGGAAGCATCCTCAAGTAGTGCAGATTCAATTTGTTCAAATCATGACTCCCTGGGGTAGGGTGGGTCCACAATGCACTATCAGAGTTTAGCATATGGATGTATAGGGGAAAATATTTTTGTCAAGAACAGCAAAGTTATGTTTAGTCACATTGATATGGAAGTGTCTTGAGGAAGTGTAGATTAAAGTTTGTTCAAATCAATTCCCTGAGGGGTAGGGTGGGGTGAATCTATACAAATCATGACACCTGGGGGTAAGGTTGGGTTACAATAGGGATCAAGTTTTACAACAGGGTCATATCGACTCAGGCTGGCGTTGTGGCCCATGGGCCTTTCGTTCCGCTTCTAATACATGTAATGTTATTTAAATTTAAAACGTGTGATACCGTGCCAAGTTTTTCGGTTTATTATCTATTTGAGCAAATTGTCTGTACGTGTACCAGTCAAGTATCACACCGATATACATCTTATTCATTCATTTTTACGAAGACGTTGGGCGTATTTTGCGTGTGATCTGCAGGAATCGTGTACGAAACATTTTTGGGTTAAATGTCCATCACTTGGTCGGCTGACCACAGCTGGACAGACTTTACATGGACAAAGTTACACACATAGGAAAATGTTACATTTACATTGAAATACTTTGTCAAATTGTAATATCTTAATAGTTATGATATCAAATTAACATTTATATATGCAATTACACTAAAGTTTTAGTAGGTTGGAAAAACTGTGTTTTCTCTCGCTGCAACTGAACCAAAATTTGTAAATCTTTAAAATTTATTGTCAGTACATAAAATTAAATTGACAACGACTTGATTGTTTGAATTTAAAAAAAAAATGCTCCATGCGAGGATCGAACGAAAAACTTCTCGATTCCTGACTGCCCTGGATTGGTAACACATTCTACTGAACTATTATCACTACACAGATAAATGACAGTGAAGCATCATTTACAAGAGTTTTTTTTTTTTTTGGGGGGGGGGGATAAGTTCATTTTTATGGTCTCTGGATCTTCTCTCCAATTTTTACAAATGTTTACGCGTTGCTTTGAATTTATAAGCACACAAAAGTACGCCCAGATTCCAGCCGAGTGCAAATCAAATGCGCCCTCGCTCTTTTGAAAATTTAAAAATAAATTTAAAAACATTAAATGAGTACTAAATTTAATTCAAATTTAAAAGTAGAGGGGCGAACAAGGCGAGAAAAATGCCTATTGTGCGACAAATACAAAAAGTGAAAAATTAAATCTCATTTACGACAAATTTCTATGATATGCATGTACATACATCAAAGAGGGAAAATTATCAAATTTTCATACTAAAGCACAATTTTTCCACATGAGTGAGTCTAAAACGTTCCATTGTTTTGAAAGATTATACTCATTTAATTTTTTAATTTTTTTTTAAATTTTCAAAAGATATATATGATATATCTTATATGATATATATCTTATATGATAAGATTTACAAATTGAATATGACATGTATACATTTGAAGCTATAGGCACTTTGCACGCCTTGTTCTCCCATCTTCTTTAGAATGGAATAGTATTATCATGTATGGCACATACATATGTGCACAAATTAATGGAATTAGGAAACTTTATGCATATCGTCATTGCAAACCACGGGTTTTGACTTGATCCACCCTCATTTCTACAAACATAATTTTTTTTTGAAGAAGAAGTCGGAGCGAATTGGAAATATTGTTAAAAGGGAGCGGATCAAAACTTGTGGCTTGCAACGATGTATTGCAATAATGCTCTTTCAAAAAGGCAGAAATTTTCATTTGTTTCTCAATATTTGGATTTTACTATCTCTCCTAAATACGTGTTTCATTTGTTAGGTCCTTGGTTGGGTATTTAGTTGTACTCAAGCTGCTACAAACAATACGGTCAACGAAATTGTTGACACGGTGGACAATAAAACTGTCTGGATTCAAGATGACCGCATTCGGAAATTGATAAGAGATTACATGTTATTTTGTCCAAATCAAGACATGTGTCTTGGACCGGAAATGATAAATAAAGTGAATGTAGATGTATCCATGAAAATGGCATGCTCAAAATGCAGTTGTAGAGAGGATTGCTTCCGGAGGTCCAGTTGCTGCCCTTCTAAAGAACAAATGGACAACCATTCAAACAACACCAACGGATCCAAAAAGGTAAATTTTCAATTGACGTGCATTGCAACAGAAATTAAAGCTCCTCTATTCAACTATAGTGAGAAAGGAAAAAAGATGTACTGGATGATCGCAACATGTCCTCCAAGCTACCCTAACAAGGACATTTTGTATAAATGTACTCAGAACCTTTCCTTGACTACACACAGAAACATATCATTTTACAGCCCAGTAACTTCAGCTGCTACCAATGAGACGTACAAGAATATCTTCTGTGCCATTTGTCACGGAGAAAACAGTAATGCTACCGTCCGCTGGAAAATGTTCGTGAAAACTGATATACGAATGGATATCCCGGATGTAAGAAAGACGGAAGAAAAACTCTTTGAGTTGATCATGTCAAGCAAACGCGATTTAGGTGTTGTCTTTTGGCCACCAGAATCATTCAAAAACAAAACAGAGACATGTTATACTGATTACATATCCTCCTGCAATGTATCTGGTCAATGGATGGATTATGATCAGATCACCAGAGAAGCATGTGAAGACACTAATTTGATATCAATTTTTACAGACTGTGATGTCCTTTACAAAAACGTTTATTGTGCCATCTGTAACAAGAAGGATCCGTACCATTCCCTTAGCTATTACTGTCCAAAGACTATCTCTGAAATAACCGAAATTATCAATGATACTTCCGTACTCCTAAGATCCTCTGGACCAAGCTCTAAACTCCTAGATTACAAACACAGTCAAAACTGCGGTTCAGAGGAGATTTACGATCCTAAGAAGGTACATCTTGTTTTTCACGTGAAAGATTTAATATTGCTGCTGTTTGAATCATATGAGCTAAAGCTGAAATCGTAAGATTTATATGGACACATGCAGGCATTTTCATATCGTGAGGAATTTAGCTTGATTTTTGTAAATCTATGCCCAAAGGCAGAGAGGGGCTCGAGAAGATACTTATTAGGATATATATATATATATATATATATATATATATATATATATATATATATATATATATATATATATATATATATGTGTGTGTGTGTGTGTGTGTGTGTGAGGGTGTGTTGGTTTCACCGATCTCCCGAGGACTATGGTGTGAAAAAACACCTTTACTCCGAGGACGTAAATTTCTTCCGAGGACTTTTTCCACGTCCTCGGAAAAAAATTGCTTGTATCGTCACAAAATATCGAACTACATCACGTGGTGAAATTTGGTGAAAGTCCTCAGAAGAATAGTAAGATGTGAAATTGTGTTACACCATCACACACTTTTATCGTCTGCCATAACACACATTTGATATTTTAGACGCGCGCTGATGCGCGCGCATCCAAACAGGATATTTCCGATGCGCACTGATGCATGCGCATAGGAATGGCGGAAATGATGAAAGGTCTTGACTTTTACGTCTCAATATGTAAGTATTCACAGTATATTTACTAAACGTTGTTTTCATTAATGAAAAATAAATAATCTTAGATAAAAACAGACATTTAACAAAGAATTTTAATGCTAGTATCTGTACTTACATGTAGATGTAAACAGATAGGACATATACGAACATTAATAGGAAAAGACATAAACAGATAAATGATATATCTCATTTGACTACTTAAAATCGTGTAATTGAGGAAAACTGTCAATGAAGAAGGGGAAATGATAAGTACGGAAAACATATGTTTATACCATGTTCATTTCTATGAGCCTTTCAGGTTTTTAGGTGACATTAACTTGTTGACAAAACGCTTGCTTATAATTAACCCCCCCCCCCCCAAGATTTTTTTTTAATGACAAAACACTTGTACAAGCAATGATACGTGGCACTGGTTAAATTAATTCACACGAATTAAGGTAGGATTATTAAAAATGGCAGTTTGTAAATTTAGAATTTACAGAGGGAAGAGCCAAAATTACTGAAAAGGGAAACTAAAATTTCGATCATTTATCTTCACAGGACAATCTTAAGATTCCTCACTTTTTCATTGTAGAGACTTTTTATTTGGAATCGAAAAAAATGTATAGTTCCTTTGACATAGTTTTCAGAAATGGAGCAGTAGATTAACTTGTTAAAAAAGTAGCATGCATGCAAATCTTTAATTTATGGAAAAGCAAGATTTAAAAAAAATATATTCTATTCTTTTGGAAAATCATGGTTAGGTTTTATGGGTCTGAAAAGCAGTGGTGATCAAGAAAACAAGACCAACCGTACTCAGTATTTATAACTTAACAAACTTTCAGAAACTTGTAAATGGAATATTAAGGTAATGGATTTTGTTTATGTTTGTTGTTGTAAAACTCGAGATTAGTATAAATACTTTTGCACACTTCAATTCATTTAATGTTCCTTACCTTTCATCTTCAAAACACAAAACTGATCGCCATGTTTTTTCACTCATATTAAAAAGCCACCACTTGCTGGTGGAGGGCTGCAAATTTAAAACTGTACTCAGTACTTATGGCTTTTGAGCACTGAGGGATCTTTTTCATGCCAGCACTTACTGCGACACAGGACTTCAGTTTATAAGGTCTCCTCCAAAGACCGGTCTCCATGTTCTGCTATTTGAATCCACAATGTAAGGATCATCTTACTCCTTGAATCTAAAGCAAATGCTCTAACCATTGCACCATGCAGGTGACTTTGATCTCCATGCCTCAGAGGAAATGACTTGATAGCCTCTTATAGGAGTAATTGTCACTGACTATATGCACTACCTATGTAGTCACATAAACCAAATACTGCTACTCTTTGAGACATAGTTTATAAGTCTTCTATAATGCACTTAAAATAAGTCAAGATTCCAAAGAATTTCAAACATCCCATTCATTCAAAGAGTTAAAAATAACCAATACCTCAGGAAGTTTCCACAATTCTTAGATTTGAAAAATATTGCTCAAATTGAATTAGATTTCATAATTTATTCTGTTTATGTCAAACATTATATTCTATTTATTAACAATTGATTTCTCTCCTTGGTAAAATGATTACTTACTGTTTGTTTAACGTCCCTTCGAGAATTTTTTACTCATGTTAAGAAGCCACCACTTCCCTGTGGAGGGCTGCAAAATTAGACCTGAACTCAGCACTTATGGCCATTTATATTAGCAGTAAGGGATATTTTGTGCAAACACCTACTGCAACAAAGAACCTGCTTTATACGGTTTCATCCAAAGGACTGGTTTTCAGGTCCCACAATGGGATTAAAACCCATGAAGTAAGGATCAACTACTTACTTTGCAACTCTGGAGCAAAAGCTCTATACTCTATGCCACGTGGCGACTGGTAAATTGATAAACATGCACTAAATATGTTGACTCTACCACAGGCCTCTATGTGACCTCTAAAATTTAGGCACCAACTGGCTCCTTATGAAAAAAAAAATTTAGTCACAAATGCAAATTTTCAGCCACCAGGTAAATTTTTCTTAGGCACCAATCTAAAAACTGATATTAGTCAATATTAGAGACATGTCTATTGCTTCTTTTTGGCTCTTTATAAAAAAAAATTGAAAATGTTTATAGTTCAGTAATTTGATGATCACCAAGCCAATTTAAAATGGTTGCCAATTTGGCGAATTCTAGAAAATTTTTAGGCATCAATCATAATTTTTAGGTGCTATGGCGACTTAATTAGTCGCCAATTAGACATATACCATATATCGCATACCCTGTAATTGTTTTCACTATCTGCACATTTTTGATTTTTTTGCCTTTACAAATCAACTTGGTTATAAAGATACATGACTGTATAATTTTTGTAAAACAGCTGGATTTTTAAGTTAAATTTCTTTTGATTTAAAGCTAAGAAAACTTAGATATTATAGCCAAAGGACTGGTTATTAAGGGACAAGCTTAAGTATTTCTGACACATTTATTCTATCCCCTTTAAAATTATCATGGGGCTATAAATACAGGTTGGTCATGTGATCAAATCCCATGGAATCCAAAGGGCTTTATGGTAGGTAACAACATATGACTATAATCCCATAGATGATAAAATATTATACTTTTTCATGTTACATTTTGCCCATATATGAAGCATTAGAGTATTATAAATTGTGTATAAAACATTAATGTTTTTACTTTGAATTTCAAATGTCAAGCGTCACCTGTGTGGCGCAGTGGTTAGAGCATTTGCTCTAGAGTCGTGGAGTAAGGAGTTGATCCTTATGTCGTGGGTTCGAATCCCACTGTAGGACATGGAGACCGGTCCTTCGGATGAGACCATATACATCGAGGTCCAGTGTCGCGGTAGGTGCTGGCACAAAAAAGATCCCTCACTGCTCAATGGCCCTGAGTGCCGAGCACAAGTCAAAATTTGCAACTCTCCACCGGCAAGTGGTAGCATTTCCATATGAGTGAAAAATTCTCGAGAGGGATGTTAAACAACAACAACAACAATCAAATGTCAAGCTAGAATAAGGAACTACAGCATTGAACTATTGACCCTTTTTAGTCATTCATAGTTATAAATGAGTCTCCTTGAATCCTAATATTTCTCAGGAGAAAGCACTGCAATTTTAAATAAGTGTTTATTTTCTAGAAACTTTTGTTTGTGCAAGTGTATCAGATGCATTCCAAAAGTGTTCAGTCACTGAAAATTTAAATACAGTTGAACTTTGGTATCTCAAGCACTGATAACTTGAATGCCATGGATATGTCAAAGTTAACTGGAAGTCTGAACCATTTATTTTTTAAGAAATTAACACTCGATATCTTGAATACTCCTATATCTCTAAGTTTTTTCAGTTCCATCTATTTTAAGATACATGTAATGAGGTTTGACTGTGCATGTTTCTTATTTAGCATTTGATGAATTTCATATGAATCACCAACAAGTTTTCACATTTTGATGCAAACTTTTATAGTTCTAAACAACCAACCACTCATTAATCAACCACTACATATAATTTAAATAAAATAAATTAACAATTAGTTAAAAGTTCATAATAATATACATTTTACCAGCTCTTTTTATGTATTCAACTACAGGATATTATATACATAATTTAAATAAATTTAAATTGATCAGAAATGTCAAAATGGAAAGTTTGAGAAACCTGGCTTCATTTACTGGACAGTACTGAAATTGTAGAAAAGAAGTTCATTCATTTATAAATTTTATGATTCGTTCTAGGAACAGATCAGAAAATATGTTTCAAAAATATGTAGTATCTATTAAAATAATTAAAAAATCAAAGTGAAGGGCACACTTTAGCATATGTGCCTGCCTGTTCATCTATTTGCAATCATACTAATAAATATAAAAAGCTGATGTATCAAGATAATAAATGCTACTATATAAGTGAAGCATTTCAAGTAAATCTCTTGGTTGTAACCATTATAGCATTTTGTCGTGTTAAACAGAAAAAGTAATCTAACTGTGAAGTAGCTCCCAAGTAGTCCATGTGCAAGTTCTTCCAAGTTTCTTTGTAACAACCAGTATTGTACCCATTTTTGCAGATGAGTAGGGCAGTATACATGGACCATATTCAAAAGCTTTAGAGATATTTATGAAATAATGAAAAAGTTGGGTAAAATAATTATAATTTCATTGCCTCAATTCATATAATTCATGTTTCTTTGGATTGAAAAATCTTTATATATCCTTCAATAAAAGTCCTTAATTATTTCCTATGTATCTTAAAACACGAGATCTGATTGGTTAGCAAGCGGGGTGTAAATTTCCTTACACCCAGCTAAAGCTGGGATGGGGTTAAATAATGTGACATCACAAAAAATAGTTTCTGTATCAAATAAACACCATACAACATGATGTCACGATGTATTGAAGCATGTAGTAAATCAATAGTTTAAAATATTAGTGGAATTGGGTTTACAGAGAAATTATTAGGTTATATAGGAAATAAAGATTTGTTATCCAGGTTTAATCAAGGGTGTACAAAGATTTACCTGTTAGCAAATATAACCTATCACTGGGTTGTATTTTGGCTGACTTGCTTCATACCAATTGTTAGGCCTTTGTTTATATGCTAAATTTGACTATCGAATGTTCTATCTACTTGATCAATATATAGGGCTCACAGTGGGTGTGGCCGGTCAACAGGGGATGCTTAATCCTCCTTGGCACGTGATCCCACCTCTGGAATTTCAGGGGGTCTGTGTTTATGCAGTGTTCAAAGATCTGTATTGTTTATAATTTTTATGAAATAGATCACTGTTCATTATCTTCTCTTTTTCATTCCATATCCATACCCCGCAATCATAACTTTGACCTTTTGACTCCAGAATCAAGAGGAATCATCCTCTCCACTGGAGTAGAGACTGATCTAAAAGCCAATTTGAAAGCAACTAAATCAATAGACACAAATTGAATTTCTGATGTACATGTACCCTAAGTTAAATTAGTGACTATTGTCTGCCCCAAATTAAATACAGGGACCCAAGACTTTATCTTTAAAATAATTAAAAATTCTTTTAAACAATGTATAAGTACTGCACAACAAATGTAAATCACATAACACATAAATATGCATAAACATTTAACACATACAACAGGGTGATTGGGCTATGTGTATGTTTAAGGTGTGCAATAGAACAACTCCTATGACACGATACAATATTTTACAAGATGGTGCATATATATCGAATAAATTATGTAATATTTTGTTAGTATATTACTATATATAAGGTCTCTGGGTATTGCTTAGAGACCCCTAACATAGAATGAAATGCAAGTTGGGACCCATGCATGTAGTTTTCTCGTTTATTTAATTAGACGCATGCAATTTCTTCACTTTAAGAGTATATTTTATGATTAAACAAATGTCATTTCAAACTCTACCAGATATACTGTAATACAGTGCCCTACACTCAGTCAGTGTCAGTATGTGTACAGGGTGATAAAAAATACATTATCAATATTGCCATTTATCATGTTTATTTACCAATAATTTCAAAACTTTTTAATTCTGTATTGCATATTTATGAAAAAATCATGACGATACTATCATACATTACTTGCAATAGGATTAATCAATAAAATAAATGAATTGTGCATTTCCGTCCTTATCACCATCTTTCTTCAGCATCGACTAATACGAGGTTCGACATGGCAATTATAAATAAATATTTATCTTTTTATTCTGTCTTCAAATGCTGTACAGCTGGTCTGAAAAAATGTGATGGATTACCAGAGGAAATAAGATCTGATTTATTAGAATTAAATGTTCTGTATTTAAAAAAAAAAAAAAAACGGGTTGGCAATTTACGAAACAATAGTGGGTCGGGTTATTTAGCCAACCAAAATGGCAGTACAGGCTCCGACCGAGGACTGAGGAAGCTTAGGATGACTAATAAGAATGGTTGCAGCGAGTGTTTTGTTGTGGAAGTATTAGAAGAATGTGTAAGAAACATACGGTTAGTCGCCTAAGTTCAAATCTATCAAATTCAAAGTTTTAGTAAAAAGATATCTACAATTCTACACTTGGACGATACACTGATACACAGTCATTTAGCTGGTACAATCACTAGTTTTAGCTACGTAGCTTGAATTACCTACATAGCTTTATTTACCTACCTGAAGTAGTTTTATTTAACTACTAAATCAAACTTATTTCTTTAATTAGCTTTTTTCTCAAGATGTGCAGAAAATCGCACTTTCGTGCAGTGATAATTTTCAACTTTTAGCTCATCTGAAAACAATTCATCATGTTCATGAAAAAATTTCTCTTGAAAATGTGTCTTTCTCTGCGCAATTGCACTCAAAGTTATAAAGGTTTTAGGGCTATATACAACGCTCAGTTAATTTGTGACCAACAGCTGACCAAACAGTTACTTCTTGAATGGATTAACAAAGAAGATCAGTTCAGGTAAACTTGATAATTGATTGGTAATTATTCAGCACAATGAGAAGTAATCATACTTATCCATGCCTAACCGCACACAAAGTGGTATATGGTTACTCAAACAGCAGAAATACATCTGTATTCCGAATGTCACAAACCCGCGCTTCACGACTCATGGTATTTTACCTTGCACAGTTACGTCTGTTCCTCGCATGACATATCCACACATTTGACAACCAACAAGTCATGAACATGCATGGTACACATGTATTTATAAAATAAAAAAATTAATTCATAGTTTAACTTGCTGTAATCCTTGTAACAACAGTAAAGCAGTGGAGATACCAAACACCAAAACCAAACAATATAAAAACTCAATTTTTGTTTGCACTGCAATAGACTGGAGTCATCTGGAAGAGGAAGTAGTTGTAGATAGAATTTTCTAATCATTAAAATAATAATGTGCTTCAGACCCGGTTAAAGAGAGGTGTGGTGAGGGCTTGTCTGGAGACGCAGATAGATTATTTAACTAATTTAAAAGTAGTTCATGCCCCAAAGCTATTAAAGAGTTTTAAGACCATGTTACAACATCCTGGTGACTAAATGCACCCTCCTCCATCACATTAAAACCCAAGAAGATTCTTATAAATTTATACTGGTACATAAACAAATTGATTGAAGAAATGCCCATGTAGAAAACGCATGGTTTTTTCTCGACAATGTCGTAGCATTATATTGGTAGATGAAACTTGACATATTAGTATTGATAGAATACTTCCAATTACGATTACTTGTTTTTGATTTTAACCCAAAATCATTAAAGTCATGACTGTATTTGTAGACCCCTACAGTTTGGGGTATTTCGAATCCTGTGTGTACATGAGAGCAGATGAATAAAACACACATGCTGCACACTTGTTATATTTACATGTCAGATGTACTAAGACAGGACCAAATTTTTACTAGTCAGTGTCGATCAGACATGCCTTATAAATGTTAAATCCTGTGTCCGAATGCATAAATATTTTTTACTTGTCTGATTCTGAACAGATTTAAAGAAATTTGTTGAACTTAATGAAGGCTAAATTAGCTATAAAATTAACTGACTTATTTAGATTTGTGTTATCATGAAGATAGAAATATTAATTGCACTCCTCCTCTCATTAGCAATATTTATCGAGGTATAACTGAGCGTTAAAGATGGAAAATTTATGCTATTTTAACTTCAATATCTTGAATTGTAGGATATCACAAAGTTTTTTCTAGGACCCATTAGGTTCGATGTTTATAATCTACACTGAAATGCTTAAAAATGATTTTTTTATACTACTAGTATCATTTACATTTTTGAAATACATTTTTTAATAATTTTTTTTATCATGTTTTTATCACAAATATAGTTTCACTATATATACCATGAAGAATTCACATCACATCAGAAACAGTTAATAACAAATGCCAGAAACAAATACAACAAAACAGTTGTAACACCCTCTTGATCATCCTCGTGTGCTTTTATGCTACATATTATAATAGCTCGGGTTCGAGATTTAATGCTGTTGGTTGCTAAGCAAATGTAAACAAAAAATGGGGCATAGTTCCAGGGCTTGACATTGTACGCTCATCCACTTGTCCAGTACATGTACCAGTAAAATTTTTCATGAACAAGTGATAATTGCTGACCACTTGTCCGATTTGACAAGGGATATTTTTCTAGGAAGAATTTTTTATAGCTGAGCATGAAAACTTAAAGAATTAAAATTTGTTGTCAACTTTTTATCGGAGGTTCAAAATGAAAACTTGCCATGCATGCGGTTTGTAAATAGTTAAATGTTGATCCTGCTCGTAATAATGATGGCCCTGGTTGTCAAACTTGATCAGGAACAATGTTACTATGAAACTTGTCTGAAATATCTGATGTTTTTCAGGCATTTGTCACAATTTTAATTTTAATATTTAAAGTACCATGAAGTTGACTACTTAGAACTACAGTAACTTTGAAATGTGTACTTTTACTGAAGGAAATTTGGGTTTTTATTATCTGGCAGGAGAGCTTTAGCAAAAGACAATTTAGGCTACAAAGGAATAAACATACATCATCATGTGTAGTAAAAAGAAAAGTAGAACAGCAACGCCATAGTGACTCGGGTGAGCATTGTTGCCCATGGCCACTTGTTCTTTTTACAGGCATTTTTTACTTTGACAAATTGCACTTTAATAATATAATTATAAGCATAAATTGGATAATATTTTATTAACCATAACATTGTTAATCAAACTTTGGTGAAACTGTGAAATTAACTTGTCAAATGACTAGAAATTTCTTACTGAATCTAGATATGGATATACAGTTCTACAACATTTAAAATTTTACTGTGGCTCAGCACACATAAACAGAAATTTTTGGAGATCAATAACATTTTGTCGTAATCAAAGACAAAACCAAATGCTTGGGTATTTATATACAAAGTTTGATTTGTTAATTTTTTACCATATGAATAATTTACCCTTTCTTTCCAGTAGACCCTTGTTATGCCATGCTTAGCTTAGAGCCAGGAATAGCAAATCAAAATGAACGTAGTCAGTTGTTGTTCTTTGTAGAAAGAGACAATTTCTTTTCAGGTTTTCTTTTTCGGTTTCTCATTTTAGGCCTACAGTATTTATTTTTGACTCAAATATTAGGAATATTATACTTGTGGGCAATCAATGAATTTAAGGAATACTCTTTTTTTAGGTGTTCATGATGCAACTTCCTGGATGGTGTGTAAACTGTTTATCAGCATGTGAAATCCACATGATTGAAGGTATCTTACCTATCAATAATATCAATTTTCTCTATTAAAAACTGCATAAGGAATATATTTTATTTCTGATCTCAAATTTTTGTCCAAGCATCATTCATTTTTTCTTCATCTTTTATCTAGTGAGGGTCATATTAATTGATTAATTTAATCAAGGCTTTATAGTAAAATGTAGTGAAATTATTTCCTTGTGTATGACCTTTAAAGGGGCATAGACTCAGATTTGAAGTTAATATTTTCTCAAATTTTCGACTAGATCATGACATATGTGTGGCTATAGTATTTCACAGGGAAATATCATAAAAAAAACTTATTTTACCTGGAAATTATTGAAACTACGAATTTAGGGACGCATTTGATTGACACATCCTTGCACTTTCACAAAGTAAACTTCATCCTTAATACTTAAAAAAAGTAGAAATTTTGTTGTGTTTTAATGAAAAAAACTAAAGATAAAATCCAGAAAATTCACAGTTGAAATGTGAGAAAGCAAAACCAACGCATCAGTATTGTCAGTCCATGCTCAGTGATGTGTGCAGAGTTTAACAAATTGAACACACCCGAAGGAACGAAAACTGTTTTGTGTTCAATTTGTTAAACTCTTCACACATCACTGAGCACGGACTGACAATACTGGTTAGTTGGTTTTGCTTTCTTTCATTTCTACTCTTAATTTTCTGGATTATATTTTTTTTTTTATATTTTTTCATTAATATGTATCAAAAAACCTACTTTTCTTAAGTATTAAGGATGAAGTTTACTTGTGAAAGTGCAAGGATGTGTCAATCAAACGCATCCCGAAATTCATAGTTTCAATAATTCACAGATAAAATAAGTTTTCTATTATATTTCCATGTGAAATGCTATAGCCACATATATGTCATGATATAATACAGACAATTTGAGAAAATATTTCAAAATGTCGAATCTGTGTCTATGTCCTTTTAAGAGTAACAGGTAATTTCACTTTTGAATTTTTCTTATTTCAGGAGAAGTCTCCCTTGTTAAAGATCAGCAATGGCAGATAAACAATGCATGATGCAATCTACTCACTAAAAAGATTACACCAATACATCCCATGCATGTATTTCTACATATCACCTATGTAACCTTTGTCATGCTCTTCAGAGAGGTAAGAAAACAAAATTATGAAAAAAAAATTTTGGTAAAAGCGACACTTAGAGATCACTTTACTTGGTGTCTGTCTGTCTGTCATACCCTAGATCCTGAGAACTGTAAGAGGAATGGATTTGATACTTTGCACTTGCATTGCTTGGCACTTTGGCTTTTGTAAAATACCATATACAGTCAAACTCGTTTACATTGAAATTTAAGGGACCTTGAGATTTATTTCAAATTAACCGAATTTCATTATATCTGTGTGCTATGAATTACATAAAAAATGTAGATACAGTTGAACTTTGTTATCTGGAACACTGATATCTTGAATACCATGGATATGTCAAAGTGATTTGCTGTCTCAACCATTTATTCTTTAAATATTTTACCCTCGATATCTCGAATCCTCAGATATCTCGAAGTTTTTTCTCGGTCCCTTCAAGTTCAAGGTAACGAGGCTTGACTGTACAGTAAAAAAAAATATACATGTGAGAATTCATATTTTTTACATAACAATACATGCAGTGTTTCAGAAATGTACTTATCTCTATTTTTCAAAAAAGTCCTAAATTTTTTTTAAGTACTGTTTTATTTTATTTTTTTTTTTTTGATTTGTGTTAGAAAACTATCAAGACTATTTATACACGAAAAAAGTATTGCTTTATAAAATATCTTATCGAAATATTTTGGTCAATACACAGCCCTATTCTCCACACATCAATTTACACATGACACCCCGGCCTGCATATTTTATCCATGTCAGTCTTAATGCCGTAGTTAGAAAATAAAAATGGCGACTAATATGTTCCGGTGAGAAATGCTCAATGATTATTGTTTTATCTATACAACACATAATTAAATTTGTACAGGTCCACCAACATCAAATCACCTTTGAAAAATTAACACGTGCTAGACTTCGTATATAGTCAGTCACCTGAGTCCACTCGTCGCAATTGGCAACTTCAATGTACCTGTTATCAAAACTGCTGTAAGCTTTGTGTTCAGCGGACCCCAAAATCACTTCAAATTAACAAAGTTTTTCAAGTTAACCGATTTCAATCTAAATGAGTATTTATTGCTAAGAAACTGCACCAGCATTTTAGGAGAAACCAAATTCATTTCAAACAAACCGATTTTTCAAACAAAGAGAGTTCAATGCAAGTGAGTTCGTTACATTACAATTCAGTTGACCTTGACCTTTGACTTTATAAAATCACTCTGGCGGTTGATTGAATTATTATTATTATTATTTTTTTTTTTTTTGATTTTGAGAGGCAGGATTTTGATAATTAGCATTTATATCACATGTTACTGTATATGAGCTCATGACACTGTACTTTGAAACTGTATGCAATATAACCACACAAACTGAAATTTAAATACAATGAAAAGACATCAGGATGGGTATACCAAAAGTATCGATACAGACTGAAGAGAGACTGAAATCTCTTTTGGAAGATATCTGGGATAAAGATATATTTATTAAAAATAATTATTTTAATTATAACCCCACTCCGAAGGAGATGGGGGTATACTGTTTTACCCTTATGTGTCTGTCTGTGTGTCTGTCTGTCTGTCCGTAACAAATATTTCGTCACAGTTTTCTCAGCAACTACTCATCGCAGATGCTTGAAATTTAAGCACACACTTTGTTGAGGTATGCCATATGGTGGGATTCATTTTTAGCTCACCTGAGCTGAAAGCTCAAGTGAGCTTTTCTGATCACATTTTGTCTGTAGTCCGTCTGTCTGTCCGTCTGTCTGTCCGTCTGTCCGTCCGTCTGTAAACTTTTCACATTTTTGACTTCTTCTCAAGAACCACTGGGCCAATTTCAACCAAACTTGCCACAAAGCATCCTTGGGTGAAGGGGGTTCAGGTTTGTTCAAATGAAGGGCCACGCCTGATTCCAAGGGGAGATAATTAAGAATTTATGAAAATTTGGTCTCATCTTTTAAAAATCTTCTTCTCAAGAACCATTGGGCCAAAAAAGTTGAAACTTATGTGAAACCTTCATTACATAGTGTAGATTCAAGTTTGTTCAAATCATGACCCCCGGGGGTAGGGTGGGGCCACAATGGGGTATCAAAGTTTTACATAGGAATATATAGGAAAATTCTTTAATAATCTTCTTCTCAAAAACAACAAAGCCAGAATTAGTCATATTGATATGGAATCATCCTCAGGTAGTGTAGATTCAAGTTTGTTCAAATAATGACCCCCGGGGGTAGGGTGGGGCCACAATGGGGTATCAAAGTTTTACATAGGAATATATAGGAAAATTCTTTGAAAATCTTCTTCTCAAAAACAACAAAGCCACAATAAGTCATATTGATATGGAATCATCGTCAGGTAGTGTAGATTTAAGTTTGTTCAAATCATGACCCCCGGGGGTAGGGCGGCGCCACAATGGGGAATCAAAGTTTTACATAGGAATATATAGAAAAAATTCTGAAAAATCTTCTTCTCAAGAACAACAAAGCCAGAATTAGTCATATTGATATGGAATCATCCTCAGGTAGTGTAGATTCAAGTTTGTTCAAATCATGACCCCCAGGGGTAGGGCGGGGCCACAATGGGGGGGATCAAATTTTTACATAGGAATATATAGGAAAATTCTTTAAAAATCTTCTCAAGAACAACAAAGCCAGAATTAGTCATATTGATATGGAATCATCCTCAGGTAGTGTAGATTCAAGTTTGTTCAAATAATGACCCCCGGGGTAGGGCAGGGCCACAATTGGGGATCAAAGTTTTACATAGGAATATATAGAAAAAATTCTAAAAAATCTTTTTCTCAAGAACAACAAAGCCAGAATTAGTCATATTGATATGGAATCATCCTCAGGTAGTGTAAATTCTAGTTTGTTCAAATCATGACCCCCGGGGGTAGGGTGGGGCTACAATGGGGGATCAAAGTTTAACATAGGAATATATAGTAAAAATTTTTAAAGATCTTTTCAAGAACAGGAAAGCCATGATTAGTCATATTGATATGGAAGCATCCCCAGGTATTGTAGATTCAAGTTTGTTCATTGCATCCTCCAGTAGAAGGGTGGGGCCATAATGGGGAGTCAAAAATATATAGGAAATATCTTTAAAAATCTTCTTCTCAAGAACAACAAAGTCATGATTAGTCATATTGATATGGAAGCATCCCCAGGTATTGTAGATTCAAGTTTGTTCATTGCATCCTCCAGTAGAAGGGTGGGGCCATAATGGGGAGTCAAAAATACATAGGAAATATCTTTAAAAATCTTCTTCTCAAGAACAACAAAGTCATGATTAGTCATATTGATATGGAAGCATCCTCAGGTAGTGTACATTCAAGTTTGTTCAAATCATGCCCCCACCCCACCCCCAACCCCCAGGGTAGGGTGTCAGACATCTTTAAAATTTCTTTTTAAAGAACAGCAAAACCATGATTAGTTATATGAAGATAGAAGCATCCTCAGAAAGTTTATATTCAATTTCATTCATAACATGGCACCTGGAGGTAGGGTATGCCTAGAACAGGCGATCAAAGCTTCACATATGAATATATAAGAGAAGAAATCTGCTGACGAAGAACAGCAGGGCCATATTGACTCAGGTGAGCGTTGTGTCCCATGGGCCTCTTGTTGTATGAATCTGATTTCAACTTCCTGTTTATCCGTGCGTCTGTCTGTACCATACATAACAAATTTTGGTTGCAGTTTTCTCAGCAACTACTGATTGCAGATGCTTGAAATTTTAGCACACTCTTTGTTTAGGCATGTCATATGTTGGGATACATTTTTGTACGAATCCGATGTCAACTTCCTGTTTATCCGTGTGTCTCTCCGTACCATACATAACAAATTTTGGTCCCAATTTTCTCAGCAACTACTGATTGCAGATGCTTGAAATTTTAGCACATTCTTTGTTTAGGCATGTCATATGGTGGGATTCATTTTTGTACGAATCCGATGTCAACTTCTTGTTCACCCTTGTGTCTGTCCATAACTGAACTTGTGTATATTCACATCAGAATGTATATTCACATCAAAGCGGGGGTAATTACTAGTGAACATTGGCTCACAGACTTCTTGTTAATTTCAATTTTATAATTCACTTTAGCTTTGAAGGGTGGGGAATCATATATCTATTGTCAGATTTTATATGATAAATGCTATTCTGTATTGGTCTTACTATTTGTGGATTTTTTTTTCTTTGCTATATAAGGGCTATTTTGAAATTAATGAGACATTTACTTTTACTCCATAAAAGAAAGACATAAATTCATCAAAATTTGTCAACATTTTAACAAGAACAAATAAAACAGCTATGCAAATTTTCTAATTGATAGGATAATTAGACATGTCCCATTGGAATTATAAACTTGCATATGTCTATTGACCTAAAGCAGCATTGCTTCTTCATTTTCATCTCATGCCAGCCATAGATCTTTACCATGTTGAGACAGTCTGGAAGCTTTAATGCTTCTTTCTCTGTCATCACAGAAACTAATCAACTGATTGAGATGAAACCTTTTTAGGGTTAACAGGCATGTTGTGTAGATGTGCAGAAGGAAGGTCATTTTACCCACACTTACATGCACATGCGTGCGCGTGCAAGGATTGAAATGACTGAAGCAATTGAAACACCATTAACCTTCCTGTTTTTTTATGATATGCTTTGAACTTCATTGTATAGACTTATATTAGTAGTGTAGACAAGAAGAGGTGGTTGAATTAGCAAGAAAGCATGTGCATGCATGTGTGCTTTGCTCTGTTTGACTGACACAAAAAATCTCAATAACCTTTGTGTTTTTTGATGAAATGCTTTGAAATTTAAAACATAGTCATACACAACAAGGCTCTACATTTTGATATAATATATGAGATATTGTGAAAACAAGCTCATGCAAGTGTGCTGCAATTTGATTGGCTTAAACTTTAAATGGCTGTTACAGTAGTAACTTTCTTAGTTTTTAACAAAACTGGATGGAATTAAGAATATAGATAGGTGTAATGGGTTCCTACATTGTGCTACTATGAAAATTGAATGCAAGAACGTGGATTCTGATTTGCTAATACTTATATGGCTGTATCTCTCATAGTTTTCAATGAAAATCTTTAGATTTCTTACATAGCTATTTATTGTGAGTCTCTTCACGAGGAAGGAATATGAAATATTTAGAAAATATGGGCATGTGCATGCGCTAGAGGTGTAACGATACAACAATACATCGATCGTATTGATCGCAAGGGCTGACGATACGTGTATTGCCATGTATGTATTGTGATACAGTAGAAGATAATTTTCATTGTTTTGTTTGTAACTTCTACATTCAACCTAACAAATGTTAATGTTTTAAAATGGCTAAAAAAAGGTAGCAAAGAAAAAATACAATATCAAGACTATAAATCCACTTTTTATTAACTTTGATAAGGGTTATCAAGATATTCTTTGTATATTTTCTATAACTGTGGAGTTAGCAAAGAATTATATGTTTAGATAAAGCTTAATTCAATTGGTGACAGCTGTACCATGGTACATGTTGTATATCAAATGACCGTATCATGATATGTATCATATCGTTAGGTAGTTTGCGATACTCAGGCCTAGCATGCGCTGAAATCCAGTTGGTTAATACTCGAAGAACTATACCAGTGTTGTTTTTCGAATAAATACTACTGAAAATAAAGTATAGATTTATTAAACAAAAGAATTGCATAATGAAATGAAGCCTGTAATGAATGGGGCCCATAAGAGAATGGGGAAGTGTTTGGGGAACATCTGAAACAGTTCCCGTTACAGTTAGCACTAGTTGTTATTGTTTTAGAAGATCTTTTAGTCTGGAAAAGAGTTCTCCACAGAGCTATGTAAAATTCTAGGTATGCTTGCTGTGTCGTGTTGACATCAAAATCTATTTTATTGATGTAATCAGATATCTATATCAAGCTTAGATTTTTTTATGATCTCCGTATTTCTGATTGAAATTCTAAGAAGTTTGCACAAAATGAATTGAAATGAAATTGAAAAAATAAATACCGATATATAATTTGAATTATTTTCGCTCTTGCTGTATATGGGTCCACTGGGAGTTGGAACATAGGTATAACATATTTCAATATATGATTTCGTGACGGCACCGGGTACCCCTTCTATTTACCCATTTATATACCATTGAAAAGAAGAAATAAAATATTTGTAAAATATTTGTTGCTTTTATTAATTCTTAGTGTTTGTCAAACGTATATGCAATTTTTCACCAAAAGGCATTACTTGGAAAGAAAAATAAACACTATGTACTAATAATCTCTTAACAACCCTCATAATGCTTGTATCAAATAATATTTGACCACCCTTAGATTTTCTTTTAATCTTAAATAATGATGCTGTTCATCAGGTGTCACATGTGTTCCTTGGAACAGTCTTTTAATTTTAGCTAGCAAGATTATTTGGACTTAAAAGTCAAGTCAATAATCTTCTAACAAACATTTTCTTCTGTCATGTTTAATTCATAGTCACTAGGCAACACTGAAATTTCCACTCATTGCTTTTCAGTCATCGACAGGAAAAGGAATTACCGGTAAGTTGACAGGACTTTCCACACTGTTTCTGGTAGCAGCGTATGATTGAATTGATGGTAGAAGACATGGCCCACTTAATCAAAGGTAAATCTCATGGAATAGTGCTAATAGTACTGATATTTCTTTTACTCTGTTTTGCATTGAAGCTTTAGGTCAAAGGCAAATTTTCTTTGTGTGGATTCTTTTATTCTTCTCAGAAATGTGTGGCTGCTAATTAAGCCATAGCTGTCTGTTTTCTTTGAGAATCAAAGAATTGCAGCAAGTCTTTTAGGTTTTCAATGAAATTTCCTTGTTTTTCAGATAATCCGTATAGAGTGGCACCTTAACCACCACTGGTGAAATAGAAGATGACTAGTGGATGGTCATCACTTTGCAGCTCACTTTCACTTTCTGCAGCCCATCTCTTCTCATCCACAATCATTGTCTTTGGAGGAATGGTGACAGTGCAGTCCTCATGGCTGGGCAGGTAACTTCCTTTCCTTTATTTCACCTTTCTTACAAAATTTATTTCCATAGAACACTGCTACAATATTCTTCCTCCAAGAACACAGTATATGTCACTTGGGTAGCACCTTAGAATTGGGTTTTCCCAGTGGCACTGAAGGTGGCATTTTTGTATTGAGCATCTCCTTCCACTCTGATACGTGTATCAGGAGTCCCCATTTTTCATTTAGATCCTGAATGTTCTGTCTTATATTCATCATGCTGGTCTTCTACCCCCACAATAAAGGTTGGGGGAATATATAAGAATCACCTTGTCAGTCTATCGGTGCCAACTTGTTGGTCATTGGAAGCTCAAACTTGGTACAAAGAATGTTTATGACCTGTTGGTGTGTCAATATCTTGACCCAAGGTCATTCCGGCTAGTTCAACAGGGTTTGACACTAAGGAATGTTTGACCCAGTCTAGTAAATGAGTGGTCCAGTCGTGTAAAAGACCAATTGGTATTGATAAAATAACTGTTGAACCCCCATTTCAGTCCTTCAAATAAATAATCTAAAAACTTTCAAAGAAAGGACAAGGTATGGTAACGGCCGAATCTGGCCCCTTATTTGATGTAAAAATCAGAACACAGTTAAAATTGTGATAGTTTGTAGGTAAGAATTAAAAATAATGCTTGTTTTAAAACCAGCACTAATTTTGATTCAAAGCTTACACGGAGGCCACAAGAGGGTGTAGAAGTAGGTTATTTTCCAGAATTTCCTCAATTCTGGTCGTATTTCGTCAAATTTGAGATACTTTTCACTTTAGGAAATATGGAGCACAAGGCTGCCTATCTGAGATTTTTATACATAAGATGCATCTGATACTAGTGTATGAAATATATAAATTTGGTAGATAGGCAAGCTTGTGCTCTATGTTTTCTGAACCAAAATGTGCTGTAAAATCAATGAAAATTTGCATAAAATGAGAAAATTCGGAAACTGACATATTTCCTAACCTTTCTGGGGCCTCTGTGTATCCCATAACTTAGAAACAGTACTCAATTTATGGCAGGGGTGACATCAGGTTTTTAACTGAAAAACTGTTGCAACATTCTAAAAGACACCCCAAACCAGGGGCCAAAAAGGGATCTTAGCCTATCTTATCCTTTCTTATATGTTAGATTGTAAACAGTCATTGCTGTGTAAAGAAAAAATCCCCACATGACCCAATCACTATTTTTAGCCACAGCTGTTATTAACAAGTCGAGGTCAAAACTACTTTTGTTCAGTACAATGTTTCAATATGATGTAAATAGTTATGTTTAGTATAGTTTTAAACTAATTTATTAATATTAACGATAATTATTTTATGAAAGTTTGTTGAATCTTTAGGGCTTATATTGCTCAAATGTCCTGATGAACCCGATTTGATTGGCAGGATCCCATCAAACAGTCTGTCAAAATTCAAGGTCACTGACAGAAAAGATATAAACTTCTTGTCCAGGATATCAATTTGCAATGGAGAATCATTGAGGCTCATTCTTGGTACAAAGATTATTGAAGAACTGAGAGTGTGTCATGACCTTGGCCCATGGCAATTCTGGCAAGTTCAAGGTCACTGGCTTAAAAAAGGTATTAAACACTTGTGTAGGCTGTAACTTTGTAATGGAGAATCATTGGAAGCTCTTACTTGCTACAAAGATTGTTTATGACCTGGAAGTTTGTCTTGACTTTGACCAAGGTCATTCTGGCAAGTTCAAAGTCACTGGCAGATAAGAGATAACATTCTTGTCCAGTCAATAACTTTGTTACTGAGCTTTAATTTGCTACAAAAATTTTTTTTGACCTGATGGTCATTGTGACAAGTTCAAGGTCTCTGGCAGAAAAAAAATGCAAGTCTATTATTTTGTATTAATGGAGAAAAATTGTATGTCCATATTTCACTCTTAGATTACTCATGTCCAGAGATCTGTCATTTTTTAACCAAAGTCATTTTGGTAAGTTCAAGGTCACATTTACACATTCTAAATAAAAGAATTGCAGCAGGGTTATAACCTTATTATTTTGTGAGATCGCTCACAGCACCTTTAGCTGACACAAGTGATGTAATAATTTTTCTCACTTTGTTTCAGGTCTACTGCATGTTGACAGCTGATACTTGTTCTCTATTTGCTCCGAGAGGCCTACTACACATTACCTCAGTTATGATTGTACTCGTGCTGGCTTCTATGATGTTAATTTCCTTTACCTGCACTGCGTTAAACTTGGTCAATTCTGTTACTGTCGCTCACCAACAGATGAAAATAAGATTTAGCTGATCCTGCCAACATTGTGACATAAGCGGTCCAATGTCCAATATCTCACTCTGCAGTCAAACATCATTTTTTTTATGAACGCTCAGTAAAACATTGGAAATGTTAGACTTTTTTAGTATTGATTTATATAGTTATATTTTTTTAAAGTAATAACAATTCTTTTTATTGATGTATGTTTAAGTATGCAAAAATGAACATTGATGATATTTATCTTCTGAATAAAATTTTATATCGATAATTTATGCACTTGTTTATACAAACCGCAAATGAGGCTTTCTATTCATTAGGAACTGGACCCACAATTACTTTCTTAAGGAGGAATGCCACACCAAAATTTTATTCCGTTGGTCTTAAGACATCCATGTTAAGGAAGCTCTAAACACTAATGAAAAATGCTTTTTGGGCTTTGAGAAAAATATATCATATAAAGGTGCACATATTCAGTGTATCAAGTTCATTTTCAACATAGGGTACCTGCCTTATTTCTGCAGAAAAAAATGTTCAAAGACAATGAACTATTTGTGAACAGAAATCACTGTTGTTTACTAGCATCAGGAAAATTAATGAAAATAATGTATTCAATTACTTAATCTTGGTCTAACATAACATTAAGAATACTTTAATTCATAAGAAATTGTGTCATTAACTGTAGATTCCCATTTATACTATTTTTCTTCTAAGGGCAAATCACTCAATAAAAATACCCTACGAATAGAACTCTTTAGTGTGCAGTGTTTAGAGCTTCCTTAAGTCATGGTTTCAGCATTGAAAGGCCTAGCTCTTAATTATTTTATAAGAATTTTCTCCAATTTTTCATAGAAAATGAAAAAAAAAAATGTTTTATTTGCAAATAAGATGCTTTATAGTTAAAAATTTGATGTTAATGAATGCATTATGTAAATATCTCAAAATATGTGAAGAAAAGCCAGATAGACATTTTAATTTTTTTACTAATTTTTTTTTTTCGAAAAAGTACATTATTTGTGAATATCTTCAAAACATATGGATAATATATTCAAAAAACAAGTCACAGCTACAAAGGATTTGTTAGACAATCATATTTGAAAAAGAAATTGAATGAAATTGCGAAATTTTAGAGAAATTATTTTTTACAAATTTTAGCCGATCCCGATCGAAATTAAACTGATCCCAACCAGAATTTTATAATAATTGATAATAGATAATATTTTCACGAGGAATACAAGTTTGTTTAGGTGTAATACGCGTTAAAAAGTAATTGAACTTGATAAATAAATAAATTTCTTAGTGGTAAATACTTAAAGAAGGCAATAATTTCATCTTATTTATTTTGTGTTAATTTTGATCGGGATTGGTCTAAATATTGAAAAAAAATAGTTTCCCTAAAATTTTGCAATTTCAATTTCTTTTTAAAATATGTTTGACTAACATGTTCTCCATAGTTCTGACTAGTTTTATGAAGATTTTATCCATAAGCTTAAAAAAATGTTCACAAATAATGTGTTTTATTTTCATAAATAAATTTTTTACTTAAAATATTCAAATGTCTATCCAGGTTTTCTTTAGATATTTTATTACACATTCATATTATATATACATTAACTATAAATGCTTAAATTTGTTGTTTATATCAAAAATATTTAAAAAAAAAAAAAAAAAAAAAAAAAAAAAAAAAAAAAAAAAAGCTTTCCAAGAACTACATGTGTAAAAGTTTTTGGTCAGCAATGATGCATTTCATGCGAGAGGCGCACCAGTCATTGTCGGATTATTTTTTTTTAATATTCACTGATATTAAGCCGATATCTGTACCAGTAGGTACGCATATCCCAAGATGACGTCGAGCTTGACAGGTTCATGAGTTTACACCGCTTGATTTTGTTATTTTTGTCATATTTCATTAAATGAATCAAAGTGAATTGTAGATTTATTGAGTCTTAATTAGCTAGCGACAAGCAGATTTGAATAAAACCTACAAATAAATCATATATCTCGTATGAAGGTGATAAGCGTACCTTGATGTTTTGGACATAAAAACCATGTGTAAATGATATCGGTACCTGCTAGTTTTATTTTTTCTAATTCTTTGCATTTTAACAATTTGCGCATAAATGTATCTGTCAAATATTTCACAGGAACGTAGCATCGTTTTTGAAAAAAAAGGGGGGCAGCAAGAGAAAAAAAATTCAACATACTCGAAAATCCTATTTCGTGGGAGGTGTAAGTGGGGGAGGGTAGGTGTTCCATCTTTCAGTACCAAATTTTATTAATACATTACCCTGAATTGACTATACTGCAACAAAAAAGGAGGAGCTGCCCTTTCAATGAATGAAATATATATAGATAACGAACGGTATTCAAGCTCAAATGTCCATTAAACAATACAAATCGGGAGCAGAGCAAACACGGACCTCTAAAATGTCAGAGGTGGGATCAGATGCCATGGTCGAGCAAGCATCCCCTGCCGACAGGTCATACCCGCCGTGTGCTCCTTGTCATGATCGTGAAATACGGAAAAATCCGTCGACAATGAACCTTTTCAATCATGAAAAGTAAAGTTTGTAGTTTCAAGTCTGTAACAATGTTTTTTAAGGTGGAGAGGGGTTGAGCCACAGGAAAACGTTCAGGATTTTTTTTAAATGTTAAAAAAGCAAAATGTTTACAAGCAATAAAGGGAAATAGGCTGTTGACTATTTTACAAAACTAAAATTCTTAAAACTGAGAAAGGAGGGGGAGGGGGTGTTGTAATACTCTCATTTTCTTTTCTGCACGAAATATATTCTGTACAATACGGTGCAAGCGGTTCAACGCTACCACAGAAAAGTGTGGAAAGTGTGTGTTGGGGGGGGGGGGGGGTCTCAGTTTAAATAATACCATGCATACAGAGGTGTATCTGCAAAAGACGGATGGGTCCAAATCCAAATCTTATGTAGAGAAAGAATACATATACTTTTACATGTACCGGTAAATACAATGTATAAAAATATTTGTTTGTTTGTTTGCTTAGTTGTTTAACGTCCCTTTGAGAATGTTTCAATCATATTGAGACGCCAACACTTGCTGGTGGGGGGCTGCAAATTTAGACCTGTACTCGACACTTGCGGCTTTTGAGCAGAGAGAGATCTTTTTCGTGCCAGCATCTACTGCGACAGGGGACTTCGGTTTATACGGTCTTATCCTAAGGACCGGTCTCCACCTTATACAGTACGGAAATAATCCATACATTGTAAAAACAGTTTAGAAATGAGGCAAAAATAAAAATTATATACATTTTTGTATGCTACGAAGAGATGCAAAAACAGATATATTCGAAGAGCCGTAACATATTTGGAGATTCGACCGAACATTATTTCGCCTACCACAATATCGAAGTGTATGCTTAAATCTTTGATAAAGTCCCAATATTTAATTACATTGTGACCCATATTCTTTTTCTTGAAATTTTGGGTTTTCTTTGGTGATTATTCAGATTTTCAGCGCTATAATCATTTCCTTTGATTTAATGTATCGTATAAAGGTATATGTTGCAAATTTCTCTCTGCTTTATAGAAAAAAAATTGTTTCCTCATCAAATCGAATAACAATTATTTCTATTTTCTGGAGAAAGAGAGAGAAAGATTATATTTCATGTAACGCATATCCAGTAACTCGATCACAAAATGACATGGTACATGTATATCTTTTTTTTTTTTTCATCAGGGTTTCCATTTACGCGTTAAATATCTATTCTGCATTTCTGGATTAATCTGCATAAAGCTATGTTTAAAGACTATATGTATATATATTCAAATCATTTTAATTCACCAACAGATTGAAGGGATATATAAGTATATCTATAGATCTAAACTCTCGAAGCTGTGGAGCTTTTCGATATCTGAGGATACATGTATGCGTACCTACTGGTACGGATATCGGCTTAATACCACTGATTTTTAGAGTTGTTGAAATGATATTAATATATAGTAAACCCAATCCCTCTAGAAAACACGGACCCCTGTTACAATGGCATAGAAAGTCACATACATTTATACATCGTCTGTATATCTATAAAGGCAAGGCGATTTAACACCCCCTCCCCCTCCAAAACGAAATAGCTATATAAGGTATGGATAAGTTTATGGTTTTTTATCCTTGCTTGACAATAATGTCTGAGTCCTCTTTTTTTGAGTGCGCGGCTGTGTACCCTCCTTCCCCCTCCGGAAAATGCCTGTATCCGCGCTTGATATGTATTGGTAATAATAAAATGTTTCAGAAATTTTATAAATAATCGCTATTCCTCGATTTTTTTTTTTTCAAATTTTTTATCAGGTTTGTCCATTCTTATCCCGTTTTCATGTATTGAGCTGTAACAGATATAATAGAGAAATAAAATTAAAAAACAGAAAAGAAAATCTATATGCATTTTTTAAAAAAATATTTATATTAATGGATAAGACAATTTGAAAAAAAAATGAAGCATTCCCTTTTTGATAAACAATAAAAATTAACATTATGATATATTTATAATTCACATATAAAGAACAATTGAGATTAGTAATAAGATTTATTTTCAAAATATCACTTCTTGTGGTTGTTCGTCCCCAGATGTAACAGCCCCCCCCCCCTCTCTCTCTCTGTAGAAAGGTTGGAGGTTGTGCCCGTCTGCATCCGCGCCGTAGTCACGCTTATGAACGTTTTAACCTGCTACATGTTTCATTCATCAATTAATAAATGTATTTTCATTTATCACTTTCTCTTTTTCTATTTGTACGGTTAAATGCATACATATACAGTGACACGGCATAGTGTCTACTTAATTGATTTAATTCATAAAAGAAATTAATATTTTTACAAAAACTATTGGATTAAATTATATAAGCTCTGTAAATTCAAAATATTCTAGTTGTTTTCCTGACAACAGCGCTTCTGATATCATTTAGATATGTCCTAGGATAAGCACATCGTCGTCTTGAAGTTAGGGCAAAGATAAGCAAATCTCCTAAGATAGGATAGCTTCGTTGCCCCCCCCCCCCCATCATATAGAGTCAAATAACCTTCCCCCCAACCCCATAAGGAGAGGAAACGCAGAGCTTTCGGAATTCATAAAATGTACATGCATTTACAAGAAGGAAAGGGGTCTGTCAGTGTAACCCTTTTCTAGTTAATTTTGTATCATTCATTTGATTTATGCCCAATTCTTTTTAGATGCATGTATAATATTCCTCTAGTCCCTTACAAAATCTTGTGTGATGTTTCCTTTTTTATTACATGTGCACTGCATGCATCGCTTGATATTGGTAAAAAAAAACCATCTAGTTCAGAACATTAATAAAAGTGTTAAAGTTCTGCCGGCAATTAATATTTCGTAGCAAATAAGGAAATTCTAAATACTAAATTTGGAGATTTTTCAAATTGTTGCGCTCATATCTCAGTCATTGTCCCAGTTTATATCAAATCAATGTATTTAAGAATAGTTTGATTTATATTAAGATTTGGGTTGTTAAGCGCAACATCTTGTAATTTTTGCTAACCAATGCAAAGTAACATGCACCAATCACCTTTGCCTAGTGAGTACTGAATCTATAAGTATTAGTATGCTGCCACGGTTGTTAAATTCCTGTTAAAGTACATCGTTGAAAGAGTTAGCAAGATTCCAGTTCCCCAAGGCCAGGACTATTTCCCGAGGCGAAGCCGAGGGAAATAGTCCTGGTCGAGGGGAACTGGATCTTGCTAACTCTCTCAATGATATACTTTTAACTGTTCTATTATACCGATACAAACGTAAAATTTAGAGGATTCGGATGGTGTGATTTCAAAGCAGGGATTAGCTCACTGAACTAACACACGGGGATAAGTTCATTCACATATCATACCAATGTAAAAGTAAAATCATTTCGGATAACCGGGAATTAGTTTTCGAAGGAGGGATTAGCTCATTTGACTAACGCACGGGGATTAGTCCATTCATAACGATTTCCAGGGAATTAGTCACATCTAATGATCTAATGTTATATAGGGAAAAATCAGTAGAGGTATAATAAAATAAAACGTTTGAGATGTTATTTTTTAATTTAATTGCACAATATGAGCAATAATGTATGATAATTATAATAGACTTTTGACATTACTCAGTGAGTTTTCCTTTGAAGTAACATACAATAACTGCGATACAAACACTTCGTGGTCGTTTCATTTTGTAAATGAGCAGAAACTGTACAATAACTACAAAATATTAACAATACAGAACTGTTTAATTTTAGCGATGATGGAAAGCTGTATGAATCATTCAAATTACATGACAGAGCTGTTACGTATTTACTCAAAATTTTAGATGAATTTAGGATAGAAGTGAACAGCGGCGGATTCAAAATTTTAGAAAGGAAGGAGGAAGAGAGCAGTTCACGGATAGTTTTCTTTGACAAAATAAAGAAAAGAAAAAAAATTGTCCAAACTCTAAAATCGTATTTCCTGGGTTAGGGATACTAGCTCATCATTAGTCCTGAAACTATGTGCCTGGTCGTTACGTGTGGATAAATTAAAAGCGTATACAAGTTAAGCAAACACAATTTACGAAAGCCAAAAAGAAAAAAAAACAACTCAAAGTTGGGGGGGGGGGTGATGCCCGACCCGCGCCAGTATGTGCTGGATCTGCCTTTGGCTACTTCTTTACTCTTCCTCCCTCCTCTTTCATCAGATTCTGTTTGTTTTACTTTCGATCCAGGAATACTGTACATGTATGTGACGACCGGTGGATAACATTTCTCTTAGAATTCAATCTGCCAGAAGCATTTTTGCTTGATACTATTAAAGAGTTTTGACTGTACACATTAAAAAAAAAAATCTTTGCTTGGTTATAGCATAATCTATAGGAGTTTTGAAAAAAAAAATAAACAAGGTTGATCAAATGCATTCTTAATTTCTGTTAACCATTTGTCATTTTTCCTTATTCTTTCTTCATATATACACTCAATATACAGTCACATGAATTTTGTTGAGTTTAAGCTAAAATTTCAGTTTCCTTGAAAGAGGCGTTCTGTCTAATTTTATGGGGTTCATGATTTCACACCTACATGTAGGGCTTTCTCCCAAAAGTATGTATTTATTTATTTTTTTTTTTTGCATCTTCTTTGGCATATTTTATAAATATGCGTCCTTGCTTGCACTTATTCACATGGTTTATTTGTTAATCTTTGGATTTTTTTAAAAGTTAGTGTAGCATATGCACTCAGAATAGCACATAGCACCTGCATGGAATTAGCATCTAGCACCTGCATGGAAATATCTCTTATATGTAGCAACTGCATGAATATGAACGTAATTTTGAATATTGACGCCCACATTCATGTACATGTATAGTTCTGTACTGTGATATACAGCGTTCTATATCATTTGTATACTAAATTATATATACATATATTATATTAATTTCAGAATATATTTACTGAAACCTTGTTCTTTTTTTTCAATGAAGAAAAATAAACTAAGATTAGAATAATAGTATATTTACTGAAAAATTGAAAAGGGGGGCTAAACCAACCCCCACCCCCCAAAAATTTTCTCTTAATTATGCGTAGAAAGGTTTGTAATCTATATAGAAGAGGAGAAAATATAACGCATTAAATTATATGACAATTCTACATTGTAAATACATTCAACTATGGAAACCTATGTTATTGTTATACAGTACTTTTTGTAATGCCAAAATATACTGCCATGGGGAGTTGTGTATGGACTTTTGTTGCGAGGATAAACATGGCAGTGCATGTCCATAAAAGATTTATATTTTCTTTTCAAAGATTTGCTTTTGTATTATAAAATGCATGTAATGAATTATAATATCTAATAATATCTATTTTCATGAATGTAAATAAAGGAAGAAAAAGAATACTATGGAAACCTAGCACTTTATATCTGTTCTATAATGCTTTTTGTTGGGCCAAATGCCATTAAAATCATCAGCCTTTGTAAGTTCACTTATTGTTAAAGTAGTTCTATCAAGGAACGGCATTGATAAAAAAGGGTGTTGAAGTTCTTTTATTATTTTCCTTAATCGGCAAAAATTATGAAAAATATAAAACAAAAGCCGAAAACTAATTAAGCTGTGTATGATCTCTCGAAAATATTGGCTTTCTTTAGTAGAAATCCTTCTCTAGATCCAGTTTTTCCGGGGGACTCCCCCTCTAAAACCATTTTCCCGGGAAATACTTGAGGGGGGAGGGGGGGTCTACCGTACAAAGTCGGTACGTTTGCTGGTTGGAACAATGTTGAGGTCTACATGAATATTTTATGTGTTTGAAGGGTCGAAAAAGGTATTGATTAAAACTATGTAAATTAAGATTTATGTCCGACGCTATCAACCCCCCCCCCCCCCCCCCCCGCCTGTGTATGACGAATGATGACCCTTATTGTCAACACACATGGCGCACATTCTTACAGCGCACCGTAAGAATGATTGAAGACAAAAAATGTTTCCTAACTTTGTTTACATCTCTTTTGTGGGGGATAAGCAAAACGTCCTCTATCGGATAACACATAGTCCTCGCAAGGTTAACACAGCGTCCTCTCAAGCTTAACACACCGTCCTCTCAAGGTTAACACACCGTCCTCGCAAGGTTAACACACCGTCCTCTCACGGCTAACACACCGTCCTCGCAAGGTTAACACACCGTCCTCTCACGGCTAACACACCGTCCTCGCAAGGTTAACACACCGTCCTCGCAAGGTTAACACACCGTCCTCTCACGTTAACACACCGTCCTCTCACGTTAACACAACGTCCTCTAAAGCATAGTGAAAAAATCATGCTTTAATTTTCAAAATACAACATAATGCAACCCCCCATCGTGTAACTAGTGCCAAACCTTATAAATATACCAAATCTTGAAAAAATATCTCAATTAGAAAGTATAGTCCTCGGAGGAAGGTGGGGTGTCATAGTCCTCGAATGGTCGGTGATGCATGTGAGGGTGTGTGTGTGTGTGTGTGTGTGTGTGTGAGAGAGAAAGAGATTCTGCAGCCATGAGAGAGAAAGAAAGATCCCTTTTTTATCAATATCGCATAATACCAGAAAAAAACTTTTATTTTTAGAAATCCTGTCTTAAGATCATCTGTGAGAGGGGTTTTGTACTTATTGGACCAAGGTGCCAACCTGTGATAAACGAAGTGAGCGAGGCCACGTACATTTTAAACAGCTTTTTCTGCTGTCCGATAAATAAAGATTTAAGCTTCGGTACCATCCTCCGTACAATACAGTATGGCCAGGAACATATATGTCAAGCTAGTTTAGAAAATACCTTCTTGCCTATACTAACTGATAAATGGGGACAATGTTTAATATTTTCAATATGGTACAAAGTGTTGCATCCACATCAGATTCTCTTCATGATAGAACGATTATATAACATACATAGAACACAACCCTTTCATAATGGGCTTTTACACAATTTATACACATCATTTCATCCCAATTTTTCAATATTTTTCAGTGATCCTAACTTTGTCAACCCTATATCAGTTATGCATTATCCAAAAAAGATTTGTTTGCAATGTTCAAGACATCCTTCTCTCACTCTTGCTTTGGCCCCATGGCAGACATGTCCGAGAGTACTTGTTGAACGGTCGAGGATGTACTTTTTTCACAAAGAGCTGTCATTCTGCTTCGAAGAATACGATGCCTGTGTCAACAATTCTTACGTGAGGGTTTCCGATGATAGACAGTATTTTGGAGTATGTATTGACCAGTACTTAGAGGCCATCAGGAACACTTACATTGGTGTAACCTCAGAAGCAAAAGGCGTATATTCCTTCATTGTCTGTATACTTATATCCTTGCTAGCATGCTTGTTTCACGTGATTTCTACCGTGTTTCTAAAAGAAAAGTGGTCCTCTATCGTTCTCTCTCAAATGAGTCAGTCTCTGACTTATTTCATCATGAATTTCATTAAAATTCTGATTCAACTAGTCTATATTGGTGAGCAGGCTTGTGGGGTTCTTGGAATGATCATACATTTTCTTTTTGTCTCCGTTGCCGTCTGGTCCAGCATTGCTTGTATTGACATGACACGTTCCATCTTTACGCTAACGAAATCTGGGGTTAGAGATCAAGACAGACCAATGCGCTTTGCTGCTTATGCCGCCATAAATCTTGCATTTTGCTGTCTCTTTGTTGTTTCCAATACTTTTCCAAACCTTGATGCAGATGATTCATTGCTTGGCTACTCGACTTCCGCTTGCGAGATTTCCTCGTCCATGATGAATGTTTTTACTCTTGGTTTGCCTATCAGTCTTTCTCTTGTCGTTGACTTTGTGTCCTTCATTTGGATTTATTTGAAAGTTAGCAGAAACGTTACTCTTATGTCCTGCCCAGAGCTGAAGTGGGTAAAATCTTTCTCAGTCGTCGCTTTTTTGGTGTGGTTATCCTGGCTCTTTGACTATCTTGCGTCTCTGACTGGTATCCCAATTTTTGCTTCCCTTCATACGATGACAATAGGCTTGATTGGAATAGTCATATTTGTTAGCTACAGCCCGGCATTTTCCGATGAGTAGAAAACTGTATCTACAAACAAATTTATAATTCTAAAAGAATATATTAAATGAATAAACAGCAAACTGTGAATTTTTTTATAAATTGTACCTATTTTGACAAAGTATCCTAGTGTAATAACGTGTCTTTTTTTAATCATTAGGAAACAGTACATCATTATTAAATTTAAATTGATTTAAATCAACATATGCAATTTGTTTTCCTGTTTCGGAAATTTTGTAAATTTATAATAATTACACTAAAAAGGGTTAAGATAACGAACGTTGATCGATCTCAAAAAATCTACAAACAATTCAAATCTGTGAACAGGGCATAAAACACGGAACCCCCGAAATTCCAGAGGTTGATAAGGTGCCTAGGAGGAGAAGTATTCCCTGTTGACCGGTCAAACCTGCCTTCGACCCTATATATTGATCAGTAGACGGAACATTCCTTAGATGAATATAGTACAAAAACAAAGACCTAACAGTCGGCATGAAACACGTCAGCCAAAATATGACTCAGTGATATATTATATGTTAATATGTTATATTTGTTAACAAGAACATTATAACGACCATAGAATTTACGAAATGCTGACTTTAAATGAGGTTGTTGAAATCCCTGTAACATCAACGTATCTGTCAGTAGCTAGCGTGCCTCAGTGTAAAAATTGATCGTACTCAGAATATGCTCTTGGCTATCGAATAAGTTGGGAGACATAAACATCATGTGCAGGTGACAGCGGAATATTACTGCATAAATAAGGGAAGTTAACGATGGAAAGGCTAAAGTCAATTAGTTTGTCATACAATCTAGTTGTCAGTCGGTCCGTATATTCTATATCAAATAGGAAACAGATGTGGCAGACTCTGTGGTGGCTTTTATTTCATGTTCACTGGGATATATCGAGTCGACATGTGAATGGAAGTAACTATTGTTAATTGATAAAACATCGTCGATATATCTGAATGTCGAGTTGAAGGCCACAGTAAGTGTTTTCTTCTTCTCATGTACATATATAAGTTTTTTGAATAAATTCTGCTTCATAGGAATACTAAAACAAGTCGGCTAATAAAAAAAACACAATTAGTGACCATCGGAATTCCAACAGTTTGTTGGAAGACCTGGTCTCCGAAGACTACATAAGTGTTGTCAAGGAGGAACTCCAGCATCCTTTAATATCAACTTCATATTACATTTGTGTAGAATCAGAGTAATTTTTAACAAAGTAATTTTGTTGATGACCAATTACAAGATGACAAAAATTCCGAGTTCATTTTTTATTGAAGAAGCAGTTGTCTATTATATCAAAAAGCCTAGATTTTAATTTATCGTCAGGGATGATTGTATGAAGTGTAGAAAACTCGCAAGTTTTGATGTAATTGACGTTAGAAAAATTGGGTGATTTTAAATTTTCTGAAAGTTCTTTGGCGTTTTTTAGAATCCAAATCTGATTTACACCACTTATATAGATATAAGAATATGCTGTAGTACAGAATATCTGAAGTTTCTCCTTTACAGCGGTTTTAAATAGTTTTGTATAAAGGGCTTGGTAGAGCATTTGCTGGACCAGACAATTTATCTTTGTAAGGATTTTTATGAACTTTATGAATCCAGTATAGGTAGGGTAGATCGAACTCACTTTGGTTGACTGGAATGTTGAAAGTATTTAACACTGAAATGTGATTTTGTAGAAGTTCATCCTTAGAAAGAGAGCTTTGAGTATAAGTTGGATTAAAACCAAGTTCTTCTAAAATGCAGTGATAATAATGAGCCTTACAAACAATGACGATATTATTACAAGCCTTGTCTGCTGTAACGATAACATATTGTTCATGTAGTCTTTCTAATTCTTTATCACCTCCTTTTTGGTGAAAACGAAAGGATAAATGGTAAACATATTTCCTTTTAACCTTTTTATACGGTTCTTTAATACATTTCTAAAACTCTTAATTCATTCTGACGAAATGTTCAGGTCTTTCCGTTCATATTTAGCCCAACGTCTGGTCTAATCTTCGACAGAATTCATGGTAATGAAGTTCTGTCACCAATTGAAAGATCGGACTTACCAGTACCTGTATTTTGCACCTTTTAAGATGATCGTCATTTTCAACTATATTAGCATCACCGGTATTGAGGTGTAAAGCGGGACTGTAGTTGAAAGACGAAGAAGAGCAGGAACTCTTAACAGGATTTTGTTTTAGATGTTCAATATCTAGACACTGCAAGGTTTGTTTATAATTGAAAAGTTTGGAAGCAACAGTTTGGGTATATCTGTAGGAAATGCAAGGTGTAGACTTCAACTTGAAATATGGTGGAATGCATTACTGTTTTTTTATGATTAAGAATGTTACTAATGTCAACAGCATCTATTCCTTTGTTGGCAAATTTAAGTTTAAGAAACCGACAGGTTGAGTTATGCAGAGCTATCTTCCGACGTGGTGGCTTAAAGAGCCTGTGTTGTGCAACATCCATAATCACAAATACAAGCTTGTATTCTGCAGTTGAAGCATCTAAGTACATGTAATGACTTGCTAAAAAGCTTCTTCAAATAGTAATGTTACAGATTGAGTTCTCTGCTTTGATAGCTGTGGTTGTGTTTTTTAAATTATCATCTGTTAAAACTGAGACTTCATTTAAAGCATTTAGGAGACGATACCAGGAGGCGGCTTCATTTCTTGTTCTATACGTTTTTAAAGACTTCTGCTTTTCTTCAGATTTCGTACAAATTAATGGAACAAACTTGAAGACGCGTGGACAAAGATATTAGTTTTCAAGAATCATTTTAAAATGCTTTTAATTTAAGAATTATACTTTTTCTGGCAAATTTCAAAACACAGTGTGACAATTTCTTTTGTAATGACTTTCGTTTCTTTGTTATTTAATTTATTTCTATTTATTTATTTATTTATTTTTAACACATTCTTGAATGCTTGCTTGCTTGTATTTGCAGATAACTGAGTTTGTGATCTGATTTGAAACTTGAGTCAATGTTTCTTATTATCCAGATATTATGACTGAGATTTATGTAGGCATTGATTTTTTAAATATGTTAATAACTTAAAACCTAAGAGATTTACAAACCTGTAACTATAGCTGTTGTTGTTAAGAAAATTCAATTATCTGTCATCATTAAGACGGATACCCTGCTGACAGTTAGGAATTTTTGTTCATTCGGCATCCATCAGATAATGTTTACTTACGGTTTAGTTGTCTTGAATTTCACCAATCAACAAAACTAACTTGAAATAACATCAGAAGATAATTAAATATACATATATCAGTTATTTCAAGGAAAGAGAAAAAGAAGGGTTTGGCTCCTGTATTATGAATTGACATAATTTAATGTTTGATATATGTACATGTACATGTATGTACAGTGTATTATAAACTTAAGTGTAAAATTAATGACGATTTTAGGTCATCAAAAGCATTAATGTGTCTAATTACTAGATTAGGATTTATAAATCCAAACAAACATTAAAAGATACCGAAGTACCCGCATACAAACCTTGAGTTAAAAAAAAAACCTTTGGGTAACTCGGAATCTTAGTCTTTGTTTGTATTTGTGTATGCTTAACAGAAAAATACGTAACAATAGAAACAGCAAATATTTTAAGGTGACCTGAGCTCTACTTCACTCTATTGTTTATTATATAATAAGAGCAGAGCAAAAAGAAATTTAAAACGTAGTTTTTAACATTAATGTCTGCATAACTGATATATTGTTAAATCAATCATGTTGAAATAAATGTAGTTTTGTCTCTCAAAAAGACTTGTTTTCTTGGCCAGAGGGTAAAGTGTTTCCTTAACGTGAGGTAGTACACAACGTATAGCTATTTTTTTCTTCATATCTTTTTTATGCCCCCGTATCGAAGATTCGGGGGTATATAGTTTTTACCCTGTCCGTCCGTCTGTCTAGCTGTCTGTTTGTCTGTTTGTCCGCAAAAACTTTAACATTGCCCATAACTTTTGATTGGTTGGAGCTATAGCTTTCATATTTCACATGTGTATTCCTTGTGACAAGGCCTTTCCTTGGGTACCATCATATTTGACCTTTTGACCTTGGTCTTGGACTTTGACCCAGTTTTACAAAACTTTACCCAACTTTAACCTTGGCCATAACATACCAACAACTTTGACCCTTTGACCTTGACCTAGGAGTTTGACCAACATTTGGAAAACTTTAACCTTGGCCATAACTTTTGAACGGTTTGTGCTAGGGCTTTGATACTTTACATATGTAATCCTTGTGACAAGACCTTTCTTTGGATACCAACAACTTTGACCTTTTGACCTTGACCTTGGAGTTTGACCTACTTTTGATAAACTTTAAACTTGGCCCTATCTTTTGAACGTTTGGTACAAGGGCTTTCATATTTCACATGTGTATTTCTTGTGAGAAGGCCTTTTCTTTGGGCACCATTAATTTTGACCATTTGACCTTGACCTTGATGTTTGACTTACCTTTGAAAATTTTTAACCTTTTCCATATCTTTTTAATGGTTGCTGCTAAGGCCTTCATATTTCACAGGTATATTCCTAGGGACAAGAACTTACTTTGGGTAACATATTTTATTTGCATTTGAGAAAGTTTAACCTTCGCTATAAGTTGCCATACGGGGGCATCAGTGTTTCACAAACACATCCTGTTTTTTTTGAAACTTTGATATTTTGTTGACAGTTCTAAGATACAAAATCTCTCTTTATATGTAATATGAAGTAAATTCAACCACACATTTTTTGCCCACATATTCTAGCAGACCATTGTAAGAAGATGGTGCAATCAGACATTCGACATGAGAATGTGCATTGTTTAAAAAATACCATTCAATATATTACAAATGTGTGTGATGCAGCGAGGGGATATATTTCCATGCCGTTATCACAATTGTGACATAGAGCAAACGCTCTAACTACTGTGCCACACGGGCGACCAACAAAAATTAAAAATAAAACAGATGACGTCATAATATTTGACCTTGACCTCTATACATGACCTTGACCTTATTGTACAGAAAGAATGGAGATTCCTTGTAGATTTGTCCAAATATCAAGTCTTTTCATGAAGGAATCAAAAGTTACACTTTATCTAATAACAAATGATAAAAGCGGATGTAAATGACAAACACATTCTACATGCCCGAATGACCGTTATAGGAAATTAATGTTTCTATTGTTTTCTAACAAAATATGGCAAATACATCTCAAAGTTTATAATTTTTCCTTCAAAGGTCATTGATTATTGACAGATCTACACGATTCGCTAGACACCTTCTTGTAAAAGGTGAAGATAACGAATGGTGAAGAATCTCATAAATCAAGTGAACAAAATGAATCGTGAACAGGGCAAAAACAGGGACCCTGGATAGAAACACCAGAGGTGGGATCAGGTGCCCAAATAAGCATCCCCTGTTGACCGGTCACACACCACTGCACACGGTTACGTAGCCGTAAGTCGTATGTACTGATCAGGTGAACGGAGTACTCCATAGTCAAAGAATGAGTGCACTTTAGTATGTGATTTAGAACCTTTTCGGCTATCCATTTTAAGCTTTGAATTACAATATTTCGCTAAATTAATCTATGATTTTTGTGCATGCATATGCTTTTGATATTTAAGCCTTGAATTTTTTGTCATGCATATTAGACAACGTCTTTGAAAAAAACATGTATAAGACTTTAAATATAATGTCCCTCTGATATAAGAGAGATAATTCTCCAAGGAAATTATTCCAAGCAGTCCACTGAATTGTCTTACCAGAGTTTAAAGGACTTTTGAACTTGAACACCGTTCGTTATCTCCCTATATTTCATCTTACCAGAGTTTAATAATGAGGACCATCATTCGAATAATAATAATGAGGACCATCATTCGAATCTGAACTATGTTACAAGTATCGATTTTTATTTTCTATTGGCAATTCTTTTATTAATTACTTATAATAGTTTACCTAAAACATTTATACTCAGTTCCTTTAAACTGTTAAAATTGAGATATTTCTATCTCTTAACAATTCTTTTAATTGTTAGAGGAATGCATTTTTATTTTGCTACCACAGAAAACAATGTGATATTCTGATTTTAAAAGCAACGCTTCATTATGTTTTCTTATATGAATTAAATAGGTATGACAGTAAATATTACTTTCATATATACCTCATATTTCTAATTTTATTTTGAGATAAAAAAAATATCGATCTTTTTATTCAACTTATCAAATTTTCTTCATATCATGATTAGACATAATATTCATTTCTCAAAAAGTAAGCAACGTTTCATATTTTACAGTATTTTCCATTTGAATCTAATGATATTGTTGTTAATGAAAATCAATGTTGGGAATTAAAAAAATTGCTGAAGTTTAGAGCAGAGGGATACTTCACCTTAAATTTCGGAAGTTTGAATTCGACCACTTTCGAATTTAATGTACCCGCAAATAGGCGGAGACATTTAGATAATAAAAGATTTATGGCAATACATATCATTTTCATGATTTGTATCAATATGTTTGCTGCCTATCACCAAATCAGTTCAATCTTATTTGTTCATATATAAATGTGTATAAAAATGCCCCCCCCCCCTTACTCTAGCCTAATCATTTTTCGTTTTATATGCTGAATGCTTTTCAATTCAAAGAATGAATGTATGTTCTAAGCAAGAGTCACATTTACATGACTTCGATGTCACACTACATTTAATCGCAATACACGTAGTAATACAAATATGTGTAGTGAAACAAATTATACGTGTAGCACTCAAGGAAATACATTTTTTATTATATGCATGTATGGATAAATACTAGTAACACTCGGAAATGAAATTAAAACTTTAACTAAAAAAATTGAGCTGTGTCGCAAAAGTTGTTTGGTAAACATGAAAATTTCCAAGAAATAATAAATTATCTGTAATTTAAACATTTTATTGACGGAACAAGTATATTTGATATTCACAACCATGGTCAACAAAAATTCACAACGTTACAATATCGATAATAACACGCTTTTGTCTTCAATATCTGTTTCATTTCGGCAATCCAAAACATTGCCAGGCATGATATTAGTTGTTATTAAAAATATCATATTACTGTATGTATACAAAAAGAAACAGTAATATTATATTTTTAAAATGTGCTAATTTCAGCGATTTTTGATTTTTATTTGAATGAGTGTATTCAGAAACACCTAGAAAAACACATAATACACAAAATACACCCTCCTGAAACCAAGCACCTATGGTCTCATCAGGGCGTCGGGATGAAATTTGCTTAAAGGCAGGCCCGTATAACGGGGGGGGGGGGGGGGGCAGCCCCCCTTTTTTCTGAGTATAGTATTTTGCTATAATAAATTTCCCTCAAATGCTGGTTGCCCCCCCCCCCCCCCCCCCCACACACACACACGCACTTTTTGATGTTGTAAGGTCGAGCACTGGCAAATTCCAGGATTTGGACAGTAAATGACTTTTTTTTGCTTGTCAGATAATTTTGGGAAGTTGTAACCCCCCCCCCACACACACACACACACACGTTGTTTTTTGCTTGTCAGATTTTTCGGGGAAGTTGCCCCCCCCCACTTTTGAAACCGCTGCTACGGGCCTGAAAGGTTCATTGAATGGCACCTGGTGAATAGTGATATTAATACATTGCAATAAATAATATTTTTGTACAGTAAAAGTAAATACAAAACGGAAAACTTTGCTATAAATGCACAACGCACATTGCTCATTTGCGCTGTCGCCGTCATCTTTTGTTCAATGCGATACTGCAGTTAGCGCGTGACATGTTAACTTCCTATTGAAAAGATGGCGGACGCTCAAAAATATCAGAAGTTGCCTTAGTTGGCCACAGAATATGCAAAGGTTTTCGTGTTATTTTATATAATTATTAAGTTATTTATTGTTAATATAGTTGCTTAAGTTTTGAGTTTATATCAAAGCTGTTTGTTTTTATTCTTCAGTGTTTTGTGTTTATGAGATATCGTCATAATTGCATGTAATGTCAACTTAACGCCCCCTTCCCAGAGATTGAAAAAAAGTCTGATTTTTGTTCTTTTGCAAAAGGAACGTAGCAGACTAATAAACGAAAAAGTAGCCTTTTGATTTAATTGTAAGAAAGACGAATATGTTTTTTTATACTTTCAATTTCGATTACTTTTTGAACAGTTGAAGCCATTAAAATATATAGAATTTTAATTTACAGGAGTAAAATTTATTTATGTAGATCATCCCATAGTTTCTTGTCATTTTTTAATTGCAGCTCAAAGCACAGATTCCTGTTCTTAAGAAGGCCTATATAGAGGAACAATCAGCTTGTACTGTGTAATAGGAGTAAACTTTAGAACACCATTTTCATTAGTGGTTCTAGAATATTTTTTTTTGTACACTCTCCTATAATTTCATGTTTATTATTTCCCAGGTTCTTATTTTGATTTGAGATTCTGCTTGGTCTTATTTCCGAACTTATTTGTACCTTAATTCAACACCTCATGTCAGTCGTAATGAACACACCAGTTCCAACAAACAACAAAATTTATTAACCTTTGTATAGACAAACAAAAAAAATATAGTATAAAAAAAATAACAACTGTAAATTCCTGCCTTGTCAAAAAAAATCCCAACAACCGTATAAAAATCACCCCCCAACCTAGTGTACGGAAACGCTAGCCCAACCTAGCCGGGGGGGAAAGGCCTAGGGTAATTTAGAAAAACCCCTTATTTATTTAAGAATACCTTAAAACCTATCTCCTAGCTTTTAGAATTATGGCCTAATAAATTTAACAGGAGCAATAGACGACGACAATTTAGTCAAAATGCCTAATATCTTAACATAATTTCTAAGGGTGCAACCTGTTAAATACCTAATAAACCTTTATTAAAGTGAGAGAACTTACAGCAAGTTAATGCTTTCCAAGATTCCCCACGTGTCTAACAGTTACACGGGTTTATATACTCTTTGGAAACAATAGAATCTTTAACTTGAAATCTAGTGAATACACCCCAAGGGTATGAACTTTGACTGAAATTAGTAACACCCAAAAGGTTAACTTCCGTATTGATAGCCAATGAGAATTTAGATCATCAAACATAAACATTTACCCGTAAGATTTGATGGAAGCAACACGTGCTATTAAGGTTTGTAAATATAAACAAAATAATATGGGGGATAAGGCAGTATACCAATATATGCATGAAAACATAAATAACGACATTACATTTAAAATACAAGGCATAAATGCATATAACAAAATTCATTCTTGCTACACTCCCCCCTTCTTAAGACATAAATGATAATATCATTTATTTCAAAGTAATATATATTATAGCAGGAATTAAAAATAAGGTAGAAGCTAAATATCTTTTAACTTCTCAATATCAAAAGTAAAATAAAAAAAAACAATTTTCTAGCATTTAAACATGTTAAATGTTAAATTTATAACTTTTTCACTGTCTTTCTGGAAGTTGGTCCCCAGAGTCTGTTCGTTACCACAAAAGTGTCTTCCCCTTGAATGACCACTTCCTGGTCCCTGGCGTTGGTCTCTTCCCGCACAAGGGATCCTGCATGAGATAAAGCTGCTTTATTCCTTCGCAACCTTGCTTGTTCATCACGGAAACGCTTCCGGGCCTCAGGGATCGGCTGGATTGGCATAAGCCCCTTCCCTGGATTTTCATATTTGATGTTCCTGACTGTTTTGCTGATCACTCGATTATCTAGACCTGGATGCCGCTTTGCCTGGTGTCGCGCAACTTGATTTCGCCTCTTAGCAGCATAATTAAAATGTCCGCACTGGAACAAGATAATCTCCTTTGAGTGTTTGTCCATCCAGTGGTGTCTACACTTGGGAAAACTTCCCAAAAATGTCCCACATCCCTCAGCAGGGCAGGTCATACCTCCCTCGATCCACTGCGGTCGTAAATCATAGTCTAATGTAGCCATCTCCTCCTCACTTACCAGAATGTCTAATATGTCCATGAAGGCTACCTATCAAAATAATTGTACAACTAATATTAGTTTTTATTTTCAAAACAAATCAATTATGCCAAGGCAATATCAGAGTATAGGAATAGGGCCCAACAGTCCAGCTGTTTTATAAATATTCCAACTCTTTTATATTACCATGAAATAATAGATAAAACAAATTTCCAAATGTTAATTACAGAAATTTTTAAATTACAAATTATGACAGATAATATTTAGAAAAATATGTAACTTTCAAATAACAGATAATTTTGAAAAATTTACTTATTTGAAATAACTTTGAATAATGTTATGGTGAGTAGATCTCTCTGGGTTTAATTGTTCTCCCAGCTCTTGTTTTTACAGGAGATCTTTGATCAGGTTGCACCAAAGGACTATTTGGAAGTGGTTCTGCTATTTCGCTCAAAGTTCCATCAGAAGTTTGGTTTTCATGATCTTCTAACCAATAGACTGGAGGTTGTCTCCCTTGGAATGGTTTCAAATGATCCACATGGACAGTTATTGGGGTACTTTCAGAGTTTAACTGGATTTCATAAGTAACATCTGAAATTTTCTGAATAATGAGATATGGACCCGTCCAACCCTGACCTAATTTATTTGACATTGCTGGTAAATACCATCTCCAAACCCATTCACCTGGTTCAAATTCCCTAGGTTTTAACCCTTTATCATAATAATGTGTCTGTCTCTGAGCAGCTATACCTAAATTCTGATATGCAAACTCAAACGCATTGTTCATTGACACTTCTAACCATTTTACATACATTGAAGGACACAGTTTCCCAGGATTTGCTGGTGGTATCCCGACCATGATATCTAAAGGGCATGAAATTTCCCGACCCAACATAAGCAAGTTTGGAGTACACTTTGTACTTATATGAGGGGTTGCACGATATGCCATCATGAGGTAAGGTAAATGGTCATCCCAGTCATCTTTATTTTCATTGACAAAGGCAGACAACATGGCAATCAGAGTTCTATTAAAACGCTCAACAAGGCCATCAGATTGTGGTCTATATGGAGTGGTTCTAGTTTTCTCCATACCTAGAAGTTTACAAAGTTCAGAAAATAATTCACTCTCAAATTCTCTCCCCTGATCAGTATGAATTTGATTTGGAACGCCAAAATGTGAAATAAATTCAGTAGCAAGTTTGTCAGCAACTGTAAGGGCAGTATGATCAGATACAGCATATGCTTCTTTCCATTTTGAAAAATAGTCACCTACAACAATGATATACTCATTTCCATTACTGGTTGTAGGTAAACCACCTAAAATATCTATTGCAATTCTGTCTAATGGTTTTGTAGATTGAAGGACAGAAGATTGAAGTGGGGATCTTCCAAACCCTGGACCTGGTTTTCTACGTGCACAAAGATCACATGATTGACACCATAATTTAACATCATTTGACAAGCCAGGCCAATAGAACCTTCTCTTGACAGATTCGTATGTTTTATCTCTCCCTAAATGACCTGAAATTCTGGAATTATGTAGGGATTCCAAAATCTTTTCTCTCATAATTTGCGGGGCAACAATCTGAAAAATGGTATGACCCTGTGGATCTTTTTCACTCACTCTGTATAAAATTTCATCAGAACCAATTTCAAACTCTTCCCACATTTGACATAAAGTTCGAATTTCATTGGAAAATGAACCAATAGTTTGTCTGTTTGGTTTACTGACTTGTTCAGTTTTGAGTTGTTTGAATTTACCAATGTTTGTACCTTCGTTTTGCCATTCTTTTATTTGAGCAGGACCCCAACTTTCAACTCAATTTGATACTTCAGGAGTATTGTCATCGGCTTGGACAGGATATATTCCCTGATCAGAATACTTAAATTCTTCTTTAAGGAATTCTCCTTTTTCCGCCTCAACCTCCGAAGTCAAATTTTCACTACCTAACATAGATTTATGAAATTTTGAATCACAATCGGGGCAATTTTCTCTTGTACATTTACGCTTGACTGGAATTCTGGACAACCCATCAGCATTTCTATGCTGAGTACCTTGACGAAGATTTATGTCAAAATCAAACATATCAATAATGCTTATCCATCGAGCAATCATTCCCTCAGGATTTTTGAAATTTTTAAGCCATTTGAGTGAAGCATGATCGGTTAGAATCAAAAATTTCTGACCAAACAAGTAATTTCTGAAATGTTTCAAAAACACTACAATAGCCAAAGGTTCTTTGTGGGTAGTACAGTATTTTCTTTGAGAGTTTTATAATGAAACACTGGCATATGCTATAACTCTTTCTTCTCCATCTTGTATTTGAGATAACACACCACCCAACCCAGTTTCACTGGCATCTGTGTCAAGTATGAATTTACCATTTGCAGTAGGGTAGGCCAAAATTGGGGCAGAGGTCAATAATGTCTTCAGCTCATTAAAAGCTTTTTGACAATTATCATCCCATTTAAACCTTTTGTTTTTCCTAGTGAGTTGACTCAATGGAGATGCTATGGTTGAAAAATTTGGAATAAATTTCCGATAATAACCAGCTGTACCTAAAAATGATCTGATTTCAGTGACATTTGTTGGAATAGGCCAATTTTGAACTGCATTTATTTTCTTTGGATCACAGCTGATTCCAGCTTTTGAAACTCTGTGGCCTAAATATGAAACTTCATTTTGAAACAGAGAACACTTTTTGGGTTTGAGTTTCAGGTTTGCTTTTCGAAAACACTCAAAAACTTCTCTAAGATTTCTCAATGCAATTTCAAATGTATTGCCAAAAACTATGACATCATCCAAATAACATAAGCATCTTGTCCAATTGAGTCCCCCTAACACCAAATTCATAAGGCGTGAAAAAGTCGCAGGGGCATTGCATAACCCAAAAGGCATAACATTGAAATGATACAATCCCCTGTGAGTAGTAAAAGCAGTTTTGTTCTTATCTGACTCTTTCAATGGACATTGCCAATACCCACTAGCCAAATCTAATGTGGAAAACCATTGTGCACCTGATAATGCATCAAGCGCATCATCTATTCTGTTCAAGGGATAGGCATCCTTCTTTGTAATGGAATTTAATTTGCGAAAATCTATGCAAAATCTGGTAGACCCATCTGATTTTGTAACCAAAACAACAGGAGCAGACCATGGACTATTACTTGGCTCTATTATTTCTTGTTCAAGCATTTTATCAAGTTCTTGTTCTACAATTTCTTTCTGTTTTGGGGATAATCTCCGAGGAGGTATTTTAATGGGACCTTCACACCCGGTATCTATGCTATGTTCTACCAAATCAGTTTGACCCAGTTTTCCATCAGGTTTCATAAAAATGTCTTCAAACTCAAGCAACAAACTCTCAATTTTCTTTTTCTCTTTCCCATTTAATTGATTGGAGCTTTTGTCTTATAAAATAGCCAAATGTTCGGGAAGTTTTGAACTTTTTGTTTGAGTTTTAGAATGAGGCTCTACTTGATGCACACTCTCAACTGGTTCTAGATCAGCTATGCAAGTATTTCTGTTGATTTTAACTGACCTGTTTGTTAGATTGAGAAGGGAGATAACTATTTTCTCCTTCTTAGGATCAACTAATGTTTTTGCCATTAACAGACCATTGACATTGACAATTTGTTTAGGTTCAACCAACCCATAATTGGTACCAAGTTTCCCTTGAATATACCCTGTACAACAAAATTCTGTGTCAGGAGGTATTTTAATCGTATCACTGAGTCTTATTCTGGCACATCTAAACAAAGTTTTAGGGTTTTCAGAAAGAGGGAAATTTTGTTTACCTATTTTCAAGGTCTCATTTTGGAAGTTTACAACTCCTTTATATTTCTTTAGGAAATCCACTCCCAATATACTAATATCACCCTCCAACTTCCCTACAAGCATTTGTTGTTCAAAAACAGTATCTGAGTCACACAAACTAAATGAAAAATTTGACATTCCTAGTATTGGGATAGATTCACCTTTCGCACACAACAGTGTTTTATTTACACTTTTCAGCTGCTTAGGTTTTATCTTCCCAGATAACATGTCAAATATGTCTTCATCCAGGATAGTAACTGCAGAACCAGTATCAACCAGAAAACTCATTTGAACATCACCTATCTTAGCTTCAATAAACAAGCAACTTGGTTTTATGGTGTTCAATGTCATCATTGGCCTATTGGTAAATTTGTCAATTTCACCAGTTTTAAGGGCTGAATTGTCGGCCTCGAATCCAACCCGACCTAGTTTCCCGAATTTTTATTTGCATTGACTGAGTTAGAAGGAGCATTTTGATTCCGTTGATAGGGTTTTGATGGACATTTCCAATGAGGATGATCCATTTTCTGACAATATTTGCATTTGAATTTTCTTTCATTTTTCAGGGATCTAATTTCAGATGTGATTTGATTCATCATTTTTCCCATTTCTTCAGATATAATGGTAGCCAAATCTTTTTCAGAAATTTCAGGAGATTTCTTATTTTCAGAAACTACATGAACATTTTCCAGAAGTCTCTCATCACTTGCATTAGGCTTCCTGAGAATTGTCTTAGGCCCATCAAAAGCCTCATACTCAACAGCCAAAGTGATTGCATCATCGACACTTCTTGGATGTCTAAACTGAACATGTTTCTTGATTTCTGTGTTATTCAAACCTGAAATAAACTGATCAATTACATAAGTTTCCCTAGCAACTCGATCCAACTGAGGGTAGGCTTTTGCAGCAAGGTGTTTTAATGCATAACCAAATTCTGGTATTGTTTCAGTGTCTACGCGTTTGCGATTTTTGAATTGACATCTATATGCAGCTTCGCGTCCCGGAGGATTAAACCTTTGCATGAGAACACGCTAAATGTCATCAAATTCTCTGATATTTCCAGGGTCTAAATCTCTAAACACTTGTTGAGCATCCCCCTTTAAACTAATAGCTAGCTGCTGTGCTTTTTCAGCACTGGTCCAGCCATTGTACATAGAAACCCATTCAAAATGTTGTAAATAAATTTCTAGATCTGATGTACCATCATAAGTTTGTGGTTCTTTTTCTTTTCTTGCAAGTCTGGATGATCTAGAAAAATTACCATGATCAGATAACTCTTGGGGCATTGTTTGCATATGTAAGCGCGTAGGTGTTACTCCCCTTGATTGCGTTTCATACGTGTTGAACTGGCGCGCACGCTGCGGCAATACGTTTTTCTGATTTATTTCACCCCTTACTTGGGAACCCCCATGTAAATGTGATGAATGTAGGGACCTCTGTGTGGGCAGAGATGTAACAGAGTGTCCTTGATCACGAGGTTGTAAAAACCTTTCGTTACCCAAGGTATCTCTTAAACTCTGCGGGGCATGTGTGCGTGGTATGTCTCTAGAGTGATCTGAGTCAAAGTGCACCCGTGCAGGGATTTTTGGCAAAGTATTTTGACTGTCCGAAATGAGTCGAGTGCTGGTAAAAATATTTGGTTTTTGTTTCTGAATTCCACTTGTAACTGGAGTTTCATTTGCATTTCCAACACCAAAGTTCCGAAATTCTGTTTCTGAAATTGATTGATCTTGTTGTAAATTTTCATTGTCATGTTCCGAAAATTCCGAAAGTTCAGGAAACATTTCTCTAAGTTCTTTTCTAACATCTTCTCTAAACTTTTCTGTATCGGGTACACTCAAACCACTCTTTGTTTTTATTGTAGTGCAAGTTGGTTTTGGTTCAGGGGAATCTAAGTCATATTGTAACAAACAACTTTCATTGACAAGGTCACCTGTGAATGGACTATGGCTATCTTTAAATGACATTGACCGAGTTTCGTCTATTGTTTGATGCTTTGTGTGAACAGGTGCGATGTAACTCTCGCCAGCTTGAGAAGCGCATGCTGCACGATCTTGATACGACTCAGCACTTTTACCTGTACGACTAGAAACACGTGGACTTTTCCATAATATGTCTGAATCAGCAAAATACTGTTTAGATTGACCCTCGGGTTCTCTACAAAAATCTTCGGGTTTTGCTAAACCGTTTGAATACGGAAAATGAGACATTTTAACTCTGAAAACGAGTAGTTTATTGGAACAGATTATAACAAAACAGCTGACACTGAATGTGCGTGGGCGTGAAATACACAAATGGTTTTACTAATAACCCTGTAATAGCTCTTTATGTACATGTACGAGTTCGAAAAGCCAAATACAGTGTGCTCAAATCCTAGATAGACAGCACCATTTTTCTGTAATAGGAGTAAACTTTAGAACACCATTTTCATTAGTGGTTCTAGAATATTTTTTTTGTACACTCTCCTATAATTTCATGTTTATTATTTCCCAGGTTCTTATTTTGATTTGAGATTCTGCTTGGTCTTATTTCCGAACTTATTTGTACCTTAATTCAACACCTCATGTCAGTCGTAATGAACACACCAGTTCCAACAAACAACAAAATTTATTAACCTTTGTATAGACAAACAAAAAAAATATAGTATAAAAAAAAATAACAACTGTAAATTCCTGCCTTGTCAAAAAAAATCCCAACAACCGTATAAAAATCACCCCCCAACCTAGTGTACGGAAACGCTAGCCCAACCTAGCCGGGGGGAAAAGGCCTAGGGTAATTTAGAAAAACCCCTTATTTATTTAAGAATACCTTAAAACCTATCTCCTAGCTTTTAGAATTATGGCCTAATAAATTTAACAGGAGCAATAGACGACGACAATTTAGTCAAAATGCCTAATATCTTAACATAACAGGGTGCAACCTGTTAAATACCTAATAAACCTTTATTAAAGTGAGAGAACTTACAGCAAGTTAATGCTTTCCAAGATTCCCCACGTGTCTAACAGTTACACGGGTTTATATACTCTTTGGAAACAATAGAATCTTTAACTTGAAATCTAGTGAATACACCCCAAGGGTATGAACTTTGACTGAAATTAGTAACACCCAAAAGGTTAACTTCCGTATTGATAGCCAATGAGAATTTAGATCATCAAACATAAACATTTACCCGTAAGATTTGATGGAAGCAACACGTGCTATTAAGGTTTGTAAATATAAACAAAATAATATGGGGGATAAGGCAGTATACCAATATATGCATGAAAACATAAATAACGACATTACATTTAAAATACAAGGCATAAATGCATATAACAAAATTCATTCCTGCTACATACTGAATTAAAAGTATGTTTACTTCATAATTTAAAATTATTACATAATACAGTGCAAACCTAAGGGCAGGTGGGCATAATGTTTACCAAAATTGATGCCTTTATATCTTAAGTTATTACAGCAAGAAAAAAAAACCCACATGGTAGCATACATGTTAACCGACTGTGATGAAAAAGAGGGAGATTCAGATCATTGTGCACATTGTTTTACGCATCGATTTAAGAAAATATATATGTAAATATGGCCTAAAATGAACACTACATTTACAATATTATAATTAAAATCAAATATTAACTGCAATGAAATAGAAAAAAAAAACATTTGACATAAATTATACTAATATTTTTCATGCTCATATCACTTTGGTTTTGATTGGCTGCTTAATTTAACCTTTTGAAGAGTGATCTATGTTGATATATCCTGGAAGCAATAATTGTGAATGTTCATTCAGTAACCAAATACAGCAAATGATGACATTATTTAATTCAGATCTAAAACTAGTTCCTTTTTTTCGTAAGAAAAAAACATATTTCCTGCAATGACAGAAAACAAAAGTAGAGATGCAAAAAAAAGTATTAAATGAAAGCTGATTCCCTATTTTACTCTCATGAATGAGTTTCATCCAGTTTTAGTATACTATATCCCCTTTTTCTTGGTGGGGATGACAACGAAATTTGATGTAACTAATGTTTGCACCTGTCTTTGTCAAACATGTGCTTGAGATCTGAGTAAACATCGGTTAAAATAAACGTTTGTATGCTCCCAGTTCAAATCAAGCAATATCTAATAAGATTTTATGATGAATGGCTTTAAAAAGGCTACCCAAGCGAACCAAACATTGTTTTTTTAGAAAATCGGTAGATTTACGAATAAAAGCGGTAGGCGGGAGATGGAGTAAAAAAGCGGTAGACTTCCATCTTAAGCGGTAGAGTTAACATGTATGTTGGTAGATTTCTTGTAATATTTATATCATTTCTGAGAACATTGAAGCATATCCAAAGTATAAGCCGAGACTGATTGTTAAGGCAGTAGTTATTTTAAAATGCTTGACATCATATGATGTACAGAATTAATAAATGCTTTACCAGGAAAAACTCAAAGAGTGTGAGCAGTCGGTTCGTAAATATGAACAGGAAGTGGACAGCTTGACCTTCCGAAATCAGCAGTTGTCAACAAGAGTACTGATTCTCCAAGAAGAACTTGATGAAGCTGAAGCCAACAAAAAGAAACACAAGGTCCAATTTCACAACATGAAGATTGATGTGTTTGGAAGTTACATTTTTAATCAAATTACCTGATCTGTAGTGTTGAAAGAAAGTTAACTGAAATACTGTACATTGTAGATACATACCTGTTACCAATAAACGAGAACTAGCATTACATGTACCATGCATAGTAGAGTTAAAATATAATACAGTCAAACCTCGTTATCTCGAACTTGATGGGACCGAGAAAAAATTTCGAGATATCCGAGGATTCAAGATATCGAGGGTAAAATACTTAAAGATTATGTAGTTGGGAATCACTTCGACATATCCATGGTATTCGAGATATCTGTGTTCGAGATACCGAAGTTCAACTGTACATAATCTTTTAAAAAAAATTTCTATTTAAATTAACTCATTAAATTTAGAACACAATATGTCAATTTAAATTTGAAAATGAAGTATATATGAAGAGTAGGTAAATAATGACATTATCTGATTTCAGCATAAACATGATGCGACCCCGGTAAATCTTCCATCTCCTTCTTCAGTGTACAATGAAGAACTCATGAACAAGATACAGGAGAATGAAAGGCTTCATAAACAGGTCACCATAAATACTGTAGATTGGCAAATAATCAAGATGGCTTTAATTTCACTATGTTCGTGATTTATCATTTTTCCGCGAAATTAAACCCATCGTGAATGGTATTGTTAGTTTTTAGAAACGTTTAAATGCTTATACAAAATTAGAATTAATTTCTTGCAGTGTGAAATTAAAACAATTGCGATTGGTACTTTTTGAGAAATCGTGAAATTTTAACACTGTGGAATTAAAACGACTTACAGTATCACTCCAAAAATAAACAGGTCACCATAAATATCCCTCCAAAAATAAACAGGTTACTATGAATATCCCTAACAAAATAAACAGGACACCATGATATCCCATAAATATTGAGTATAGTGGAGTTTTTCAGTATTTTGTCTATGCAGAGGGCAGAGAGTAACCAGAAGTACCAGAGTCGATTGGAGGAGCTAGAGAAATTAGTCAAGGACTATGAGAAGAAATTCAGTCAGCACCAAGAAGTATTAGATAACACAGTACAGATGGACAAAGCCCAGATAGACAAATTACAGGAGGAAAAAGCCATGCTGGAGGTAATACATGGGGGAGGGGGGTGTCAAAGAAGGGTGGCTTATGTGGAAATGAAAAAAAAAATATTCTAATTAGAATTAAGGTAAAAGCAAGGTTAATGTTAATGTTAAATAAAGCATAATGGGTAGCTCAACTGTATACACATGTTAACAGTTGAGCTACCCATTATAGTTTACTGTTTGTACACTTAAAGATGTATATCTGATTTTTTTTTTATCTCAGACAATTTATCACCATCTATTATTTACAAATGTACAGTGTAAAATTTCTCAATTTACGAAAATTACACACTCTAGTTTTTATCTGTTCCAGAGAAAAAGAAATTGGAAGATTTAATTTAAAAAATTATTATTGTGGTTCCACAATAATGACTGCTGATAATGCACACATGTACACTAAATAGTTTTTCTTCAATCGTAAACCTGAGATTTCAGAAGTGCATATTAGGTGTTGTGGAAAGCTGATTAATTTGATGGAATCAGGGTACAAGAGCAGAAGAGCAGTGTTAAAAACAGTCTACTTAAATATTAATGAATAAACCAAATTTTTTTTTTACATGGTATGAGGTAAATAGGTGGTAAAACTAAAATTCTACTAGTAAACAAAAACAAGATTTTTACCTCATCACATGTTTGAAAGGTCTCATGTTCTTTTTCAATAGATGTTTATGCTGATTATTCACAAGTTTTTTTTTGCAAGCAGAGAATAATTTCTTTGATTACAACTTAGGCACGAGACATGTGATAAGTGGAAAGAATATTTTTAGTCATTTGAACATATGATAAACAGATCTAGTCGATAGTATCCATGTATTACAAAAAATACTTAGCACATGTGGACCATACATCTTTACACATGAAATGTTATGGCATTATGAGAGATATCCATTATGTCATTTTTGTGTATATGTATACTGTATACATTTTCGATCCTTTCGCCCTCGTCGCATTTGGGCGAATTTAAAATGGGGCGAATTCAAAGACGGCACTATCTCTTGAACAGAACTGTGTCTGGGCGAATTCAAAATGGGGCAAAATTGTTTGCAGGTGTGACGGGACGAAAATAAGATAGGGCGAAAAATAACCCTGTATACAGTATTCTGCCTAACTTTTTTATTGGTTCCTGCAGGTCAAGTGTCAGACAATGGAGAAGGAAATCAAAACCTGCAGGTCATGGACAGACATTGCGTAAGAATTCTAACCATCGAATATAGATGTGACATTTTAGTTCTAATAATTACAAATTAAGGGTACATGTTAGTCATACAGCAATATGATTTTTATAGGAACAAATCAAAGCATTGATATACTAAGAGTAATTGCCATTATTTAAAATCATAAAAGTCAATTACTCATATTCAACTGCAAAGATGTGTGTAAAAAAATCTTAAAAATTAAGAAAAACAAAGAACTGATAGTGTGAATTTATTATATTTTTAATTGTGTTTTCATATACCTGGAGAGAACCATGTGTACATGTATCATTGTATTTGTAGGGAGAACCAGTTGAAGACAGTACAGTTCCATTTACAAAGACAATTAGAGCAGGCCAACAAAATCATTGCAGACAAGCTGCCTTTCATTGACACAACTAGGATAGACTCTTGTTTTTCCTTAAAAATAAATCCACAGGGTTGTGCATAAGACATGGGGGTCAGGGAATTTCCCTGCCTTTAATGACATAATCTTCCAGTTATCCTGGCATTGCCCCTCTACTCCTACAAGGGGAGTAACCCAAGAAATCCTATTTTTAAATGTCCCCTTCTATATAATTCTTATGGACAACCCTAAATCCACATTATGGATACATTTAACAGCTTATGTTAAAATAAGTCATAGTGATTCATTTTTGTGCATGTTGCATGAATCTCGTAGAAAAATATTTTTTATGTATGTTGAGTTACTTTCTCTAAATTATTATTGTTTAATAGTTAAAAGTATATATTTTTGGACAAAAATTATGTTATTATCCAGAAAACAGAGATCTTAATTCTATTTAAAAATTCAATACTCGAGTATTTTTCTTCATATTATTTATTAAATATTAAATAATTCATTTACCGTATTTATTTTCAAAACACCCCTTTTTAAAATCCAGGGCTGTTTTCCTGATCATAGAATCTAGCCTAGCTGTTAAGTTAGACATGTTAGATATCTAGATTGTATTAAACAATAAAATGCTTTCCTCGGTTGTTAGTACAGTAATTAACATTGCAGCTGCTGCAGAAGAAATACATAACCCGCTAAACGGGTTATGTAAATTTTTTCTGCAATAGCTGCGACGTTAACTCTTGTATCAAAAGATTCTAGGAGCTATGTAGAGCTACTACGATCTTGAACAGTACAGCTCTGCAATCACCTACGAAACTATATCTACAACTTACCTTGCACATTTTACAGTTGGGCTTTGATGGACTAGTTTCACATGGGCAGTTTTTATAACACAGCTTGCAGAACTGAAAAGGATTTTTCTTTTTTTATCTTCTTAGCTTATATATTTATAATTTAAAGTTTAAAAGTTTGCATTCCTTTTAGACAGCGACTTCACCATTTCATATAACAACTGCAACAAAACTATTTCAATGACAATTTAAATTCCGTTTATACAGACTTAAATGCTTAAAATCACAAATTATTTCCTGGTTCCTCTGCATTTCACAAACTTTGTCCTACCTTGCAGTATTCAGTGTCCACAAACTGAACCTTTCGCATAATCTACTTTTTCTTGATCAACCTTCTCTTCCTCGTTGCTTGATTCTGCAGCCAAAGAAAGTGAAAACAGAGCTAGGAAACCCAACAAAACCAAGTAGCGTGTGTTAAGCTTCATTCTTCTTTAAATCAACTTTAATGTCTTTGCCTGTCACTATAGTCAATGTTGTGACGTGTACCTTGTGCTTCCTTTTCCGGGATTAGAAGAGGGGAAATTCGGAAGGCTAAGATTTTTAGATATTATCATTGGGTTTGGTTTTTTATTTCCTTTTTTTTTTTACCTTTCAGTACTTATGAATAATTAATTTAGGTAGAAAACACTACTGGGATTGTGAAAAATATGTGTTTTCAAAGTAGAGTTTTACGTTTTTTTTAAATACTTTTGTGAAGTCTTTTATGACTATTTACAGATATTAGCCCTTTCAATTCAACATGGCTGACCATGAATTAGATGCACTAGAGAACAGATTAGATATAATTGAAATAAGGTGTTTGGAAGCTCAGAGAAAGATGCATTTTATCCCAAGGTACGTCTCAACTTGGGGAGCTTTAAAGTAACTTTGATGCATTGTGGCATTTGACTGTATGCAATTATTATTTGATTTATTTATAATTTTGACATTTTTTAAGATAAAATAATATTGAAATAAAATTGCAAGCAACCAATTAAAAAATCTTAATTAAGCTTTGCCTTATTTAATTTTGTATAGCTAAATCAAGAGATTTTGTTGGACCTGATATTATTACGAATAATGTGGTGGTATTAGTTTTATATAATCATAATTATGATAATGACAGGTCCAGCACAATACCCTGGTAAAGGTATATACCTTGATAAAGCTACAAATGTATATAGCTTTATTAAGGTTTTACAAATACCTTGATCAAGGTATTTTATGTAATGAAAAATACAAAAAAGAAATAATATCAGTAAGAAAGCAAACACCACCTTAGGCTTCTTAAGACAGAATCTCCGAAATGTCCCAGAGCAATGCAGAAAAACCGCATATACATGTATATCCCTTTTTAGATCCATCATGGAATATGGAGCTACTATCTGGAATCCATACCTCAAAGGGGATATTGATAAAATTAGAAAAGATACAAAACAGAGCCATAAGATTTTTTAAAAAGGAATACAGCAACAGGAACCCGGGAGCAATAACATCATGAGAAAGAGCCTCGACATTGACACCCTTAAGGAAAGAAGAACAAGCCTGAGACTTACACTCATGTACAAAGTGGTTGAGGGGTTGGTGCCATCATTGCCTCCTCACTCATTCATAACAAAGGCCAAACCCAAACACCAAATTAAACCAGGACATTTCAGGGACCACCATACAACAAATATAGTCCAGAAACATGTGTGTAACAACAGCAAAGGCTTAGTCATACCCACCAGCAGAACACCACAATATTAACCCTCATTTTTTTGTGGACACGTGCATACACTGGAATCACCTACCGGACTCAATCGTGCGTGCAAAAACTACAGGAATTTAAGACTGCCCTACAGGAACATCGACGCCTGCAATAACATCCGGCGCTCTCTCTACTGTTGTAAAAAGCCATAACTGGATTCTACAATTTACAGATACAGATACAGACAGAGAAAAAAATCCTAAAAAAATAAATACTGATAGTCGAGTTCTGAGTTGTTGTCAGTAAATTCACTCATGCATGTAAACTACTCAAACACAAAGAAATCAGTGTAAAAGCATGTCGTGTGAGGAGACGTTCTTTTATGCTGTCTTTTTGATACCTGAGTACTTTTCAGGTTCGAGTGAACACACTGACCACAACTCATAATTCGACTTTTAAATTTAATTTTTTAAGATTTTTTTTGGTAATTTCATTACATAAAATACCTTGATCAAGGTATTTGTAATACCTTGATAAAGCTATACATGTATAGTTTTATCAGGCTATATACCTTTATCGGGGTATTGTGCTTGACCTGAATGAAGTACCAAAACATTTATCAGGTTGGGCACAGCCCAAAAAAGGGTCTTTGAACTCCCATCAATCTCCCATATTAGAGATGGTATTTACTGACTATTTGGAAGAGAAAAGTCGTTAATTCCATGGATTGGCATGAAATGGCGCATAATTTTAACCCATGTGGAATATAATATAGGTATTTATTGGTGTTCTTAATGAAAAAATCCGTAATTCATCGTGGAATTTTTTGCAAAGAGTTGTTCAAATATTTGACAAGATTTTCTAGTACATTAACCAGTGCAATATTTCTCCATTTTTACTTAAAAAGAAAAATCCCCTTCTTCCCCAACGACGTTGCACTTGTAAATTGTGTTGCTTACTTTCTATTTCAATCTTCTGGGCAACCAATCAAATAATGCAAACCAATAAATTCGATGAATGATGTTCTTTCTTTAACATGGTTTAAAGTCGGATTTAACTACAGAGGCACATAAGTGTTAATTTTAAATTAGGAAATAAAAAGAAAAATAAGTTTTTGCTTTTATTTCCTTTCATTTTGTACGCAATGGCATTATACTTTTTATAAGAGTAGGATATACAGTGAGATATACAGTGAGATTATGATATACAGGTAAACTTCGGTATCTCGACATCGGATATGTCGACAACCTGGGATATGTCGACATCCTTCCGCGGTCCCGGTAGTATTTACTATGTAAATGATTTGCAAAAACTCTGATATGTCGACCTCGGTAATGTCGACAACCCGGGTTATCTCGACGTATATTCACAGTCCCAAGAGCAAAATTTACCTGGCATATGTCGACATCGGCAATTTTCTGCTCTACTGAACCTAACTGTTTGTCAGATAGGGTCGCTCGTCACGCACGGACGACTCCGGGTATTTCGACGTCGTCAAAGTTTCACACCTTTCACACCCATGTTTTGACTGCACGCTGCTTTTAATTAATTTTATAGACTGTGTTTGTAGGTGAATCCCAAGCCCCTTCGGCGTCTTTGAGAAGTTAATAGAGCTTGGGTAATATCATTGCTAAATCTACACGATTCTGCGTAAATGTACAGAATTATTTATATCGAAACGTAACATAACGTTTAAATTTGAAAAAGATAACTAAATTACAATGAATAACAAACACACTGAAAAATTCAAACTAAGGAATTAAAAAAAAATGTTTTAATGATATTTTGTAGTTAAAATGTATTCAACAGGAAACAATCCAATATTAACGACACGATTGACCGAATCAGTCGTAATTCGTGCATCTGTAACATCACTACGTTAGTTTAGATACACAAATCTCTTTTAAAAAAAAATAATTTAAATGTACATTCTTCCTGAATGAAATAAGAAAAAAATAATCCGCATTTAATTTTTTTACCGTATATCGGATGTCGACTTTATACGGTTCGAAGTTTATAGAGCGCATTTCGTATCCTGTTCTGACGAAAAGGCAAGTTACACGCGAATGCAGGTCAATGCTGTAACTTTGTGCTGAAACTTTGTGAATTTAGAAAGAAATCGATAAAGAACACGTTTTATAAACAAGATTTTTAAAATAACTTCTCAGATTTTTAATAAAAATAGAGGGAATTCTGAAATATGTTGAGCTACGGTCTATATTAAAATCATGTACATATAATAAGCTTGTCTGTTTTGCTATGCAATGAAATCTTGGACGTCAAGTCTCAACTCTGATATCTCGACACCTCGGATATCTCGACATTTTCCGATGGTCCCGTCGATGTCGAGATAACGAAGTTTACCTGTAATTATTGTTTTAAAACGATGCACTTTGAATAAAAACAAGAATTGCAACTGTCACTGAATTTGTAAATCTTTTATTTAAAATCATTTATTAAATATATTAAATTCATCATTAATATGCATATTAAGAAAAGGTCACATGGAATTTGCAACTTATCCTAAAAGAAAAAAATAACAACAAATATTACATTCAAGTGTACAAAATTAAATTTTATAGCAGTAAGTGCCCACCATACCAGTAAATTATTAGGAGCTCGTGTTTAACAGGCTTTTATGAAAATAAATATTGACGAAGATCCAAAGAGCGATTGAAAGTTAACTTCAAAAGAGTTAAACCACTGGACAAAATAGAATTTTTATCCAACTATAGACACAATCATTTTTTTTTTTTGATTGATTGAGCAAGAAGTTCTGCTGTTACGAACAACTATAGGTATCTTTTTTACAAAGTTAAGCAGAAATTTCACCCGGAAAATTGATCGAACTATGCAAGGAATATGTTTACTAAAATTCCCTGATGCCTATGCAAATGCACCTTTGCTTTTTTTTTTTTAATAAAAATTGGATTCGAATAGAAAAGACTACCATTTGGTCAGTATATTTCATCTCTGATATGGGAGACTGACCACCAAACAGAAGTAAATGACCGTTTGATGGGCTGTGCGCAACCTGTTTTTATGTCAGTAGTGCCATTGAATGACCATGATGACAAGTTAGAATAATCTAACCAAATCTTACTAAATATATCAAAACCAATTCAACAAATATAGTCAAATTTGGACTAGTGCTTTATGAAGTTTATTAGTCCGACACATTTTTTACTTGCCTTGGACTTGCAGCTAATTCCAAACCCTGATTATAAATAAACACCATATTAATGATAATCATAGTAAACCTTTTTGAGCTTGTATGTACCTTCAAACCATAATATATCTTGATAAATAAAATAATATTCTACACATTTTCTCATTGTTTCATATTTACTAGCTGCCATACTCTCTGAATTGTTCACAGTATATATGTCACTTAGATTAGAATTATCTCCCCCTATAGTAAGTTTTGTGACTTGTATCACTGTTGAGTGTTGATGTTATATTGTACCTTTACTGTAGTGTGTGCATGATGAACATATTGTTGTATATGTACTTTTTTTCTTTTGATCTGTGCAGGACAAAAAGAGGGCAGATGAGGTAGTTACGATGTTTATCTGCTAGATACATTTATACTACTATATATACTCACAGTTATGTGTTTGATTTTCTGTGTTTTTGAGATAATATATATTGTACATATATGCACTTGCAAAGTTCATATACTTAGTGTATCACTTTTTCACATAACCGGGTGGGGTATTGAAGATTTTATATATTATTTATTTATTCACTTTTGACCAATATTGCAATGGTACTTTATCTATATTAGAAATCCCATTTATATGTACAATAAAACTTGTCTGTAGGGACTTTAGTTACAAGGATTTTCCATAATGAATAAATCAGAATAATTCACTTCTTTTGCTTTGGAGACTATTCAACAAATATGGGTTTCTTTTCTTTTTTTTCTGTCAAGGTAATCCCTAATATTAGTTTTTTTGTTTTGTTTTGTTTTGTGTTTCATTATTTTTTTTTTTTGTCTCTAGAAAACACTGAATTGCTAGCAGACCTAGGCAATATGGGCCCTTATACAGTTGCTCCCAGAAATTCCTTGTATGAAAGTTGAATTGTACATGTATTTGGATTTAGGGCTGATTGTTGTTATATGTCTAATCTTTGATAGGAATCTGTAAAAACAGTCATTAAATAGAATAAAGTCATATTAGTTATTGCACTTGACAATATCAGTTAGTAACTATATTTATTTTCATTTTTGCAAAACAAGATAATTATGAAAAATGAATGTCCCCAGCAAGGCCCAATTGAAATAGGGACACATTAACAATGACTTTCGTCTAATGACTGTTCATACATGGTCATGACACTACTGTTGTGGCCAAGAGTATGTTTCTAGTTGTCTTTTACCAAGATATGGACTAGAAAAGAATTTAATATACATTTCTAACACAGATGACCTTGACCCAGTCAATATAACCTCTGTCTCTAAATTATGTTTGTGCTAAATGTGAAGTTTCCATGTTGTTTACTTGACATGCATCAGAAGTTTTGACTTAATGTTGAGTGAAGTTAAAATTACAAACAGACAAAGACACAGAAATGGTGACTGATTCACTTAAAATAGATACTTGCCAACTCAAGGGCATACAAAGTAGAAGTATGATAAACAGATGGTGGAATTCTAGAAAACATAATCCAAGAAGCTGTCAACTCAGGATGATGCAGTGTACTGATTTAAAGGGAAAAAAACCATTCATGTTTGAAAATGTTTCTTTTTCAAGGCATTTGATAAAGTTCTTTTATTTAATTTAGTCTCTAACCATGCCTCCTGTCAGATGGCATAATTTTCACAACTTGAATCTTTGCATTTGTGCAACACTTCTATACAGACTTTTATGAAATAGCATGACTCTTTCTCTGTTTTCATGATAAATTCATATCTATGATTTAGATTAAAGATGAAAAAAAAATCTTGATATTATCAATAAGCTGTAAATATTATCTAAAACATCCGATTACAGTTGTTTAATTTCAATAAATTTAAAGTTAGACATATTAGATGGCATAGAGACATCAAAACTATAGCCAGCGTCAAGTCATGCCATCATAAATTTACATTTTATATGTATTATAGATTCTTCACAATGAAAGGCCCCAAACAGCACAGCTCTTCTGTAAAATTAAAAATGTTCTCACAAAACTCACAAAAGCGAAGGATTTCAGCAATGATGACAGCAATACACATTGGACTAAATATGTAATTATTTGATAGATTTCTGTCTAGTCCATACTTACTGTTTATAGCTTTTAATGGTTTCAGTGCATAGAAAAACTTGCCAACATTCAAGAAAAGATTTTTACTGCAACCAAAAATAAGAAGAGGATATCTGAGATTTACGGAAAATGTAAGAAAATCAGTACACTGTAATTTGATTATTTATTATAATAGTACAGTTTTATTTGCTTATATGTAATATAGATGAACCTTATGTCTATTAGATAAGAAATACAGTGAAACCAGGGGTTGAAATTTTTCTGGAAAATCCACTAGCCCAGGGGCAACTGATCAGTTAAAATTTACTAGCCCAAATATCAAACTAACTAGCCCTACAATTTTCATGCAAAATGAAAACATAACAAATTTAAGTGTCAAACGCTTTAGTGACAGGAACAATATCAAACTAACTAGCCCTACAATTTTCATGCAAAATGAAAACATAACAAATTTAAGTGTCAAACGCTTTAGTGACAGGAACAAATAAACTTAGTTCTCAGTCAAAAGAAACTAGCCTTAGCTGCCTACATAAAAAAGCTATGGTAAACTGACAATCGAGAAATTTTTTTGTTCTGCTAGTTCGAGGGACTATCATTACATTTAAATTATCTAGCCCAGGTCTTAAGATGACTAGCCCCCGGCGTCGGGCTACCGTATATTTCAACCCCTGGAAACTTGACTAATCCGGATGTTGTATATTCTGATATCTTGTGTAATATGATGGAAACTTAAAGTCCCTTTCAGTAAATTCAATTGTTTAAGATGTTGTCTAATCCGGAATTTTGCCTAATCATGGGCTCGTTTCTCAAAAAGTCGTAGATTTGGGCCTAAGTTAGTCCGACTAAGTAAGTTACGCCAAAATTTAGACGGGCCTTAATCGCGTTTCAGAAAGCGGCGTGAGACTAGGCCTAAGACTAAGACCTCTCCGCTAAGTACTAAGCATGCGCAGATCGTATTTATACCCCCGCAAACGAAGTTTAGGGGGGTATATTGGAATCAGCATGTCTGTCTGTCTGTCTGTCTGTCCGTCTGTTTGTAGACGAGATTTTATCCGGACCATTTCTTGGAAACTGTTGCAAGGATTTCTCTGAAAATTTGTACACTTATTATTTGCCATATGAAGGTGTGCACCTGGTATTTTCATCATGATTGGATAATTTTTTTTGCATTTTACAGGTGTTTTTTTCATTTTTATTATGTGGTTTTGTCTGGATCTGTTCCCAGAGACTATTGCATAGATTTGTATGAAAATTTGTACACTTATTATTTACCATATGAAGATGTGCACCTGGTATTTTCAACATTATTTGATAATTTTTCTGCATTTTACAGGTGTTTTTTTTTTCATTTTGATTGACTTAGTCATTTCGGGTTTATGTCTAAGGTTTGAGACATAGAATCTAGAACATCTGTACAAAAATGTGAACTACAGCTTAAAACTACTTATCAGAACTAAAAAAAAATCACAAAATATTAAAAACAGTTTTTACATTACACAGCAGATAGTGTAAATCTATTTGTCCCTTTGGAGTAATGAGTGGACATGCATCCAGTTAAAGATTAATTAATGAGTTCAGTGTGGGAAGCTGTTAGGGCATCTCTGATCAAGCAGGTCTTATCTATATCTCCTGGGAATTGGGCAGAAAAAAATAAAGATCTCTGTTGTCTAAGCCTCTTAATTGTAATTTATGTCTGTCAAAATACATAGTTATTGAAACCAGCCTTCTATTTTTAAAATGAGATTGATGTAAAGGTATTAAGATCAATTTGACTTGGTTTAATTAATTATTATATTTTTTTTTCTACAATCAATTTGCAGAGTGTCATGTCTCACAAAGATGACAGATAGCTGCAAACTATTTAAAAACACTGTAATTATTAGTATTGATGTTTTATTAGGCTGCACATTAGTTTCATTCATTAAAAAAAATATAATGAGTAATTAAATTTTCACTCTAAATGTTTAAGCAAGTTGTGAACACCTCTCACATCTAGAAAACATTAGTGATTTGGTACCTTCTCTGAAAAACCCAGCGGGGGTATTTGTCCCATTTGAACAGTTCTAGTTAATTTGATTTAGAGACTACAATTACATGTGGCGGATCAAAGTAACATAAAACTTAAACCTAAATACAGAAGTAAGGCACGAGAAGCATGAGCACGCGTGCATGTTTTCGCTCTTCCACATCTTTCAAACAGATATATTATGCAAACCTATCCATATTTTCAGGTCAAAGCATTAAAATTAAATAAATATCTTTGTATGCTCAGATAAATTTCAAAAAATCTATATAGGTACAAATTACAATAGAAAAACATAAACGTGCATGTACTCGATCGTGATATTTCGATATACAACCGTACATTAAAACCCAAACGATGTACATAGCACATGTACTTGCAAAAAATTGGAATTCAATAAGCATGAAGAATTTTACTGAAGTTATTTTCCTTTGAAATAAGCCATATTGTCTTTTCACTTACGTTTACATTAAAATAAATATAGTGGAAAAGGCCTGGAACAGGTTCGTAGCAACTGTTTCAAAAGTGAGGGGAGAACCCCCTCCCCAAATAATCTGACCAAAAGGTGGGGGTTGCGGGGGATCTCCCAAATTAATGTGACTAAAAAACTTCATTAATGTCCAAGTCAAAAAATCTAATTAACTCTCCAATTCATGGAATTTGCCAAGTCAAAAGCTACATGTAATCAACTGTCCAAGTCATAGAATTATGGAATTTGCCAGTGCTCGACCTTACAGTGTGTGGGGAGGAGGGGGAGGGGGCAACCAGCATCTGAAGGAAAATTTAATACAGCAAACTACTACACTCAGAAAAAGTGGAGGGCCGGGGCCCCCTGGCCCCACCGCGTTCTACGGATCTGTGGAAAATTTAACAATTATGAAATCATATATTATTAAAACATGGATAAGAGATTTTTGAAAATTTATCAGTTGTATTGAATTTATAATTTCATAACAGGCCCCAGGATCATGAAACAAACTACTTAGACTTATAAGTCAAATTTTCAATCACCTGTAAAATGTTTATTTATTATTGAATTAATCTCCTAAAAGAAAAAGACGGTGATGTTGAAAGGATGACTGCACTTAAGGACATGCGGAATTTGCGACAAAATAAACTTTCAAAACAAGCATTTTTCTTTTCATTGCATGAATGGTCAACATCCAATCCACAACTTTATGTAATTACGTTTAATAAAAGTGTGTATTTACGAAGTTCGAATCTGTTTTCAAAGGCAGGGGTCATCATAATTTCTTGAATTTTCGTTCGATAATGAGGACGCCCACTTTTTTACTGACTTTATACATAGTCAGCGCATGTTTGTCTATTGTTCTACGTTCAACAGTAGTTGTATATTTGCATAAATAATACTGTGTCAAAAGGAGATTAATAGACAAACATGCGCTCATGGTTAAAAAGAGAAAAAACTGCTTCTTCTTACATTAGCTCTCCGTGTTGTAACCAAGGACTGTGACATGTTGAATATTATAATTCACCACGTGATTTCTACCTCAGGTAACTTTGTGAATACTTAATTCCGTCACGTGACTTGTAAGGTAGCATGTTTTGTGCTAACTAGGACATTGTGTTCGAACACGTTAAGTCATCTGGCATTGATATGAAATCTGCTTTAATCACATTGACGTGCTCATATTGTTAATTTCGTTTTGAAACCTTTGTCAGAAGTGTATTTGTGCCATACAGAATAAAGAGGGAGATTGGAAAGAGTGATCACGTTAGCTTTTCCAAACATGTCATTGTTATTTATCAAGTCTAATTTTAGACCCATTCTTACAATGTTAGTTCCACCTCTCATGCATATCTAATGTTCAATCAAGGGCAGGTAAGTGTAAATTCACTATATTTGGAAAGCAGTAAGGACAAAAAACATTGAATCATTTTATTGTATTACAGTCTAAAATCATTTTAAGATATAAATGTGGTTCCAAATTGACAATATTCTTTCATAAACATACAAAAGTGAGATAAGGTTTAGATATAAAAGCAACAGAAGCAACCGAAAAAGACCCAAAAACAGGTGTTAAGTGCAGTCATCCTTTGTACCTTTCCCGATCTAAATAAATCTGATCCCGACTGGAAATATATTAAATGAAAATATTTCAGAAATTTATAAAAATATTAGATTGCTTGCCTGTAATATGGATTACAAGAAATTGATTAAAAACTAATTAAGCTTTTGCAAATCTTTATTGAGAATGCGTTTGTTAATGGCAATGTTGTATATGCGTATTTTTACATGGACTGTGTAAATTATCATATCGATATCAATGTTATACTGTACATGTATGTCCAAAGTGTAATACATGTATTTAGTACATGTTGCAGCTTGAATGCCAAGAAATCTAATTCAGTTTGAATTGATTATTCTGGCTGAAGATTTTATCTAGATTTAAAGATATTAACAAGTCATGATTTTTATATTTATAAATATTTTAGATAAGCAAAATTTCTTCTTCTTGATATGTTTTATGAGTATATATGCGATTTATGGGAAAAGAGGATTTATCAAATGCAGTAAATGACAGCAAATTTGAAACACTGTTTCTCATTTACAATATAAAAACATTTTTAACACGCTATTGACCACTTTCTTTTCAAATGCATGTAATATAAAGTGTTTATCTGTTCATAAATCGATTAAAAGACACTCTCAAAAAAATTCCTCTGAGAAAAGTACAATTGATTGTACATTAATTAAAAACAAGTACCTATTTTAAAAAAAAATTATACCCATCTGTACATCTTAAACGTCATGACAGTTCATATTCTGAAGTAGGGAAAAACAGCATTACGGACAAGATAATTAATTACTGGAACATTTTACAAATTCATATTTTTCTGTTCTATAAATTTTATATTTATTTAATGGGGAAATTAAAGTAAAAGGTGCATTAACTTAATTGATGGCATAATTACCGAATATTTCTTATTATCGAAAATATATTGAATGTATATGGTTTGAGGATTTTTTTTTTTCAAAAACATCCATTTCAAAAATTATTAGTGTGTGGGGGAGATAAGGAAGGGGGTAGGTAATTGATTAGCCAAAATATTCAGCAAACTTTGACAGTATGAGAAAACAAATACTGAAAGTGTAGGTCAGCCTAAATTACAACTTAATTTTAACAGAAAACACCATTGCTGAAAAACCGGAAGGGTTGCAGTCCCCACCCCTAAACTACGCGTGCCTGCTTTTTTGTTAAAACTTGGGCACTTCTTAATATCTTACCCAGTTTCACAATTCAAAATTCTTACTTACAAATTTCCAGCTCATCAAACCTTTTTTACGGAAAAAAGTCTGCATCCTCACTGGATTTTTACTTATTTCTATTTACCTACATAATATCGAAAATTTCACATATTTTTCGCATATCATATACGTACATGAATAGGTATATTAGGTATTATATCGTATACGTACAAAATAATTATTCTTTATCTCTTCATGATCAAAACACTTGCCACCTTTTAGGTCACCTGAGTCACTCAGGTGACCTATTGCTATCCGTTCTCGTCCGTCGGCGTGCGTCGTGTGTTAACATTTGAACATTTTTAGCTTCTTCTCTGAAACCGCTTAACCAATTTCAACCAAATTTGGCATATAGCATCTATGGGTGAAGGGGAACAAAATTGTGAATTTCATGGTCCCTGCCCCCCTGGGGCCTGAGGGGTGGGGCTAAAACCACCAAAAATAATGCAATCTTTAAAAATCTTCTTCTTTACTCCAGGACATCAAGCAGTCAAACTGTTGGCATCATTGTAATAAGCAGTGAGCCCTCTACCAAAATTGTGAAATTCATGGCCCCAGGGTGGGGCTATATAGATCATATAGTGAAAGTGCATTATTTCTTTGAAAATCTTCTTCTCTGCTCCTGGGTATTAAATAAAGTAACTAAGTACATAGTTATGAATAGCAAGAGTGCCTCTTCTAAAATTTTGAAATTCATGGCCCCAGGGTCAGGGGTTCTGGTGTTAGTGCGGGGCTCTATTGATTATATAGTGAAAATGCATTAATTCTTTGAAAATCTTCTTCGGTGCTCCTGGGTATTAAATAAAGTAACTAAGTACATAGTTATGATGAGCAAGAGTGCCTCTTCAAAAATTGTGAAATTCATGGCCCCAGGGTCAGGGGTTCTGGTGTAAAGGCAGGGCTCTATTGATTATATTATGAAAATGCATTAATTCTTTGAAAATCTTCTTCTCTGCTCCTGGGTATTAAATAAAGTAACTAAGTACATAGTTATGATGAGCAAGAGTGCCTCTTCCAAAATTGTGAAATTCATGGCTCCAGGGTCAGGGGTTCTGGTGTAAGGGTGGGGCTCTATTGATTATGTAGTGAAAATGCATTAAATCTTTGAAAATCTTCTTCTCTGCTCCTCGATATTGAATTAAGTAACTAGGTACATAGTTATGATGAGCAAGAGTGCTTCTACAAAAATTGTGAAATTCATGGCCCCAGGGTCAGGGGTTCTAGTGTTAGGGTGGGGCTCTATTGATTATATAGTGAAAATGCATTAATTCTTTGAAAATCTTCTTCTCTGCTCCTGGGTATTAAATAAAGTAACTAAGTACATAGTTATGATGAGCAAAAGTGCCTTTTCGAAAATTTTGAATTTCATGGCCCCAGGGTCAGGGGTTCTGGTGTTAGGGCGGGGCTCTATTGATTATATAGTGAAAATGCATTAATTCTTTGAAAATCTTCTTCTCTGCTCATGGATATTAAATAAAGTAACTAAGTACATAGTTATGATGAGCAGGAGTATCTCTTCCAAAATTGTGAATTTCATGGCCCCAGAGTCAGGGGTTCTGGTGTTAGGGCGAGGCTCTATCGACTATATAGTGAAAATGCATTAATTCTTTGAAAATCTTCTCCTCTGCTCCTGGGCATTAAGGTGATAAACTAAGTACATAGTTATGATGAGGAGGTGGGCTTCTTCCAGAATTATGAAAGCCATGGCCCCTGGGTGAGGGGTTCTGATGTTAGGGCGGGGCTCTATTGATTATATAGTGAAAATGCATTAATTCTTTGAAAATCTTCTTCTCTGCTCCAGGGTATTATTTAAACAAACTAAGTGCATGGTTATGATGCATAAGGGTGCCTTTTCAAAAATTTTGAAATTCATGGCCCCAGGGTCAGGGGTTCTTGTGTTAGGGCGGGGCTCTATTAATTATATAGTGAAAATGCATTGATTCTTTGAAAATTGTCTTCTCTGCTACTGGAGATTATTTAAACAAACTAAGTGCATGGTTATGATGCATAAAGATGCCTTTTCAAAAATTGTGAATTTCATGGCCCCAGGGTCAGGGGTTCTGGTGTTAGGATGGGGCTCTATTGATTATATAGTGAAAATGCATTAATTCTTTGAAAATCTTCTTCTCTGCTACTGGAGATTATTTAAACAAACTAAGTGCATGATAATGATAGGCAAGGATGCCTCTTCCAAAATTTTCAAATATATGGCCTCAGATTTTGGGGTTCTTGAGGAAGGGGGGGGGGGGGGGGGGCTCTATTGATTATATAGTGAAAAAGCATTAATTCTATTAATTAATCATTAATTAATCCTGTCTGCTCCTTAGCATTGAGCTGATAAATAAATTGCTTAGCTATGATGAAAATGTGAGCTTTGAACAGAATTTTTAAATCTTGTGGTCCTAGGGTCAGGGGTTCTGGCATAACTGGGGGGGGGGGGGGGCTTTTGATAATATAGTGGAAAAGTGTTAATTCTTTGAAGTCCATATGTATGATGATGAGGGTAACTCTTCCAAATTTGTAAATTTCTTGACCCTTGGTCTTGGGTTCTGGTGTTAGGGTAAGGCTTTGTTGAATCTGTAGTGAAAATGCATTGTACCTGTGAAATTCTTCTCTACTTCTGGGCATATTGGAAGAAAACTGAGTAAAAGTTTAAATGATATAAATAAGCGTATTTCTACCAGATTTTTGAACATCTGGACCATTTGTCTAAGCATTCTAGTCCTGGGCAGGGCTCTATTAATTTGTATTCTACTGAGAGAAGTTATTCCCCTTTTCCATTCACCTTTGATAATTAATCACTGTAAATAATGTATTTGAAAGGTTAATAGAATAAGATAATTATGCAAGAATGTTTATCATATAATTCAAAAAGTATTTTTTTAGTTTTAATAATCAGGTTGACCTGTAAGTAATAGATAAATAAAAATGAGACAAAAATAACTTATCTTATTAAAAGTTCTTCAAAGACCATAAGAGAGGTTAATGCTAGAGCTCTTAATATGGGTTTAAAAATAGTACTGAAGCACTAATAGTTTGTTAATAGTCTGCATGGTGATAGTGTTAAGTGGGGGACAGAATTTAGAACTTAATTTATGAGTTGATACTGAATACTGGACTAATTATTTTGTTGATCCTGATCTTCCTACTTCTCTTGCTTTAGGGCAACAAAGCTTCATCCATCAGTGTATTTAACTTCTAAATTGTTGTATTATACTCAGGTGACCGTTAAGGTCCTTGGGCCTCTTGTTCAAGTTGTGAACAGACTAGAACTTACGCCTACTCATGAGCAGGCGTAGATTTAAGCTTAACTGTAGTCTCGACTAAGTCTGCGCCTTTTTGTGAAACGCTGCTTAGTCTGATTTTTGGGTTTGTCACTGACTTAGTCCGGACTAAGCTTACGCCCGGTCGTAGGCCTTTTTGAGAAACGAGCCCCTGGAATTTGCCTAATCTGGCCAATATCTTTAGAACCAGTGGTGTCCAGATTAGACAAGTTTTTAGCTCTTCTGAGCCAAAGGCTCAAAGAGCTAATGCTATGGCCATTTGTGCGGTGTGCGTAAACTTTTTAGAATATGGGCCATAACTTAAGAACCCCTTGGCCAATTATTGTCAAATTTGTCACAGGGTATCCTTGGCCCAAGGGCTCCCATTTTTACTAAAACTAGTGTTGTGACCCTTAAACAAGGGGAGATAATTAGGAAAATAGAAACAAAAGTACTGGTTGCTAAAAAATCTTCTTCTCAAGAACCACTGGGCAGATTATCACCAAACTTACACAAAAGGATGAGGATATGTTGAAGATTAAAAATTATTCAAGGTATCACCCTGGGGCAAAGGGCGTGGTCTCAAGGTCATTTCAAAGTTGACCAAAAATTCCATTTTATTAAAATGTTGATATTTTGCTTACTATAAGGACTAGGATCATCAAATCTTGTCAGTTGATGCATCTAAGGACCTCATATCATGTTGACTCAAAAGTAGGTCACGGTGACCTACTTTTTAAATTTTGCGGCTATTCTTTCTCAAAATGATTAAGAGGCATGTTTTGAACAATTTAAGGCCTATGATCATCAAACTTTGTCAGTTGATGTATCTTGGGTTCTCGGAGCACGTCAACTAGAAAGTAGGTCACCTTGACCTACTTTTTGAATTTTATGGCTAATCTTTTTCAAAACAATTAAGGTCATTAATTCGAATACTGAGAGGTTTAGAATCATTAAATCTTGTAAGATGATGCATCTAGGGGCCATTAAAACATATTTATTAAAAAGTAGGTCATTGTGACCTACTTTTTGAACTTGGCAGGCATTCGATTTCAAGGCGTTTTAGAGGCATAATTTGGACATTTTAAAACCTATGATCATAAAACTTAGTAAGTTGATGCATCTTGGGTCCTCAAAAAATATCAACTGAAAAGTAGGTCACCGTGACCTATTTTTGAAAATTTATGGCTTTAATTAAATATTTCGGGTACTATTTGGCTTAGAATCATCAAACTTTGTCAGTTGATGCATCTTGAGTCTTTGGAGTAGGTCGAATGAAAAGTAGGTCACCGTGACCTACTTTTGAAAATTTATGACTTTATTTAAATATTTCAGGTACTAATTGGCTTAGAATCATCAAAATATGTCACCTGATGCCTCTTGGGTCCTCGGAGTAGGTCGACTGAAAAGTAGGTCACCTTGACCTACTTTTCAATTTATATGACTATAATTAAATATTTTGGGTCCTAATTGGCTTAGAATCATCAAACTTTGTCATTTGATGCATCTAAGGTCTTTGGAGTAAGTCGACTGAAAAGTAGGTCACCATGACCTACTTTTGAAAATTTATGGCTTTATTTAAATATATCAGGTACTTATTGGCTTAGAATCATCAAACTTTGTCAGTTGATGCATCTTGGGTCCTCAAAGCATGTCATCTGAAAAGTAGGTCACTGTGACCTAGTTTTGAAATTTTATGGTTGTGATTTTAAAAATATTTTAGGTATTAATTGGCTTAGAATCATCAAACTTAGTTGATGCATCTTTGATCCTCAGGAAATAGCAAGTGATAAGTAGGTCACCATAACCTACTCTCAGGTACTAATTGGCTTAGAATTATCCTGGGTTCTCAGAGTGTTTTATCTAAAATGTAGGTCATGATGACCTACCTTTGGAATTTCAAGGCTTTATTTAAATATACAGGATACTTAGAGGCTTCAAATAGAAGTGATAGGTTGTACAGTTTTTCAGAAGAGTGATTCAAGGCCCTTGGGCCTCTTGTACTGTACATATATTGATTACCTTTTCCATACAGGAGTACTTTATTTACATATCAAATGACAGTACAGGATGTTCTGTAAATTACTCTGAAACATAAGAAGAATAAATAACAAGCTCAAATTTCAACATAATAATCTAGGCTTTATTTAATTATGACCTGAATGATGATTCAGTTCAATGGTGTTTACAATATAATTTTCCTTCCCTGTGGCTTCAAAACTTATCGTGAACTTATCAGGTAGAAGGACATATTATTTTCATACAATCATTGATAGATTTTGATATCATGTGTCAAAGTAAAGAAATGAGGATTGACCGGGTCTTTCTAAATATAAACATAAAAAACTCGGGTAGACCTGTACTTTCAAGTGATGGACAAGGGATGCTTTGGTAAGATGAGGGTAATTAATGACCTGATTTGCTGGCATATTTTATTCAAAGCAAATAAATCTTCCAGATAATGTGGTTAATCAGCAAATACCCGGTAATAGGGTTTACTGGTACTTTCTAATAATATACTTTTTATTACATCCAGACAATCTTCATTTTAAAAAAATTGTAAGAATGTGACCTTTTGTAAAAATGATATAATAAATGTAGCCCTTTCATGAGATCTTTCCATATATAGATGTCAAGTCAATATATCTATGGATTGACCTCATGAAAGGGCTACATTTGTACAATATTTTCATTTTCATGTTTCCAGCCAAGGAAGTACAGAAGTATTTAGACCCAGCCTATACTGATGAAATGACAATGAGTGATGAAGCTAAGGAAGAAGTTATCATAGCAGGTAATCAATGTTCCAATTACTCCCAATAACTACATACTGTATATCATAAATCTATAGCAAGTAATGACACATGTGTTACTCTTAATAACTTCATACTGTATATCATAAGGTAATTGCATATACATGTGTTACTCCCAATAACTACATACTGTATATTATAAATCTATATCAGGGAATGGCACATAAATGTGTTACTCCCAATAACTACATACTGTATATCATAAATCTATAGCAGGGAATGGCACATTTATGTGTTACTCCCAATAACTACTTACTGTATATCATAAATCTATATACAGCAGGTAATGACACATACATGTGTTACTCCTAATAACTACATACTGTATATCATAAATCTATAGCAGGGAATGGCTCATACATGTGTTACTCTCAATATGAACATTGTATATACTGTATTGTTAAGTTGTAGATTTCAAGTAGGAAATTTGTTCTACTTCTATTTTTTCCAGTCCCCTGAGTCACTCATTTATAACTTTCACATGTTATGATTGTTTAGTAATGGAGATTTACTAATAAGTTATTCAAATCATAATGTAGGGCTAGTCCCCTTCTTATTACAAAGTAATGGTCTTGTAAAGTAGGCTTTTCCCTCTAAAACTTTTCTTCCCAGAAAACTGGCTCTACAGTAGGATTTCCCCCATGCGTGGATCTAGAGTGGGGGTCGGGGGTGTCTGCAGTAACTGTGGCCTGTGGGGCAGGTGATGGTAGTATAGAACCAAACTTGTTAAACTGTGACCCCTGGGGCTAGGGATTTGGCATAGAATCAGTTTAGTTCAACTGTGGCCCCAGGGGCAGGGAATGTGGTATAGAATCAAACTGGTTAAACTGAGGCCCCTGGGGAAGGAGATATGGTATAGAATCAAACTGGTTAAACTGTGTCCTCCTAGAGAAGGGGGTGAGGCTACAAAAGGACTTGAGACTTACAAAGAAAACAAAAATTGGGGGAAGAAAATTTTCAATTCATCTTCTCAAGATTTTCAAACTACAAATAATATTTGTTTGTATGTTTGTAAATATTTTCTTGTATCTGGATGTACTGTAGATTCAAGTTTGTTCTAATCATTGACTTTGGGGCAAAATGAGATCACAAAGAGAATTTAAAATTTTTTTACCGGTACTCTGAAATGTATTACAAAAATATTTCCCCATCAAGGACTATCGTCCAAAATGGAAGCATGCTTAAAATAAGTTAAAATTGTTAAATCATGGTCCTTAGGAGAGGGATAGTGTCACAAAATTAGTTAATCTTTTTAAAAAGAAAGATGGAAGTACATTTTAAAATCTTTTTCTTTTCTCAAGATTACAGGACAAGAAACTGTCAAATTATAATGCAAAGACAAGTCAGACAACAGAGGGAAGGGGGAGGGGTGCTGTCAATTCCTTATGTTCTAATTAATTTTATCCATAAAAATATACTTTCGGAAATATCTTCCCTTACTTTCAGTTCAGATTTGTAATTCATTGCAATTTGGACCAAGGGGCTCTCAAGTTTTACAAAGGAGTTGATAAGTTTATAAAAAAAAATCTTAACTGAGAAGAAAACTTGCAAAGTGAGTGACACTTAAGTGACTGTAAAGGCTCATGGACCTCCTTTTTTTGATTCAATAATATATATATATATATATTATTAGTTGTTGACTATTAATGTTGTTTGATGTTTAATAAAAAAGATTTTCTTTGATTTGACAGAGGAAGAATTTTTGAGGGGCCAAACCAAACATTTGGAAATGATGGAAGAATTAAAGTCAACATTGGACAGTGAACACCTTAAATGTAGAGTTAGATTAGAAAGTTTACAGTGAACACATGATTAGAAAGTTTACAGAGATTACTCCTGCTTATTTTTCCTTGTATTTTTATTTTCCATACAATCCTGTATAAAACTGTAAAATACAAAATTTTAAAAGCATTAACTAAATACATATACATGTATATATAATGATTTTGCAAAGAATTTAGTCTCTTTTAGATTTCAAAAAATAAAGGACAAAAGTTTGAGCTCAACAGCAACAATGATTGAAATTTTTAATTTGAAATGTGAACCTTAAATTGAGACAACAATATATTGCCAAAGAAAGAATGAATTTAGCAAAGTATCAAGTTATTTTCATTTATGGATTCAAGAAGTTAGTCAAGTGAATATACATGTAACTTGATAGTTCCAGTAACCTTGACTGTTAAATATGGCCTTAAATCATGATCATATTATACACACCATCAGCACAATTTATCAAAGTATTCAAAATCTACAGAGTACATTACATGTAAATGATTTATTTTACAGCTACTCCAAAGTTTACAGAAAAGTTTGAGGCTCTGAGTCATATTCAGATAAAACAGCAGGTAGGATTTCAAAGTACCCACCTGTGTGTAACTCAGAGATATATGACAATGAACGCATACGATTTTTAAAAGTGTAACTCAGAGATATTTGACAATGAACGCATACGATTTTTAAAAGTGTAACTCAGAGATATTTGACAATGAACACAATGAATACAATTTTTAACTCACCTGAGCCAAAGGCTCAAGTGAGCTTTTCTGATCAAAATTTGTCCGTTGTCTGTCGTCGTCGTTGTCGTTGGCGTCGTCGTTGTTGTAAACTTTTCACATTTTCTTCTTCTTCTCCAGAACCACTGGGCCAATTTCAACCAAACTTGCCACAAGGTATCCTTGGGTGAAGGGGATTCAAGTTTGTTCAAATGAAGGGCCACGCCCTCTTTCAAGGGGAGATAATTAAGAATTAGTGAAAAAATAAATGCATCATTTAAAAATCTTCCTCTCAAGAACCATAAGGGCAGGAAAGATGAAACTCATGTGGAAGCATCTTCAGGTAGTGTACATTCAAGTTTGTTCAAATCATGATCCCCGGGGGTAGGACGGGGCCACAATGGAGGATCAAAGTTTTACATAGAAATATATAAGAAAAACCTTTAAAAATCTTCTTCTCAAGAACAGCAAAGTCATGATGAGTCATATTTATATGGAAGCATCCTCAGGTAGTGTAGATTCAAGTTTGTTAAAATCATGACCCCCGTGGGTAGGATGGGGCCATAATGGAGGATCAAAGTTTTACATAGAAATATATAGGAAAAACCTTTAAAAATCTTCTTCTCAAGAACAGCAAAGTCATGATGAGTCATATTTATATGGAAGCATCCTCGGGTAGCGTAGATTCAAGTTTGTTCAAACCATGACCCCCGGGGTAGGGCGGGGCCACAATGGAGGATCAAAGTTTTACATAGAAATGTATAGGAAAAATCTTTAATAATCTTCTACTCAAGAACAGCAAAGCCACGATGAGTCATATTTATATGAAAGCATCCTCAGGTAGTGAAGATTCTATTTTGTTCAAACCATGACCCCTGGGGGTAGGGCGTGGCCACAATGGAGGATCAAAGTTTTACATAGAAATATATAAGAAAAATCTTTAAAAATCTTCTTCTCAGGAACAACAAAGTCATGATGACTCATATTTATATGGAAGCATCCTCAGGTAGTGTAGATTCAAGTTTGTTCAAATAATGACCCCCGGGGGTAGAGCGGGGCCACAATGGAGGATCAAAATTTTACATAGAAATATATAAGAAAAATCTTTAAAAATCTCTTTCTCAAGAACAGCAAAGTCATGATGAGTCATATTTATATGGAAGCATCCTCAGGTAGTGTAGATTCAAGTTTGTTAAAATCATGACCCCCGTGGGTAGGATGGGGCCATAATGGAGGATCAAAGTTTTACATAGAAATATATAGGAAAAATCTTTAAAAATCTTCTTCTCAAGCACAGCAAAGCCATGATGAGTCATATTTATATGGAAGCATCCTCAGGTAGTGTAGATTCAAGTTTGTTCAAACCATGACCCCCGGGGGTAGGGCGGGGCCACAATGGAGAATCAAAGTTTTACATAGAAATATATAGGAAAAATCTTCTTCTCAGGAGCAGCAAAGCCCAGATTGTTCATATTTATATGAAAGCATACTCAGGTAGGGTAGATTCAAATTTATTCAGATCATGTGCCCCCGGGGGTAGGATGAGGCCACAATGGAGGATCAAAGTTTTACATAGAAATGTATAGGAAAAATTTTAAAAATCTTCTTCTCAGGAACAGCAAAGCCCTGATTGATCATATTTATGTGGAAGCATCCTCAGGTAGTGTAGATTCTATTTTGTTCAAATCATGACCCCCGTGGGTAGGATGGGGCCACAAAGTCTTAAATAGAAATATATAGGAAAATATCTTCTTCTGAAGAACTGCAAACCATGATTAGTCATTTTGATATGGAAGCATCCTCAGGTAGTGTAGATAAAATTTTGTTCAAATGATGACCCCCAGGGGTTGGGTGGGGCCCATTGGGGGATCGAAAGTTTTACATAAGAACATATAGAAAAAATATTTCTTTTCAAGAACAGGAAAGCTATGTTGAGTCATATTGATATGGAAGCATCCTCAGGTAGAGTAGATTCAAGTTCAAATGATGACCCCTGGGATAGGGAGGAACCACAATGGGGGATCAAATTTTTACAAAGGAATATATGGGGAAATTTTTTAAAAATCTTCTCAAGTAACCAACCCCCCCCCCAACCCCCCGGGTAATCTTTTCAATACTGAACTGATTTGTGCTTTTGCCTAGCCAATGTGCTCAGGTGAGCGATGTGGCCCATGGGCCTCTTGTTAAAAGTGTAACTCAGATATATTTGACAATGAATGCATAAAATTTTTAAAAGTGTAACTCAGAGATATTTGACAATGAACGCACACGATTTTTAAGAGATGAATTATGGGAAACGATTGAAAATTTACCGGTACAAAGATGTATCATTGGACTGATTTGTTTGTAATTTGATTTCAGGACCAAACTTCAGAGCTTACTGAAGAAGCAAGAAAAGTGCTGGCAACATATAACAATATTGTATCCTTCAGATAAATTTTAGATTTAATTCTTACTGTAGAATCCTGAATATATTATCGTGTGCACTTTCACATAAAGCACCACTCGCAAAGTAAAGATAGTTGCTTTAATTTTTATATTGCTGAAATACAATGTTAAAAATCAACAGTCCATTCACAAATTCTTGTTCTCGTAATTTGACATTTGTGAGTCATTTTGTGATATTAGGTACTCAAGTTCAATAAGGAATGTACAGTATTCTTAGATCAAAGAACAGGAGGCATTTTGGTCCGTCTGAGCCACAGTCTTATGCTGCCGTTCTGGGTTATGAATAAACAACAGTATATCCTCACAGGGACCCTAGCGACTATTTTTTGCGGAGACAAAGTAATGAAAAAATACGTTATGTTTTGCATTATGATTTTTTTTAATATCTACTTTTGACAGTTTCAAAGAAAAATAGAATATACATTAACAAAAAATGTGGCTATAGATAAATTTATAAATTATTACATAAATCATGAATTTCAGTAACTCTGGATATTTCTATCAGATTACATCATAATACATAAGATAAAATTTTGTAACTGATTATCAGTTTCTACTAAACAGGATTCCATTTTAAAGACGTGTACAATATTATTCCAAATCTTTAATATTGTAATATATTGTAATATATCACTTTATTTTATACGTAATATTATGCGGTCGTCCAGTTTTCATACTTGTTAAATCTATGTTTATCATGTGCCTGCCAGAAAAGTTGTTCGTTTACGATTTTATTGAAAATAATATGTCAGCTTATCTTGATACGATTGTAGTAATAGCTATTATCATCATATTTGACCTATTATTGCTTCACGTAAAGTCGTAGGATTTATAATATCAGGGATAAGAGGGTGGATTTTACATTTCATGTTTTGGTAGCCATCATATTTTACTCGGATCGTCACTTCCGGTTTAGTGACATATTAACTATAGTAATCTATTATTCAAGTTATGAATATTGGATCAGATTCTACATTTTAATTTGAGTTGTTGTGTATTTTGAGGCTATAAGTAGTTCTTTATTGTCAGCATTAACTTTATTATCAGTCAGCTTAATCGGAACTACATTTGTTTACGCTATCGTTGGTAGTTACGATATACATACGCTACTTTGTTTAGTACCTATTGTACAGCCTAGGAATGTTTTATAAACATTGAAGGTATAAATTTATTCGTCTAGTCAAGTTTATTTTATGTATTCTATTTCCAGTTGTTAATTTTACGTTGTTATATTTGTTACGATATTGTACGGCAGCTTGTGTGGCAAAAGTAGTTCTGTGTGGGAACTTGTGTGGGAACTCAGCTTCCCGTACAAGCTGTTGATTGGTTGATAGTTCGTACGGCATATTTTCATTGGATAATTTGAGTCATGTGACAGGGGATGGGAGGTTATATAAGCAAGAACGTACTACGTTACGACAGATTTCAGCTAGTTGTACGGCGGCAAGATTTAAAAAGATGAAGAAAACAAAGACGGTGAGATACTTATAATGTAAATTACACGTAATTAGCCTAGTTAGAAATCTCCTACCACACTGGACGACCTAAACTTGTGTTTCTGAAGAATCAGCCATGTTTTCTTATGTTGTTATTTGTGTATTGCCTATATTGTTATGATAATGAGATGCTGTACATACAATAAATGATAAGTATGACTGATCATCATCTTAAGTATTATTCCACCAAGTATCTACAGAGAGAGGCGCCTGGTCTATTTTACATGAGAACAAATTAAATTGGTGCATCATGGTAAATAGATGATTTATTTAGATGATGGAGCAATGACCTGTATACATGCTGAGGAGTCAGAAATACTAGCCACCCCTTGGATAGCTTACAATATACATCTTTATGAGTTAATCCAGCCAAAATAGAAAATAGACTTCTCATTTTGTATGGAATTTTGTAAGAAAAAGCAAATTGACTCCTCACTTTGTGTACAGGAAAACCGTGTGTAAAAATTGACTTCTGGGTGTTTTGTATACAAATTGACTCCTTGTGTACGAATCAGTTTGTGTACAAATTGACTAGACACGCATTACATCATGAAGTTGGACACTATACTGTTGGATTTAAGCTTGTGCAAGTGTAGTGCGGTGTTATTTACAGTTTTCAATGATAAAAAATATATTATCGGTCCTTTTTGATTTGTTTTTTGTTTCCTTGACAACAAGTAGATTACCTTGGTATCCAGGCAGTTTGTCCAATGAGATGAAATACTGACTAATATAGAGGCCAAGAAAACAAAGACCAAAGACTAATATCATAGAAAAATGGTGTTAGTGCAATATTTAATAAAACTATCTGTACAATATAAGATTATTATAAAGTTATTATTAGGTCTGTATTTCTTTTCTCTAAGTTTTTTATTGTTGCTTGATGTTGTAATAAAATTGAGAACCAGTGATGTTATTCATTGTCTGATTTTGGAGGGAATTTAAGATGCAGTTGAACATGGATGGATATGTTGAAGTCCCAACAGCTTTTTTTTTCTTTTTTTGACATATTTTAACCTCAGTATCTGAAATGTTTCGATATCTCAAGGTTTTTCCTGAATCCTATTGAGTTTGAAAAAACAAGGTTGAACCTTATTTTACATGTACACATACATGTATGTGAAGATATGTTTTAGTATTATGGCTCGTGGAGTGAATGTAAAAAGTATACATTTTATATAAGATAATTACATGGTCATGCATCTAAAGTTCTAATATTAGCAAGGAAATTAGTATTCCAGTGCCTAACACTTGAACCAGCTTCCTTCTAACCCAAACTGAGTCACTCTGTCTCAGGTGACCTATTTCTGTATGTTTTTGTTGTTCCTTGTGCATTAACATTTGAATGTTTTCAGCTTCTTCTCTGAAACTGCTGAACCAAATGAATTTCGACCAATTTGGCATGTAGCAACTATGGGTGAAAGGGAACAAAATTTTATGAATTAAACCCCCCCCCCCCCATGCCTGAGGGATGGAGCTAAATCTATCAAAATTAATGCAATCTTTAAAAATCTTCTCCTTGACATCAAGCTGTCAGATTGTTGGCATGATTGTAATAAACATTGAGCCCTCTACCAAAATTGTGAAATTCATGACCCCAGGGTCAGGGTTCTGGTGCTAGGTAGGGCTATATAGATCATACAGTGAAAGTGAATTATTTCGTTTAAATTCTTCTCTGCTCCTGGGTATTAAACAAAGTAAGTGTATAGTTTTGATGCTTTTTTAGGTCACCTGAGTCACTCAGGTGACCTATTGCTATCTGTTTTCGTCCGTCGTGTGTTAACATTTGAACATTTTCAGCTTCTTCTCTGAAACCGCTGAACCAATTTCAGCCAATTTTAGCATATGGAATCTATGTGTGAAGGGGAAAAAAAATTGTGAATTTCATAGTCCCCCCCCCCCCTGCGGCCGCCTGAGGGGTAGGGCTAAAACCACCAAAATTAATGCAATCTTTAAAAATCTTCTTCTTTACTCCTGGACATCAAGCAGTCAAACTGTTGGCATGATTGTAATAAGCATTGAGCCCTCTACTAAATTTGTGAAATTCATGGCCCCAGGGTCAGGGGTTCTGGTGCTAGTGCGAGGCTATATACATCATAAAGTGAAAGTGCATTATTTCTTTGAAAATCTTCTTCTCTACTCCTGGGTATTACTGAAACAAATTGAGTACATAGTTATGATAAGCAAGAGTGACTCTACCAAAATTGTGAAATTCATGGCCCCAGGGACAGGGATTCTGGTGCTAGGGCAGGGCTATATAGATCTTATAGTAAAAGTGCATTATTTCTTTGAAAATCTTCTTCTCTACTTCTGGGTATTTTTTAAACAAATTAAATGCATAGTTATGATAAGATAAGCAAGAGTGACTCTACCAAAATTGTGAAATTGGTGGCCCATAGGGTCAGGGTTCTGGTGCTACTGGGCGGGACTATATAAATCATATAGTGAACGTGCATTATTACTCTGAAAATCTTCTTCTCTACTCCTGGGCATTATTGAAACAAATTAAATATATAGTTATGATGAGCAAGAGTGACTCTACCAAAATTGTGAAATTCATAGCCCCAGGGTCAGGGGTTCTGGTGCTAGGGCAGGGCTATATAGATCATATAGTGAATGTGCATTATTTCTTTGAAAATCTTCTTCTCTACTCCTAGGTATTATTTAAACAGATTAAATACATAGTTTAGATAAGCAAGTATGCCTCTTCCAAAATTGTGAATTTCATGGCCCCTTGATTAGGGGTTCTGGTGTTAGGGTGGGGCTCTGTTTATTATACCCCCCGCAAACGAAGTTTAGGGGGGTATATTGGAATCCATGTCCGTCTGTCTGTAGACAAAATTTTGTCCACAGCTTTTCTCGGAGACTATTGCATAGATTTGTCTGAAAATTTGTACACTTATTCACCATATGAAGGTGTGCACCTGGTATTTTCATCATAATTGAATAATTTTTCTGCATTTTACAGGTGTTTTTTCTTCATTTCTATTATGTGGTTTTGTCCTGACCTTTTCTCAAAGACTATTTCATAGAATTGTATGAAAATTTGTACACTCATTATTTACCATATGAAGATGTGCACCTGGTATTTTCAACATTATTTGATAATTTTTCTGCATTTTACAGGGTTTTTTTTTTTCATTTTTATTGACTTAGTCATTTTGGGTTTATTTCTAAGGTTTGAGACATAGAATCTAGAACATCTGTACAAACATGTGAACTACAGCTTAAAACTATTCATTAAAACAAAAAAAATCACCAAGTATTAAAAACAATTTTTACATTACACAGCAGATAGTGTAAATCCATTTGTCCCTTGGGAGTAATGAGTGAACATCATCCAGTTTAGAGATAAATTAATGAGTTCAGTGTGGGAAGTTGTTGGGGCATCTCTGATCAAGCATGTGTTATCTATATCTCCTGGGAATTTAAAGATCTCTGTTCTTTAATTCTCTTAATTGTAATTTATTGTCTGTCATAGTGCATACTGGATGACCAGCCTTTCATTTTTAAAATGAATTTGATATAAAGTTATCAAGATTAATTTGATTTTGTAATTAATTGTTTTCTTTTTCAACAATCAATTTGCAGAATGTCATGTCTCAAAAAGATGGCAGATAGTTGCAATTTATTTTTTCAATGTATTAAAAAACAATGTAATTACAATGTATTGGTATTGATGTTTTATTCGGTTGTTCTTTGGTTTCATTCATTAAAAAAAATATAATGAGCAATTATTTTTTCACTCTAAATAAGAAAATTGAAATAAGAAAATTGTGAACACCTCTTAGATCCATAAAATATTAGTGATTTGACACCTCTGAAAAACCCAGCGGGGGGTATTTGTCCCCTTTGGACAGTTCTAGTTATACAGTGAAAATGCTTTAATGCGCTTTATAAATCTTCTTCTCTGCTCCTGGGTATTATTTAAACAAACTAAGTACATTGTTATGATAAGCAAGGATGCCTCTTCCAAAATTATGGAATTCATGGCCCCAGGGACAGGGGTTCTGGTGCTAGGGTGGGGCAATATAGATCCTATAGTGAAGGTGAATTATTTCTTTGAAAATCTTCTTCTCTGCCCCTGGGTATTTTTAAACAAACTTGGTGAAAAGGGGGGGGGGCTCTATTGATTATATATTCTTTTCTGCTTCTGGTTAAAAAGCAAAGAAGCTAAGTGTATAGTTATGATGAGCAAGAGTGCTTCTTCCAGAGTAGTGAATTGCATGACTCCTGGGTCAGATGTGCTGGTTTAAGGGTGGGGCTCTTGATAATGTAGTGAATATGCATTAATTCTATTAAATAATCCTTAGTGTTAGGCAGATAAACATAGTGATTACTTATGATGAGCAAACTTCTGGTCCCAGGGTGAGAGGCTCTGGTGTTTCTCGATGGGGAGGGGGTGGGGATCTATTTATAATATAGTGAAGTAAAAAAGCATTATTTCTTTAAAAAATTTCTCTGCACCTGGGCATATCAGAGGCAAAAAGAGTAAAAGTTTTAATAAGGAAGGGTATTTTTAACAGAGTTTTGAACATCTGGACCATTTGGTCAAGTGTTCTGGTCCTGGCTAGGGCTCTATTAATTTGTAATCTACTGAGAGGAGTTATTCCCCTTTGCCATTTACTTTTGATAATTAATCACTGTAAATAATGTACTTGAAAGGTTAATAGAATAAGAGAATTATGCAAAAAATTTTATTGTATAATACAAAAAGTACTTTCATAGTTTTAATGATCAGGTAGACTTGTAAGAAATAGATAAATAAAAATGAGACAAAAATAAGTTGTCTTATTAAATGTTCTGTTAAATGGGGAACAGATTAGAACCTAATTTATGAACTGTTAATGAATGCTAAACTAATTATTTTGTTGATCCTAATCACCCTATTTTTCTTGCTTTTGGGCAACAAAGCTTCACCTTTCAGTCCATTTTATACTCTTACTCTATGGATCCTCTAAATTGTATTATACTCAGGTGACCGTTAAGGCCCTTGGGCCTCTTGTTGTATTATACAGTTAAAAATATTACATAATTCTCTTTTTCAATCAACCTTTCAGTTACATCATTTGCAGTAATTAATTATCATAGGTGAAAAGCAAAGGAGAATAACTCCTCTCAGTAGAATACAAATTAATAGAGCCCTGGCCAAAACCAGAACACTTGACCAAGTGTTTCCGTGAAACGAAATCCATTGTGAATGCTATCATTAATTTTTAAAAACGTTTAAATGCTTATACAAAATTTAAATTAATTTCTCGCAGCATGAAATTAAAACCATCGCAATTGGTACTTTTTGAGAAATCATGAAATTTTAACACCGTAGAATTAAAACGACTTGCAGTACTAAAAAAAGCGGGGGACCTGTTAGTTTGCAGCTGTATTGATTACATAGTGAAAATGCATTATTTCTCTGAAAAATCTTTGCTACTTGGTTTTAAGCAAAGAAATCTAGGTGCATGGTTATGATGAGCCAGGGTTCCTTTTCCAAAATTATGAATTTCATGGCCCATGGGTCAGTGATTCAGGTGTTAGGGCAGGACTCTATTAATCATATAGTGAAAATGCATAAATTCTTTAAAAAGCATTTTATCCCTCTGTATATTCAGCAGACAAACTACGGTTACATGTATGATCAGCAAGGGTGTCTCTTCCAAATTGTGAAATTCACGGTCCTTGGGTCAAGGATTGTATCGTTAAGGGGGAGGGGGGCAGTATTGATTAGTGAAAATGCATTATTTCTTTGAAAATCTTCTTCCCTGCACCTTGGTATTCAGCAAACATACTAAGTCAACAGTAATGATCATCAATATTTAGCAGATATACTAAGTGCAGAGAGTGCCCTTTTCTTAAATTTCTGAACTTGAAGGCACCTGGGATTGGTTCTCTGGTGTTAAGGTGGAGCTCTATGGATTATATAGTAAAATTGCATTAATTCTTTGAAATTTGTCTTCTTTACCACTATGTATTTAGCTGATAAACTAAGTGCATAGTTATGATGAGCAAGGGTGCCTCTTACAAATTTGTGAAATTCATGGGTCTTAATGTCCTGGTGTTAAGATGGAACTCTATTGATTATTTAGTGAAAATGCATTAATTCTTTTTAAAATCTTTTCCAGTTCCTGGCAGATAAACTAGTAAGTGAAATTTCATGATGAGCAAAGGTACCTCTTCTGTTGACAGATAAGAGAGTGACATCGTTTATATTACCATAGTGGTGTCCATGACTATGCCCCCCACATTCACAATGGTTTTTTTTGTGGGCTTGAAAGATTCCCAATAATTTTGATATAGTCATTAAAACTGTATGGGAATGCAGTACACAGTTTCCTGATCCAGTATTCCTCTCTTTATCTACGGAACAGAGTGTTTAAAGTAGGATTATTTGTAGGATGGTATGTTTTTCTCCAAAATTCTAACCTTCATTTAAATGATAGAATGTTTAGTGTTATTGAATTGTTTATAAAAGTGTTGGTGGCCTCTAGTGTTTACTTAAAACCTACTACTCAGTATGTCCCAGCATTTTTAGCTCACCTGAGCCAAAGGCTCAAGTGACTTTTTCTGATCAAAGAGTGTCCAGCAACCGTCAGTGGTCTGTAAACTTTTCACATTTTGGACTTTTTCTCAAGAACCACTGTGCCAATTTCAACCAAACTTGCCACAAAGCATCTTTTGATGAAGGGGATTCACAGGAAGTGTCACGCCCTCTTTCAAGGGGAGATATATAAGAATTCATGAAAATTTGGTGGCATCTTTTAAAAATCTTCTTTTCAAGAAACACTGGGCAAGAAAAGATGAACCCTATGTGAAAGCCTCTTTACAGACTCTAGACTCAAGTTTGTTCATATCATAACCCCTGGGGGTAGGGCAGGGGAAGAAGAGGGGTTCAAAGTTTTACGCAGTATAGGAAACGTCTTTAAAAATCTTCTTCTCAAGAACAGCAAAGCCAGGATTAGTCATATAATTATAGAAGTATCCTCAGGTAGTGTAGATTCAAGTTTGTTCAAATCACGACCCCTGGGGGTTGGGCACAGACACATCAGGGGGCCAAAATTTTACATAGGAATATGTGAGAAATATTTAAAAAAATTTCTATTCAAAAACAGTTAAGCCATTATTAGTCATATTTATATATTAATACAAAAGTATCCAGTTGCAGTGTAGAACAACCTTGAACCTTCATTCAAGGTTGTTCAAATCATGACCCCTTGGTAGGACAGGCCACAACAGTGGGTTAAAGTTTTACATGGGAATATATAGGTGTAATGGTTAAGGGGCATTTGTTTAAACACATTGAAGACTTCAGATAGTGGAATGACCTAACAACCCTTGGAATGGACTTGCCAAATGATTTATAAGGCAAAGCTTTGGGAAAGTCGGGCATTCAGAAGGTAGCTGAAGAAGTTGGTTTGAATCAGCAATAAAGAAGATCTGAAGAAGATTGAGACACCCATTTCTTATCTATCAATAGGAACCTAGGGGAGAAACACGGTGCAAGTAGAACCTTACCCAGTCCCCATCTCTAGATAACAGAAAAATTTTAATATTGTGTGATTTACCCTCAGACAGAACAGTCTTAATAATCATTCCCATCAATAACTCAGAGGAAAAGGAAAACCTATATATGTCCCTTGTAAAAACCTGATCATACATGTTACATAGGAAATGCCTTTAAGAATCTTCTCTCAAGAACAACTAGGCCATTATTCGTCATATTTATTGAAACAATGTTAGGTATTGTAGAATCAAGTTTGTTCAAATTATGACCCTCATGGTTTCGGGGGGGGGGGGGGGGGGGGGGCAGAGGGTCAAAGTTTTACATAAGAATATGTAGAGATCATCTTTAAAAAATTCTGCTCGTTTTCCCAATATAATTGAGCACAACTATTGCAGAAAATATTCTTGAAAAAAAAGCCATAAAATTAATGAAATTTGGATCACAAACCATGGAAAAACACGAATGTCTTTTCATAATCTTCATTGTTTCGATTAGAAGCAAAAAATGCATTGCTGTAAAAATGTTATTTTTCACTAAGCACGACATTAAATACCAGAAAATAAATTCGCAGATTTACGGATTTTTCGAAATGACCGGCATGATTAAATGGCATTGTACAGTAACTTTTGAAAAGTCCAAGATTTACTGTCTGTGGATGTCGCAAATTTTATATATATTTTGTTAAGGTATCATTGTAAATAAATGTGCGTGCATTAAGTTTTTTTTTAATAAAAAAAGGTATTCACCTTCCGTTCAAAGTCTTGACTGAAATTAAAAGCTTACTGACTATTACCACATTTGGTTATTAGACGCATATAATCCTCTTGCTTTTGGATTTCGTCATCTAGAATTTCTCTATATTATAAATTATGATAAATATCGTAAATGATGATAATAATACTGGCTTAAATTAGCCGATACACAGTGCGTTTTAAGTTTCTGTGGAGAGAGAGAAACAGCAAGGTCGAACACTCTTGTTAGAGATGATATAGAGTAATCCTAAAGCCAGTATCTCCATAAGGAGAATGAGTACCCTTATTCTTTTCATAACGGTGAGTAAATGTTAATATCACATTTTTTAAAAGCAGGAATTAACGGTTTTCTTTAAGAAAAGTATGCCAGTGCTATTTTCTTCCTGATTTATTCTTACACAAAAGAAATCTCATATTTGCGTTTGATCACCGAAGCTGAAAGCTCTAGTGAGCCTTTCTGATCACATTTTGTCTGTAGTCCGTCCGTCCGTGTGTAAACTTTTCATATTTTTGACTTCGACTCCAGAACCACTGCACCAATTTCAATCAAACTTGCCACAAAGCATCTTTGGGTGATGGGGATTCAAGTTTATTCAAATGAAGGGCCACACCCTCTTTCAAGGGGAGATAATTCAGAAATAGTGAAAATTTGTTGGTATCTTTTAAAAATTTTCTTCTAAAGAACCACTGGGTCAAAACAGTTGAAATTTTTATGAAACCTTCTTTACATAGTGTAGATTCAAATTTGTCCAAAAATGACCCCAGAAGATATGGTAGGGCAAAATGGGGGTTCAAAGTTTTACAAAGGAATATATAGGAAAAAATCTTCTCAAGAACAGCAAATCCATTATATTAGTCATATTGATATGGAAGCATCCTCAGGTAGTGTAGATTCAAGTTTGTTCAAATCATGACCCCCGTGGAGTGGGGGGTGGATGGAGCCAGGATCAAAGTTTTACATAGGAATCTTTTTCACAACGTTTAATCATATTGATACGGAAGCATCCTCAAGTAGTGCCGATTCAATTTGTTCAAATCATGACTCCCTGGAGTAGGGTGGGTCCACAATGCACTATCAGAGTTTAGCATATGGATGTATAGGGGTAAAAATATTTTTGTCAAGAACAGCAAAGTTATGTTTAGTCACATTGATATGGAAGTGTCTTGAGGAAGTGTAGATTAAAGTTTGTTCAAATCAGTTCCCTGAGGGGTATGTGGGGTGAATCTACAAAAATCATGACACCTGGGGTTAAGGTTGGGTTACAATAGGGATCAAGTTTTACAGCAGGGCCATATTGACTCAGGTTGGCGTTGTGGCCCATGGGCCTTTCGTTCCGGTTGTAATACATGTAATGTTATTTAAATTTAAAACGTGTGATACCGTGCCAAGTTTTTCGGTTTATTATCTATTTTAGCAAATTGTCTTTACATGTACCAGTCAAGTATCACACCGATATACATCTTATTCATTCATTTTTACGAAGACGTTGGGCATATTTGGCGTGTGATCTGCAGGAATCGTGTGCGAAACATTTTTGGGTTAAATGTCCATCATTTGGTCGGTTGACCACAGCTGGACAGACTTTACACGGACAAAGTTACGCACATAGGAAAATGTTACATTTACATTGAAATACTTTGTCAACTTGTAATATCTTAATAGTTATGATATCAAATTAACATTTATATATGCAATTACATTAAAGTTTCAGTAGGTTGGAAAAACTGTGTTTTCTTTCGTTGCAACTGAACCAAAATTTATAAATCTTAAAATTTAATAGCAGTACAGAAAATTAAATTGACATCGACTTGATTGTTTGAATTTTAAAAAAAAAGCTCCATGCGAGGATCGAACGAAAAACATCTCGATTCCTGACTGCCCTGGACTGGTAGCGCATTCTACTGAACTATTATCACTACACACTTTTCACATTTTCGACTACTGCGCCGATTTCAATCAAACTTGCCACAAAGCATCTTTGGGTGACAGGGATTCAAGTTTATTCAAATGAAGGGCCACACCCTCTTTCAATGGAAGATAATTCAGAAATAGTGAAAATTTATTGGTATCTTATAAAAATTTTCTTCTAAAGAACCACTGGGTCAAAACAGTTGAATTTTTTATGAAATCGTCTTTACACAGTGTAGATTCAAATATGTTCAAATCATGACCCCGGGGGATAGGGTAGGGCCACAATGGGGGTTCAAAGTTTTACAAAGGAATATATAGGAAAAAATCTTCTCAAGAACAGCAGATCCATAATATTAGTCATATTGATATGGAAGCATCCTCAGGTAGTGTAGATTCAAGTTTGTTCAAATCATGATCCCCGGGGGCGAATGGAGCCAGGATCAAAGTTTTACATAGGAATGTAAAGGGGAAAAAAATCTTCAAAAATCTTTTTCACAAGGTTTAGTCGTATTGATAAGGAACCATCCTCAGGTAGTGCCGATTCAATTTGTTCAAATCATGACCCCCTGGGGTAGGGTGGGACCACAATGCACTATCAGAGTTTAACATATGGATGTATAGGGGTAAAAATATATTTCTCAAGAACAGCAAAGTTATGTTTAGTCACATTGATATGGAAGTGTCTTGAGGAAGTGTAGATTAAAGTTTGTTCAAATCAATTCCCTGAGGGGTAGGATTGGGCTAAATCTATAAAAAAAAAATCATGACACCTGGGGATAAGATGGGGTTACAATAGGGATCAAGTTTTACAGCAGGGCCATATTGACTCAGGTGAGCGTTGTGGCCCATGGGCCTTTCGTTCCGGTTGTAATACATGTAATGTTATTTAAATTTAAAACGTGGGGTACTGTGCCAAGTATTTCGGTTTATTATCTTTTTGAGCAAATTGTCTTTACGTGGACCAGTCAAGTATCACACCGATATACATCTTATTCATTCATTTTTACGAAGGCGTTGGGCGTACTTGGCGTGTGATCTGCAGGAATCGTGTACGAAACATTTTTGGGTTAAATGTCCATCATTTGGTCGGTTGACCACAGCTGGACAGACTTTACATGGACAAGGTTACGCACATAGGAAAATGTTACATTTACATTGAAATACTTTGTCAACTTGTAATATCTTAATAGTTATGATAACACAACATTTATATGTGCAATTTTATTATAGTTTCAGTAGGTTGGAAGAACTGAGTTTTCTCTCGATGTAACTGAACCAAAATTTACAAATCTTAAAGTTTAATAAATCAGTACATAAAATTAAACTGACATCGACTTGGTTGTTTTGATTTAAAAAAAAAAAAAGCTCCATGCGAGGATCGAACGAAAAACTTCTCGATTCCTGACTGCCCTGGACTGATAACGCATTCTACTGAACTATTATCACTACACAGATAAATGACAGTGAAGCATCATTTACAAATTGGGAGTTTTTTTTGGAATAAGTTCATTTTATGGTCTCTGGGTCTTCTATCCAATTTTTACAAATGTTTACTCGTTGCTTTGAATTTATAAGCACACAAAAGTGCGCCAAGTCGGTGAATATTCCAGCCGAGTGCAAATCAAATGCGCCCTCGTTCTTTTGAAATTTTAAAGATAAATTTAAAAAAATAAATTAGTAGTAAAATTTAATTCAAATTTAAAAGAAGAGGGGCGAAAAAGGCGAACAAAATACCTATTGTGCAACAAATAAAAAAAAGTGAAAAATTAAATCTCAATAACGACAAATTTCTATGGTACTAAATGTGTTTCACTTAACATTAACATAACTATACTCTATGTTAAATCTTCACAAATCACAACAATCTCATAAAGATTGAAATTTTTCATCCATGAAATAGAATACATACACCAAAGAGAGAAAATTATCAAACTTTCATACTAAATAACAATTTTTCCATATGAGTGAGTCTTCGCTCCATTTTTTTGAAAGATGATACTTAAAGTTTTTACAAATATACCTTCATTTGGTTATCAAAAACATGGAACAAAGACCCAATATACCTTAAAAATACACTTCTATGACACAACTTTTGTATCCTTCCGAGAAATATTTAAAGTCCATTTAGTCAAGGGGTCATATCACAAACATGATTTAAATGTCCATATTTGGTACGAGCGGTATAGCTTAGTGGTTAGCGTGTTAGTCCCGAAGGGAAAATTGATACTCAGGATTTTTTATTGCTTTTTATTGCCCTAAGATTATCACTTCTTTTAATCATAGAATGATTTTTGCCCAAAGAATTTTCCGCAGAAAAGTTTTTTTGGGGGGTCACAATTTCATACCTTTCAATGATAAGATACTAAATTTAAAAATTGAATATGACATGTATACATTTGAAGCTAAGGCATTTTGCACGCCTTGTTCTCCCATCTTCTTTAGATTGGAATAATACTATCATGTATGGCACACACATATGTGCACAAATCAATGGAATTAGGAAACTTTATGGTTATCGTCATTGCAAACCACGGGTTTCGACTTGATCCACCCTCATTTCTACAAACAAATTGTTTTGAAGAAGTCGGAAATATTGTTAAGTGGGAGCGGATCAAAACTGGTGGCTTGCAACAATGTATTGCAATAATGCTTTTTCAAAAAGGCGGAATGTTGATCATATACTTGGATTTTATTATATGTGTTTTTAAAATTTGTTAGGTCCTTTGTTGGGTATTTAGTTGTACTCAAGCTGCTACAAACAATACGGTCAACGAAATTGTCGACACGGTGGACAATAAAACTGTCTGGATTCAAGATGACCGCATTCGGAAATTGATAAGAGATTACATGTTATTTTGTCCAAATCAAGACATGTGTCTTGGACCGGAAATGATAAATAAAGTGAATGTAAATGTATTCACGAAAATGGCGTGCTCAAAATGCAGTTGTAGAGAGGATTGCTTCCGGAAGTCCAATTGCTGCCCTTCTAAAGAACAAATGGACAACCATTCAAACAAAACCAAAGGTTCCAAAAAATTAAATTTTCAACTGACGTGCATTGCAACAGAAATTAAAGCTCTTCGATTCAACTATATTGAGAAAGGAAAAAAGATGTACTGGATGATCGCAACATGTCCTCCAAGCTACCCCAACAAGGACATTTTGTATAAATGTGCTCAGAACGTTTCCTTGACTACACACAGAAACATATCATTTTACAGCCCAGTAACTTCAGCTGCTACCAATGAGACGTACAAGAATATCTTCTGTGCCGTTTGTCACGGAGAAAACAGTAATGCTACCGTCCGCTGGAAAATGTTCGTGAAAACTGATATACGAATGGATATCCCGGATGTAAGAAAGACGGAAGAAAAACTCTTTGAGTTGATCATGTCAAGCAAACGCGATTTAGGTGTTGTCTTTTGGCCACCAGAATCATTCAAAAACAAAACAGAGACATGTTATACTGATTACATATCCTCCTGCAATGTATCTGGTCAATGGATGGATTACGATCAGATCACCAGAGAAGCATGTGAAGACACTAATTTGATATCAATTTTTACAGACTGTGATGTCCTTTACAAAAACGTTTATTGTGCCATCTGTAACAAGAAGGATCCATACCATTCCCTGAGCTATTACTGTCCAAAGACTATCTCTGAAATAACCGAAATTATCAATGATACTTCCGTACTCCTAAGATCCTCTGGACCAAGCTCTAAACTCCTAGATTACAAACACAGTCAAAACTGCGGTTCAGAGGAGATTTACGATCCTAAGAAGGTATATCTTGTTTTTCACGTGAAAGATTTAATATTGCTGCTGTTAGAATCATATGAGCTAAAGGTAAAATCGTAAGATTTATATGGACACATGCAGGCATTCTCATATTGTGAGGAATTTAGCTTGATTTTTGTAAATCTATGCCCCAAGGCAGAGAGGAGCTCGTGAAAGATACTTATTAGGATATATATACACTGTATATATATATATATATATATATATATATATATATATATATATATATATATATATATATATATATATATATATATATATATATATATATATATATATATATATATATATATATATGTGTGTGTGTGTGTGTGTGTGTGTGTGTGTGTGTGTGTGTGTGTGAGGGTGTGTGTGTGTGTGAGAGAGGGTGTGTGTGTGTGTGTGAAAGAGATTCTGCAACCATGAGAGAGAAAGAAAGATCCCTTTTTTATCAATGTCGCATAATACCAGAAAAAAATCTTTTATTTTTAGAAATCCTGTCTTAAAATCATCTGTGAGAGGGGTTTTGTACTTATTGGACCAAAGTGCCAACCTGTGATAAACGAAGTGAGCGAGGCCACGTACATATTAAACAGCTTTTTCTGCTCTCTGGACAATAGAGGTTCATCCTCTAGTAGCGTCCTCCTAATCATACAGTATGACCAGGAACATATATGTCAAGCAAGTTTAGAAAATGCCTTCTTGCCGATACTAACTGATAAATGGGCAAAATGTTTAATATTTTCAATATGGTACAAAGTGTTGCATCCACATCAGATTCTCTTCATGATGGAACGATTATATAACATACATAGAACACAACCCTTTCGTAATGGGCTTTTACACAATTTATACACATCAATTCATCCCAATTTGTCAATATATATCAGTGATCCTAAATTTGTCAACTCTATATCAGCTATGCATTATCCAGAAAAGATATGTTTGCAATGTTCAAGACATCCTTCTCTCACTCTTGCTTTAGCCCCATGGCAGACATGTCCGAGAGTACTTGTTGAACGGTCGAGGATGTACTTTATTCACAAAGAACTGTCATTCTGCTTCAAAGAATACGATGCCTGTGTCAACAATTCTTACGTGAGGGTTTCCGATGATAGACAGCATTTTGGAGTATGTATTGACCAGTATTTACAGGCCGTCAGGAACACTTACATTAGTGTAACCTCAGAAGCAAACGGCGTATACTCCTTCATTGTCTGTATACTTATATCCTTGCTAGCATGCTTGTTTCACGTGATTTCTACCGTGTTTCTAAAAGAAAAGTGGTCCTCTATCGTTCTCTCTCAAATGAGTCAGTCTCTGACTTATTTCATCATGAATTTCATTAAAATTCTGATTCGATTAGTCTATATTGGTGAGCAGGCTTGTGGGGTTCTTGGAATGATCATACATTTTCTTTTTGTCTCCGTTGCCGTCTGGTCCAGCATTGCTTGTGTTGACACGACACGTTCCATCTTTACCCTTACGAAATCTGGAGTTAGAGACCAAAACAGACCAATGCGCTTTGCTGCTTATGCCGCCATAAATCTTGCATTTTGCTGTCTCTTTGTTGTTTCCAATACGTTTCCAAACCTTGATGCAGATGATTCATTGCTTGGCTACTCGACCTCCGCTTGCGAGATTTCCTCGTCCATGATGAGTGCTTTTACTCTTGGTTTGCCTATCAGTCTTTCTCTTGTCATTGACTTTGTGTCCTTCATTTGGATTTATTCTAAAGTTAGCGGAATCGTTACTCTTATGTCCTGCCCAGAGCTGAAGTGGGTAAAATCTTTCTCAGTCGTCGCTTTTTTGGTGTGGTTATCCTGGCTCTTTGACTATCTTGCGTCTCTGACTGGTATCCCAATTTTTGCTTCCCTTCATACGATGACAATAGGCTTGATTGGAATAGTCATGTTTGTTAGCTACAGCCCGGCATTTTCTGATGAGTAGAAAACTGTATCTACAAACATTGTAATTTATTATTTTAAAGGAATATATTAAATGTGAAAATATTAAACTGTGAAATTTTTGTAAATTGTACCTATTTTGACAAAGTATCCTAGTGTTATAACGTGCCTTTTTGAATCATTAGGAAACAGTACATCATTATTAAATTTAAATTGATTTAAATCAGCAAATGCAATTTGTTTTTCTGTTTCGGAAATTTTGTAAATTTATAATAATTACACTGAAAAGGGTTAAGATAACGAACGTTGATTGATCTCAAAAAATCTACAAACAATTCAAATCTGTGAACAGGGCATAAAACACGGAACCCCCGAAATTCCAGAGGTTGATCAGGTGCCTTGGAGGAGAATCATTCCCTGTTGACTGGTCACACCCGCCATAAGCCCCATGTATATCAGGTAGACATAGACAGAACATTCCTTAGATGAATATAGTACAAAAACAAAGACCTAACAGTCGGTATAAAACATGTCAGGCAAAATATGACTCAATGATATATTATATGTTGATATGTTATATTTGTTATCAAGAACATTCTAACGACCATAGAATTTACGAAATGCTGACTTTAAATGAGGTTGTTGAAATCCCTGTAACATCAACGTATCTGTCAGTAACTAGCGTGCCTCAGTGTAAAAATTGATCGTACTCAGAACATGCTCTTGGCTATCGAATAAGTTGGGAGACATAAACATCATGTGCAGGTGACAGCGGAATAAGGGAAGTTAACGATGGAAAGGCTAAAGTCAATTAGTTTGTCATATAATCTAGTTGTCAGTCGGTCCTTATCTTCTATATCAAATATGAAACAGATGTGGCAGACTCTGTGGTGGCTTTTATTTCATGTTCACTGGGATATATCGAGTCGACATGTGAATGGAAGTAACTATTGTTAATTGATAAAACATCGTCGAATATATCTGAATGTCGAGTTGAAGGCCACAGTAAGTGTTTTCTTCTTCTCATGTACATATATAAGTTTTTTGAATAAATTCTGCTTCATAGGAATACTAAAACAAGTCGGCTAATAAAGGAGCACAATTAGTGACCATCTAAATTCCAACAGTTTGTTGGAAGACCTGGTCTCCGAAGACTACACAAGTGTTGTCAAAGGGGAACTCCAGCATCCTTTAATATCAACTTTATATTACATTTGTGTAGAGTCAGAGTGATTTTTAACAAAGTAATTTTGTTGATGATCAATCACAAGATAACAAAAATTCTGAGTTCATTTTTATTGGACAAGCAGTTGTCTATTATATCAAAAAGCCTAGTTTTTAATTTACCGTCAGGGATGATTGTATAAAGTGTAGAAAAGTCGCAAGTTTTGATGTAATTGACGTTAGAAAAATTGGGTGATTTTAAATTTTCTGTAAATTCTTTTGCGTTTTTAAGAATCCAAATCTGATTTACACCACTTCTGGAATATGCTGCAGTACAGAATATCTGAAGTTTCTCTTTAACAGCGGTTTTAAATAGTTTTGTTAGGTCTTGGTAGAGCATTTGCTGGACCAGACAATTTATCTTTGTAACGATTTTTATGAAGTTTATGAATCCAGTATAAGTAGGGTAGTTCGAACTCACTTTGGTTGACTGGAATGTTAAAAGTATTTAACACTGAAATGTGATTTTGAAGAATTTCATCCTTAGAAAGTGAACTTTGAGTATAAGTTGGATTAAAACCAAGTTCCTCTACAACGCAGTGATAATAATGAGCCTTACAAACAAAGACGATATTATTACAAGCCTTGTCTGCTGTAACCATAACATATTGTTCATGTAGTCTTTCTAATTCTTTGTCACCTCCTTTTAGTGAAAACGAAAGGATAAATGGTAAACATATTGCCTTTTATCCTTCTTATACGGTTCTTTAATATATTTTTAAAACTCTTAATCCAATCTGACGAAATGTTCAGGTCTTTGCTTTCATATTCAGCCCAACGTCTGGTCTATAATCTTCGACAGAATTCATAATGGAAATGAAGTTCCGCGCCAATTGAAAAATTGGACTTACCTGTATTTGGCATGATTGCTTTTAGGTCGTCATTTCCAACTATATTAGCATCACCGGTATTGAGGTGTCCAGCAGGACTGTAGTTGAAAGAAGAAGAGCAAGAACACTTAAGAGGATATTTTTATAGATGTTCAATATCTAGGCACTGCAAGGTTTGTTTATAATTGAAAAGTTTGGAAGCAACAGTTTGGGTATATCTGTAGGAAATGCAAGGTGTAGACTTCAACTTGAAAGGTAGAATGCATTACTGTTTTTTTTATGATTAAGAATGTTACTAATGTTAACAGCATCTATTCCTTTGTTGGCAAATTTAAGTTCAAGAAACCGACAGGTTGAGTCAGAGCTATCTTCCGACGCGGTGGATTAAAGAGCCTGTGTTGGGCAACATCCATAATCACAAATACTAGCAGTTGACGCATCTAAGTACATGCAATGACTTGCTTTAGCTTCTTCAAATAGTAATGTTACAGATTGAGTTGTCTGCTTTGATAGCTGTGGTTGTGTTTTTTAAATTATCATCTGTTAAAACTGAGACTTCATTTAAAGCATTTAGGAGACGATACCAGGAGGCGGCTTCATTCCTTGTTCTATACGTTTTTAAAGGCTTCTGCTTTTCCTCAGAGCTGTAATTTCGTACAAATTAATGAAACAAACTTGAAGACGCGTGGAGAATAATATTAGTTTTTAAGAATCATTTTAAAATGCTTTGAATTAAAGAATTATTTATACTTTTTTCTGGCAAATTTTAAAACACAGTGTGACAATTCCTTTTGTAATGACTTCTGTTTATTTGTTATTTAATTTATTTTTATTTATTTATATTTTTTACACATTCTTGAATGCTTGCTTGCATTTGCAGATAATTGAGTTTGTGATCTGATTTGAAACTTGAGTCAATGTTTCTTATTATTAAAATATTATGCCTGAGATTTATGTAGACATTGATTTTTTTAATATGTGAATAACCTAAAAGCTAAGAGATTTACAAACCTGTAAATATAGCTGTTGCTGTGAAGAAAATTCAATTATCTGTCATCATTAAGACGGATACCCTGCTGATAATTAGGAATTTTTGTTCATTCGGCATCCATCAGATAATGTTTACTTACGGTTTGGTTGTCTTGAATTTCACCAATCAACAAAACTAACTTGAAATAACATCAGAAGATAATTAAATACACAAATAACAGTTATGGCGAGGAAAGAGAAAAAGAAGGGTTTGGTTCCTGTATTATGAATTGACATAATTTAATGTTTGATATATGTAGATGTACATGTATGTACAGTGTATTATAAACTTAGCAGTGTAAAATTAATGACGATTTTAGGTCATCAAAAGCATTAATGTGTCTAATTACTAGATTAGGATTTATAAATCCAAACAAACATTAAAAGATACCGAAGTACCCGCATACAAACCTTGAGTTAAAAAAAAAAAAAAAAAAAAAAAAAAAAAAAAAAAAAAAAAACTTTGGGTAACTCGGAATCTTAGTCTTTGTTTGTATTTGTGTATGCTTAACAGAAAAATACGTAACAATAGAAACAGCAAATATTTTAAGGTGACCTGAGCTCTACTTTACTCTATATTGTTATTATATAATAAGAGCAGAGCAAAAACAAATTTAAAACGTAGTTTTTAACATTAATGTCTGCATAACTGATATTTTGTTAAATCAATCATGTTGAAATAAATGTAGTTTTGTCTCTCAAAAAGACTTGTTTTCTTGGCCAGAGGGTAATTGTTTCCGTAACGTGAGGTAGTATACAACATATAGCTATTTTTTTCTTCATATCTTTTTTATGCCCCCGTATCGAAGATTCGGGGGTATATAGTTTTTGCTCTGTCCGTCCGTCCGTCTGTCTTTATCTGTTTGTCTGTTTGTCCGCAAAAACTTTAACATTGCCCATACCTTTTGATTGGTTGGAGCTATAGCTTTCATATTTCACATGTGTATTCCTTGTGACAAGGCCTTTCTTTGGGTACCATCATATGTGACCTTTTGACCTTGACCTTGAACTTTGACCCAGTTTTACAAAACTTAACCCAACTTTAACCTTGGCCATAACTTTTGAAGTTGGTGCTAGGGCTTTCGTATTTCACATTTGCAATCCATGTGACAAGACCTTCCTTTGCATACCAACAACTTTGACCTTTTGACCTTGACCTTGGAGTTTGACCTACTTTTGATAAACTTTAAACTTGGCCATATCTTTTAGACGTTTGCTGCTAGGACTTTCACATTTCACATACGTATTTCTTGTGAGAAGGCCTTTTCTTTGGGCACCATTAATTTTGACCATTTGACCTTGACCTTGATGTTTGACTCACCTTTGAAAATTTTTAACCTTTTCCATATCTTTTAATGGTTGCTGCTAAGGCCTTCACAGGTATATTCCTCGGGACAAGAACTTACTTTGGGTACCAACATATTTGATTTGCATTTGAGAAAGTTTAACCTTCGCTATAAGTTGCCATACGGGGGGGGGGGGGGGGATCAGTGTTTCACAAACACATCTTGGTTTTTTTTTTTTTTTTGAAACTTTGATATTTTGTTGACAGTTCTAAGATACAAAATCTCTCTTTTTATGTAATATGAAGTAAATTCAATCACACATTTTTTGCCCACATATCCTAGCAGACCATTGTAAGAAGATGGTGCAATCAGACATTCGACATGAGAATGTGCATTGTTTAAAAAATACCATTCAATATATTACAAATGTGTGTGATGCAGCGAGGGGATATATTTCCATGCCATTATCACAGTTGTGACATAGAGCGAACGCTCTAACTACTGTGCCACACGGGCGACCAACAAAAATTAAAAATAAAACAGTAGATGACGACATAATATTTGACCTTGACCTCTATATATGACCTTGACCTTATTGTACAGAAAGAATGGAGATTCCTTGTAGATTTGTCCAAATATCAAGTCTTTTCATGAAGGAATCAAAAGTTACACTTTATCTAATAACAAATGATAAAAGCGAATGTAAATGACATAAACACATTCTACATGCCCGAATGACCGTTATAGGAAATTAATGTTTCTATTGTTTTCTAACAAAATATGGCAAATACATCTCAAAGTTTATAATTTTTCCTTCAAAGGTCATTGATTATTGACAGATCTACACGATTCGCTAGACACCCTTCTTGTAAAAGGTGAAGATAACGAATGGTGATGAATCTCATAAATCAAGTGAACAAAATGAATCGTGAACAGGGCAAAAACAGGGACCCTGGATAGAAACACCAGAGGTGGGATCAGGTGCCCAAATAAGCATCCCCTGTTGACCTGTCACACACCACTGCACACGGTTACGTAGCCGTAAGTCGTATGTATTGATCAGATGAACGGAGTACTCCATAGTCAAAGAATGAGTGCACTTCAGTATGTGATTTGGAACTTTTTCGGCTATCCATTTTAAGCTTTGAATTACAATATTTCGCTAATTTAATCTATGATTTTTGTGCATGCATATGCTTTTGATATTTAAGCCTTGAGATTTTTGTCATGCATATTAGACAACGTCATTGAAAAGAACATGTATAAGACTTTAAATATAATGTCCCTCTGATATAAGAGAGATAATTCTCCAGGAAATTATTCCAAGCAGTCCACTGAATTGTCTGACCAGAGTTTGAAGGACTTTTGAACTTGAATACCGTTCGTTATCTCCCTATATTTCATTTTACCAAAGTTTAATAATGAGGACCATTATATAGTGAATTCAATCGAATCTGAAGTATGTTACAAGTATTGATTTTTATTTTCTATTGGCAATTTTTTTTTATTAATTACTGTTAATAGTTTACCTAAAACATTTATACTCAGTTCCTTAAACTGTTAAAATTGAGATATTTCTATCTCTTAACAATTCTTTTAATTGTTATAGGAATTTCAGATGCAGAATTTTTGTAATCAATTCATTAATTTTTTTTTCTCTTATAAAATATTTTGAAGAAAGATAACTCCTGTAGATGGAAAGAAAACTCTTGAAGATGGATGCATTTTTATTTTGCTACCACAGAAAACAATGTGATATTCTGATTTAAATTGCTTCATTATGTTTTCTTATATGAATTAAATAGGTATGACAGTAAATATTATTTTCATATATACCTCATATTTAATTTTATTTTGAGATAAAAAAATTATCGATCTTTCTATTCAACTTATCAAATTTTCTTCATATTATGATTAGACGTAATATTCATTTCTCAAAAAGTAAGCAACGCTTCATGCTTCACAGTATTTTCCATTTGAATCTAATGATATTGTTGTTAATGAAAATCAATGTTGGGAATTTAAAAAAAATTGCTGAAGTTTAGAGCAGAGGGATACTTCACCTTAAATTTCGGAAGTTTGGATTCGACCACTTTCGAATTTAAGTTACCCGCAAATAGGCGGAGACATTTAAATAATAAAAGATTCATAGCAATACATATCATTTTCATGATTTGTATCCATATGTTTGCTACCTATCACCAAATCAGCTCAATCTTAAGTGTTCATATATAAATGTGTATAAAAATGCCCCCCCCCCCTTTACTCTAGCTTAATCATTTTTCGTTTTATATGCTGAATGCTTTTCAATTCAAAGAATGAATGTATGTTCTAAGCAAGAGTCACATTTACATGACTTCGATGTCACACTACATTTAATCGCAATACATGTCAGGGGCGGATCCAGCAATTTTTTTTGAAAGGGGGGATTCCAAGTCGGTGTCCCCAACATTCATGTATAGAATTACGCCACAGACACTTCAAGTACGTAGCAATGGTTTATCAAAAGGGCCAACCTCCGAACAGAGTTGACAAGCTAAAAAAAAAAAAAAACAACTGTGCGCCACATTCTTACATCCTATTTCGGGGTAAGGGGGGGGGGGGTCCTCTTACTTTTCCGCACTTTTTTGGTTTCAAATGCTTGAATTGCGTATTTTGAACTTCCAGCAACAAAATGGGGGAGCATCCAAATCAAAACCTGCATATTAAAACTACAGCAAAAGATTATTCTCAGAAAAAGTGAACCCACTCCCCCCCCCCCTCCCATACTACTGGGGCATTTTACACCTTTCTTTTCATAGATTAAAATATCACCATAATAGTCTCTTATGTATGCTCCCTTTCATGACTTTTTATTCATACTTTAAATTTTAAAGTTAGTTACTTCAGAAGATGGTCCAAAAATAGCATAGCTGAAGTTCGCTGGAATCTTCCAATGATATCAAAGTGAAATCTTGCATGTTACTTGTGGGTGGTCGGGGCCCCGGGCCAAGGTTCTGAAGGTACGTGGAGGATGGAATACGGGACACTTTATCTAGCGAGCAGAAAGGGTAGAGATTGAACTACTTATTTTATTCAAAATATTAGACGTTAAATTATCTATATTACAGAAATCTCTCTCTCTTTCTCTCTCTGCAAAAATAAAGGGGAGATTCCAACCCCCGGAACCCCCCTCTGGATCCGCCAATGCATGTAGTAATACAAACATGTGTAGTGAAAAAAATTATACGTGTAGTACTCAAGGAAATACATTTTTTATTATATGCATGTATGGATAAATACTAGTAACACTCGGAAATGAAATTAAATCTTTAACTAAAAAATTTGAGCTGTGTCGCAAAAGTTGTTTTGTAAACATGAAAATTTCCAAGAAATAACAAATTATCTGTAATTTAAACATTTTATTGACGGAACAAGTATATTTGATATTCACAATCATGGTCAACAAAAATTCACAACGTTACAATATCGATAATAACACGCTTTTGACTTCAATATCTGTTTCATTTCGGCAATCCAAAACATTGCCAGGCATGATATTAGTTGTTATTAAAAATATCATATTACTGTATGTATACAAAAAGAAACAGTAATATTATATTTTTAAAATGTGCTAATTTCAGCGATTTTTGATTTTTATTTTAATGAGTGTATTCAGAAACACCTAGAAAAACACATAATACACAAAATACACCCTCCTGATACCAAGCACCTACGGTCTCATCAGGGCGTCGGGATGAAATTTGCTTAAAGGCAGGCCCGTATAACGGGGGGGGGGGGGGACAGCCCCCTTTTTTTCTGAGTATAGTATTTTGCTATAGTAAATTTTCCCTCAGATGCTTGTTGCCCCCACCCCCCACCCCCACTTCTTGATGTTGTAAGGTCGAGCACTGGCAAATTCCAGGATTTGGACAGTAAATGACTTTTTTTTTTCCTTGTCAGATAATTTTGGGAAGTTGCAACCCTCCCCCCCCCCCCCACTTTTGGTCATGTATTTTTTTTTTATTGTTTTTTGCTTGTCAGATTTTTCTGGGAAGTTCCCCATCCCACTTTTGAAACCGCTGCTATGGGCCTGAATGGCACCTGGAGAATAGTGATATTAATACATTGCAATAAATTATATTTTTGTACATTAAAAGCAAATACAAAACGGAAAACTTTGCTATAAATGCACAACGCACATTGCGCATTTGCGCTGTCGCCGTCATTTTTTGTTCAATGCGATACTGCAGTTAGTGCGTAACATGTCAACTTCCTATTGAAAAGATGGCGGACGCTCAAAAATATCAAAAGTTGGCCACAGAATATGCAAAGGTTTTCGTGTTATTTTATATATTAAGTTATTTATTGTTAATATAGTTGCTTAAGTTTTGAGTTTATATCAAAGCTGTTTGTTTTTATTCTTCAGTGTTTTGTGTTTATGAGATATCGTCATAATTGCATGTAATGTCAACTTAACGCCCCCTTCCCATAGGGTTGGAGATTGAAAAAAAGTATGATTTTTTGTTCTTTTGCAAAAGGAACGTAGCAGACTAATAAACGAAAAAGTAGCCTTTTGAGTTAATTGTGAGAAACACGAATATGTTTTTTTTTTACTTTCAATTTCGATAACTTTTTGAACAGTTGAAGCCATTGAAATGTATAGAATTTTAATTTACAGGAGTAAAATTTATTTATGTAGATCATCCCATAGTTTCTTGTCATTTTTTAATTGCAGCTCAAAGCACAGATTCCTGTTCTTAAGAAGGCCTATATAGAGGAACAATCAGCTTGTACTGAATTAAAAGTATTTTTACTTCATAATTTGAAATTATTACATAACACAGTGCAAACCAAAGGGCAGGTGGGCATAATGTGTACCAAAATTGATGCCTTTATATCTTAAGTTATTACAGCAAGAAAAAAAAAACCACTTGGTAGCATACATGTTAACCGACTGTGATGAAAAAGAGGGAGATTCAGATCATTGTGCACATTGTTTTACGCATCGATTTAAGAAAATATATATGTAAATATGGCCTAAAATGAACACTACATTTACAATATTATAATTAAAATCAAATATTCACTGCAATGAAATAGAAAAAAAAAAACATTCAACATAAATTATACTAATATTTTGTCATGCTCATATCACTTTGGTTTTGATTGGCTGCTTAATTTAACCTTTCAAAGAGTGATCTTTGTTGATATATCCTGGAGGCAATAATTCTGAATGTTCATTCAGTAATCAAATACAGCAAATGATGACATTATTTAATTCCGATCTAAAACTAGTTCCTATTTTTCAAAAGAAAAAAGCCGTATTTCCCGCAATGACAGAAAACGAAAGTAGAGATGCAAAAAAAAAAGTATTAAATGAAAGCTGATTCTCTATTTTACTCTCATGAATAATGTCAAAAGCTTCATCCAGTTCTAGTGTACTATATCCCCTTTTTCTTGGTGGGGATGACAACGAAATTTGATGTAACTAATGTTTGCACCTGTCTTTGTCAAACATGTGCTTGAAATCTGAGTAAACATCGGTTAAAATAAACGTTTGTATGCTCCCAGTTCAAATCAAGCAATATCTAACGAAATTTTATGATGAGTGGCTTCAAAAATGGCTACCCAAGCGAACCAAAAATTGTTTTTTTTAGAAAATCGGTAGATTTACGAATAAAAGCGGTAGGCGGGAGATGGAGTAAAAAAGCGGTAGACTTCCACCTTAAGCGGTAGAGTTAACATGTATGTTGGTAGATTTCTTGTAATATTAATATCATTTCTGAGAACATTGAGGCATGTCCAAAGTATAAGCCGAGACTGATTGTTAAGGCAGTAATTATTTTAAAATGCTTGACATCATATGATGTACAGAATTAATAAATGCTTTACCAGGAAAAACTCAAAGAGTGTGAGCAGTCGGTTCGTAAATATGAACAGGAAGTGGACAGCTTGACCTTCCGAAATCAGCAGTTGTCAACAAGAGTACTGATTCTTCAAGAAGAACTTGATGAAGCTGAAGCCAACAAAAAGAAACACAAGGTCCAATTTCACAACATGAAGATTGATGTGTTTGGAAGTTACATTTTTAATCAAATTACCTGATCTGTAGTGTTGAAAGAAAGTTAACTGAAATACTGTACATTGTAGATACATAACTGTTACCAATAAACAAGACCTAGCATTACATGTACCATGCATAGTAGAGTTAAAATATAATACAGTCAAACCTCGTTATCTCGAACTCGATGGGACTGAGAAAAAACTTTGAGATATCCAAGGATTCGAGATACTGAGGGTAAAATACTTAAAGAATAAGTAGTTGGGAATCACTTCGACGTATCCATGGTATTCGAGATATCTGTGTTCGAGATACCGAAGTTCAACAGTACATAATCTTTCTTTTTTTTCTATTTAAATTAACTCAGTAAATTTAGAACACAATATGTCAATTTAAATTTGAAAATGAAGTATATATGAAGAGTAGGTAAATAATGACATTATCTGATTTCAGCATAAACATGATGCGAGCCCGGTGAATCTTCCATCTCCTACTTCAGTGTACAATGAAGAACTCATGAACAAGATACAGGAGAATGAAAGGCTTCATAAACAGGTCACCATAAATACTGTAGATTGGCAAATAATCACGATGGTTTTAATTTGACTATGTTCGAGATTTATCATTTTTCTGTGAAATTAAACCCATCGTGAATGGTGTTGTTAGTTTTTAGAAACGTTTAAATGCTTATACAAAATTAAAATTAATTTCTTGCAGCGTGAAATTAAAACCATCGAGATTGGTACTTTTTGAGAAATCGTGAAATTTTAACACCGTGGAATTAAAACGACTTACAGTATCACTCCAAAAATAAACAGGTCACCATAAATATCCCTCCAAAAATAAACAGGTTACCATAAATATCCCTAACAAAATAAACAGGACACCATAATATCCCATAAATATTGAGTATTGTGGAGTTTTTCAGTATTTTGTCTATGCAGGTGGCAGAGAGTAACCAGAGGTACCAGAGTCGATTGGAGGAGCTAGAGAAATTAGTCAAGGACTATGAGAAGAAATTCAGTCAGCACCAAGAAGTATTAGACAACACAGTACAGATGGACAAAGCCCAGATAGACAAATTACAGGAGGAAAAAGCCATGCTGGAGGTAATACATAGGGGGGGGGGGGGGTCAAAGAAGGGTGGCTTATGTGGAAATGAAAAAAAAAATATTCTAATTAGAATTAAGGTAAAAGCAAGGTTAATATTGATTTTATGTATGATATTGTTTATTGTATTCATGACTATATGCCAATGTATGATGGTGTTGTCAATAAATTGAATTGAATTGAATTGTTAAAGTTAATTAAACTATAATGGGTAGCTCAACTGTATACACATGTTAACATGTTAACAGTTGAGCTACCCATTATAGTTTACTGTTTGTACACTTAAAGATGTATTATCTGATTTTTTTTATCTCAGACGATTTATCACCATCTATTATTTACAAATGTACACTGTAAAAGTTTCTCAATTTACGAAAATTACACACTCTAGTTTGTATCTGTTCCAAAGAAAAAGAAATTGGAAGATTTAATTAAAAAAATTATTATTGTGGTTCCACAATAATGACTGCTGATAATGCACACATGTACACTAAATAGTTTTTCTTCAATCGTAAACCCGAGATTTCGTAAACCTGAGATTTCAAAAGTGTTGAAGAGGTGTTGTGGAAAGCTGATTAATTTGATGGAATCAGGATAAAGAGCAGAAGAGCATTGTCAAACAGTCTACTTAAATGAATAAACCAAATTTTTTTTTACATGGTATGAGGTAAATAGGTGGTAAAACTAAAATTCTACTAGTAAACAAAAACAAGATTTTTACCTCATCACATGTTTGAAAGGTCACACGATCTTTTTCGAAAGATCTTTATGCTGATTATTCACAAGTTTTTTTTTGTAAGCAGAGAATAATTTCTTTGATTACAACTTAGGCACAAGACATGTGATAAGTGGAAAGAATATTTTTAGTCATTTGAACATATGATAAACAGATCTAGTCAATAGTATCCATGTATAACAAAAAATACTTAGCACATGTGGACCATACATCTTTACACATGAAATGTTATGGCATTATGAGAGATATCCATTATGTCATTTTTGTGTATATGTATACTGTATACATTTTCTATCCTTTTGCCCTCGTTGTATTTGGGCGAATTTAAAATGGGGCGAATTCAAAGAAAACGGCACTATCTCTTGAACAGAACTGTGTCTGGGCAAATTCAAAATGGGGCAAAATTGTTTCAAAATGGGGCAAAATTGTTTGCAGGTGTGAAGGACGAAAATAAGATAGGGCGAAAAATAATCATGTATACAGTATTCTGCCTAACTTTTTTTTGGTTCCTGCAGGTCAAGTGTCAGACAATGGAGAAGGAAATCAAAACCTGCAGGTCACGGACAGACATTGCGTAAGAATTCTAACCATCGAATATAGATGTGACATTTTAGTTCTAATAATTACAAATTAAGGGTACATGTTAGTCATACAGCAATATGATTTTTATAGGAACAAACCAAAACATTGATATAATAGGAGTAACTGCCATTATTTAAAATCATTAAAGTTCAACTGCCAAGATGTATGTAAAAAAAATCTTAAAAATTAAGAAAGCAAAGAACTGATTGTGTGAATTTATTATATTTTCAATTGTGTTGTCACATACCTGGAGAGAATCATGTGTACATGTATCATTGTATTTGTAGGGAGAACCAGTTGAAGACAGTTCAGTTCCATTTACAAAGACAATTAGAGCAGGCCAACAAAATCATTGCAGACAAGCTGCCTTTCATTGACACAAGTAGGATGGACTCTTGTTTTTCCTTAAAAATAAATCCACAGGGTTGTGCATAAGACATGGGGGTCAGGGAATTTCCCTGCCTTTAATGACATAATCCACCTGTTATCCTGGCATTGCCCCTCAACTCCTACAAGGGGAGTAACCCAAGAAACCCTTCTATTTTTAGGTCACCTGAGTCACTCAGGTGACCTATTGCTATCCGTTCTCGTCCGTCGGCGTGCGTCGTGTGTTAACATTTGAACATTTTTAGCTTCTTCTCTGAAACCGCTTAACCAATTTCAACCAAATTTGGCATATAGCATCTATGGGTGAAGGGGAACAAAAATTGTGAATTTCATGGTCCCTGCCCCCCTGGGGCCTGAGGGGTGGGGCTAAAACCACCAAAAATAATGCAATCTTTAAAAATCTTCTTCTTTACTCCAGGACATCAAGCAGTCAAACTGTTGGCATCATTATAATAAGCAGTGAGCCCTCTACCAAAATTGTGAAATTCATGGCCCCAGGGTCAGGGGTTCTAGCCCCAGGGTGGGGCTATATAGATCATATAGTGAAAGTGCATTATTTCTTTGAAAATCTTCTTCTCTGCTCCTGGGTATTAAATAAAGTAACTAAGTACATAGTTATGAAGAGCAAGATTGCCTCTTCCAAAATTGTGAAATTCATGGCCCCAGGGTCAGGGGTTCTGGTGTTAGGGTGGGGCTCTATTGATTATATAGTGAAAATGCATTAATTCTTTGAAAATCTTCTTCTGTGCTCCTGGGTATTAAATAAAGTAACTAAGTACATAGTTATGATGAGCAAGAGTGCCTCTACTGAAATTGTGAATTTCATGGCCCCAGGGTCAGGGGTTCTGGCCCCAGGGTGGGGCTATATAGATCATATAGTGAAAGTGCATTAATTCTTTGAAAATCTTCTTCTCTGCTCCTGGGTATTAAATAAAGTAACTATGTACATAGTAATGAAGAGCAAGAGTGCCTCTTCCAAAAGTGTGAAATTCATGGCCCCAGGGTCAGGGGTTCTGGTGTTAGGGTGGGGCTCTATTGATTATATAGTGAAAATGCATTAATTCTTTGAAAATCTTCTTCTGTGCTCCTGGGTATTAAATAAAGTAACTAAGTACATAGTTATGATGAACAAGAGTGCCTCTTCCAAAAGTGTGAAATTCATGGCCCCTGGGTCAGGGGTTCTGGCCCCAGGGTGGGGCTATATAGATCATATAGTGAAAGTGCATTAATTCTTTGAAAATCTTCTTCTCTGCTCCTGGGTATTTAATAAAGTAACTAAGGACATAGTTATGAAGAGCAAGAGTGCCTCTTCCAAAAGTGTGAAATTCGTGGCCCCAGGGTCAGGGGTTCTGGTGTAAGGGTGGGGCTCTATTGATTATGTAGTGAAAGTGCATTAATTCTTTGAAAATCTTCTTCTGTGCTCCTGGGTATTAAATAAAGTAACTAAGTACATAGTTATGATGAGCAAAAGTGCCTTTTCAAAAATTTTGAATTTCATGGCCCCAGGGTCAGGGGTTCTGGTGTTAGGGCGGGGCTCTATTGATTATATAGTGAAAATGCATTAATTCTTTGAAAATCGTCTTCTCTGCTACTGGAGATTATTTAAACAAACTAATTGCATGGTTATGATGCATAAAGATGCCTTTTCAAAAATTGTGAATTTCATGGCCCCAGGGTCAGGGGTTCTGGTGTTAGGAGGGGACTCTATTGATTATATAGTGAAAATGCATTGATTCTTTGAAAATCTTCTTCTCTGCTACTATAGATTATTTAAACAAACTAAGTGCATGATTATGATAGGCAAGGATGCCTCTTCCAAAATTTTCAAATATATGGCCTCAGTTTTTGGGGTTCTTGAGGAAGGAAGGGGGGGGGGGGTTCTATTGATTATATAGTGAAAAAGCATTAATTCTATTAATTAATCATTAATTAATCCTGTCTGCTCCTTAGCGTTGAGCTGATAAATAAATTGCTTAGCTATGATGAAAATGTGAGCTTCGAACAGAATTTTTAAATCTTGTGGTCCTAGGGTCAGGGGTTCTGGCATAACTGGGGGGGGGGGGGGGGCTTTTGATAATATAGTGGAAAAGTGTTAATTCTTTGAAGTCCATAGGTATGATGATGAGGGTAACTCTTCCAAATTTGTAAATTTCTTGACCCTTGGACTTGGGTTCTGGTGTTAGGGTAAGGCTTTGTTGAATCTGTAGTGAAAATGCATTGTACCTGTGAAATTCTTCTCTGCTTCTGGGCATATTGGAAGAAAACTGAGTAAAAGTTTAAATGATATAAGTAAGCATATTTCTACCAGATTTTTGAACATCTGGACCATTTGTCTAAGCATTCTAGTCCTGGGAAGGGCTCTATTAATTTGTATTCTACTGAGAGAAGTTATTCCCCTTTTCCATTCACCTTTGATAATTAATCACTGTAAATAATGTATTTGAAAGGTTAATAGAATAAGATAATTATGCAAGAATGTTTATCATATAATTCAAAAAGTATTTTCTTAGTTTTAATAATCAGGTTGACCTGTAAGTAATAGATAAATAAAAATGAGACAAAAATAACTTATCTTATTAAAAGTTCTTCAAAGACCATAAGAGAGGTCAATGCTAGAGCTCTTAATATGGGTTTAAAAATAGTACTGAAGCACTAATAGTATGTTAATAGTCTGCATGGTGATAGTGTTAAGTGGGGGACAGATTAGAACTTAATTTATGAGTTGATACTGAATACTAGACTAATTATTTTGTTGATCCTGATCTTCCTACTTCTCTTGCTTTAGGGCAACAAAGCTTCATCTATCAGTGTATTTAACTTCTAAATTGTTGTATTATACTCAGGTGACCGTTAAGGCCCTTGGGCCTCGTTAAATTTCCCCTTCTATATAATTCTTATGGACAACCCTAAATCCACATTATGGATACATTTAAAAGCTTATGTTAAAATAAGTCATAGTGATTCATTTTTGTGCATGTTGCATGAATCTCATAGAAAAATATTTTTTATGTATGTTGAGTTACTTTCTCTAAATTATTATTGTTTAATGGTTAAAAGTATATATTTTTGGATATAAAATTCTGTAATTATCCAGAAAACAGAGATCTGAATGGTTTGAATTTGCCAACACATGACAGGCGGCACCAGTTGCAAGCACGGGAACTAGTCAGCCAGGCGACCAATCACATGACAGAGCTTATACAGGCTTTGTCCAACTTCTACACATACTCAGAGCAGCGGTCCAAAATTTACCCTGCAGATGGGACACATGAACCGTACAGTCCGATCAATATACAGGTGATGAAGAAAACTTGGTTTGTAAATCAAAGGGGATAACTGAATGATATCCCTCAAAGATGTAGTAATGAGCGATTTATTTTTGTCTTGTAAAATTGTAAAAAGCAATATGTTCAAAATTGATTTTATCACATCTGAAAAAATAAAATGAATGAAAGAAAGAAAAAAAAAACAAAAACATTTATTTAATCAAGTATTCGTTTTCCTTCACTTTTCTCTCCTATAAAGTGTAATTTGCCTCATATTCAGAAATTTGGTTTGATGACATAAGACTTAGTAATTCGATACTAAATTATTTACTGTGCCTTACAAGTAAGGACCAGAAGACCTTTTCACAAAAAGATCTTGCAGTAAATATCCATTGTAAGAGAAATCTTATGAGTTTATTCCTTTTCGCAAAAATTCTTATGAGATTGTTACGTGTAAAGTTTATAACTTTGCGAGAGCCCTAACCCTCTTTTAAGTATTTTAGAGATGAATTTAATGTAAAAATATAACAGATAAAATTAAAATGCATTTTTAATCAATTCTTTTTTAGGCAACTTTCAAAAGCATTTTATATTTTTTTACAATTATTTATTACCGTTTATAGGAAAGAAGTCTATAGTAAGTAAATTATTATGTTTAGTCAGCTATGAATGCATTAGTGGAAAGCACTTAAAATTTGTCATTAGAGATTCTTAGGTTAAATCTTGAGCAGATTCATATGTTTTTTTGTGAAAAGGTCTACAGTTATATATTTTCTTGACAGTTTCCATCAGTACTTACTGCCATTAACAACTTTTCCTTTTTAATTAACTTTTCGGCAAAATAAGTTACAAAGCTTTCTACATTTCTTATGTCTACCAGTACTGTAAATATCTCCATGAAAACCTGACCTACCTCCGGCCTGTAGAACAGTCCTTGAAGCATTTTCTGTCCACACTAAATGAGGATTCCCTGACCACTCTGGTAAATGTTATACAGTCTTAGATTATGATAATGTTTAAACAGAAACAGTCTAAAGTGACCATAACATGAAGACTTTTCTAAGATGATTAAATGTGGCTGAAGTACATGTATGCATACTCTTCATTTTCAGGAAACAGCAACAGAATTGCAGCCCTTTGCTGTAAATTTTAAGAAAATGGTAGCCTACATGAATAAGTTATTACCATATCAGCTAAGCAGGTATGCTTTTGAATTGAATACAAAATACAGGTGACTTGAGATGGCTGGAATGCCAGTCTCTCGAGGTTCTGTATCCCTTGAAGTAAAACTCCAGTCCTTTATTGAGCAGATTTACTCCTGATCTTTCGAACTTCTGTTTTCTCAAAGTTCTCTATCTCTCTAATCAAGACCTGGATCCCATTACACAGATTTCATGGTTTTTTTACTCTTTATCTCTGGAAGTGTTGTTTGTATCTCTATCAATCCAACCAATCAAGTCTACAGTCAAGCATGTGATTAATTCAGCTTGGACTAATTTGGATAATGTCGAATGCCTGGGCTAGCATGGATGTGTAAATTGGGTGTTTACATAGGTGACACTACACATATGTGTCGAACAATTCATTAATTGATTGGTCAATTACAAAAAAACTGATGGTTATATACACTGACTTTGATTTGACAGCCTGTGAGGCATGTAAATAATTTCTCATAAATTAAAATTCTTTGTTTTATTTCTCTGCAATCCCAGTATAGCATCCATTGCTCAGAATTCTAAAACTGAAAAGCAATACCGAGCAATCTGGCTAAAAACACAGTCCACCTGGTTAACTGAGCATGCTATTCAGAATTTAATTTTATGCCAGTTACCATCTGAGCATAATAATGAATTGAGAACAAATAAATATAGAAATTCAAAGATTTTTTTCTTCATAACTTACAATGCAATCTTTGTTATTGAAATTGAATAAATTACCAGTAAAATACGAATGGAACTGTCCCATATTATCTGAGAATGTTTTCAACAAATACTTCCATTAAACATAAAGATCAAACCATAATGTGCAGACTTGAAAAATTCTAGATTTCATTCCCTTTCCAATCTCAAGAACCTTTCTACCTCTCAGACTTTTCTAAGGTCCTTTCAACTTCGAGGGAACAAGAGTCACCTGTACATTTATATTAAGAGTGAGTAAATTTTACTTGTACAGGTAAACTTCAGTATCTTGACATTGCAGGACAATCAGAAAATGTAGACATATATGTATCATGGTTTCAAGATATCAAGATTTCCTTGGAAAACATTGACTAGGCCTAGTTTATTACATACATGAATTCAATAATCAGTTAAGCCTGTTACATGTATTTTCAGCAATTCCTCTTTTTGTTTATTACAAAATTTGAAAAGAAATTAAAAATATATTAATAATAAAATGTGTTCTCTCTCCATACAAAAAGCTTTGTAAATTTACTGAATGATTTCTGTTGACAGTATTGAGGAGGACTGTAATTTAGTTTAACTTTATATTGACAGTACTGAGGACGACTGTGATTTAGTTTTATTTTCTGTTGACGGTACTGATGAGGACTGTGATTTAGTTTTATTTTCTGTTGACAGTACTAAGGAGGACTGTGATTTAGTTTTACTTTATATTGACAGTATTGAGGAGGAGTGTAATTTAGTTTAACTTTATATTGACAGTACTGAGGACGACTGTGATTTAGTTTTATTTTCTGTTGACAGTACTGATGAGGACTGTGATTTAGTTTTATTTTCTGTTGACAGTATAGAGGAGGAGTGTGATTTAGTTTTATTTTCTGTTGACAGTACTGATGAGGACTGTGATTTAGTTTTATTTTTTGTTGACAGTATAGAGGAGGACTGTGATTTAGTTTTATTTTCTGTTGACAGTATAGAGGAGGAGTGTGATTTAGTTTTATTTTATATTGACATTATAGAGGAGGAGTGTGATTTAGTTTTATTTTTTGTTGACAGTATAGAGGAGGACTGTGATTTAGTTTTATTTTCTGTTGACAGTACTGATGAGGACTGTGATTTAGTTTTATTTTCTGTTGACAGTATAGAGGAGGACTGTGATTTAGTTTTATTTTCTGTTGACAGTATAGAGGAGGACTGTGATTTAGTTTTATTTTCTCCAGACAGTATAGAGGAGGACTGTGATTAAGTTTTATTTTCTGTTGACAGTATAGAGGAGGAGTGTGATTTAGTTTTATTTTCTCCAGACAGTATAGAGGAGGAGTGTGATTTAGTTTTATTTTCTCCAGACAGTATAGAGGAGGAGTGATTTAGTTTTATTTTCTGTTGACAGTATAGAGGAGGAATGTGATTAAGTTTTATTTTCTGTTGACAGTATAGAGGAGGAGTGTGATTTAGTTTTATTTTCTCCAGACAGTATAGAGGAGGAGTGTGATTTAGTTATATTTCCCCCAGACAGTATAGAGGAGGTGTGATTTAGTTTTATTTTCTGTTGACAGTATAGAGGAGGACTGTGATTTAGTTTTATTTTCTGTTGACAGTACTGATGAGGACTGTGATTTAGTTTTATTTTCTGTTGACAGTATAGAGGAGGAGTGTGATTTAGTTTTATTTTCTGTTGACAGTACTGATGAGGAGTGTGATTTAGTTTTATTTTCTGTTGACAGTACTGAGGATGACTGTGATTTAGTTTTATTTTTTGTTGACAGTATAGAGGAGGACTGTGATTTAGTTTTATTTTATATTGACATTATAGAGGAGGAGTGTGATTTAGTTTTATTTTTTGTTGACAGTATAGAGGAGGACTGTGATTTAGTTTTATTTTCTGTTGACAGTACTGACGAGGACTGTGATTTAGTTTAATTTTCTGTTGACAGTATAAAGGAGGACTGTGATTTAGTTTAATTTTCTGTTGACAGTATAGAGGAGGAGTGTGATTTAGTTTTATTTTCTGTTGACAGTATAGAGGAGGAATGTGCTGTGTCTTCTTGTACCTCTTCTCTGGAATCAAAGAACATGGAACTTCACGCCTCGCTGAAGCATCTTACCACTATTTTCAACAAGCTTGATACTTATGTAGGACTCCTAGCAGCCCAGAGTAAGGCAGTTCTCAAGTTAGTTATCAGACTGTTATATTACTTAAGATAGATACCAAGATGGGGTTTCTTTTGATTACCTTTTCATGTAAATTTTTAGGCAGTAAATCCTGTTGTCACCCACAGAAAAACCACGCCCACTTTTTCTCCCATCTCTGTCAAGCCTTAAAAGACCTGAACAATGCAGTTAGAGGTAATCCAGAATAAATGTGTTTACTACACTTAATTTGATTAACATATTTATTTCTCAACTTAACTGATGATAAATAATTACTTAACCATAATTTGTTGTAAATTTTACAAATATTCTATATTTCAGAGGTCTCCAAACACTATAATTCCAAGGTTTCACTGGAGCACCAGCTTCCTACAGCCACACAAAAACTAAAAACTACTGACGAATGTGTAGTGTCTTCACTTATTTCACTAGTTACTTGTACAGGAAAGGTATCACATCTTAGTGACCTACAAGTATTTACTCCAATAAAATAGACATGACATTCCTATTCCATATATTCAAAATATAATTTTCATTCTAGTTAAGAAAGGAAGAATTTTTTTTTTAAATTAATTTTTTTAATGTCCTTTTATTATTAATGTTTAATGTTATATTCTTTAAAAAAGAACCCTAATTTTTGCTTTTGCATTTTTATAATCAGTGTAGATACTATATGTGTACATAAAATAGCGGGCTTAATATTTTAGCAGCTTTGGCACGGACAACGATGCACTAATTCATGATACCGCTAGTAAATAATTTATAAATACAATATATGGCACATTTGTGTGTAGAGCTAATTCATGAATACACCTACAACTCAATACCCAGTGATTGTGCTAAATTTTAAATATGCCAATTTCTGTACACGTACAGTATATGCTGTTTTTGGTCAGTTTTCAGCTTTTCTGTCTGGAAACCTGGAGTTTTTTGGGCAATCAGCTGGCTATAGAACACGAGGGAGTAGTATAGGGACAGAGTTAGCCTCAGAGGGACCACGTTCAAATCCGGCCATAGTCTGCTACCGACAAAAGGCTGCTGGGTATCTCAGCTCACTGGCAGGGACAGTGCCAGACTCTGTACCTCACAAAGTGGCCGTTCAGAATAGACACACATTACTGAGTTCTGCTGAAAGCAAGGAAGGGTTATCCAAACAGGTTCATCATAAGTCAATATATGATTGTGAATTACATTAGTTCTTTGTATGAAAAGTAATTCAATAAAACTTTTTTTCTTGCAGGATTTCATAGAATATGTCTTAATTTCAATAACATTTTAGACCAATAAGCTTTTACTTAAAGCTTTAATTTTTTGCGCTAATGGAACTGAATGTCTGATGCTTCTCACTTCTATTGTTGATAATTTTTGATCAAATTCTTTTTCCAGTTGGTCACATCTCAGCAGCGTGTGGGAAAACTAGAACAGGAAAAGGAGCACTGGATGTTAGAGCTACAACTGCTGCAGATCAAATATGACAATGAAATTCAGGTATAAAAAATACAACCAGATTCAGGTGTAAAATACAACAACGAAATTCAGGTATAAAAATACAAACAGATTCAGGTGTAAAATACGATACGACAAGGAAATTCAGGTATAAAAATACAACCAGATTCAGATGTGAAATAGGACAATGAAATTCAGGTATAAAAATACAACCAGATTTAGATGTAAAAGACGACAATGAAATTCAGGTATAAAAATACAACCAGATTCAGGTGTAAAATACAACAGTGAAATTCAGGTATAAAAATACAACCAGATTCAGGTGTAAAAGACGACAATGAAATTCAGGTATAAAAATACAACCAGATTCAGGTGTAAAATACGACAATGAAATTCAGGTATAAAAAATACAACCAGATTCAGGTATAAGATATAACAATGAGATTCAGGTATAAGAAAACAGTAGTAGGTATTGTTTAAATTCCAGAACTAAGTGAATCACAACATGAAAGAAAAGTGAATCAGTTAAAGGCCAATTTAGAATTTAGTTAAAGATGGAGATACAGGAATATTATTGACTGTTAATCTAGAGTCAGGATGAGTAATTGATAATGCCTTAGAGTGGGAAGAAGATGAACAAACTCTACAATAATTATATATTTTTGTCTAGCAGTGAATATTTTCTCCTTAAAAATACAATTACATTTGTGCCTGATAAGTATAGCTTGCCAAATGTGAAAATGAATTTTATTTTTTTTTCTTTCTCTCTTTGTAGAAAGTGAAGAAATTGGAGAAGGAGGTATCATTAAAACAGAGTGCCCCCAAGGACTCCATAGAGGATAATATCAGTGTGACCACCAAAGACAGGACAGCCTCATCTAATAGTGGAAAGTTACTCATCACTAATGCTCTTGTAAGTTTATATAACATTTATTGTTTTTGGGATGTGCTATTTGTCTATTTTTAAAAATATTCCAAGTTTTTGTTTAATGTTTCCTATGCTGTAAAACTACAGAACTTATTCCAAAATCTTATTACTGTGGAATCATTAGATTTTGTGGTGGCTCAGTATTCATTGAATTTGTGGATACCCTTCATCCACAAATATACATTCTCCACGAATTAATATACAAGGGTTTCTAAGTTATATTTTCTTTTGTAGATATGAATAAATTGGCCCCCAGGAACTTTGATCTGAAAATATTGTTTGTCTGCAGTACTTTGATTTACATGACTCAATTTAAGAAAATCTTACAGCAGTTGTATTTTCTGTTTTAAAAGCTAGGACAACTGGACCAAGTGACTGGTGGGGCTAGTGATAGTGAAACCAGAGAAATCCTGATAAAAAATCACTTCACCAAACGAATCAATGAGATGATGTTACAGCACCAGCAGTTAGACAGCAAGTGTGTGTCATTCCATTCAGAGGTAGGTACAGCATAGACAGCAAGTGTGTGTGTCATTCCATTCAGAGGTAATACAGCATAGACAGCATGTGTGTGTGTCATTCCATTCAGAGGTAATACAGCATAGACAGCATGTGTGTGTGTCATTCCATTCAGAGGTAGGTACAGCATAGACAGCAAGTGTGTGTCATTCCACTTAGAGGTAATACAGCATAGACAGCAAGTGTGTGTGTCATTTTATTCAGAGGTTAGTACAGCATAGACAGCATGTGTGTGTCATTCCATTCAGAGGTAAGTACATGTATGGATACTTAAACAGACAGCAAGTTCGTGATAATTTAATAGTATCATCAAGTGTATATTAATAGATGTTTGTAATTAAAAAAAAGAAAATGTGCCACATTTCATAACATCAATAGACAGTTTTAATTGGACGGGCATAGAAGCAGTATAAAATTTTTTAAATGTACTTCTTCCATGGATAGGATGATTTGGGATGTTGTGAAAGGGGGGGGGGGGGGGGGAGTTAGAGATAGAATTTAGTCTAAAACTAATAGCATTTATCCACTCACTAGTTATCTGATTATATTTCAGGTCAGGGCATTACACAAGCAGCTTCAGATAGCTAACAAGGTGAAAACTCTAGCTGAAGAAGAACTGAAGTCAACATCACAGAATCTGGCTCAACTGAAGGTAAGATACCACAAACGTTATAAAAGATGAATGAAGGAAAGAAAAAGACATCATTTTTTTGTTATTGACATAAAAATTGCATTTGTTTTGAGAACTGCAGTATGGGGTCATTTAAAGAAATTTCTTGTTGGTAAAGATGCAAGAAATTGCAGCTAATTATGGTGGAAGCATAGTGCCAGTGAATGAACAGTTTAATTTTTCATAAATTAATTTTGTTATATTCAATAAGTTTATGATACATTTTATAAATTCAGGGAACAAAAATCACTTTATCAAATTTAGTATGTTTGCTGTAACTGTGTTTTACTGTATATAAAATATCACAGCTAGGCAAACTATTTTAGGACGAACTACAGACAACCACTAAGAGTTACGATGGTCAGTTGAGTATGATGAGTGAACACCTGGCAGGAATGAATGAAAAACTCACCCAGCAAAAAGATGAAATTGATGACCTCCGATCACAACTAAGTACTGCCAAGGTACCATCCTCTAAGGTGCATGCTCTATTTATTTCTACTTATTTGAATAAAATCAGTTTTATTATGACCCAAGTGCCAATAACTCAAAAGTAGGAGATACAATAACACATGTATCATTGCATATTTCACAGCATTTATCTATCCTTTGGAAAGAATTCCTATCTTTTGCTGTTTATTTCTTTTTCATAATTTGCTGGGGGGGGGGGGGGGGGGTTTCCAAGCATTGCAATCTTGGGATTTTTTAAAAACATTCATACTCATGTATTTGGTGCTTATTACTCCTATGAGATCAGTGTATTCCTAATTCTTAAGCATGTTTAAGGACAAAGGGCTTAAAAAGGCTTTTTACTTTTATTCTAAGACCTGGAGATCTCTTAATATGTGCAGTTAAACTTCGGTATCTTGAACGTTGATATCCCGAATACCTTGGGTATGTTGATGCGAGTTGAAACTCCCATTTTCTTTATGTATTTTAACCTCAATTTCTCCAACTCGCTGACATCTCAATGTGTTTCCTTGATCCCAGCGAGTTCAAGATAATGAGGTTTGACTGTATTTGGGCTTTATTTGCTAATTGTAATCTGTGAATTCTACCTGTATATTATTGTGTTTGCTACCTGATGACCTTATGTTTGATATATGAATTATTTTTGTACTTGAAATTATCAGATTTATTATGTCTTAATTTTTCCTATTTTTCCTCAACAGTCCAGCAAAAAGTCAAGAAAGTGAGTCATACAATGACATTAAATGACACATTCCAGTAATCAGTGGATCAAGGATTCATTGGGGATTATATAGACATTAAACAATGGACTTGCCATTCAATAAATGACCATTTGATTATTAATAAGAATGAAAAAAGGCCTTTGAATGAATTATTAGAACCCTTCTGTTTTGTGTAACTTAACAGATCTTATCAGGTTTTATGTGCTACTGTTGTAAGGTTGTTACTTTGATACAAAGAGAACGTGATCATATGAAGCCATACTTGTGCAATATATAGCTGCTATGTCAATTTGTTATCTGTGATTCATGATTTTAAATAGATTTGTTGTAGTCTTGTGTTTCTTTCTTTATATCTTTCAATTTATGCAACAATTGGCCATCTTTGGTGGATTTAGTCAAAGATTCCAATGTGTAATACATGTACATCGGAGAATTTTTTTTTGGCTCTAGCAATAATGATTTATCATGCAAGGGTAGGTAAAGGGGTTTATGACACCAACATAAAATTGAAGTTTTCTTTCACTTTTGGTCCACATTCAATGAATTGAAGAGAAAAACAATATCGATGAACAATGCAGTATATTGGCCATAATATATACATGTATATTTTTTATTAGCAAAACAAGTAAAAAGACCATTGTTCCCATAATTTATCCTCTAGGATGATAAGTAAAATTGCTAAACTATATGTGCAATCAGATTGGTATCAATCTTTTCTTTAAAAAAAAAATGAAGTAAAAAATATGAATTAATATAAAACCAGGGTATGCTGCAGTAAAATATGTTTATCACAGCTGGGACATCTCGTTTAATGACCATGTCACTTTACAATATGCTAAGATTCACAACTTCATGCTAAAATCCACAATATCCTCTCAAGATGGTTTTGGGAGGGATTCTTTGAGAATCCTCCTTAGAATTTTTCCACTTGGGGACTTAGGGATTTCGTTGATAAATTCCACTCCTCCTCGCAGTTTTTTGTATGGTGCAACATTGCCTACAGAGAAAAGAAAACTAGTGATAAAAAACTTAACAGACTTAGAATGAGGCAGTAATTTCTTGCTACTAGTATTAAAAGAATATTAAAAGAATATAGTTTTTTGACAAGTCCACAGAATCTTAAATTTTAAATGCTAAAAAAGCACCAACCTTCAACAAAGGCAGCAATATCGTGAGCTGACACCTCTTGGTTTGGTTTCTTGACAACATAAGCCATAGGAACCTCTCCTCCATCTTCATCTGGAAGTCCAATTACAGCGACATCTTGTACGGCCGGATGTCGTAACAACAGGTCCTCAAGTTCTGCTGGGGCCACCTATAAATAAGAAATAAACACTGGAAATTGTCCAACTTCACCAGAAATAAGAGAGTTGTTGTAACAATATACATACCAATCTTTACACTAAGTATCTGTTTAAAGGATAATTGCATGTCCCTGATTATTCAATATGTCTAATATGCCATTTGTGATATTTTCTGAAGTCAAATTGGGGATTCAACTTTGTAGTTTTTAGCTCACCTGAGCTGAAAGCTCAAGTGAGCTTTTCTGATCAATCGTTGTCCGTCGTCCGTCCGTCTGTCCGTCCGTCTGTAAACTTTTCTCATTTTCAACTTCTTCTCAAGAACCACTGGGCCAATTTTAACCAAACTTGGTACAGAGTATCCTTGGGTGAAGGGGAGTGTAAATTGTTAAAATAAAGGGCCAAGTCCCTTTAAAAGGGGAGATAATCAAGAAAAGACAAAAATAGGGTGGGGTCATTAAAAAATCTTCTTCTCAAGAACCACTAGGCCAGAAAAGCTGAAACTTATGTGGAAGCATCCTGGGATAGTGTAGATTCTAAATTGTTAAAATCATGACCCCTGGGGGTAGGGCAGGGGCACAATAGGGAATCCAAGTTTTAAATTGAAATATATAAGAAAAATCTTTTAAAATCTTCTTCTCAAGAACCACTGGGCCAGAAAAGCTGAAACTTATATGGAAGCATCCTGGGGTAGTGTAAATTATAAATTGTAAAAATCATGACCCCGGGGATAGGGCGAGGCCACAATAGGGAATCCAAGTTTTACATTGAAAAAATATATAAGAAAAATCTTTAAAAATCTTCTTCTCAAGAACCACTGGGCCAGAAAAGCTGAAACTTATATGGAAACATCCTGGGGTAGTGTAGAATCTAAATTGTTCAAATCATGACCCCGGGGGGTAGGGCGAGGTCACAATAGGGAATCCAAGTTTTACATTGAAATATATAAGAAAAATCTTTACAAATCTTCTTCTCAAGAACCACTGGGTCAGAAAAGCTGAAACTTATATGGAAACATCCTGGGGTAGTGTAGATTGTAAATTCTTCAAATCATGACCAATCGGGGTAGGGCAGAGCCAAAATAGGGAATCCAAGTTTTACATTGAAATATATAGGAAAAATCTTTTAAAATCTTCTTCTCAAGAACCACTGGGCCAGAAAAGCTGAAACTTAAGTGGAAGCATCCATTGTTCAAATCATGACCCCCGGGGGTAGGGCGGGACACAATAGGGAATCCAAGTTTTACATTGAATTATATAAGAAAAATCTTTAAAAATCGTCTTTTCAAGAACCACTGGATCAATAAAGCTGAAACTTATTTGGAAGCATCCTGAGGTAGTGTAGATTCTAAATTGTTCAAATCATGACCCCCGGGGGTAGGGTGGGGCCACAATAGGTATTACAAGGGGGGAAATCTGGTAAAGAACAGCATGGCCAAAGTTACTCAGGTGAGCGATGTGGCCCATGGGTCTCTTGTTTTTCAAGGTCAAAAATAATAACTATCTAAAATAATTACTGTGTAGAAATATTGAAGTATTAATATATATTTTTTAATTATACAAACATTTTTAGTATTTATGGGATTAAATTTAACACTGATGATTCTTTAAGGGAGTTGTCTCTCTTTTTTGATTTTGACTAAAATAAATGCCAGAATTTTTTATTTGACCTTTATCCATGGCACTCAAACATAAAGTGCATAGAAAAGTGCAACTACCATTTATTGTTTTTGTAAATTAAAACACTACTGCTCAAGTTGTGAATAATTTCAAAACTTAAGATACTCCTGACTTTGTAACCATAGAATATTGTACGACTATTACTGAAATTCAAGTCAAACAAAGACAACTAATGATGAATGATATTAATGCAAACTCATGAACAGGACACATATATTACTCCTTACCTGGTTTCCTTTATATTTTATAAGTTCCTTGAGTCTATCTGTTATCACAAACACACCTTTCTCCTTCACATAATGTCCTATATCTCCTGAGAGTTCAAAAGATGAAAAAGTATTGAAAAGTTTGTGATTCATTACAAAAACAAAACGTTTTGCTTTGAAGGAATATAATGAGATAACAATAGACCTGTATGTAGCCAGCCATCCTTGATCATGTCATCTGTGGCTTTCTGGTTGTTGAGGTACCCCTTCATTACTTGAGGTCCCCTCACACAAATTTCTCCCACCTCTCCTTCTGCCACATCCTCATCAGTTTCTGGATTCACTACCTAAAAAAAAAAAGAAAAAAAATTCCATATCAGTATTTACTACACTGGTTCCAGTATGCTTACATTTTAACACCATTTTTTTCAAAGCAACATAAAAGTTAATGAAGAATAGTGGATACTGCATTTGATTTCATAAGAAGAGGATGAGGGATATTGATACCCTGCATTGTGTGTTTGGGATGACGCAGCCTATCGTCCCTGGGTTTGGAGGGATGACATCAAGATGAGTGACAGGGCTGGTCTCCGTCAATCCATACCCTGTAAATACATGTGGATAAACAATGAAGCAACAAGTGATGCAAAGTGTTTGTTAAAAGATGATGGCAGATGTATTCACAGTATAGAAACTAAATGATTGAATAGAAACAGCATAGAGATACCTTGTCTGATTACAGCATTAAGTCTTTTCATGACCTCGTTTGTAAGTCCTTCACCCAAAGGTGCTGCTCCTGATGTCATAGTATTCAGGTTACTAAGGTCAAACTTGGAAACCATCGGGTGTTTTCCCAGGAACAACACAATAGGAGGTACGATATGAAGCTGTGTTACCTTGATATAGAAAAAAAGACTATAAATTTATCAAGTCTGCTGTGTTTTCCAATGTTTATTTACACAATTGTAGGCAAGCACACCATAAACTATTATTTATTTTTTAAAAAGAAAAGTAAAAAGAGTTCTACAGATAAAGGATTTTCAGAATGAATCAAAAAACACAAAAGAGGCAAGTCTACCTTCTGTGCCTCTAAAGCCTTGAGAAACTGTTCTGGGTCAAACTTTGGCAAGGTCACTAATTTTCCTCCATCTACCAGGACCCCCATCATCACTGGACACATTCCATAAATGTGAAAGAAAGGTAGAATACCCAGGGCAGTGTCATTCTCGCTCACATTCAGAATTTGTCTACAATATGTATATGCCAATTACAAAAACTGCAATTAAATGTTGTTTGTAATACATCTTATGCCATAAACCAATATATTGAATGGATTCTTGAGGAATTCTTTTCCATATATGATGATCAGTTAGATTAGCATTACATCTTGATGTGTTTACAATAACTGTGCTTTTGGAACTTTTTATGATTAAGATTGTATATAAATGTAAAATAAGTGCCTACATTAGTAGGGATGATTTTTTCATCTCTTCCCCCCCCCCTTTCTATCATGTACAAAACAAAAGTATGGAACAGATAAATTAAATACTGTTCATATTGTTAAGGCTTACCTGAACTGTTGCAAGTTGGCAACAATATTATTATGGGTTAACATGACTCCTTTGGGAAGACCTGTGGTCCCACTAGAGTAAGGGAGGACACACACATCCTCCAGGGGATCAATGGCAATATTTTCTAGGAAAGCTTTTCCATCATCTTGCATCAGAGAAGCAAATGGCCTACATCCCTCACTCTCCCCAAACACGGTGATGCTCTGCAAAATCAAAAAGGTTATTTACTATTACACACTAAATTTACAATCTGTCTTGAAATATATATCATTTTCAAAGGTTATTGTTTCTTTTTTACTCCATTAAAACAGTAAGACACACCTGAGTATAAAACAACCTGGTAGAGGATCCACATATGGTAAATGATTATATAACAACACAAAATAAAATTGAAACTCAAAAACAAGAGGAAAAAAATATAAATCAACAAAACTCAGAAACTTGTTTGTATATTATGAAAGTACTTCTATATTACAAAGAATCAGGTAATGCTTTGTGTCCATGAGATGGGCTGTCTGTCTGTCAGTGTGTCTAACCAATCTACCATAGACTCTAACCACTGTGTGCATTTAAGTAGAGTTTTTATGTTCTAACAAACCACTTGTGCTTCAGTGCTGGTTGATAGCTCATATATTCTGTTAAAATTCTTGTATCATAATTCTTTTTTTTTTTATTTACCTACCAATTACATTTATTTACATTGATTAATAATCATGTGAATAACAAAGGTGAAAAAAACTTCTCTTAAAGCAATAAATGAATTTAGAGTTAGATATTTATGTTTTTAAGTGATTATGTGCATTTTTAAGTTATCAAATATTAAATGTTTAGCATTTATACGTACATTTCTCATGTACTTTTTATTAAAAATGTACATCTTTATTTATCTGGTCACTTAAAAACGTAATCACGTCATCATGTACAATTTTTACTTTATTTAATGTGCGTTTTTAAAAGAATTGGTGAATGCAGACACGTATGTTTTTAAGTAATTTGTGGGTGTGTTTGTAGATAGGTATGTTTTATTTCATTTAATGACGGGAGTTACATACATGTACGTGGTTCAATGAATATAAATAAATAGCTTTTAAGTGTTTTAATGATCGAATGCAGGTACATATATATCATTAAGTAATTTAGTGAAAGTGCAGACATACCTTTTTAAGGTAGGTCGCGGGTTTGCTTTTGTCATCAATTTCGGTACACAATTTCTACGATTCGAGCGGTTGTTTTGTGCACATTTGATTATGACGTCAGTTATGCCACAAAGTGTTTGATGAATGCAGAAACTTTTTGTTGTTGTTGTTGTTTTTAGTAATTTAATGGATATACATACGTGTACATACCTTCTTAGGCGTTTTAAATAATGAAAGTAGATATACGTACGTTTTTAATTGATTTCATGAATGTAGATACGTACGTTTTTAATTGATTTCATGAATGTAGATGCATACAACGTACGTTTTTAAGTTATTTAATGAATGTAGATACGTACGTTTTCAGTGATTTAATAAAGGCAGATACGTACGTTTTTAAGTGATTGCAGGGAATCGGAACCTTCAATAGCGTCCTTGACGACTGGGACAAGCTGTGGAATAGTAAATACTGCCTTTGCATTGGCGTGTACCAGCTGCCGGGAAAGCTCACCTGGAAATCAACAGAAATAAGCATTCAATAAGTTGTATTACAAAATTAAATGTACCGGTAATAATTCCTGTATGATTTTGATAATATGACTGTAGAACTCGATATTATATAGATACTTTAATCTAAATTTTAGGTAAAAGCACCCGTTTAAATACGGAGGTATACTCGTGGTATACATGTACATGTTGAATAATAAACAAAAATACAATATACAGTTGAACTTCGGTACCTCGAACACTGATATCTCAAAGGCCATGAATATGTCGAAGTGATTTGAAAGTTCCAAATCCCTTATTCTATAAGTATTTTACCCTAGATATCTCGAGTCCTCGGATATCTCAAAGTTTTTTCTCGGTCCCATTAAGTTCGAGATAACGAGGTTTGACTCTATTAAACAAGATGTCGAATTTATCAACATTACGTAAATCAATGTATCCTACCTGCTGTGTATGCTGGGTTTGAAGTTGTAACAATTATCCCTGCTGAAGCAGCAGCCAGAAGTAGGATAGTGAATTCTGGAATATTAACACTGTGGATGGATATGACGTCACCTTTCTTATATCCCAACCTTGTCAAGGCGCTGGCGACTTTCACTATACACCCCCTTAGCTGACTGTACGTATATTTTCGGTCCGTTGGAAAATCCACCTGACAAACATTTTAAATGGTTAAATGATATACATGTAGCATGATGTGTTTGGAAAGATATTATCAATAAAATCAATGTAATTATTAAACTGTCTGGGTTGTGTGATGAATAAATTTCTTTAGAAAAACTATTAATTTTATGTTCATAGTTGATGTAAAATTTAAATTGAATTAACCCTAGTAGATAATGTGCACGCACATAATATCGGGGGGGGGGGGTGCCCCCATCCCACCTTAACATAATGTTTTACTGTTGATTTGCTATGAAATGTTCATTGAAAGGTAGGTTCGACCCCATCCCTCAGTTTTTTGTAGTGTAGTCAATAAAAATCGTTCCTCTTTAGTTACTAGTCATATGTACTGATATGCTATCAACACACACACGCGAAATAGGATTTTCGGGATTGTACAATTTTTTTTTCTGGTTGTCAAAGATTTTTCATGTAAGTTGTCAATTATTTTTCCGAACCCCAAACCCCCTCCCCCCTTTCATAAACAATACTATTTGCATGGTGTGACCTATCATATCATAATATCCCTATGTAAAGGGATATTATTATTTGTCCGAATTTGGAAAGTCTGAGAAAAAATTACCAGTGCTACTCGATCGCCGAATTTTTCGAATTTCTCCAACATGAACTGCCCCAATGGTTTCTGATCTAGCTGAATGTCTCCAATATTGGAAGAATATACTTTTTGTAAAACTGCAGATGAACTGAAATATCTACTGTTGTTTGGCTTAAACTGACACAGTTTTGTTCGACATCCATTATGTAGAGAACAGTTTGATTTTAGACTACTCAGGAGTAATCTCGTTCCTCTTTCAATTTGTTTCATCGTTTTCACCGAGGACATCTACAAAATTAAAGCATTTTGGAAATCTATATGAATATCATTTATAAATTTTCAAATACAAAATAATTATATATATTTTTTGTTATCAATTATTTCCAAAATCAATACTTTTAACAATAATAAAAATTGTCCTGAGACCGTAAGGCCAGATTTCTACAGCAATTTCTTATATTTTATACTAACTTGTATAAAGTTTCTGACAAAAGTGGTAGATCGAATTCTGTAAAAAATGGGCTGATTTTAAATACTATGAAATATTATCATACTTATATATATGATGAACCCTTACCAAAGGAGGACACGCCATATTTATAATAACACCAAGTGACACTGAACTGGAGGAAAGATTAACACCTCTGAGTAATTAATTTGTGACACCGACAGTAATTAAAAAACGACTTATCAATAGAAATAATAATCATATCAGGAATTATAATTATGTCCTCTTATCAACAGGATCTTGTTCCAAATTACAATGTAGACCTGAATATTGTGTCGTACAGAAGTAGACTTACCAGCTTTAGTAAACTTAATTAAAAGTTCTATAAATGATACTTTACCTATAAAATACATATATGTGATTGCAAGAAAATCTTTATCATATTTTACTTCTTCTACATTATAAACATTGGGGGAAAAATCACCTAAACAGTAAACACCTTTCAAAAATAAAGTTTTTTAAGAGTCCTTCGAGGTACATTCTCTGAACCTTGTTATTACTATTCCATAAAATACTAAGGCCATTCCAAGTTTTTTCTATGTTTAGCGTCCGCGTGCGCCTTGGTTTTGACACCCAATATCAGAAAAAACAAACAGAATCAGGAGTCCTGAAAGTGATTATTCTGGTCGAAATCTTTGAATTCTGTCATTTTCTCTAGTGATCTATCTTCGATATGTCATATTAGATATATTTTAAGCATTTAATACCTTGATTTTGCTAAAGAATAGATATTTCTATGAGAAAAATATATAATTGAACTCAACTTCTTTGAATAACGTCATTATTTTGACTATAAAGTCTGTGTTTAATTTATTGACTTGTGTGTTTTTTGCGAATAGGTAGATAGGTTTTTGAATGATGGGTGGACGCTAAACAGAGAAAAAACTTGGAATGGCCTAACTCATAATAAAAATAAAGTATAATTTCTGCAATCAAAAGCATGTTGCTTACATGTATATTTTGCAATGTATTTCTCAGTCTACATGTAGAATGAAATATATGGAGATAACGAACAGTATTAAAGCTCAAAAGTCAATTAAACAATAAAAAAAAAAATACGTAGGGGTCCATGTTGAAAGCTTTGATTAACTTATTAGCGGATATTACAGAAAGGTGCAAGGTGAAAATTCCTCCGAGATGCTAAGTATGGTAATTCCCCAAACACAAAGGAGGGATAAATTCTGATGTAAATATATATCCAGATACCAATAGCCATGTAAATATACGATAAAATTTGTTATCTTTTTGAAAATACAAAATACGGTCTGTGCAACTTTGCAATGATGTAACATCTGACGTCATAATAGGCATAAGTTACTGTACTATATATATAGTATGCGTATACAGTAATATTTACATTTGCAAATGTTTTCCTCACTAAATAACACTAATAAAAACAACGCGTATCTATATCCGTATAAACACGGGTTCCTCGCATTACATTTGTTGTGTTTTTCTACTAAGCCAACTACGATATTGATTTGAAAGTCATTTTTGTATATACTTACGCGTAGAAATATACACGGTGAAACTCGCCATAAAGTGACGTCACAATGAGGCTACAGCGACGTGAATAAAAATGTAACGATATAGGGCAGCAAGAAATTCAAATATTGAGTATATTATTGGTGCTTTAAACTTGTAAAATGTAAATATAAGGAATGTTTTTAAGTTTAGTGTGAATTATTGGTGTGTAAATCACAGACTTGCACGTAGGCATATTTTTCATGAAGCGCTAGCGCGCTTCATGAAATATGCCTACGTGACAAGTCTATGTGATCTACACACCAATAACTCTCACAAAACATTCCTTAATTAAGGAGGAGAAGGACATTGAGCTGAAAAAATACTTGTCATTCAATTTTTTTCATATTTTGTATATTTTTAATTAGGTATGTCCCACATATCTTAAAGCAATTATATCATTAGGTTTCTTACCTTATTTTGGAGATATTGACTGACAAATACTATGCCCTACAGAATCTAAGTGGAGTTATAATTCTCCATGTTTCCGGGCGCATTACTCTGTCCATAATGGGATTTTTTAAGCATACATAAAAAATATCAAAGTGGACATGTATCTTTTAAAATATTTCAGGGTATGAATTGGGTTTAAATTTCGAAAAGGCAAGTTCCATCTATCACACTGCATCTGGATAGGGAAAATTACGAACTTTTTAAGCCAACTTAAACAACAAAAAACATAATTTACAAAAAATCCTATCATTCAATATTTTTAAATTTACATTGAAATGCAAGTCCTTCAAATTATTGATTAACTGTAAAAATTTCGAATGATGAAGCTGACCTCAATATTTCACAGGACATCATTAAAGACGACATAAGCAGCACAAAAACTTGTCATGTTTACATTTCTCGAGTACGGGAAAAACCAACTATGACGTCACACGTAAACTAAATAAGCGAAATAAGATATACCTACATAAGATTTCCGTCATCAGCTATGCAAAAATAATTTTTGTGTTCCCCGTTTCTCAAAATATTTCATCATATAATGATTATGACCTGTTTTTACATAATAATACCGCCCCTCTGTCCACTGAGTATGATCTTGCTGTACTAACAGATCGTGTATGACGTCACTGACTTGTTGGACGCGCAGTTTAGGGAAACAGAGGAGTGGATCAATCTTTTTCATAATTTGTTAATGTTTACAAGAATGTTAAAACTTTTTTTTATTTTTTTTATATAAGATTGTAATTAAAGTTAAAAAAATTGTCAAAAAATTGTACAAGAACTGATGCTTTAAATTACACGTTTTGCACTTATATAAACGGAGACTATGACGTACTTAAACATAGTCATGTGAACATGTGTCCTTCATATAAACACGGCTTCCTCGCGTCATAAACGTTCGACGTAATTTCTCAGTGACGTCATAAAGGGTCGACGCGCAATCAATAGATCAAACTTGTGCCGTTGAGTTTGAACAGAGACATATCATAGATCTATTATATGTCTCTGGTTTGAAAAAATAAAACATTTCACGCGTTCGCAGTACAGTTAAGGTGCCAAATGGAAATATCGGCGATTTTTTTTAGATAGAAAATACATTCTTTACAAGGATGGGTGATTCTTTTTAGGACTTTACTATTATCGGACAAATGCAATGTGGTTGAAAACTACATGTTGAGGATGATTAGATTTCTTATTTAGACTTGTCACTTGATGTGGCAGTCACGTGATTTTAGCAAATTTACCTGAAGTATTGAGGTCATCTATGAATTCCAATATTGAAAGGGCATAACCAAGTTAAAAATCTAAGTTTAATTAAGAAATACATTATTACTTATATTTACATTTATGACTTATTCATATTTTATTTTTTCCTGATTATAATCTTTATCGTGTGAAATGTTTTATTTTTCAAACTCAACGGCACGTATTTGATCCATAGATTGTACGTCGACCCTTTATGACGTCACTGAGAAATTACGTCGAACGTTTGTGACGCGAGGAACCAGTGTTTATACGGATATAGATACGCGTTGCTTTTAATAGTGTTATATAAAAGAAAACATTTACAAATGTAAATATATATAGATATAATTAATTTATTTGCAAGATTTCAACAGGTTCGCAGCACTTTTCAAATATCTTCATACTTCCTGAGTTTATGTGTAAAAGCTTGTCATAATTCACTGAGGGTATGCCCTTGCAATTTATCAATTTATTACGACCCTTCTGTTACCCTTCAATGAATCTGCATACAAATATACGACAGAGTCGCTTCACTAGGGAATGTACGGGAAGTATAAGAATAAAATCATAAAATAGACATCGCATCCAAGTTAAAGGCTTCTTATATATCTGCAAATAATATTTTATTTAATTACAAAATACATTTTTCATTGTATGAAATATAACTTGATCCGCCTCTCACTGCATACAAACTGCGTCAACTTTTACGATATGACGTCACATTGACAAGTGCATTGCGATCAGTGAATTGTTTATATATTGCTGTGTGAGGTTTAACCAACGACAAAAATGCATGCAATAATTAGTATTTATGTAGTTTAAAGCTATCCACCAGTTTAAAATAGCAAATCATTTCATTCTGTGGTAATTTGAAGAACTTATATTTTTGTGTGATGTCATAGTAAGCATTTCTCGTACAAATTAGGCCCGGCCTCCTTACTGCAGCGTTAACTGTGCTGCGTTAAAGGTTATAATCAGGCTAATAAATAATATGAATAAGTCACAAATGTAAATATAAGTAATAAGGTATCATTTTAAAACATCTATCGGGATATAAATACGGGTTGGTACGAGATCAAATTTACCATAAAGCCCTTCGGGCTTTATGGAATTTGATCTCGTGACCAACCCGTATTTATATCCCGATAGATGTTTAAACATGATACCTTATTTTTTAAATATTGCGTCAAAACTAAGTAGGCAAACTTCATACAAATTTCGTAACATGCGTGGATCTAGAAAGGGGGGGGGGTGCCCACTGGAATTTGCTGAGGTATAAGATGTACATAATAATTCAATTTTACTAATTCACCAGACATGTTGGTATATACTACGAAAGCCTATTAGGATCAATCTAAGGAGAGAAAAAAATTGAAAAGGCGTTATTACGACTTTTCAAAAGGCGTTACTATGCCTTTTGTAGCTATTATTATGCCTTTGACAGACCCCCCCCCCCCCCCGGAAAAAATAAACTAAACTGCTTAAACTCGAGGAGGATCTTTTTCTAACTTTTCGGTAAAACTTTTTTAAATGCAATAATTTGCCACAGTTTGACCATACTGCAAAAAAAATGTTCAGGGACCAAGCGGCCAATAAATGAATTTTTATATTTAAACTATAGCAAGATTATTCTCCCAAAAAGTGGAGTGGGGAAGCCCCCCCCCCCCCCCCCACTCGCACTACCGGCCTGTTTGAAAAGACGTTATATCCAAAAATGGCAAGGCGTTATTTTATTTTAATAAATATATGAAAGATCGAATCAAAGCCGTCTTGATTTTTGCAATATTCAAAAGTATTTTCTATATTCATGTATATATCGCAGACAACTGTTTGCATGCGTATTAAGAGGAGTCAACACTCTACTTGTAAAAATTCAGGATATAGGCAGATGCAGCTTGGGACTTTGCTGGCCATGTATTAAAAATTCATGTCAAATTTGAAAATATTTTTCTCTCTTGGAAAAAAGTAGGCAAACTATTTGCATGGGTATAATGAGCAAAAAATTTAAAACCGTTTTATGTTACTTCAAAATTTTCTTTTAAACTGCTACAACTTTAGGGAAAATAACAAATTAAGAACTGCAGCACCCTTTTAGCCCCATATTTCCTTGTGAAATTCATGCCCCGAGGTTAAGATTTCGGTCCCCGGGGTGGACTTAGTCATATATTGAAAATAAAAGGCGAAATAACACCTTTTGGAAAGGCGAAATAACGCCTTTTGAAAAAACGTAATAACGCCTTTTGGAAAGGCGTAATAACGCCATTTTTTTCGCGTTATTACGCCTTTTCAAATGGCGTTGTAACGCTTTTTAATTTTTTTTTCTCCACTGATTGATCCTAATAGGCTTTCGTAGCATACAACCATGTTACATACAGAATGAAAAGTGCAATGTGTTATAGAGTAATTAAAAATGACCTTGGGCCTCCCCTATAGAAAACACAACCTCTGTTAAGTTGGTTGGAAGAGTATAAAGCATAAGAAGTGGAGAATAGCGGCCCTTGGGAAAGGAGGTTTTGCTTGTCAACAAATTTCCGAGTTGGATTTTTTTTTGGACTAGAGCGGCGGAACCATTCCAACCCCCTTTGGAAAAAAATTCCTGGATCCGAGCCTGCGTATATTATATCAAATTTTCAGGATCAGTTTTTCGATCCATGCTGTAAATCCAAGAGCTATTTTATCTAATAACCATTTTAATTTCACTGCAAATGCAGCCTTCCACTGATGTATTTAAAGATATAAGACAAACCAACCTGCTAATAATACATGAATGTAGACTAGTTTGTTGGCTTCTAGTAATAATGAGCCGCCGTCAACTTCTCATAGAGAATACTTTAGCAGGCACGACGTACGTTGTATCGGGGTGGGGGTAGTATGGCATGGATATTTTCCTTTCCTCTCGCTTGAAGAGAAAGGATTCCTGGGACGTTATATTTGATATATATAGCCGATATGACCTGTCAATATTCTATTAATTAGCCCCATGCTCTTTAATGTATTTATTGATGGTATTGTCAGTGACTTGAAAAATGGAAAATGCGATCCTGTGCAAGTAAACAATATTCATGTAAATTGTCCGTTATATGCTGATGATATTGTAATCTTTTCTGAAAGCAGAAGATGTTCACAAACTATTCTCTTTAGAGAAGTGGACAGGCTTTCACCTACATCCAGGCGAAAGCCTGTCCACTTCTCTAAAGAGAATAGTTTACAAACCAGCCTTGATATTCTCAGTAATTATTGTTCAAATTGGAAACTGCAAGTCATTGTAGATAAATCTGAAGTTATGATATTTAACTCAAATGGCAATCCTCAAGAGAATGAATTTTGTTTGAATGGTAATACAATACAAATTGTATCAAAATATATTGCTATTTATGTATTATGATGAAATGTAATAGGAGGTTTAATTTAGCAACAGCTGTGCTTACTGAAAAAGCTAGAAAAGCATGTTTTAAAATGAAAAGAATTATTGGTTTTGATAACCCATGTAACATGTGTAAGCTTTTAGGAAAACTTTTTGATTCTATTGTACTTCCAGTTGTAGTGAAATATGGGGAGTGGAATTCTCATTCAAAGATATATTCAAATATTTTTTACGGTATGAATTGTCCGTCAAATTCTAATTCTGGGCAAACCGTGAGTTTTCCTCTTATTGTTGAAACCAGATTCATAAAACCTCAAACACACAAACGATGAATTTGTCCATCAAATTCTAATTCTGGGCCAACCCTGAGTTTTCCTCTTATTGTTGAACCCAGATTCATAAAACCTCCAATAATGCCAACACGCGTTATAGTTTTAGTACTTTTATATAGAATCAGCATGGAATAAACTTTTACATGAGTTTGTTCTATTGCACGCAAAGTGAAAGTTGTTAATTTTATAATGGTTGTGGCATTTCTTGACCATACCTATTTCATTTTTGACACAAATGACTGAGATTTACCTATATTATTTCCCACAACCATGCGGAAAACTATGTGTAAGGGATGGCATTTTTAAAGGTATGTCCCTATATTATAATTTTGTAATATATTATTTACTTATTATAGGAGGCATTGAAACCAATCCAGGTCCTAAATTGAACTCCAATATAAGAATTATACATAACAATGTTTGTAGCCTTCTCCCTAAAATTGACATTATATATAATGAGTTATGTGATTATGATATTGTTGCCATTACTGAAAGCCATTTAGATCATTCTATTACTGATAACGATATTGAACTTGATGGATTTCAGGAACCTGTTAGACTTGACCGTAACAGGCACGGTGGTGGTGTCATGCTTTATGTAAAAAATAACCTTAGTTTTAAGAAACGTGATGATATATTTACCTCCAATATTGAAATTATATGGGTTGAGATTGAAAATGGCAATCATAAATTTTTAGTTGGTGTTATATATAGACCACCAAGTGCAAAAGCAGATTTTGTGAATCAGCTTGCACTATCCATAGAAAGTGCTTTGAATATTGAAATACCAATATTTTTATTAGGTGATTTTAACTTTGATATGTTAGCTGATGGTAACAATGCATTTAAACACATGTTAAAAAATTTTTCTCTGTCAAATGTCGTTACAAAACCAACAAATTTCTCAACATCAAAAGGTACATGTATTGATCTTATTATCACCAATGCTGTTGAAAGAATAGAAACTGTAAATGTCTTAACACCTTTTTGTAGCACACATAGTCCAGTTGGTGTTGATCTGCATTTTAAAACTTTCAAGCAACATTCATATAAAAGATACATAAGAAATTATGCAAATGCTAACTATACACAACTATGCACAGATTTGTCAAATGTTGATTGGAACAGGGAGGTATTTAATACTCATAATATTAATGACATATATGACAACTTTATGAAAGTATATAACTATTATGTTGACAAAAATATACCCAAAAAAGTAGTGACCATTCGACCTTCAGATAAACCATTTATGACAAGTGCTATCAGATGTAAGATGCGACAAAGAAATAGAGTACATTACAAGGCAAAACAAAATAATAACGAATACCAGTGGAGTAAATACCGTCATTTAAGAAATGAAGTAATAAGTATGGTACGTAAATCAAAACAGGTCTATAAAGAAAAAATTACTTCACAAATATTAGATAGAACAATTCCACCTGGGAAATGGTGGCGAATTGTAAAGTCTATTACTAAATTCTCTAAAAAACATATTAAACCCCCACCAATAAAATCCAGTGGTAGAATTTTTATACACCCTATTGATAAAGCTAATATACTCAATAAACACTTTGCAGAAATATCACATATTGATGTTAGCACAGAACCCCAATTACCTCCACAAGGGCCAGGTCCACCATATTCAATAAACACAATTCATATCACACCCCAAGATGTGGAGGATCAATTAAAAAATATCAACCCATCTAAACCCCCTGGACCTGATGAAATTTCTCCACATATACTAAAAAATATAATTCCTTCAATTACTGCACCCTTAGCAAAATTGTTTAATGCATCATTAACCAATAAACAGCTTCCTCATATATGGAAACTCTCAAATATTACACCAGTCTATAAAAATAAAGGGAGTCCTGAAGAGCCAGGAAACTACAGGCCAATTGCTTTAACAAGCATTCTTTGCAAGATTATGGAAAAAATTATATTTAAATATCTTTACAACTATATGCTAGAGCATAATCTTCTATCTAAAAATCAGTCTGGATTCCAACCTGGAGACTCCACTGTAAATCAACTTCTAGAGATATACAATACTATTATAAGCAGTTTAGACCAGGGTAAAGATGTAAGATTTGTATTCTGTGATATATCAAAGGCATTTGACAGGGTCTGGCATAAGGGATTATTATATAAGCTTAAGCAAAATGGTATCGCAGGAAATTTATTGGACTGGATTGAAAATTATCTTACTGATCGTGAACAAAAAGTTTTATTAGAAGGGTACTCCTCAGTTAGAGAAAGTATAAATGCAGGTGTTCCACAAGGCTCTGTATTAGGACCATTTCTCTTCTTAGTATATATCAATGACATAACTGTAAATTTAGAAAATCAAATTAGGTTATTTGCAGATGATACTTCTTTGTTTGTTATTGTAGACTCTGATACATTAGCCCCTACCATCTCTTTAATAGATGACTTGGAAAAAATTAAACAATGGTCCAGACAATGGATGGTGGATTTTAACCCTAATAAAACTGTAAATGTTAATTTTACACGGTCAAATAAATCACATCCACAAATTTCATTTGGTCACACACATAACTACATAGAACAGAAACAAAGTCATTGTCACCTTGGACTTATAATGCAATCCAATGGCGGTTGGTCCGAACATATCTCCAAAATATATGACAAAGCATGCCAACGTTTAAATGTTCTTCGCACACTCAAATATAAACTAAACAGGGATTCCCTTATTAAAATTTATATTGCATTCATTAGACCTATTTTAGAATATGGTAATGTAGTGTGGGATAATTGTACACAGGAGCAGAGTAATCTATTAGAAAGTGTACAAGTAGAGGCTGGGCGTATCATTACTGGACTAAGGCGCAATTCTTCGAAACAAAATTTATATACAGAATTAGGATGGGAAACACTGAGTGAAAGAAGAACTAAACACAAGCTTACACTTATGTACAAAATACTTAATAATTATACACCTGAATATTTGCATGATATGGTTAAACAGTGTCTACCTGTTTCACACAATTATGCTTTACGCAATAGTAATTTGTATCACATACCAATCACTAGAACAGTTGCATATTATAATAGTTTTTTACCATCTACAATTAAGTTATGGAATGATTTGCCAGATAGCACGAAATCTGCAACAAGTGTAGCTAAATTCAAACAAAGTATTCAAAATAAAAATCTTGATGATAAAATAAAATCAAAATTATACAGTTACGGACAAAGGAAATTAAATATATTCCACTGTCAGTTGAGAAACTTGTCAAGTAATCTTAATGCAGATTTGTTTAATCATAACTTAGTTGGTTCACCTAAATGCTTAAAATGTGGTTATTCTTTTGAAGATTCTGTTCATTTTTTCTTTCAATGCCCATGTTATGATCTTGCCAGGAACTCTTTGATCACATATATGATTGATCATGACATACCAAGAGATATCAATATTGTATTGTCTGGTTATGATTGTCTATCTCTTAAAGAAAATTTGTTATTATTTGATCAAGTTCATAATTTTATAAAAAATACTAAAAGATTTTAGAATGTGAAAATGTAATAAGCATTAATGTGCAGCATGTACACTGAAAGTACATATACATATATGGCTCTGAGCCTCTTCCCCTTTTCCGTTATCCCCACCCTCTTTTTTTTTCTCTCTCTCTCTCTTTCCTTTCATTATTCCACCTTATTGTTCAATTCCCCTCTTTTTTCAATTTTGTACATTGTATCCTCCTTAAAAATTAGTCTAAAATACATGTCTTTGCAAAAGTTATGATATATATTATTGTAACATTTCATGATTTGTACCTTGATCTTTAATGGAGAGAACTTATATAGGCCATTTTGCCTGCTGTTCAATCCATATTCATTGTATATACATTTATGTATATCATGAATAAAATACTTCTTAAACTAAACTACATGAGTTTGGGATGTATCAGCACCGAAGGTCTGATTCCAACTGACTATAAATTTTCACAACAAAACATACATATTGAACAATGATAGAACAAAATAAAAAGGATTAACAATAAGTATTAAGAAATCAAGTATTAAACAATTATTGAGCGAATGATGACATTTTAGCGGCATGTATATAATAGAATTAAAGTAGATGAAAGATTAAGTGTCAATAAATATAAACAGAAGTCAATTAAAGGATTAAGTGTCCACCTCTGACTGTGCCTCAGGTAGGATTAAAGATATGTAGAATTTATAAAATTTATCACATTTGCCAAAATATACGAAAAGTTTTTATAACAATTTACACGAAGTCCGAAAAGTTAATTTTCACAGTAATTTATATTAAGTCCGAAAAGTCGTATTTTTCACCGTAACATACTGAAAAAATTTCACTTAAAATCCTTGGAATGCACTGCAAAACGTCCAATGCTGGTTGTATAGCAGAACTTAAAAGACTACCACTTTGGTCTAAAATTTCATTCTTGAGTATTAAATATTGGAATCACCTGAAAACTTCTGATTCTTTGGCTTTTAAACTTTACCAATCCACAAATAATTGCAATTCTTGGACTAAGAAATTATTTTCTATTCTAGATAATCTGGGATTTTCAAACATTGCAAAATATAAATGTTCCATTCAACAACTTTTATCCAGCATAAAACAGAGAATCATTGACCAGTGCACTCCAGAGCAAACATCAAAAATATTTGGTTCAGAAAAACTATAAAAAATCATACTCAAGAAAAAGAAGTCCATATGTTGATTTACTCAGAAAAAAAATCTGAGAGATCCTCTCTTAGTAGAATTAGGTTAAGTGCACATAAACTTGCACATAAACTTGCAATAGAAAGTGGTATAGATATATTTGCACACCAAGAAATGAAAGATGTTGTAATGCTTGCAATACTGATGTGATTGAGGATGAAATTCATTTTTATTTTACTATAAATCTTATTCTAAGCTAAGAAACACAGACCTCAGAAATATTTATAATATAACAAAGAAAAGCATTAATCTTTACAATGAAAGATACAAGTTACAATTATATGTAAACAGTGATATACATAAAGTCTTAAAAGTTACTGTGAATTTTACTAGAGATTGTTTTGAACATATAAGTCAATTAGTTAATACTGCATAAAAATTTTGTAAACATTATCTAATGATGTTCAATGGGCCTATGCCAATCATTGTAATTGTGTTTGTGCCAATAAATATTTGTATTTCTATTAATTAATGCATTTCAGCTTTGCTTGAAGCGACGATATGTTTGTCACTTTGTCGTTTAAAAAGTGAACTTCTATACACAATTGTGCAGATATATGTGTACAGAATTCAGGGTGGTCGTTAAAGATCGAGATCAGGGGCCCGTTTTACAGAAGAACTAACGACTAAGACCAAAAACTTAAGGAGGCTGGGGGTCAACAAATTAACCATCAGATATAACTTAATTTTTTAGATATGATATCTTAAGCTGTTAACTATCATTTGGCACACAAAAATTTCATACATTTTAGTTTTAAAATTTGATCATTTTTGTATATCTTTATATGGAGCTCTTCTTCTAAAGGAGATCAATATAGTCTGAAAATGGCCACAACCACCCAGCCCTCTTAAGTTGGTTGTAAAATTTTGCAAAATTAATGATTCTGTTTAAAATTGCTGTCGTAAAAGTATTTTTCTACATTCCTTTTTAACAGATTGAAACCATTTTCAATTTATTGCAAATTAGAAAGTTATAAGCAGAATGAATTCTTGGTCGTAGTCGTAAGTTCTTTTGTAAAACGGGCCCCAGAAATGCACAATTAATACAACCATCCAAGACCAGCATTACAGTTTACTGTACATATTTACAGCATATCTTCGTTCTTCTCAAAACATTTACGATATACATTAACGCCACGCTGACCTAGATATATTGTAACACAAAACCTGCAAGGAGAATTGAGAAGGATTAACCGAGTAACAAAGGAAATTGTGCAAATTAAAGAAAATCATACCTTCGGATCCTTTTCTTTAATGCACAAGTTTCCAGGAAAAGTTAGGACACAGTATTATTTAAATATCTCTCCTTTCACTTCGATCACGATGGTATGTATACAGCTCAATGTTTACATGTATCGTGGGGCTCCCATGGGAGAAATCGTCTTCGCATTCTAAGTAAAGTTATATTTTAAATATCTGGAGGTTGGACTTTGCACTATGTGGAATGCAGGTCTATATGTCGAGTTAAATAGGGTTTCACCCACACACACACCTACAATTAAGTACAATGGGCGCGTCCTTTTGATGGTTTAGTTTGATATTAATGACTGCAGGTTGCTCAAATTAACTATGCAAGAGAACTTCCGAGATATAGATATCTACTAGAGCTTAACCCACGGGCTTCCAAACCATTTCAATGTATCTCTGCTTTTAATATACACTGCACATATGGAGACAGTAATGTTGCCCTTAGATCTAAATTTTAATAAATTGAAATATTTATTCAATTTGTAGTTAATGCAAGTATTCTAAACGTGTGAATAGTTCAAGATAAATAATCTGAACACTTTATTTGCATGCATTTCCCCACTTCCGTAAACAACAGTGATTTTGTTCATCAATATCTAATCTTTAAATAATTTTCCGGAGGGCAAATGCCACGTACCCTATGTTGAAATGAAATCGATAAGCTCATTACACCTTTATATGCAATATAATTTTCTCAATGTCCAAATAACAATTTGATTTAGAGTATAGAGGGGTCCTTAAGGAGGCTGGGGGGTCAACAAATTAACCATCAGATATAACTTAATTTTTTAGATATGATATCTTAAGCTGTTAACTATCATTTGGCACACAAAAATTTCATACATTTTAGTTTTAAAATTTGATCATTTTTGTATATCTTTATATGGAGCTCTTCTTCTAAAGGAGATCAATATAGTCTGAAAATGGCCACAACCACCCAGCCCTCTTAATTGTAAAACCTTCTTCTGAGGAAGGCTCAGAATTTTCAGTAAGAAAACAAGTACATGTACTTACCGCAACTCTTTCAATATGTCAGTCGAAAACGCAACATTTTACAAATAAATCATACAGCCGAAAGGCATAGGAAATCGGGCATAATTGAAACTACTGCATTTGATCACTTCCACGATAGCAAATGATACTTTTCACCGGGAATGTTCTAAAGCCTCCCAAAACAACGTGTCCATTAGTATTTTGAATGTTGATTCGTGATAAAGTCAAGTTTCTGAGACCAGGCAATGTATTTGATTTTATTGTTTGTTTAACGTCCCTTCGAAAATTTTTCACTCATATGAGACGGTACAACGCTGCAAATTTAGACCTGTTATCAGTACTTAGGGCCTTTGAGCAGTGAGAGATATTTTTTGTGCCAGCACTTACTGCGAAACAGGACCTCAGTTTATACAGTCTCATCCGAATGACAGGTCTCCACGTCCCTCATGAGATTGAAACCCCCTAAATGATGATCAACTCCTTATTCCGCGTCTCTAGAGAAAACGTTCTAACTACAGCGCCACGCGGGGGACTCCGACAATGTAATATATACTTCTAATACACATGATGACGATTTTACATATAATACCCTGAACCTCTGGACATTTATATTCTTCAAATGACATCATAAAAAGGAGCGGGGGAAGGGTTTTTTTTTCATGTTTTTATTATTATTGACTTTTAAACGAAGCTTGACAGATTCTTTGCCGTAAGAAAAGTTCACAAATGCAACCCTTTAAGACATTGCATAATTCCTCTCCATACAATACATCTAAGTTATCTCACGTAAACACATCTATACTCCATAAACAGAAAAATTCTCAGTGTCTCACAGAAAAGAAATGACATAAAATGTAAACACTTGGAAGTCTGTCACACACACCACTGTTAGGTGTACAGGATGTCATAATGTCCTGGTCTGTATAGCAGGGTAACCACTGGCTTAGAATCTTCCGGAAAATTATGATGATTACACTGGTCTCCTTCCCCACGATCCATGTACTCCACCCTCACTGGCACCCCCAGGGCTGATGTCAGGGCTATTATCTGTATGTGGTCACTTTCTTTACCCATCGGCTCAACCTCCTGAAAAGTATATGACAACACATAACAATTCAAACAGGATTAAGTAAACCCCACTCCCTTGAAACATTATTATAAAAAAAAAAAACCCAAACATTTTAATGAAGTTAAAATTTTGTGGTTGTTTATTAATATGTGATCATATTGCAGTCATTTTCGCACAGCTTTCAATTTTTATTTATTTGTTGTTGTTTTTTTTTAATTTATATTATTTACATGTGTATATCAATCAATAAGAATTCCTGAATAAATTCTGCTAAACCCTTGATTATTCCTGTATGTACAGCACAGTTGTATTTAAATTCAGATCTATTGTTAACCTCCAATCACCAGTGATATCAAGGTTCGATATTTAAGAAGCTTGACAAATGAGCAGAGAGAATGAGGCAAAACATAAATTAAAGATGTTTATTATTAGACCTCTTTCTTCCCCAAAATAAGACCCCATGAGTCTCTCTTCCCCAGGTAATACCTCTGGCTCATGAGCCTCTTCTCCCAAAACAAGACCCCGAGTCTCTTCTCCCTAAATAAGATCCCATGAGCCTTCCTTCCCCAAATAAGACCCCATGAGCCTCTCTTCCCCAAATAAGATCCCATGAGTCTCTTCTCCCTAAATAAGACCCCATGAGCCTCTCTTCCCCAAATAAGACCCCATGAGCCTCTCTTCCCCAAATAAGATCCCATGAGTCTCTTCTCTCTATATAAAACACCATGAATCTCTTCTCCCTAAATAAGACACCATGAGCTTCTCTTCCCCAAATAAGATCCCATGAGTCTCTTCTCCCAAAATAAAACCCCATGAGTCTCTTCTCCCTAAATAAGACCCCATGAGCCTTCCTTCCCCAAATAAGACACCATGAGCCTCTCTTCCTCAAATAAGATCCCATGAGCCTCTCTTCCCCAAATAAGATCCCATGAGTCTCTTCTCCCCAAATAAAACCCCATGAGTTTCTTCTCCCTAAATAAGACCCCTTCCTTCCCCAAATAAGACACCATGAGCCTCTCTTCCCCAAATAAGATCCCATGAGTCTCTTCTCCCCAAATAAAACCCCATGAGTCTCTTCTCCCTAAATAAGACCCCATGAGCCTTCCTTCCCCAAATAAGACCCCATGAGCCTCTCTTCCCCAAATAAGATCCCATGAGCCTCTTCTCCCTAAATAAGACAACATGAGCCTGCGCAGCACTGTTAAGGCGTACTTCGAAGAAATCAACAGAATATAAATGTGCATAAATACATACCTTTTTAAAATGAATTTTAATTTTGTAAAGGTACTATATTATCTTATGACTTTAACATTCTTTGAAATAACATTGTATACCCCGCTCTGTACTGAATTTGGTTTGGTCACGTTATTTGATAGTCACGTGATAAATGCATGTAATGTGTACTGTATGTAGGTCACAAACAAATTTCAATATCGCAAGGGCATACCCTAGTTAAAATTAAAAATTAAAGTATTAGATTGTTTCTACATTACTTGTGGTTTATGGAAAGTGCTGCTGCTTTAAATAGAATTCGCATTTTATTAGTTTAAATTTCTAGTTATCTTGCTAATGTCGAAATATGTGTGACCCTTACCAAGTAATTTGTGTATTTATTAATAAGTTATGCTATCGATTTCAGGAAAGCAGCAGCACTTTTCAAGTTAAGGAATATGTCCATTATGTATTCAAAAACTGGTCAAGATCTTTTAAGTGTATGCCCTTGCGAAAGTGCGATTTAATGAGGCAACTTGGCGTGAAACATGCACACCCTGTAGACAAAAACACGGTAGAATTAATTCAATACATTCTCTCGATATTTTTTAAATAATGGCACTAAACAAACGTTTCAGATTTGTATTAATGGTCTACCTAAGATTTTCAAATAATATTCTGTTGGATAATAAAATGCATTTTTCACTGTGAAAAAATACTTGATCCGCCTCTCCCTGCACATAAAATGCGTCAAACTTTACCATGATGACGTCATGTCGACAAGTGCATTGCGATCAGTGACTTGTTTATATCTTGCTGTGTGGGATTTAACTAGCGACAAAAATGAATGCAGTGGTAAGTTTTGATGTAGTTCATTACTCCTATGCAGTTTAAATTCGCAAATTACTTCATTTTCTGTTATTGTGAGGAATTGCTATATTTGTGTGATGTCACAGTAAACTTTTCCCGTATAAATTAGGCCCCGCCCCCTTTATGCAGCCTTAACAGAGCTGCGTGAGGAAAAGATAAAACTCCAGATTAGAATCATCAGCTTAATCTGCCCATTTTCTTTGCAAGTATATTTTTATAGATGTTTCTTGGAGAAAAAAAAATATAATAAGTAGGAAATATATCAACATAAGTAGACATAAGATCTACAGTCTACAGACATCAGTAACTTGAATAAAGAGGGTTATGTCACGATTTATCTCACATTACCTCTTTGGAGCCCTGATTAACTAAACAGGATAAACCTGATTTATCAGAACATGGACCTTAAATTCTGTGTCAACTATACATCAGGTCAGACATCTTGTGGAATGCTCTGGGTAATGTACTTAGAAATAAACTATTTACTGCCCTGCAGATACTATATCTCATAGCTTGGCATGGACTTTGACACCAAACCTTTGCTTTCCTAATTTTATGTCTACAAAAGATAAATATCAGTTTAACTGGGACACTTAAGCATGTGTTTAACCTATCTTTGTCTGGATTAAGATTGTCATTTTGTTGATTTTGTAAATTCCAAGATTTTTACACGATCAGTCTGATTCCCTTATACTACTAACATAAAACCTAATCCCTACCTGATTGCAGAACTCTTTAATTCCTCTTTCTCCTTCGATGAAATTACTGAAAAAATCAGCTTCCTTTTGCAAATGACCAGAAACAACCAACCTATAAAATTTCACAGCTTATTAGACAATTTCAATTTTCTTTTAGAAAGTAACCAGACACAAAAGATCTATAGCTCACTGTGTAGACAAGTACAGTGAATGCAAATCTGTAGTTCACTGTTGTGTATAAATTAGATGGCTGCAGATCTGTAGCTCACTGGAGTGAACTGATACATAATTTGAAGAAAAAAAACTTGGGATTGTTTCCATATGAGCTCAGATGAGCTAACAAGTTGGTGAACTGAGCAATAGATTCTTGACAAGTATGAAACAAGAGAGAATTCCTCTTTAAAAACCATTCTGAGTTCTGAAATATCTTTGAAAGTAAAGGAATTTATTGGAGTGTTTGATGATGCCTATCCTGAAATTAAGAAACTCCCTTCTTTATACTTTAATTCCAGAAGTTTTTGTAAAGTTTAACATGGATTTTGCTGGGAAATCTGATATGTCACCTCAGGATTTCATTGACAGAGAAAGTAATGAGCTTTAAAAGGGTGCATTATTACAGGGAAGAAGTGAGAAAGAGAAACATCAAAACTGTAGCTTGTGGCAAAAGTATAATAAAAATTTACTTAATTATTTCTATGCCATGAATTGAACAAATTTTCATCTACAAGTACATTACATAAGGAAGTTCCTAAATAAGTGGCAAACTTTTAACTTAGAATTCTAATTTGTTAACTGTAAATCAACCCTTTCATCTAAATAAATGTAATAAACTGATCTGGTACTTTTTTATTACATAATACATGAATAAATAAATGTACAATGTGCATACTTTTCACAAGCTTCTGCTTGTCTGTGGTTACTATTGTGATTTCTAAAAGAACAATGCAAGAAGAATTTAGGGCACCTGTCTACAGCTTAATCCATGTTCTTATCTGTCCTGTTAGTCTGTTACTGATTTTCTTTTAAACTCCTATTACATGTTTTTTCATTGCATTGTAATAACATACAAATGAGAGGGCAAGGGGCCACAATACTCACCTGGCTCAACTTGGCCTGCTATTTTTTCATCAGAATATTATTTTAAAAAGATTTTTTCCTATGCATTCCTTTGTAAAACTTTTACTGAGGTCCCACCTAACCCCAGTTGGGAGGGGGTGTATTTGAACAAATCTGAATCTAGTATGCTACATGAGGATGCCATAGTGGATACCTAAAGACAATCTATTTTTTTTACTCGTCACCCATGGACAAACTCGTCAAAATATTGTCGTATGTAATTAATATGTGCATGTTATTTGATTAGCTGCTGCACAGAGTAAAGATGGCAAATCAACAAATCACAGTTTACATTACGTATGTATGTTTGGCAATGACAAATACTTTTCCGTAGTTAAAACACCGATTGCAAACAAATCCATTTAGCAGTTAGAGAAAGGTACTCATATATTATTCCCGACTGGTATTTGATACCACTGACCTGTACGACATGTCTTTTATCATTTTAAAACAAAATTTGCATGTTTTAACGGTAGTCACCATATTAGAATAAGCAGCAAACTTATATATGTACTTTCAAAATTGAAGAGTTCCAACTTTCTGATTGGTTGTCTAAAATCGACGAATTTGCATATTTAACAACAATATTTCAATGAATTTGCCCACGGGTCATGAGTAAAAGACGAGATCACTCGTGGGTATCTGTTGATGAAGGATGCTTGCATATCAATATCACTAATCATGGCTTCCTTTCCTTCTTCAAAAGATTTTTAAAGATTTTTTTCCTACAGTAAATATTTCCCTGTAATACTTTGATCATCTGTTGGTAGCCCCATCCTAACCTTTTAGGCTATGATTTAAACAAGCTTAAATTTACACTATCTGAGGATGCTTGCATATTTATTTCAATAATCATAGCCATGGCATATTCTTCAGAAGAGGATTTTTAAAGATTCTTATTAAAAATTTTATCCCTTAATGTGGCTCCATCATGCCCCTGGGGCTATAATTTGAACAAGCTGATTCTACACTACCTGAGAATATTACAAATCATGGTCCTATTGATTTTTAAAGATTTTTTGCTATATATTCCTATGTAAAACTTTGATCCCATATTTGTGACCCCATCCCCAGCCCCGGTGCCCTGATTTGAACAAAACCGAAACTTAAAATTAAGTTACACCTTTTTTGTCCATTGGTTTTTGAGAAGATTTTTATATGAACGCAATCGAATTTTCACAATTTCTTAATGATCTCCCTTTAAAAGAGGGCATAGCTCTTCATTTGAACAAACTTATTTGAATCCTCTTCATCCATTTACACTTTGTGGCAAATTTGGTTGAAATTTGCCCACTGGTTCTGGAGAAGAAGAAAATATGAAAACTTTACAATGCCACTGCTGACACCACCAACAATGACAGACATTGACTTTAATCAGAAAAGTTCTTATGAGCCTTTGGTTCAGGTGAGCTAATAATACTTGGCTCTGTTTTGACCATTTCTATAGCACTAGTGGTGTATCTGCAGTTTCTGAAATACTTCCATGGAGTAGTATTTGAGAAGATGTGATAGAAAGCAGTGGCTATGGCAGTGACATCACAGTAATGGGTGTGTATCATTACCACTATTACCACTACATTTTCAAAATTTTCATTACCGCTACAAAAACGGTTACATTACCGCAACATTTAAAAGTTTGCATTACCACTACATTTTCCCTTTCCTTATCCAGCAGCTTTTGCATGTACAGATTGATTTAAAGTACAACATATATATGTATAAGACCCATTTCCCCTGCTCACCACTGGGAGGTGAATGTAAGGCTTTGAGCAGGATGTTTTTTCCCCACTTTTTAAAATTTCATTTTCTTTTATTTTAATAAAACATTTTAGAAAGTTTTAAAAACAGAGAACTGTTCATGGTCAAATATTGTGGATTTACATGTATAAAACAGTGTAAAACATGAAATAGCTATGTGCAAAACGTATGATAAAAAGAATCCCCGATGGTTTGTGGTTGGATATGATTTTTTTATCCAACTCATGTTTTCTTGTTATCCCCTTTGCTAAGGTTTGGGGATGAACAAAAAAACATGACTCGTTGGATAAAAAAATCATATCCAACCACAAACCAAAGATCATATGTATTGTATATAATAAAAATTGTGTATTTTTTTTCTTGATCTAACATTTTTATTATGCCCCTGTATCGAAGATTCCGGGGCATATAGTTTTTGCCCTGTCCGTCCGTCCGTCTGTCTGTCTGTTTGTCTGTCTGTCTGTTTATCTGTTTGTCCACAAAAACTTTAACATTGCCCATAACTTTTGATTGATTGGAGCTATGACTTTCATATTTCACATGTGTATTTCTTGTGACAAGACCTTTCTTTGGGTACCACCATATTTGACCTTTTGACCTTGACCTAGTTTTACAAAATTTTACCCAACTTTAACCTTGGCCATAACTTTTGAACAGTTGGAGCTAGGGCTTTCATACTTCACATGTGTAATCCTTGTGACAAGTCCTTCCTTTGGATACCAACAACTTTGACCCTTTGACCTTGACCATGGAGTTCGACCCTACTTTTGAAAAACTTTATCCTTGGCCATAATTTGTGAACCATTGGTGCTAGGGCTTTCGTACTTCACATGTGTAATCCTTGTGACAAGACCTTCCTTTGGATATCAACAACTTTGACCCTTTGACCTTGACCTTGGAGTATGACCTACTTTTGGAAAACTTTAACCTTGGCCATAACGTGTGAACCATTGGTGCTAGGGATTTCATACTTCACATATGTAATCCTTGTGACAAGACCTTCTTTTGTATACCAACAATTGTAATCCATTGACCTTGGAGTTTGACCTACTTTTGCAAAACTTAAACCTTGGTCATAACTTTTGAATGATTGGTGCGTCAGCTTTCATATTTCACCAGTATATTTCTTGTGAGAAGGCCTTTCCTTAGGCACCATTATTTTTTACCATTTGACCTTGACCTTGATGTTTGACTTACTTTTGAAAAACTTTAACCTTTTCCATATCTATTCAATGGTTGCTGCTAGGGCTCTCATATTTCACAGGTATATTCCTCAAGACAAGACCTTACTTTGGGTACTAACATATTTGATTTGCATTTGAGAAAGTTTAACCTTTCCTATAAGTTGCCATACGGGGGCATCAGTGTTTCACAAACACATCTTGTTTAAAAAAAATCCCCTTCATTAAAGGTCACAGTGACTTTTATGTATGGTGCTACACCTTCTACCCAAGATGCATTAACTGACCAAGTTTGATGATTCTAGGACTCGTAATTTTCCAGTTATGAGTCTGACAGGATTTTGCCATATTTGGCCATATCATCATAATTAAATGTCACAGCGACCTACTTTTAATGTGCGACACACCTTTTACCCATGATGTATCACTGACAAAGTTCGATTATTCTAGGCCTTATAATATCTGACTAAGTTATGAGCTGGCCATACCATATGTGTCGTCTTAAGATTGACATATGAAAAATGCACCATACCTATAAACTATAACTATAAACTCAACAATGGGAGTAAATTGCCATCTTGGACTTTGAATTTGATTTGGAGAGCTGAACCTGCAAATCAATAAGCTCATATTTGTTTTATGATGATTTCACATGCGCAATGACCAACACATCAGCATTTAGGAAAATCATCGCTGTAGCGATTCAGACCAAGAAAATGAAATAAACATTTAGGTTTATAGATTACAGAAACAGATGCTGAAGTGGGTGGGGATATTTTTTCCAGGATGGCAACTTGCTTCTCTTTTTGTGTTTATAGGTATGGTGCTTTTTTTTTTTTAAAATAGGGTATTTATTGCCTATACTGTATACATGGCTTCATCTTTCTTAAAACAACTTGTTAAGTGACTTAAATTAAAAATCAAATTTAAATTTAATAATTTTATTTTTTAACAATCCAGAAAATGAGCCCCTATGATTAGATCCATCCCCACTGTCCAACAATCTGATACAGATGACATTTAACAATTGGAAGGGGCATAACTCTTTGTCAAGCTAAATCTGTGATAAGATATAATGAAGTACAGTGGAATTACCATCTGCTAACTTTTAATATTTAAGAGTTTTCATTTTTTGGATCTTTAAAGTATAATAAGTTCAGCCATACCTGAGGAATACCACCAGATAATCTGACAGCCCCTGGTCATTAAAGGTTTGTAGTAAGTCTTCTACTGTACACATCTCCAATTTGTTCACGACATCCATGAACTGAAAGCCAAGACTCATATTACGCACAGTGAAACAATTCAGTCTTAAAACATCAGATTTCTTATCAACAGAATTTCAGATGTTTGACATAAATCACACATAACTAAAAGAAAGTAAATCTTTCAAATTGGTAAGGAACATGCAAGATCTGGCGGAAAACTTGTGCCACATCAGCACAAGTACATCATGTCTGTAAGATATACCTGGTGTAAGTGTATACGGTCACCATCCTAATTTTCTGGATACAGTTAACATATCATAAGGAAAATTTATATTAAATTTATAAATATATGGTGTAAAGAACAGTAACTCACATTTTCATGAAAATCATCTATAGTAAATTCTGGAAATCCTAATTGAACTAAGCTATCTCTTGTCTTTTGAGCTACTTCTTTAAATCTACAAAAAAAAAAATATGATTTAATGAAGTATTACATGTAATAATACTATTTTTTATTGAAATGACCTTGGGTCAAAGTCATACGACACACTCTCAGGTCAGATGCAATATTTGTGTCAAGTATGAGCTTCCAAAAGTTTGGCAAGGACAGAATTTTTGCATTTTTTTGAAAGTGACTTTGAATTTGATCAAATGATCTTAAAGGTCATGACACCCTTAGATCCTATACAATCTTTGTGTGAAGTATGAACTTCCAATGTTTCTTCATTTGAAAGTAATAAACATTAATTTTATACTTTTTTATGTCAGATACCCAATACCTTAGGTTGAGATCAAGACATATTCTCAGGTCATTATCAATCTTTGTGTCAAATATGAGCTTCCAATGTGTCTCTAAAGTTATGATCTGGACATGATTGCATGGACAGATAGAAAGACAGCTAGACAGCTATACTACAGACAAAGTGTAGGCTAAGTCTTAAAACTCTCATAAAACTCTCCAATTTTGCCAAATATAAAGTCCCTAACTTGCATGATTCAAAAGTTATTAGGAAGGTTAAAGTTTATGAGAGAAATAAAGAATGACAGATTTTCACACAGAGCAAAAACAATATAAAATATAATCAGTCCCTGGGCAAAAAAATTATTGCACATGCACATACACCATATTATCAATTTCAAAGTACATGCAATATCATTTAAAAAAGTAAAATATTGATATATCAGAGCAAGAAATAATTTCACTGGTCACTTGAGCTATCACCTAAAATTTTTACTGGTCAACTGAATACTTTCACTGTCCCACTGGGCCAGTAGATTTTAAAAAAACTGACCCAAAACTATAATAATAATTGTAATACTTTGTTTACATTGTGATACTTAATAGTACAACTTAACCAAAACAAGGAATGACAGAACATGGACGCAATCTTGTGACTGATAAATGTACTCACCTGCTATAATCTGATTTGTCTTCTACTAATGTTTCAAAATATCGGAATCCAAATGCTCGGTAGAAACAGTTACCATCACCTCTTACTTTGCGCACACATGAGAAACGATTTTTCAAATCCTGCAAAATACAATTTAAGCATAAGATATATATTTTTGAACTACGATTAATCAGCAGAGAATTTGCAATCTTTGCAAGAAATGGAGGAGTTCATGAAGAAGATAAAAGAAATAATTAATAATTGCTTGTGATTTTGATACCTGTACTTTGTGAAGGTAGATTTGATCTTCCTCTGAATATTCAGCACTGAATTCATCAAAACTAATTCTGTTGCTGATCAAGGCTTGGGTCCTAGCAATCTAGAAAGTGCATAAAATGATACAACGAATATAAAGACAAACTTATATATGATCCAAATAATGAAAAGATAGCACACAATTATGTATTAAATAATGAAAAAAACAAAGAAGTTTATCTTACAAATACATGTATTCTGTTTGCTGGAAACACTTTCAATACTTTTACAGTCTTTCATCAGGTGTCATCTTATTCTTATGTGTCCCTAGTGACACTGTAAAAGTATTGAAAGCATTAAAGGTATAGGAGGTTTGGAAGTTGAACATCTTTGTTTTTCATCAATTTATATATACATATAAAAGAACTGTTAAAAATATTTAATATTCAAGATGACTTCTTATTATAATCCAGCTGAATTTTTATTTATCTTTTTTTTTTACTATAAATAAGCATGTACTATCTTGCAGAAAAAAGAAGATGTGTTTGTTAAACTCAGACCCCAAACATGGCCAGGTTGGGATGTCACCAATAGTTCCTGGACATACTAGTTCTGTGATTATGTAAGATTCTGTGGACACAGAATGCTGTTTTCAATTGAAATTTAACGTCAATTACAAACATTGGTATATGATCTAGACTAGTATATTTTGTGCATTATCCCTCAGTTATGGACAAATAGACAAACACGTTGTCCTTGATCCAAGTTCATCTGAAACAGTATTCATAGCTGAATGTGTGCCAAACTTAGAAAAATTTACCTTCAATGGTACAAAAGTAAAAGCCAAATATTAAAGTTTGCACAGACAGAAGGAGGGACCGAAAAGAGATTAAATTATGCTTCCAACCTTTGATCTTTGCGGAAATAAAAACATGGTAATAAATTGTATTATAACATAAAATAAGGCCTGAATGTACATACCTCCTTTTCAATTTCAGACTGTTGTGCTAGAGTTGCTTCATCATAATTCTTATCTGTAATATGGAACACAAGTGATTTTATTTTAAAAACAAATTTATGTAAAAGAATTTAACTTCCTTAAACTATATTTTTAGATAAAAGTTTATAATCTAGCTGATAAATGATTTACCTAAAATGGTATCATTTTCACACAATGTTATATTTTCCACATTAAAAATAATAATATAAAAAAAGCGGCCCAAGAGCCACAATGCTCACATGAGTCGCGCTGGCTCTGCTATTCATTTGAAAGATTTTCCCCTCAATATTCCCATAAAAAATTTCTCCCAAATTCTGGCCCCACCCTTACCCCAAGAAGTCATGCCTTATCTGAAATTTAATCCCGAATGCTTATGGATTCTGAATGCCCTGTCAAGCAAAATTTGATCCTGGATTGTAGTCCCACCTTAACCCCAGTGTCCATAATTGAGTAAACTTGAAGCCACACAATACAGGAATCTTTGCAAATCAGTATGATTCAGTGTCACTCTGCTACCCTTGAATTTTCTAAATATATATTTCCATGTAAAATTTCGAAAACCTATAGGGCCACCCTAGTCCCAGGCCCTGATTTTGACAAATATGAATCTGCACTACATTGAGATGCTTGTACATGTATAATTAAATATGAGTATTTGTTTCAGTTTTTTTTTATTGAGAGGAAGATTTTTAAAGAATTTTCCTGATATATTCCCATGTAAATACTGATTTGATATTGTACTCCCATGACCATAATTTGAACATACTGAAATGGCTGCTCTACCTGAGGATCCTTGCATACTTAAGTGACTAAACATGATCTTCCTGTTCTTGAGAAAAAAGATTTCAAATTAAAACTTTGATCTCCTACTGTGACCCAATCCTACTATCAGCTTCATGATTTGAACAAACTGTAATCTGCATTACTCAAGGAAGCTTGTATGATAATATGACTAATAATTATGGCCTTCCTCTTTTTTGAAAATATTTTTCCCTTTTAATATTTCCATGTGTAAAATTTTGATCCTGTATATTTGCACCATCCTACCCCCAGGGACCATGATTTGAAGAAACTTGAATATTCACTACATGACGATGTCTGCAAATAAATATAGAAAAAACATGGCCTTGCTGGTCTTGAGATTGAAGATTTTTATTTTTAAAGATTTTTCCTATCTGTTCAAAATTCTCCTACTGTGGCCCAAAAAAGGGGCCATGAATTGAACATATTTGAATCCACACTTTGTCAGGAATAGTTCACAAATAATCGCATGGCCCTTCATTTAAATAAATTAGAATTCCTTTTACCCAAGTTAGGTTGAAACTGGCCCAGTGGTTCTTGAGAAGAAAATGAAAATGTGAAAAAAAAAAAAAAATGACAACAACAGAAAAGGACAAATTTTACCAAAAACACTCACTTCAGCCTTTAGCACCTTAGCTCAAGAGAGCTAAAAACATGTACAGTAAAACTTGTTTAGTAAGAACACCGATATAAAATATTTATAGATAAAGCAGTTTTTTTGGTCCCTGGAAAAATTCTTAATATGACAAACCAGCTGAGGTAAATGGAATGCGGGATGGTTCACCCCCAAAGACCATTCATGTTGATACGTTTCACCCCAAGATGATTCGTGCTGATGGTCAAGTAATGACCTTCTTTCATTAAGAGGTAATTATCCCTTGTTAGTAGTAATTATTAACTTTTAAATAACTTTTGCATTATTTTGTATTATTTCAAGGACCATTCTGTATTACTATAATTGTGTATTATTTTCTTCATTAAATAAAGTATTACCAAGGCATTTATATATTTTTGTTTATTAATAATGATATTTTGATCTAGAGCAAAATGGTTAAGTAAGTAAGGCCATAATAAAAAAATTCCTAGATTCTCATCCGAATTTTATGAAAAATCTAGGCGGGTGGGTGGATTTTATTTTCTATTTTTTATTTTTTCCATTGTGCAGATTTTTTGTTGACCTGATCAATCGGTGCAGATTTGTCTATAATGCCGAATAAAAGTCATAGTAGAGGTCCATTTAAATATGCATATCTCTTACTACACATCATCACCAATCTTTCACAACCAATGATCCTTGTTTAATAAATATTACAGCAATTACTATATTGTCTGCTGTTAAAATCATGCTGACATTCGCGGGATTTAAATCGAAAGTTGAATGGTAGTTGAATACCGATCCCGATCAGAATCAAGATGAAGAAAACAGAAATAAAAAAAACCGAGGTGGGGGTAAAAAATCGGGGCAGGCGGGGATGAGAATCTAGGAATTTTTTTATTATGGCCTAAACAATATTTTATAGTGATATGTACAGTACAATGATTAATATTTTATCCAAATTAACTATCCATACAACTGACCCATACACATATGAGGGGTGATCAAAAAGTTTGAGAACTAATTGAATTACTTCCAAGAAATAAAATTAGGTTTCAGTGTTTATTATTTTATAATTTAATTTTGTTTGTATTCTAGCCTCTGATTGGTTAATATCCAAAAAGGAACACAAATTATTTCTGTATAACCTGGTTTGGTATGGGGACACACCCCCCCGACAACAGCTGAATCGTCTGTATCCATGCAATCCTCTCATTTCCAGTCCTCAGGATTCATGAAAAATTCCAGATTTAATAAATGTACCTTTAGCTTCAAACAGGAACTCGGATCTTACCACATGTAAACAAAAAACATGGCTGCTAGGACTATGTATCAGTTTTTACCTCCCCTTGCTTCCCATCACTTCCGTTACTAGGGTTGTATTATTGAGCGGCAAATTTGAACTAATAAAAAGCAACGAAATTTTACACCCACAGTTGTTTAATGATTTTAGAATTAAATTATAAGGAATGACTCTAATTCTTGGCCAAATTATTCGAGTATAACCTGGTTTGGGTCAGTTTACGCTGTTTTATAATCCGCTTCGCGGATTATAAAGCGTAAACTGACCCAAACCAGGTTATACTCGAATAATTTGGCCAAGAATTAGAGTCATTCCTAAATTAAAGTAGTCCTCTCTGATTTAAATGCTCATCTGCCACCATTCCGCCCATGCGTGAACCATGTTATCCAGGTGGTAGCGTGACATGCTCCTTAGCATTCTGTTCACAGAAGTTAAGAGATTATTTCTTACAATGCAAGTTATTTCTTATAACAAGAATAGTCCATTTGTCACAAATGGCCAAAGCTCGGCAATAGGAGGGGTGGATAAAAATATCTTTTCCCAGAATGAGCATGGTTACCATCACAACCCAACTCCTTTGTCTTGGGTGCATCGTTTATCCATTGTGGATAAAGTATGGGTGCCTTCTTTTTATCATATCTGATATGATATATAAAGTCTAAAGTAAACGATATTTTAGAGATTTAATAATTATATTATTGTTAAGATATTCAACTATTTTTGTAACTGTAACTTGGCGATCTTTCATAACAAACTGCTCAACTAAGGACACACATCTTCCCCAGCTTTCTTTCACTGGGCACAAGAACAAACATCACTTTTAACTATCTCTCTTCCTTCACTAAAACAATCAATCTAATTAATGATTGTCTTCTGGCAAATCTTTTATCTTCATAAACCTTGTACAAATTATTATATGCTACTGCAAAGGAATTTCCAAGATACATGTTAACTTAAAGCCGTTGGTTGCTCGAATACAAATGAGTCAACCATTTTTTGTCACAAGTCATCTACATATTGACATCATTTTCACATTGTGACGCCACAAACATGGAGCAAACATAATGTAACTTCTGCTATTTATAGAATGTTTATGACTTTAAGAGTGCCAAATTTCATTTTAATCCAAATTGTGGTTTTATAAAGAAAGCAAACTTTTTGATCATCCCTTGTAATTATGCTTCTCACAGCTTTTTCTCATTATGCTTGTTATCAGAGACTGCAATTAAAGTTTTTTTGGATAAAAAAAAGGACTTTCTAAATTGGACATAAACAACTTATAACGTAATAATACGTTTAAGTTTAACAACATATTTCCAAGTTCACTTCAGGAGGGGGGAGCAGCAGAAATAATTGACACATAGCCTGCATAGACATCTATTCAAATCTTGTTTGTTTTATTTTTTTTGCTTTCTTGTAATGCAAAATTTCCACTTTTCATAATGACGCTTACGGCTTCTGACGTTTTCCTGGCATGTCAAATATCAAAATCGTGAAAAACACCTAGAAAAAGTAAGATATTTCAGACTAATATTGATTATATTTGGCGTGAAACATCTCAGCGTAAAATGTCTTTTGGGGAGATTGGATGAATTGTCAATTATGGGGCCAAAGGTCTCATTACCAGGTATATGTATTTGTTAATAAGCATTCAATTTTAATTTCCTGTTGATGAATCTAATGTTTAAACCACTGATCATTTGAGTCTTGAACTAATCAGGTAAGTTAATTCAAACATTAATCTTGCATGAAAACAGAGAAATTAGTACAGTCAAAGGATCAAGGAAAAAATTACTTATTATCAGATTATCATGCACTTTTTCTTAACCTGTTTTTTTGTGAAAACTCCACTTCAAAAGAAAATATTTCAACAAATTTTATATAACACAAATATTCATGTTATAAAAATTCATATTCCATTAGTTAAAGTCCACAGTACAGATCATGCAAAATTCTGATAACATGCCGACCAGGAAACATCATCTGATCATGTATGAATTGGTCATGATGGTTGTTCCAAATAATATTATGATCTATGTATTTTTTTATACGTCACAGTTGCTTTGATCTCTGTATCTACACCTAACCTTCAAATTATGAACGATTCTAACGGGAAACACAGACAAAATTATAAATTGTACCTGGATCAAAATGAAAATTTTCCGCCATCATGAAAAGTTCCGAATGCTCATGAAAGTGAAAATAGATGAAGTGCGAGTATATCCGAGTGAAGAATTGTTTGGCCCCTGTGACGTCACAATCCCGTACGTAGTGACAAAAGGCGGCACATTTCAAGAGATGGCAAAAGGTAATTTTATATTTTTATTTTTATCCCTTAAATTACACTAATGGGCCTTACGCATATAAACTAATCACATTTATTGTAATCATTACTTCTGGAATTTGGTCAAAGACATGAAAGCAAAATAATTTCCATCTTCTATTTGAGGGAGGGCTTCTAGCTCCCTATGAATAAATTTTGCAATGAACTTCAGTCAGGACTGTGAGTTCTCAGTAACCTTTTGTTGCTTTAAGGGGGATTGACACTTCGCCATTTTTAAAAGCTGATAAAAGAATAAATGCTTACATAAAGCGAAACATAAATAAAATAGAGTATAAATCAGACGTCTCTCGGTATAGTTTTCTAACACCACCATGTACAGAAAACTACAGTTATCTACATTTTACTAGCTATTTCAAATATTTGTTGCTAGGGAAAATGTTGTTAGAAACAAAACAGGAGTCAAAGGGATTCACACTACCAAGCACTCAGCTGTATACGGTGTAAATGTAACTGGTTTATTTCAAGTATTCGTGTCACAAAAAGCAAAGTGGTAAAACCCTTTTCTAATGAAAATTAAACCAGTTATAGTTCTGCATACCAGGAACACCATTTGTATTATGATATATATCAACAATATTTAATCCTGACATTCTTTGCCCTTTTGACCCCCCCTTTCCCACCCCATCCCGGTCCTCTAGAACCATCTTCATTTTGCACTACCCTGTAATTCTTTCATGATAGATTTAAAAAACTAAAACTGTTGTAACAAGACTCAAATTTAAAGTAGCCCAGATTCTTTGATTCTTTGGTTGTATGATCCCAAAACTAAATCCAGATCCGCTTCCCTCTGTTTACACTTCAAATAGTCAAGTTAAATTCAATGTATGCGATAATCCTGCATAAAACTTGCCAGTAAAATAGCGACCCAGGTTAGTAGATAAATGTATGACAAAAAATCTATAACCTCGCCTTAAATTGTCAACTACGGCTAAATTTAAATTTTTTTTCGCTGTCAAAGTTTAATCTTATTGATGGTAAAATATTACGTCACTTCAGTTGGATATACACTAGTACTTTTAGCACCTCTATGGTAATACGTGAATTAAACTGTTATACTGTTTCAGAAATTTTCTCTTAAATTTTATTATCGATGTATTTCAGGGTTTTACTCTAAAATTTTATTATCGATGTATATGGAGGTATATTTCTTTTGTTTGCCTGAAGTTCTACATGTAATGTATCATGAAAAAAAAAAAAGATTCTTAATATTAAAAAAAAAAAAACAATTTCAAGAACCATTATCATGCTGAATAATAATTTGAAGAACTGTATACATGATATTTAGGTGGCATTTATCCTACCAAAACCACAGCGTTACTCGCGTACACATTCTACTGTGACTTAATTACTGGCGAGAAAATGCACGAAATGCTAGAAAATCCAATGTACTTGGTGTTTACAATAAATTAGCGGGTCTGGCTATTATTTTAAGTGCCCGGGGCCACGAAATGGGTGGTGAGACCCCTAGGGTCACACGGAGAAAAATTAAATCAACTGTTACTAAACCACAAGGTCCGACAGTAAAATAAATGACGTTCCGCTTTTACTGGAGGGATTTCTACTAATGATGCAGAAGTCAATCTTGGTCTGAAACGAAGTTTCCATAACAGTTAGGAAATACACCTGTGCAATTTTTATTGAGCCAAAAATAGGGGAAAAGGTGATAAAAGACGACAGGATTTAGGATCTATAAGTTTAAATACCGAGCTTTATATCGATTTCACAATGGAGACTTACATAAGAAGTTAAAACACTTATGTAGACACCAGAAATAATTTGGGAAAAAATCAGATCACAACATTTTGATCGATCCGTTTAAAAATATTTACTATAGGCCGCATTCGGATGACCGGATTAAACGATTTGGAGTTGTCTGTACATAAAACCTTAATGTTTCCATAGTTAATTAAACAACCAGGCAGGAATTCACGAAAGGTTTCTGTGAGCCAGATTCGCCGACCCGTTTTTGACCTTCTGCAAGATGATGTTTAATTGCCTTTGTTGACAGTCGAGGACACAGGTTCTTATATACGTGCATATTTTACTTTCAAATACATCTGCTTATGTATGGAAAACTCGCAAAATATATCAGGTAATTTTTTGAAAATATAATTTGCAATTATATACATGTATATAATATTATATGTAATATATATACATAGATGTAAGTTCCGGGTTTTAAAAAGCGTGCATAACGAGCTTAATTCGAGGCCTTTTCGTCTCCTGCATTTTTAAATAATGAGGAAAAATCATTATTTCTAAAACAGATAATTCCATTTATAAATGTTTTTTTGAAATTGAAAGTTATGGTTGAAGCTCCGTTAACTCGGTCAATTCGTAGATGTATGATTAAATAATGCGACAACTGTCCACACTTCATGTACTAGTATATAAATATATCATACAAATGATTTTTTTAAGTATTTGCATGTTCATTATAATCAGACTATATTCAATGTTTTACAATTACTTTGGAATGATGGGATATTTGTGTACATAAATTGTGATGTGGTGGCTTCAATTGCTGTTAAGAATGGTTTGTTAATCATTACGATAAGTCAACAAATTAGATAATTGTACATGTATCTAACACCTGTTAGGCATGTTTAAACCTTTCTTATTAGAATAATTAATAAAACTAACAATGTAAATTAATGAAACATAAGAGGATTATCTTTAAGAAGTTTTAAACAATTAAATCCAGAACGTTATTTTCAGCTCTTTTTGTCAAAGACCAGAAGAGCTTATGGTCAGATGTCCGTGTTCCAGTTGTCTGTTTGTTTGTCCGCCTGTCTATAAATAATTTTCAAATTGCAAATCCTCCTATATATTTGGTCTGATTTCAATAAAACTTGATACAGAAGACTACACTAAGATACGTAATTCTCTTATCTGTCTCTACTGTTTTATTTCGATGTGACCATATCAATCGTCGACGATATGACCATATCAATCGTCGATATACCATTTTCTGATCATATGCAATAATTTTATTTTGTTGATGTGTGAAGTTTCATTCCACGTGATTCAATATAAATCATATTACTTAATTTTAAAATCACCATGTTTTGTAACTCAATAACATTGAAACGTCAAAAACATAGCGTCAAATTTTTTTTTTAAAAATACTCTCCCTAAACATTTTACAGTCTGGCCCAACACCCACTCATTAAAAACGTTTCTGTGTCACTTAAAATTTATTTTGCTAACAATATTAAATGTTCCGCGGTAGTTTATTTTCGATGTTTCAGCAGGTTAAGAGTCTTGGGAACGTATAATAAATGCAATATTTAACAACCAAAAAATGATTTCTTAATCTTAATATGTGTATTTTTGGTCAGAAAAGGGGGGTGGTGTGACCCCCCCCCCCCCCGTCCCCTCTAAATCCACGAGTTAGGAGTTACTAACTCCTTCCCTCACAGATCGTCCTGGTTTGATACAGAGTTTCAATCATTCAGATACTGCCTGTGTCATTTATACACACATGCAGACTCCTTTTTGATATATTCCTGCTTCTTCTAACATTTTCAGAGTTTATTCTGTAGTACAACAAAATATTGTATCGTTAGTTGCTGCTCCGTGACGTTCTAAGACGTCATCTTTTTAAAAGGCCATTTTCAATGACGACTACTCTATCTTCTGAAATTGATTTCCTTTCAGCGAAGCAAAATATTAATTCATAATTTGGAATATGAAACAATATAACAATTCTTAATTAGAACGTCTACGATTTTTTTTTGTTTTTGCGCCATTTCACAGAGATATGACTACAGACATTAAATTACGAATTTTTTAGCTGCTGCGCAATCCCAATGTAGCAGTTTTTAATTCTGAATAAGTTATGAGATATTTTTGAAATTTTTCATACACATCATTCGAATTTATTGTTGAAACTTTCTACCAAAATAGGATATTATTGACATTAAGAAACAAAATTATGCCAAAAGTCTGCTAACTTTCCGAACAACTCTCGTATTAATTAGTATTGTAATTGGTGTATGGCACACACATGTAAATAAATGGTACTGATAAATTATAATAATTTCTCGAAATCACAGGCACTTGGGGTCTGGACCCCCCCCCCCCTTTTCCATTTTTTTTTCTTTTTAAATATGGGGTCGGGTCACCTTTTTCCTATTTTTGTATTCTAATATGCGCTATATGTTATCAATAATGGAACTCTTTTGTCTCTATATGCTGTTTTTAAATATACTGTTTTCGACTGATACATAAAAAGAGAGAAGGCTTGCAACTCTTTTCTCGTCGTCTGCCTCACCTCGCTTAAACTTCGCCTGATTATTTATCTAAAGCATAAGAACAAATGTACGGAAGCCGGTTGGTGCCAGGTAGAAAAAATATTTTATCTGGCGGCCGCCAAATAATTATCTGGCGGCCGCCACATAAATAACTGGCGGCCGCCAGAAACTTATCTGGCGGCCGCCAAATAATTTTCTGGCGGCCGCCAGAAAGTTATTTGGCGGCCGCCAGAAATTATCTGGCGGCCGCCAAATAATTATCTGGCGGCCGCCAGATAAGTTATCTGGCGGCCGCCAGAAAGTTATCTGACGGCCGCCAAATATTTATCTGGCGGCCGCCAAATAATTTTCTGGCGGCCGCCACATAAATAACTGGCGGCCGCCAGAAACTTATCTGGCGGCCGCCAAATAATTTTCTGGCGGCCGCCAGATAAAAAGATCTGGCGGCCGCCAGAAAGTTATCTGACGGCCGTCAAATATTTATCTGGCGGCCGCCAGAAAGTTATCTGGCGGCCGCCAGATAATTATTTGGCGGCCGCCAGATAACTTTCTGGCGGCCGCCAGATAAGTTATCTGGCGGCCGCCAGATCTTTTTATCTGGCGGCCGCCAGATCTTTTTATCTGGCGGCCGCCAGAAAATTATATGGCGGCCGCCAGATAAGTTTCTGGCGGCCGCCAGATAGGTTTCTGGCGGCCGCCAGTTATTTATCTGGCGGCCGCCAGATAATTATTTGGCGGCCGCCAGAAACTTATCTGGCGGCCACCAGATAAAATATTTTTCTACCTGGCACCTACCGGCTTCCGTACAAATGGAATATGCATACATCAATAAATTTGTTACACATTCTTCTTCCTTTTCATATTTCCATTTAATTTTTATGTACCCCCGATTTGTAAATATTTCGATTAAATCAACCGCATCTAGGGTAAATTTTGTTGATGTGCACTAGCTGGGACGGAAGTGTCCGGTATTTTCGGGCGTCATCATTAAGTGTAATGTCATTCGGAACTTTAAATGAAAGAGGGAAAAAATCCCGAATTTTCTCTTCATAATATATGTAACGGTAAGTTTTGTGTATAACAAGATAACTCTAACTAGCAGATTCTAATGGATGAAGATTAACATTTAACATACGACTTAGACAACCAAATTTCTCAATATTTTTATTTCAAAGCTTGGAATTTTTATTTAATATGAACATTTGTAAAGTTAGAGTTACCGATTGCACTTCCGTCCCAGCTAGTGCACATCAACAAAATTTACCCTAGATGCGGTTGATTTAATCGAACTATTTACAAATCGGGGGCACATAAAAATTAAATGGAAATATGAAAAGGAAGAAGAATGTGTAACAAATTTATTGATGTATGCATATTCCATGTATTCTTATGCTTTAGATAAATAATCAGGCGAAGTTTAAGCGAGGTGAGGCAGACGACGAGAAAAGAGTTGCAAGCCTTCTCTCTTTTTATGTATCAGTCGAAAACGGTATATTTAAAAACAGCATATAGAGACAAAAGAGTTACATTATTGATAACATATAGTGCATATTAGAATACAAAAATAGGAAAAAGGTGACTCGACCCCATATTTAAAAAGAAAAAAAAATGGAAAAGGGGGGGGGGTCCAGACCCCAAGTGCCTGTGCTCGAAATATCGGAAAAAGAAGTAATATACATGTAAATTACTTGTCCTTAATTACCATGTGAATCCTAACCCAAATTTCACCTTGTTATCTTGATTTAGTATGAACTACATTTTGTTTATTAATAAGAAATATACACTGCAAACATGATAGATTTTGTTTAAAACAGACTTTTTTAGTCTATCCATTTTTCATTTGAGCTCAATTTATTAGCATTAAGTTGTCGAAACATGATTTTTTTGGAATATCAAGATTTTGGCAGACCTCGAACTTCTTAAGTACATAATTGACGCCGAAGATACAAGCATAACTGCATTCTTCAATGCCAATGTTATCGAATCTTTAATGATAAGTTTAATCACATGTATTATTTCAAAAGAAAAAAAAAACGTTCATAGATGTATATCTTCATTGGCATTCAAAGATACACTATGTTTTACTGCCCCTATATTTAAGTTATTTTTCTATAGATTATGTCGTCATTCAAGATAATTATGTCAACATGCAACATAAATCTGTCGACATGTAACTCATTTACATTGACTTCCAACTTATTTACATGTATGTGGACATGCAACTTATTTATGTCAACAAGCATGTAACATAAATAAGTTGAATGATGATATAAAAAAAGATACATGTCAACATAAAAAAAAATCTGCATGCCGAGATAAATTAGTATATAGCCTGATGGAAATCACTTTTGGACGCTATTTGATTTCCACATTCTTATTTGATCCTTTTTTTTTTTTTTTTTTTTTTTTGCATAGTTGCATTTCATGTTGACAAGTTTATGTTGCATGTTAACATAATTATGATGCATGTCGACATAATTTTTATTAGAAAAAAAAACTTGCAATTGCATGTAGGGGATAGAAATATGCCAGCATATTTTATCTAACCCTTTATCAGATAACCAGAAAAAAATTGTCGATTTCTTATTGTTATTTTTACATATATAAGAGATAGGCCCTATTTTTGGACTAGAGACGTTTGACTTCTAAAAGTAAAGCTTCGAACTGAATGTAGAATAAGAATTTATTGCACAAAATCATATGATCAAAGAACTATATTATACACGAAAAAGTTACGCATGTCCACAATATGATAAAAAAAATATATATATCGCGATGATACAGGGTTTATATGTAATCATAAAAAGGAAAATTTTTATCGTTAATTACAAACATTTTAAAAGTTCTACACATTGAGAGATTGTGACCAGAGATTGATTGGCAAGTTAAGTCTCGGTAGCTTATATCAGATTCCTATTTATTATTTTAACTAGACCAATGCAACGTATATTGCGACCTCGCTGGTAGGGTAAAGGTTTGAAGGGGTCGTTGAATTCTGCACAAAAACGGGGACATAAAAACTAGCTATAGGATATTTATTATCAGAATTTAAAAGAATGACTTAAATCTCTGAAGCCTCCTAAACTCCTAACATTTCCAGCTGACTAACTTGCATTGTCCACAAAGTCCTTGATATAAAGATTCAACAAATATAGTGGGAGGGAAAAGAGATTCAGAAGCTCCGTTATGCGGGTATTTTTTTTTCCATCTCCTATTAGAATACTTTAGTATTTCCTCGTTGAGAAGTATCTAAAAACATCCAAAGTTTTTATTTGCACTTGTAAAGTACGGAATACATGGTTTGTGATTTCTTCCTCGTATGACGGAAACTAGGATGTAAATATTACATCACGGTGAGAAATGTCTGGAACTAAAGGTTGTGTAAAATCAGATGAAGGTAAAACAATGTTTCAGTCTATCACTTTTTATATGATTCCTAAATGATTCAGATTTCTAGTCATTGGACAAGTTTTTGTTCTTTTTTTGGTAAAAAAAAAAAAAACAAAAAACAAACAAACAAAAACAAAACAAAACAAAAACAAAAATCTTGAACACATACTTACAAAAAACAAAGTTTGACGATTAAATGAATAATTTTTAGGTAATAAAATGTTACTTTTAACGTGGTATAAGCTTTTTTTTTATGTTTCTTCTTCACATTAACTGGCACCTAAACTTGTCAAACATTACACTACACAGACCATTCACGGTAGTATTGTAGACTTTAAACTTTTCATTTTTAATTTTGCATTATATATGATAAACCTTTACTCTACTAGTATATATTTACATATTTCCGTTGTGTCAATGATATATTTGATAAATTCTACATTAGTTGGTTTTTCTCAAGGTATTTTTATCTGACTAAAATGTTGACAATTTTTCTTTCACAAAAAACGAGGAAAATATTTTTTCGAAAAGAATTGTAGGGGAAATACATATTGTATTACAGAGTATCCATATAAAAGATTACAAGATATGCAGTGTGTACCCGCATTTCCTGAATCTTTTCAAGATACGAGTTAAATTGTAGTTGTTGCAGTTCCTGCTTCAGAAATAAGTAATTAATTCGAAGAGGAATGAATGAAGTCAGCATAATTATACATGTAGAAGAAAAACAAATGTTATGTCGAAAAGGCTATGTGTTGAAAGGGTGTGTGTGTGTTAAATTATTAGTAATAAAATATACACAGTTTTGTTTAGTAGTAGAGGGAATAGAGAGTAAGGATAGATATACCAAAAGTGTTGTAGTTTTCTTAAAGTCTATAAATAGACTATCAATTGTTAGGATTTTATGGCCCTTTTTGATCTGCTTTCTTACTTTTTTCTGATTTCTAAGAGACACGCGGTATTCTTGAAACACCGAGTATGATATTTACATTTTTTTTTTTCAGATCGGAAGGGCACACCCAAGATATTACAGCTGATACGTCAGGCTCAGGGACTAGCCCCCAACCCTGAGGAGGAGTCTGCCCTCAAGAAACTCACACCCCACGTGCCTGGGATCGTCACATTTGCCAATCATTCACGTGCGCTGCCATGGACAACTTCCTATAGCACAGTGCTCATGTTTGCTGATATATCAGGTTACTAAATATAAATGATTTAAAACTATATATATATTCCTAATATGAGGATTTAAAACTATATACATGTATATTCCTAATATGAGGTCGATACATTGAAATATCGACATCACAAAAAGCAAATCAACCTTGCACTTCATGTTCGGTCGATATGCTTTTCTGTGAAGTCGATGTATCAATGAATGCATTCATTAAATGCAAATTAGAAGGTTTTATTTGTTATTTAAATTCTTTCGGACAGACAAGAAAGTAAAAGTCATAATATTAGAATTTGTATGGGTTTTTTTTTTTTAGATAATTCCCATGAATGCCTGACAAACAAACCCGATTTTATTAATCAAATGAGCACTTTTAAACAGTATTTCAAACAGTAATTAATGTTTCTGATTTTACATCCCAAAAAGTTAAGCTGAAGATTGTTGTCACAAATACTTCGATCTCTATTTTAACTAAAAATATAATAACATAATCATCAAAATTATTTGGAAACAAAACATTCGGCTGTTCAGTATGATGTAGCGAATATAATCTTTGTGTATGTGCCTAGAAGCACACCAAATGAACGCTGTAAAGCACGAGGCTACTGTTGTGTGTCCTGTTGCAGAATCTTACTTGACAAAATATGCCAGAAAGGACAATAATATATATATATATATATATATATATATATATATATATATATATATATATATATATATATATATATATATACTCTCCAAGCCCTTTCACGTGATGCACGATCTGACACTGTAGCCTGAATTATTTATAAACACAAAATGCATGACAAGAATATGTGCCAATTACGAACAACTATAAAGCAATCCAAAACAAAAGACGGGCTTAAGTCAAGTGTAGACGTCTTTTCTTACAATGAAGATAATTGTAAGTATAGTTGATTCAGGTCTGAAAGTACATCATAATACTGTATATCACTTTGGGGCTGAATCAATGATGTATTCCTACATGATACCCAAAACTGGTGTTTTACTCCGGGAAAAACTCAGCTTATTAGCAACCAAACTGATAAGTTTTTCAAGAGTCTATCCCTAATATTTAATATTTGCACATTTCAATTTTTTTTTTATGATAATGTAAGAAACGGACATGAAATGATAGAATGTAAGTTCAGATAAAATAAACACGTTTATCAGATATTCAAGAAAACTTTTGCAAGAATAGGGCCAAAAATATTGTAAAAGATGAGAAATGTCCCCAATCTTTTTAGGTTTTACTGCACTGTGTGAGAAGTACGGCGCTAAACAGAATGCAGGCATAGATCAACTTACCAAAACTCTCAATGCTTATCTAGGAGAAATTGTAGAAAATATCATTTCATCAGAAGGCGATGTTTTAAAATTTGCAGGTAAGATCCGATATGTTTTATCTATAAGTGTATTATTTAATATAAAGATTTTTATACCCGAACTTTCTAAAGAAATTATGAGTATATTAATTGTCATCCTGGTCGATCCGTTTGCCCGTCTGTCACACTCTTCTTCCTCAAAGTCCTCTTGTATATTAAGTTGTAGCCAATTTATCTTCTGGAATATGATAGGTGTTGTCCTGTGGAAGTGCAATAAGATTTTAAATTTTCAGTATAAAAATAGGCCAAATTGGGGGCCTAAATTGATACCTTCGAAATCACCTTTCTCAAACTCCTCTTCCATTTTAAGCAGTAACCAATTCATTCTTTGATGTGTATGTTGTATCCTGTAGATCTGCAGTATGGTTTGGGAATTTTCATTTTCATCTCTTGGGCCAACTGTGGGTCGAGAGATGACGTTTTTCGACAAACTCTTCTTCCTCTAATTCCTCTAACATTTTAAGCAGTAACCAATTCATCTTTCAGAATATGATAGATGGTGTCCTTTGGACGTACAATTCACAGCTTCTTGTTTCTATAATAATTTTTTAACCTGGTATAACATAATAATTACTATACTATGGGTTAAAAAAATATTACAGAAACAAGTGCCTGTGGTACTGTTAAGAAATTTTATTTTTAACCCAATGGTTAATTAGCGGGTCGAAAAAAGAACTTTTTTTCTATAAAATCCTATTACCCAAACTCCTGTTAGATTTGAAGCAGTATTCAATTTATTTTCTGGAATTTGATAGGTAGATTCCTGTAGATGTGCAATAAGGTTTCAGAAATTTCCTTTTTTTTCCTAGGGGTGGGGGTATTGGGGGTAGAAAACGATGTTTTTCTATAAAATCTTCCTCAAACTTCTCATAGATTTTACATAGTAACCAATTTATCTTTTGGAATATTAATGATGAACATAAGGTTTTATCATAAACAATTGCTTCTACTCTGGGGGTTGAAAAGCAAAGTTTTTTCCTACAAAATACGCAAACTCCCCTTACATTTTACGCAGTAGCCATATCATCTTTTGGAATATGATACTTATGTCCTGTAGATATGCAATAGGGTTTCGGAATTTTTTCAATTCAGCAGGCTTTTTGGTGATCGAAATTTGCTTATCTAACGCAAAATTTCCAATAATTTAAAAAAAAAGTTAATGCTTCTTTAAATTCTTTAGTTGCAGCCTGGTTATGAATTTATTGTATGAACGACTAACATAAGAGGCACGTGGGTTGCATCTGAGCATCTTATGTACAATTTGATACATGTATATTTATGTTATTTAGGAAACAACTATTGTTGCTTCTTTATTAGTTACGCAGCTACGAAGGAGGATAATTTTAGAGGCATACACTTACATCGGGTGTTAATGTCCTATGATAGCATCTAGTTTTACCTAGTATTCGTATTCTAATGAGAGAAAAAAAATCGTCATTGCATATTTTACTATAGCTCTTATTAATAAATACTATTAATATTATGAAATAAAAAAATATATACCATGTGCATGTCCTTGGTAACACACTTTACCCAAGAAGAGAGAAAAAAAGAATGTTTATCAACATTATACGAATACTTAATAGAAATGGATTCTGTATACTAGTAACTATATGAACGAAAAGTAAAAAAAGTATTACAGTTAGGATATACGTACATATTACGCCATGCCTGCTTGCTTTAATGGTATATATAAGAAGCAAAGTTTTAAATAGAACAACGGTAAAACTGATCATTATTTGCTTACTTAAAATCGTTCAACATAAATTTTGAATTACAAAAGTATTTTATTTGCAAATGAGTAAACTTTTGAATTTTTGATCCCTTCGTTCAGGAGATGCTATATTGTCTGTGTGGAGGGTAAATGACGAAACCGAACTCGGTACCACGGTGGACCAAGTGATCAAGTGCTGTCTCAACATCCAGAATAAATGTGGTGCGTGGGAGACGGACATCGGTGTTACACTCACCGTTAAAATGGGTAAAAAAAAAGAAACACCATAGATTTTTCTAGTTTTACAAACACTTGAATATTTTTTTAACTTTCTGTTTAATAGTTAAGCTGTTCCTTGATAGTACTACTAATGAATAATAAGAAACATTAAAAAGGGCTAAAAGATGAGGGTGTCTTTCAAATGTCCATTTTTTTCATTTGACTTTTTATTGCACGAATTTTTTTTTTCAGTACTTAGCTTAATTAATGTTTTATTTTCTTTGTAAAAAAGTAGTAGTACAAATACTATGGTACGTCACTGTACCATAGATCTTGATTTCTTCATTTAAGAAGATGAGAAAAAATAATTGAAAATCGACGATGGATTCTATTTTTATTAGGAGTGTCTGCTGGAGAAATGTCCGTGACGTTCCTGGGAAATGACGAATTCCGTGTTTACGTAGAACTTGGTCCAGCCGTCCGTGACGTCAATGTAGCGGAACATTTTTGTGAGGCAGGGCACATCGTTCTTTCACCCCGGGCATGGGAACTCTCTTGTCATAGTCTTTATAATCACGAACTGTTACCTGACGGACAATACGCACGTGTAAGTCTTTCCAACAGTACTCATAGTTTCAACAAAAGATTTTACAAGAAGAGAGGAAACTCTCTGCGCTAAATCTAATTTTTCATATATTTCTTGAAATTATACCCGAACTTAGATTCATAATGACAATTGCTTCAACATGCAAAAATTTCACTAAAACTATGATTGATTTAAGAATTAAATAGGCGTTTACTTCAAATCCACATGTCAGATACGAAAGTCAATCAAAAGTACTTTAATTGTGGGGGCGTTTGTTTCCAAAATCATGTCTTAATCATGAAGGCAAACAGTTAAACGCAGAATATTTTTATTTTTTGTTTGTTTACTTACCGTATCCTTATCTAATATATAGTAGACATATTGTGTCTTGAAGTAAAAATCAAGATTTTAATCTAAAGTGTTTTTTTTTTTTTTTTTTTTTTTTGAAATTCTATATTCATTCGTGAAATGATGCTTATTTTCTTTGTTTATTTTTCATATTACATATATAAAGTGTTATTTAATTAATTCAAAATATTAAGGTTCATTGTCCCTCTGCTGACTCATTTAAAAAAATTAAAAATAAATTAGTATTTTATATTACATCAAACAGTATGAATTGTTTCAAGCCATATCAGTTTATGTATTTTTTCTATTTCACAATCAGTTATAGTACTTACTTCATTTATTCTGATTGTAAACTGTTGCTTTACTTCAGGTATAATGTAATTTTTTCCGATACCACAGTATAGTGGTGGTGTTGAAGAGCGAAACTACAGTGTTGTTTTTATATTTACGTCAATAGTATAAAGTGTGCATTCCACATTATAACAATGATTCTATATTCATTCACGAAGTGATGCTCACTTTGTTTTTTTTCATATTGCATGTATGTAGAGTTTTATTGAATAAATTCCGGTATTAGGTGATGTTTCTATTTTTTTCTTTCAGATTATTTCATTTTGGAGGGCGCGTTCCTCCGTGTCAGAATCGCAAAGAGATGGACCTCTCTGGTTTATGCGAAGTTAGTATTAGAATGAGTCTCCCTCTCTCCCTCTCTTCCTCCCCCTCTCTCTCACTATCGATTTTAATTTCCGTGCAATGGTGAAGTCCGGTGTTCTTTAGCAAAGGTTCTTGGGGAAGGTTTTCTCATATAAATATATATATGACTCCAAAGTGCGACGGGACTCCAAAGTCCGATGGTCTGCGCCAAACCCTGATGGTTTGCCACGCCAAAGTCCGATGGTGCCGAAAACAACGTTTGTGACGTCATAGTACTACTGCGCCTTAAATAAATACAAATAAATATTATATGCGAGGACTAACCCTAATCTCTCGGATAGGTGCGACACTAACCCTAATCGGTCAAAAATTGTGTAAGAACTATAACCTAGAGATAACTTGGGTGGGTGCGAGACACACTCTAAAATAGTGCAGTCGCATAGTGCGAAGGTATCCCATAATTAGTCCTATAGTGTGCAAGGACTAACCCTGATCAGTCGAGTGGCATGCGAGGGCAAACCTTAACATCACTGGTAGGTGCAAGCAATAAGCAAAATCAGTAAAATTGCAAGCGAGCACGAATACTGAATTGGTGGCTTTTGAATGCAGGACAACGGCGTCAAGTATTGACGTTGGATTATTGTGGCGTCGTAAATGTTGATTATTTCTCCGCACCATCGGACTTTGGCGTGTCAGACCATCGCACTTTAGCGTTCCATAGATAACGAGCCATCGGACTTTGGCGTGACCATCATGTAAGACTCCAAAGTCCGATGGTCTGCGCCAAACTCCGATGGTTTGGTGTTGATACGGACGCCAAAGTCCGATGGACACGCCAAAGTCCGATGGCGAGTTTCCTATGAGACGCGCTGCGCTAAAGTGCGATGGTCTGACACGCCAAAGTTCGATGGTGAGTATAACCCCGATGGTTTGATTTCGATACGGACGCAAAAGTCCGATAGTCACGCCAAAGTCCGATGGTTTGGTGTTGATACGGACGCCAAAGTCCGATAGACACGCCAAAGTCCGATGGTTTGGTGTTGATACGGACGCCAAAATCCGATAGTCACGTTAAAGTCCGATGGCTCGTTTCCCATGAGACGCGAAAGCGCTAAAGTGCGATGGTCTGATACACCAAAGTCCGATAGTGCGGAGAAACAATCAACGTTTATGACATCACAATATTCCGACGTCAATCTTTGACGCCGTTGTCTTGCATTCAAAAGCTATCAATTCAGTATTTGTCCTACATACAATTTCACTGATTTTGCTTATTGCTTGCACCCACCAGAGATAGAAGGGTTAGTCCTCGCTTACCACTCGACTGATCAGGGTTAGTCCTTGCACACTTTTGATTATAGGATAGCTTCGCACAAAAACGAAAGATTAAGGGTTAGTCCTTGCACACTATTCGACTTATTAGGGTTGTTCTCGCATCCATCCAAGATAACTAGGTTATAGTTCTTATACACTTTTCGACCGATAAGGGTTAGTCTTGCACCTCTCCGAGAGATTAGGGTTAGTCCTCGCTTAAAACATTTATTTGTGTTAATTTTAGATCTTGGCATGGTGCGGCATCGCAATTTGGCGCAGTAGTACTATGACGTCACAAATGTTAATTGTTTTCCCGCACAATCGGACTTTGGCGTGTCAAACCATCAGGGTTTGGCGCGCAGACCATCGGACTTTGGCGTGACCATCAGACTTTGGAGTCCTACATATTAATATATATATAGATAGATAGCAAAACTTCTCCGGATTATTTGCAACAACTCATGGAAATGGAAGAATTAAAGCTGAAAAAGTTTGGATCAGATTGTGACTATGTTCATTTAAGGCACATGTAAATTTGGAATCGATAACATAAATATAGGAAGGTTTGCTATGGGGAATCTTCCCCTTTCTTCTGGGAAAAATTTACTATACAGCTTTTCATCGGAGGGATGCTATGGGGGAATTTTTTCTCCACAACTCCCGAATAAGATATACATGGCTTGCATTAAAGTTTATATATGATGCATAAAACAAATATAATTGATATCTGTTCACAACCAAAAAGCAGATTTTACATTGGAGTAAATAATTATCATTATACGTACAACTCAATATTAGAGAGGAAAATGAGCGGTGACTGGGGAAAGACCGTTACTGGAATCACGGCGGCCTCCGCTTTCACAGAGGGAGTTTCTAAGTCGCTCTTCACCACACCAATCCCTATCATCAATGAAGCAAGCACTTCCAAAAGCTGTGACGATGAATCCAACAAAGGTGAAATGAAACACACACCAACAGCATCATCGAGTCGTAGGAACTCGGAGCCTGCGCACTCGACGATCATTGAGGAGGGGGGTGAAAATCATACCCGGCCAGGAAAGCCAAAGCTCGGCCTTAGCAAACGTAAATATTATTAACAGATTTTGAGCATAATTAGAAGCATTTACCTACAATATTTATTTAAATTTTACAGTAGCCATCGTTTTAAATTGGTTTTAAAAGGAAGCATTTTATTTATTTCACCCCTAAATCCTTTAAATTAATTGTTCAGTATGACTAATAAATGTTTTCATTTACTTTCAAAGTACGCAATGTGGTGAAAACGGTAAAAGAAATGAGATTGGATGAAAGTTTACGATTATATATACTACATCCTGTGTTGAAAAAGGTATATAAATTGCACTATTTTTTGTTATTATTCAGTTTTCAGAAAATTAATACCATGCACAGTAAAAATGATTTATTATAAGGGAATAAATTTTAAATCGGACATAAACTTCACCATTAAAACGACATAAAGCTAACACTGAGTCTTGTTTCTCAGTTGGATGACAACCAACCTTTAGAATACCTGTCTGAAATGAGGAATATCACGGTTGTATTCATGAATCTGGTTCTTAATGAAAAGCATGAAGTCACAAAGCTTCTACAGGAGGTCTTTGATGTGGTATACTTACAATCCAAAATCATGCACGGTATGTTCTCAGTTTCAAGAATCCAAATAAAAATTTTGAATTTTTCAAGTCTCGATTTTTTTTTAAAATAAGATTTCAAAAAAGTTGAAAAGAATTATTATTTTCTTGCAGGATGCTTAAATAAAGTTTTTTTCTTTGACAAGGTAAGTTGTAGTTTGCTTTGGAGGACAAATTTATGCATAATCAGATTTCATTTAGAAATGCATGTATCATAAAACACAATAAGCATGATTCGGGTATAACATATCAATTACACTGACATATATTGTTTTCTTTTATTAACACATCCTAAAATACAATAAAACGGTGCCATTGACCAAAGGTTTCTTTGCAGATTGACTTGACATACAATGTATGTATAAAATATTTAATTGTAAAATGGATAACGGTATTTGTATTCAAAGGGTTGTACTTTTCTTGTAATATTCGGACTTCCTGGATACAAGCACGAGAGAGATTGTGCGCATGCGTTAATATGCTCCCACAAGATGAAAAAGTTACTGGATCAGCTTGCTGGGGTCAAGTATGTTGCTTTGATATCAATTTTTACATTGTAACTTTATTTAAATAGAAAGTGCAGTTATTTTTTTTTCATAATACCTTTTGCAAAAAAGCATTACTTTTGACGCGGAAGTTTTCAAGAAATTATTTGCTTTATCTAAAACTTGTTAGTTTATCCTACAAATCAGTTCTGTCTCCATTGGTGTGACAACAGGAGGAGCATTTTGTGGGGTAGTGGGGCACAAAAACCGACATGAATACTCAGGTAAGTAATCAATACGAGACTTGCAACAACTATTTTTATTTACATCACTGTCAATAGTAAACAGTCCTATTATCTGGTATATACATAAAGTTGTTTAAATAATACATGAAATTTTAAAGTGTTTTCGCTTTATTTGTTATTTAAAATACTTTACATACTTTTAAATTCCCCTTCCAGTAATCGGTAGAAAGGTTAATATGGCTGCTCGATTAATGATGCATTACCCTAACAAGGTGACATGTGAAGACAGAACGTTTCAACAATCCCGACTTCCTTCCATCAACTTCAGAGTGCTTGGAGCCAAGAGAATGAAGGGTCTGCAGAATGTAGGGATAATCAGGGAGTACATGGAATCTACTGACACTTCCGCTCGGGACGTGGCTAAAATCCCATACTTCCAGTTCCCACTGCTAGGTGAGATTTGGTTGAGACTGTTGCAAAAGAGACAAAGACATTTTAAATATGGACTTTTAAAATTGTAAAAATTCACTATAAAGATCTAAAATGATTTACGTTGTCAGCAGTTGGTTACATCAGTATGATTTAATACTGCAACAAAAAATCCAGGCAACATCATGGATGTAATCAGAAAACATAAACAAAAATGTAAATTAATTTCGAATGAACAAGCTTTGATCGTCGGTTCACTTCCTGTAGGTAGAGAACAAGAGATAGAGGTGTTTGAACTGGAACTACAGAGGTTAGCTAATCAAAGAGATGAGGAATTCCCAAACCATTACATCATCAGCGGAGCATCAGGAATTGGCAAAACACGCCTTCTAGACCATTTCATCCATCTAGCAGAGAAAAACGGCATAAAGTTAGTTGTTAACACTTTTGGAAAGTTCCAAGTGCAGTTTTACCCTCTGAGTATTCAAGATAGAAAAAGGATGTTAGACAAGATTAAATCATAGACTGAATACAGTTCTTCTTGATGGACATACACAATTAAAAGTAGGATTTTTTTTATTGGAAACTGGCTTAAATTCCTTTTTAATACATGTCAATATTTTTTTCTTTAAAAGTGTCATTTCCTGCGCACTCAGGCTGCAACATTTACACGTCCATAACTGTCTCAGCAACTACATCTTCCATGTGCTTCTGTCATCATCCGGGTTCTCTCATCGAATAGAAGATGAACCGGAACTTATCAGTGTACTCTCCACTTACGCACTAGATTCCAAACTTTATCTTCTGAATAACATTCTGGGATCAAAGGTAGGCCTACAACTTAAATAGCTAGTTTGAATGAAAGAACAATGATATTTAACATTATGCATACTGGCAAAATAAATGTTATCTTTATTATTTGAATTCTGGTTTAGTATCATAGACCGAAGGATAAAAATGACACAGAGGAAGATCTTCGAAGAATTCTCACTCTCATCATTGAAAAGGTACAAATGACATGACAAGTCTATACTGACAAGTCATCAGAGATACTCAAACTATATTGAACCAAATCAAAAAATACCTCCAGAAAGAGCAGTAGTAAAAACAGAATTCCGAGCTAATAAATATCATGCCTTTTTTAACATACATTTATTTCACTAATCACACTGTTACCTATAGTGTACAGAGAAGCACCCTGTATTGGTAGTGGTGGATGATGCTCAGAATGTGGACGATCTATCCTGGAAGTTCCTCTGTGAACTCCGTAATATGAAGGGTGTGTTTATTGTCCTCTCTTCCCGTCCGGCGGCTATCGAGAAACCAACGTCTGAGGACGCTGGACAATACATTGAGTCGTCCTCTGTACGAGTGTTGGACCTTGGCGTACTTGACACTCAGTATATCCCAGCACTGGCATGTCAACTCATGGACGTGGTTAGAATCCCTTGTGAATTAGAAATGTAAGATTGATTTAATTTTTCATATGTATTTGATATTTTTACTAGAGCAAGATATTTCTTAAATTGATTATCAAGTAATGATGAAACACAATTCAAAATGTAGAAGTTGCCCTTTTAAACATAAATAATTTTAGCGGTTTTCCTTTCTCTTGGGTAGAATGTTACGAGAGAGAACTCAGGGTGTACCGTATTGGTGTGAACAGTTACTTCTAGATATGACAGAGAAGAATCAGCTGATTATTACGTACGATGATGGAAGTACCGCTATGAGACAAAATACTATAGCCCCCAAGGCAGCACAACTGGAAAAAGTCTTTTCTGATCACAGCTTTGATGAAATTTTAGATGAAAATGACAATGATCAAGTTGAATACAATCGAGTGAGCTCATCATTTAGAGTAAAAGATGATGAGGTGAGTTTTAATTAAAAAAAACATTACTTGAAGATAAGATAAGATAATATTTATTTAAAGTCGGGCAAGACAACAAGAAATATTAGCTCTGAAGAGGTATTTTTCAACTACATAATATTATTACATATAAATACAAGTCTAGGAGTGAAACGGTTCACCGCGGTATCGATTCACCGCGGTATTTTTTCTCGGGTTGATACACGGTGCAAAATCTCTAATTTTCGGTTCGGTTCATTTTTCGGTCGGGATCGTTCTTCATTCTGGTTTGCCATTAGGTAAAACACGTTACTCAGTATAAATAAGTATAGAAAACGTAAAATTTTGATGACTGATAGCTTGTAAAATAATTTTTGACAGTCAAATAATTTTAATCAATTTCTTCTAGTCAATTTGCAAATAAAATTCGTAAAATATGTGACTAGATTTAGAAAAAGAAACCATTAAACAATGTTGAATTTGTTTCCTTCTATCAAAATGTATCGTATCGAAAATAACCGAACCGAGACAAAATTATACAATACGTATCGAACCGTGAAGGAGGTGTATCGTTTCACCCCTAAATACAACAATCATACAAAATAAACAAGAAACAGTGTTTAAATATCACAATACTAAAATATCAGTATACCTCAATGATGCATATTAAATGACATTACCCATTATCACAAGAAGATTACAAGCAGATAAATAAAAAATAATATCTTAACTGCCTTGACTAAATTACTAGTGTTTGTTTGCTCTGTAAAGTGAGTGAGATATTTCCACACTGTATACTAGTAACACTGATAAAATAAAACTGCGATTAAAAGTAAATCAAATTTTTGGTCATCACCGAATGATTATTTAACAGACATTTATACTTGACTTATAAATCAGTCTTTGAACGGAATTCTTATGCATGAAAAGAAGAAAACACTTGCTGTGGCCTTAAACTCGACATTAAGATATCGACGATGTATTGTCAATTAAAAACGGTTATTTCCATTCTTATGTCGATATGATATATCCCGGTGAGCTTGAAATAAAAGATACCACAGAGTCTGACACATCTGTTTCATATTTGGATATTTTACTAGAAAAAAACGTTAATGGTTATCTAACAACCAAGTTTTATGATAAACGTGATGACTAACTTTTCAATCGTCAACTTCCCTCACTTATGCATCAATATACTTTTATAACCAGCATATGGGGTTTATATCTCTCAGTTGATTCCATACGCAAGAGCATGCTCTACATACGAACAATTTCTAGAATGAGATAAGTTATTGACAAACAGTTGATGAAACAAGAATATCAGCAGTCTCGTTTAAAGTCGTCATTTCTTAAGTTGTATGGTCGATACAATGACCTTGTCAGCAAATACAATTTATCATTAAGTCAAAATGTTGACTGACGTTTTTCATACTAATTGTTAGATCATTATTTACACACTGAATTGTCGGCAGATTTTCCCGTTATTTCCCGATCATGACAAGGAACATACGGCGGGTGTGACCGGTCGGCAGGGGATGCTCAGTCCTCCATGGCAGCTGATCCTACCTCTGATGTTTTAGAGGTCTTGTTTGCTCTGCTCCAAATTTTGTTTTGTTGAATGGACCTTTGAGCTTGAATACTGTTCGTTATCTCCATATATTTCATTCATACACATTCAGTCACACAAGAGGAGTAATTTTGTTTAAAAAAAATCAAACAAAGGACCTTTTGTTATTTTAAATGACATTCAAAATGATTGATATAAAATTGAGTGACATTTTACTTTGAAAATCAAAATTTAAAGATATCTTACTTTCCATTCACATGTACATATTTACACATGGGGGCAAATTTTACACATTCGCAAATTTTGCACCTAGTGCATGTGAATGGGGATTAGCAAACATTGCATCAGTATTTTTCTTCCTAGCGCAAAATTTACATCTAGTCAGACTAGGGGCAAATTTCAGCTTAGGTAATTCTTTCAATCTACTACACTATATTTTTTTTTTTTTATTATCATAACAATCATTCTTGCAACTTTTGGATCTAGAAGAAAAAAATTTTACAAAAGGATAGATACATCGATATTGTCTATATAAAATATAACATCATTAAAAAAGATTTACACCACCTGTACGTAAATGAGCGCATGTGAACGGGGGGGGGGGGCGTTAGTGCCGTTTAACCCTGTACCAATGTAGAGCTACAATGCACAAAAGTAATGAGTAAGATGTAAATATTGAGTAACTGAAGATTTTTGCCAGTAATAAAAGCACACGTTAATAACTAGAGTTTTCTGTGATATATCATTGTGTTGGTATTTTCGTTGTATGACAGAATCAGATGGAACACGGAGAATTGTTAGGTTATGGATACATCCATCAAAAGGATAACAAACAAAAAGTGAAAGTCGCCATGTTTTCTCCACATGTCAACCCACAGGAAATAGAGGTTCCACTCATCATGAAAGGTATATTTTGAATTGAAATTTAAATTCATTAATACTTCATGTAGATGTTTTTGAACGAAAGCAAAAACTTATCAAACAGACTGAGTGCAATATTTGATTGTATGTGTTAGCGTGATTCGGAACATTTCCTGTAAAAGTCTTTATACACTTTATTTTGCTTGTAGCAATTTAAAACAAATCTGAACATATCTCAAATGACTTATTTGTATGCATTGAATACGAAGTATTTTGTATCAACAAGATCTAATCAATGATTGGTGTAGGATTGGTCGATTGGGGAAACGACACTGATAAAGTGTACGACTCCTAGTGTTTTGAATGAAATATGTAAGATTTAATTTGCATTCAGTTACCGTGGACAAATAGAAGTTTGTTTGATTTGTAGAGCTTATCATTGCCCGACTTGATTCCATGAGAGCATCCGAACAACTGATTGTGAAATGTGCTGCTGTTTTAGGACAGGCCTTCCCGAGAGATATGATTGAATATATATTACCAAAAGTACAGCGTGTCAAAGCCAGAAAATCGTTCAGGCGCCTCAAGCAGATCGGCATTTTTGAGTGTGCTAATATACCGACAGGTCGAGCAGCGCTTCTGTTACAAACGAATGGTCTTCATCCGGAAGCCTGCTTTTGTCCGAAAAAGGAGGATGATTATGACGTAGATTTGTGTAACGTTATGCGATTTAAGAATAATTTGTTACAACAAACCGCATATAACATTCTTATGGAAAGCCAGAGATTAGATCTTCATAATAAAACCGTTGAATACCTCGAAAATCAAGCCAATGAGATTAGAAACAGAATTCCATATTATCTTCTGTATCGAAAACCGAAAGAAAGTTTGGAGAATAAACAAGGTATCTATAATATAAACAACATCGTGCATAAAATTTCAGTTATAGACTGATTTATGGAGCAGATTTTTGAGCAGGGTATACCAATGTCTTTCAATTTTGTTAAATGTTTGACCAAGTTATTGTATCCAAGCTGAAATATACATACATTACTGGAAATGCTCCCATGCATTGAAAGTTTCACTTAAACCGGAAATAGAAGCGATCTCATCCCGTTTTGAAGTCAATCATATCCGTTTTGCTATTTTAGTGTTCAGTGCCTGTTGTCTTTACTTCATCCATTTAACATATTTAAGTTTACAACAGCCTATTTTACTTGAGAAATCAGGTATCATTTTTAAACATCTGTTGGGATATAGATACAGGTTAATTAATAGTGTATTCTTAGTGTATTCTTAAACTTTTACATTTGCAAATGTTTTTCCTTCATAACAGTATTTGAGCAATGCCTATGTATCATTGTATCTATAGATACAATTCCTCACATGAGAATCAATGCATTATGAAGTCATAAACGGTCAACTAAGTGACATTAAAAAAAAACCAGACAAACGTCTTATATGGATTCCAATAAAACAATTGAATTTTGAAAAAAATAACATTTTTTAGAATTAACACAACTGTGCAAACATTTGAATTTTATGGGATTTGATCATGTTTTTAACCCGTATCTATATCTGCCAGACAAAAAAATATTTTCTTCAATTTTAAGCATACACCACTTAACTTGTATATAGTAGCTGACATATCTGTAGCGTGCTTGTCTTATGGTTCCGAGTCTTGTGGTTCTGAACTTTAGTCGATGCCCAGAAAGCTGACGCAAATCTAAAAACTATTTTTTTTTTTTTTGCAGTTGATATTGATATTTTGATAAGTTTTAACATGTGAACTTATGGGAAATATAGATATTGATAGTTTCACAACGAATTACAACGATAATTGTGATAAATTAAGGTACATGTATTAGAATTTAGTATTGAAATTAATTTAATAGATAGTGCCATTATTATCACCAAAAGGATGAACCTTATACACCACTGAATCATTCTTCATTAGAGAGAGAGAGAGAGGGAGGGAAAACGAGAGAGCATCTTGTTTTATATAGTCATATGTCTGTATGAAATCAAAGAAAAAATATCATATCCATATTTCATAGAGTGTACTGACACTTGACAGTTTTGTTTAAGGGTATTCTTCCATTGTAAATGTCATCAGTAACTTTACTTTCATATGAATTTTAAAAAGGTTTGTAGTAAAAAACGTTGTCATGAGCTATCCATTTCAAATGACCTGTCCTGTTGGAAAACCAACCGACACAGATTTTTTTTTTATTGAAAAAGCACAATAATGCATTATTCAGAACCTAATTTAGTCAGTTCAGTGAAGTTTTCCTCTTTTAAATTCTATGGAATTCAATTCACATCAAGAATATATGATAGTTATGAAAAAAGAAAAAAAAGAAAAATTATAGTCATATATCTATACATGTTCGAAGGGAGATTTGTATTTGTTAGACTGTGTTATATTCTGAGTATATAATACAAGGTCAGTTAAATAAAGATTTTGACAAAATACTTTTGTGTAATGTTTATGACTTCCATGTATTTACGAACCTATATTTCCTATTGTATATCTTGATCAAGACCATACTCTCTTATCTTTTAAAGGAAATTGATTTTTTAGCTCTACTGGTCAGAGACCAGAAGAGCTTATGCGATAGTAATGTGTCAGTCCGTCTGTCTGTCTGTCTGTAAACAATTTTTCAAAACGCTACTCCTCATACAGTTTTGGTCTAATTTCAGTATAACTTGGCACACAAGTAAACTACACAAAGATACATAATTTAGTGCATCGGTTTTTGGTTTTGATGAATGGTGTTGCCGTGGTTTCCAAAAAATAGAAATTTCTGTGAAATTCCTTTCAAACGCTACTCCTCCTACAGTTTTGGTCTGATTTCAATCTAATTTGGCACACAAGTAGACTAAACTAAGATACATAATCAAATACATCTGATTTTGATGAACGGTATTTGCGCGGTTACTAAAAATAGAAATTTCTGTGAAATTCCTTTAAAACATTACTCCTTCTACAGTTTTGGTATGATTTCAATCTAATTTGGCACACAATTAGACTACACAACGATACATAAGAGTTTTTATCAGTTTTTGATTTCATGAAAGGTGTTGCCATGGTTACTAAAAATAGAAATTTCTGTGAAATACTTTCAAAATGCTACTCCTCCTACAATTTTCGTTTGATTTCAGTATAACTTGGCATACAAGTAGACTACATTAAGATACATAATTCTGTTTATTGCTTCATGTTGCAAAGTTTCAAATCCAAGTGCTACTTTTCCTTTGTTATATGTACAAACCAGTAGAGCTACAGTGTCATAGGAAATTTCTGGTTTATGTTTATTTTTTGTAGTTTGCATATAGCATAAATGAATTAGTTCCATAATAGCAGTTTAATATTTAGTTGATTAAAATTGAATTCTCTGCCTATCTGATGATGTAACTGACGGATTGAATATTGGATTTTAAAAAGATAAATGAGCAAATTATTTTAAAATCACTTATAGATGGTAGGAAGTAAAAAGGTTATTCAGTCTTTTCTTTATAGTAGCTATATTAAAATTCATAATATTTTCAAGACAAATATCGCAGTTATAATAAGACATTTAAAAAAAAAAGAAAGAAGCTTTATTATTTTTAATTAATAAAAGTAATAGAGAATAGGGACGTTGCCTTCTAAAAATCCCTCTTACATTCCAAGATACTGAGTATATCATCAGTGCATGGACATATTCAATGAGACCTGTTTTTAATATAAGTCGTTTTTCTTGATATATATATATATATATATATATATATATATATATATATATATATATATATATATATATATATATATATATATATATATATATATATAATTTTGTTGGCTAAGATAGTGCTATTCTTGTTAAGTCACAATTTAGTTGTACAACGACCAGTATCTTACCGGTATGTTATCCATTCAAAGTTAAGTAGAGTTCTTATGACAAGGCATCTACTGGGTCCCTGCCAAAAAAGGTAAATGTTTGCTCTCCAGACTTCTTTCACTGTTCTATTTTTAATCTTTGTGTTGACCATCAACATCTTTCTTTTGATTAGTATGTCATTTCATATTTGGATTACATGTACTTATACCAATAGTTATTAACAAATAACTATCATCATAGTCTTGAAAAATACTAACCTGAGTGAAAATCTTCGAATTAAAATCAAAGACTGACACTAGAATTACTTCTTCATAAAATTCTATTTAACACACAACTCTGACTGTGCACACATTTTAAAGTTAATATATTATATGTGTTCAAGTCACCACCCTAAATCTTTATCTAGAAACACATTCGATTTTCTTGACGATTTGGTCCTACTATCTGACAATGATCTCATGCGTATATATATTTCTTTTTCTCAGCCGGAGTTGCCCCTGCAGTCATTAGGAGGTCCAATAAAGTAGGAGACGTCAACATGGACATGGACAACAAAAACTCTTCCAGAAGGAACAGAAGAGGGGCTGTTTGTGTTTCTAGAGAGTAAGGGTGTAAAGAGTAGAAGACTTATTCTTTTTTTAACGCTATTGATTTTGGCTCTTTGAAATAGTGAAAATCCAAAAGTACAGAAATTATGGGTGGATAATGCTTAAAAAGGAAATTTCTTAGAACCCAGTAATTAACGTGATGTATTTGCATGTTATTTTGCATTTTCTACAAACATACTTAATGTTACATTTCTTTGAATCACTTTTATTTAATAACATAACCTGTCAGAAAACGTTTGATCATGGTTCATTCGAAGTTCACTGTTCTCTAAGAATTCCTAAGTGACCACCAAAATCCATTACAAAAATTAATCCTTTTTGTTTTTGTCATATCAAAACCATCAGTAGAATTGTGACACGGTATTGTCTTCATTATACAGAGACATAGATCCATTGATAAAAGCTGTTTGCCAGTTAGACAACGGTCAACAGAAGCTTGATGAACTTGTGAAGAGACTAATCCCCATTTACCAGGATATAGAGCGGCACATGCGCGCTGCAAATGACTCCAAACACATAGTGGATTTGTTATTGGAATATGCTGCCGCTGTCATTCTTCTGAAAAACGCAGAAAAAGTAACTACATTATTAATAATGTATTGAAAGACAAACATGAACATGCAATGAACATAACTTTAATTTAGATAAGTTAACATTATATAAATGCCGTGTATTTGATATATTTGCGCCTCACACTGCAGACAAGAGAGATTCTAAATACAGTGGATACATTAATGAAAGAAATCGATGACAAAACTTTCTCATCTGATGTTTTCCGGTTGTCGAAAATTGCCAGAATTCGGGGAAAGGTACATTTCATTTTGTAGTCGTAAAAACTGTAATGTTATGGACACGTAAGACCTAAGATGATGTTCAAAATAATTATCGGGACCATACCGACAGTCTCTCTCTCTCTCTCTCTTCAACATCAGTGCTGTTTGGGTAAACGTAACAGCATCAACATGTATATAAAATTGACATTTTTCAAATATTATTTAGATTGCTTACCATTCTGGCGATTTAGAAAGCGCCCATTGGTGGCTTTCTCACGCAGGAAAACTACTTGGAATTCACCAGCCGTCCAGAGGCTGCTGGATCTGGCCGGTAACACTGAGACATATGATCCGCCTACGAGCTCTCAGACATTCTCCAATAGCCAGAAGGTTTGTCGTTAACCTTAACCTATATTTTTAAAACTTAACAAAAAATGTGAACACCAAAAAATTTAAAACAATGTCATAGTCATGAATTATCGATGAATTTTGAAATAAAACATGATATAACGTCAGCACAAATGATATATTAACGTTTTCTCATTTCTTTTTTGTTCAGTTGGGATAAAATATATTTTCATTAAGAGTTTTATTCTGCTTGGCATTCAAATTATTTCTAATTCGTACTTGACACTTTTGAATTCAGTGGAACTGTTTAGAAAGAGAAAAATAATGTCCTGTTTTGGTGTAAACGAATTTAAGTCTACTTGGGAAAATAAAATGTTGGAATTGATTTTGTAGACCTGCCACTATCAAGACGTTAGAACAGGGGTACTGCCTGTCAGATCTTCACTGGTTTTACTCAGAAAGCGGAAATAAGGGTTTTTTATTCCTTACCGCTCTACAACAGATGATGAAAGTTACTGGAAGAACCTGTCATCTTCACCAGGTGTGGCAAGAAAACGAGATATCTAAAGTAACCTCTGAGAATGATGGCTAAAACTTTCAAAAAGATTCATCTGTGTTATGATTTATTTCAGGTGGTGGAGTCGTATGCTGATATAATGAGGCTTTGCAAGTTCGAAAGCACAAAGAAGAAACTAGAAACAGAACTTTTTGCAATGTATGTTGAAGTTTGCTTTATAACACATTCATCATTTCGCTTTAAAAAAGACCAGGAGAAACATTATTCCAATTAATAAAATAAAAAGATAATGAACAGTAATCATGTTCAGATGTCCAAATAAATAATCAAATCAAGAGCAGAGCAATCACGGACCTCTTAAAACTTCAAAGGTGGGATCATATGCCATAAAGGAGTGAGCATCCCCTGTTGACCGATCACATCCGCCTTGAGCCCTTTGTCTTGATTGGGTAAACGGATAAATCCGTGGTCAGTTCAGTATGATAATAATGACCTTACAATTTGTGTTAAAAACGTCAGTTAACATTCGACGTAATACAGGTTGTATTTACAAACAAGGTCATCGACCATAGAATTTGCAAAATATCGACTGTAAACGATATTGTTAATACCCTTTTAACATCTTCTTATTCGTCAGTAACCTGCCTCGGTTAAGAAATTGATCGTATGTAGAAGATGCTCTTGCGTATCGAATCAACTTGGAGACAAAAACACTATATGCATGTGATAATGGTATATTGCTACATGGTTATGGGAAGTTGACGATAGAGAACTTGAAGTCGTCACGTTTATCATAAAGTTTAGTTGTAAGTTGTTAGGTTTGCCATCAATGTCTTTCTCTAGTAAAACATTCAAGTAGGAAGCAGATGTGTCAGACTCTGTCTTTTATTTCGAGTTATGTGGGATTAGCAAATCAATGTGTGAAGAAAATTGAATATAAATAATCGATAAAAAGGTCATCGATTTATCTAAATGTCCAGTTGAAAGCCACAGCAAGGACTTATTTTCATGTGTAGAAGTTATTGTATAAATTCTACTTCATAAAAACACAAAAACAGATCTGCTAATAGAGGGTTTCCAACAGATTGTTGGAAGATCTGGTCTCCAAAGACTACATAGATATTGTCGATGAGAAACCCAATCATTTTTTAATATCAACTTCAGAGTACTTGTGTGTAGAATCAGAGAGAATGTTAACAAAGTAATTATGTATACGACCAATCACAAGATATGAACATTTTTGAGTTCCATTCAAGAATTTAAAAATAATATGAATGCATTTAAACTACTTAGTATTTGATTATAACAGTTGTTCATCCAGACACGATGAGTTGTCTCCCAGTGATCTGGTGCTGTTAGCTAGCATGTATACCGATATGGCAACAAACTACCTTAACGTAGGAGACCTCCGAAGTGCTCTATCTTCTAGTAAGTTATTTTAATACCTCTTTCAATTATAAAAAATGTAGACAATTCAATCCATACGTATTTTACACTGTGTCAAAAGAAAAATATCAACATGCTTAAAGGTAATTTCCCTCATGAACAGTATTTGAAAAGCATAGAAAATAAAAAGTAAATATGCATTTTTTCCACGTGTCAGTATAAACGGATCAAAGTAGTAATAAAACCCCACGTTATTATTTATTCATAGGTACTGGAGCCTACGAGGTCTGTGACAAATTAAACAATCAGGACATTGGGTTAGTCGTGTCGCCTATCCTAGCCTCTTGTCTGGTTCTAACCTGCAGGTATATAACGATTCCATCTATTTTGCACTGTTATCAAATATACCGCCTGAGTAACTACAGTACAGCACCATTATCTCTGTAATATAATACAGTTTAGATGGCATTTATACAAAGGATACTTTATTTACTGAAGAAATATAGCTAAGGTTACTTTTAGTAAGCATAGCTATTTGATTCCTGTCGAGTTTCATTTGATTTAACAATCTTTGAACATGTTTAATTCGGGATAGAAATACATTGCAACACAAAATTACGCAGGAATTCTCATAATTTGCATTTAATGCCCTGGTTTTCCGACATTTTGGTTTTCAGAAATGATCAGTTTACAGAATATCTACAGAAACTTCGATCTTTTGTCTGCTACTCTGATGGTAGAATCCACCGAGCCTGGTATTACATTTTCTGTATGGAGAGAATATTAAATGGAGGTAGAGCTTAAAGATTCCTAGTACATATATGCATCATATCAATTAATCATTCTGATAAATAGTATTGATAAAGTTTATATATATATATATATATATATATATATATATATATATATATATATATATATATATATATATATATATATATATATATATATATATATATATATATAAGAAAAGAAGCAAGTAATTTTCTATATTTTATTTTAATTTTTGTGATATTGACTCAACCAGAAAATAAGGGAAAGTGAATAACAACAGAATGCACATTCTTTTACATACTAGTATCTTATCAGGATGAGGTCTTCAATTAAGAGCTGGCTATATACGTTATACATATTGTTTCTGCAGAGTCAGGATTGCATCCTTTTGAACCATTACTTCCACAATCACTGATAAAATTACTATAAATTGCCCCCATAAAGTAGAAAAATTTCTCTTTTGCGAGTAGGTAAGTGTAACTGTGAATAAACATAATAGAAAATTACAGTCGCTGCCTCATTCAAAATGACAATTCATTCTTTGTTTGCAATATCATAGAAAAATATGCATTTAGCAATGCCTGAGGGATATTCCAATGTAGTCAACATTTTCCCTGATATTGTCAACAACGAATTGATCAGAAATTATATACGTAGATTATAGCAATTGAACATTCTCCAATATCTATCTGTTTGTCTAAAATTTTCACTTTTTACCCATTTCATTTTTGAACAAGGATTTTTGGATATACAACTAGATGCTTCAAATTTGTTCAAATGAAAAACTGGGTCCTTTTCCAAACGAAGATAATAAAGAAATGATGAAAATGGGGGTTGGGTCATGAAAAATCATCTCAAGAAGACAAGGTTTATTTGAAAATGTTGAGTGTGTACAAGTTGGTTAAAATCATGACCCGGGCAATAAGGGATGAAACTTTTGCGTGAGAATCTACATATGCACGAAAATTTGTTTAAAAAATATCTTTATATCTAAAAATAAGGGTCATAATTTATAATATCAATATGCATCGGGTGGACCACAATAGGCAATTGACTTTAATTTGACCATTACAGTAAAGGATAACATCTACATTTCATTTGTCAGGAAGAGAAAGGTTTCTCGGATGAGCTATGTGGCCCATAAGTCTCTTTACTTATTTTCTTTCTCCTTTTTGAAATTAGATTACCCACTCCAATCATTCCAGTGCTGTCTGGACTTTGCTACTAATTACTTACGTTCTTGTGATGCCGTCACTAATGAATATATTCCTCGTCTCTTTCTTGCAATGGAAATTGCACTATGGTGAGTGAAATAACTAAGTTTCTTAACATTAAGAGACTAATGTTCACGCAAATCAAAACGTCCTTGTAATAATAGTGAAAGCGTGTTGCTTATATTACACTCAAGACGATTTACCTTTTTTTTAATTTAAAAATGTTCTATCGTAAGATAAATTATTGATTAAAGTTTTTTTTTATCTTCGATAGAAAAAAATATTGAAACAAAAAGTTATATTCTAACATATATCTGACAAAATAATGCATGTCTGTCTAGTAATTCACCGATTTTTTATGTTCTGTACAGGTTTTGTCGGAAAGGTCAATGGGACTCTGGCCAGGTTTGGTTCAGTTACTCGGAGGTGTATGACACAAATGTCGTGTCGTTTTTAGCTTTGTATGCACTGTCTCGTAAAATTGAAGTCATGCTTCTTTCCCTGAACACAAGCAGAGTAACATTGTCCAAAAAAGCTTTAGAAGCATTGAAAAAACATATCGTGATGGTAAGCCAATATGAAGTCACTTAAAGAATATTGTAGGTTTGATATTTAAAAAAATATCCTTTTGTTATTCGTACAAAAATATCAAAGTATTCATATCACATACCTGATTTATTGTAAATTTGAAATTTGTTGAATTCAGGATTTGAAGAAAATAGAAAGTGGTTGCAGAAAAATTTCCTCGATGTTGCCGCGCTTTTATCACCTTAAGGCTTACTTTTGTCTTCTGAAACGCTCCCAGTGTCAATCAAAGTGGCATCTACTGAAAGCAAGAAAAACTGCAACTCAGCATGGTAATATACTTGAATTAAGATGGACTGAAAGGCACAGGATGGTCTGGTTTAAGAAAATGGACTTATTGGAGCAATGGGACAGTTTTACAGAGGTACCCCAAGAATACTGGAAACAAAGGCCCACAGAATCTCATATGTATACTTGGCCAATAGTGCCTCAAGCCAGAAACCGCGAAAAATCAGCAATGTACTACTCTTAAATCTACTTAGGACTAATTGTATCACACTGGAGAATCTCATAATTTATATACTTCTATGTTTGACATATGGCGAAATTAAGCATATGTGAGGAATCGTGAATTAAATCCTTGCCATTGTATACATTTTCTTTTGTCTGGAGTATTTTTTTCTCGGTTAAGAGATGTGATTAGACTCAATCAATGAAATATGAATTATTTTGTACACATAAACATTAAAAAATACTTTTTATATTCAATGTTATGTTACTCATGTTGTATGTAACGTACTAAAGAAGATATCAATAAAATGTATTTTTAGAAGGATTTTTAAGCCTTAATTTTCGTGGAACGCTTCCTTTGCAAACAGAAATGATATAGGAATTCTAAATTGGTCTTGAAACAAATATATCCTTTGATTGTCGAAGCATCAAGGACAAATTTACACAATCAGATCTAAATCACTACCAAAAATTGCTAATGATGGGATTATAAGGCATAAATTATAACCTGTTGGTCCTTATGCAAGTACTTTCATTTTGTAATTCATAAAACGATGTATATTCCAGTTTTACCTTTTCAAAATGAAGAAAGTCACAGTCAACGAAGGTGCGTTCGATCTACCCTACCTATACTGGATTCCTGAACTTCATAAAAATCCTTACAAAGCTACATTTCCGGGTGCAGCAAATGCTCTACCAAGCCCCTAGCTTTCCTCCTCACATATAAAGGAGGAATTTCAGACGTACTTTGCTACAGCATATTTGAGGAGTGGTGTAAATCTAATTTGGATTCTCAAAAACTCCAAAGAACTTTTAGAAAATTGAAAATCACAACATTTTTCAAACGTCAGTACCATCAAAACGTATGAATTTTCTACACTTTATACAACCATTCCTCGCGATAAAAGAAAAACTAGGCTTTTATATCATACACAAATACTTCTTCAAAAAATGGAACTTGTTAGTTTTCATATCTTGTGATTGGTCAACAAAATTACTTTGTTAAATTCACTCTGATTCTAAACAAGTACTTTGAAGTTGATATTAAAAGGATGCTGGAATTCCTAATTGACAACATTTATGTAGTCTTTGGAGATCAGGTCTTCAAACAAACTGTTATAATTTCGATGGGCACTAATTGTGTTCCTTTATTAGCCCATTGATTATAAACACATTTATTATTTCTTATGGAGCAGAATTCATTCAAAAATTTCTATATGAGAAGAAAAAAATACTTGCTGTGGTCCTCAACTCAACACTTAATATATCGACGACGCTTTATCTATTAATAATAGTTATTTTCATTTGAATGAAATATATGGAGATAACGAGCAGTATTCAAGCTCAAAAGTCCATTAAACATTACAAAATAGCAAACACGGACCTCCAAAACATCAGAGGTGAGATCAGGTGCCATGGAGGAGTGACATCCCCTGCCGACCGGTCGCACCCGTCGTGTGCTCCTTGTCATGATCGGGAAATAACGGAAAAATCCGTCGACAATTCAGTGTGTAAATTATGGCCTAACAATTAGTATGAAAAAGGTCAGTCAGTATTTGACTCAATGATAAATTGTATTTGCTGAAAAGGTCATTATATCGACCATAGAAAATTAAAGACACCTCAGAGTCAACCACATCTGCTTCATATTTGGATGTTTTACTGAATATAGACGATAAGGGCCAACTAACAGCTAAATTGTGTGACAAATGAGATGACTTCAACTTTTCCATCGTCAACTTTATTTATATAGTAATATTCCACTATCATTTGCATATGGTAATTATGTCTCCAAACGTATTCGATACTCAAGAGCATGCTCAGAGTACGATCAATTCTTAAACCGAGGCAAGCTGACAGATAAGTTGATGTTACAGGGATTTCAACAACCTCGTTTAAAGTCGGCTTTTAGTAAATTCTATGGTCGTTATAATGACGTTAGCAAATATAACCTACCATAGGGTACTATTTTGACTGACATTTTTCATAATAATTGTTAGGTCTTTGTTCTTGTACTAAATTTGACTAAGGAATATTCCGTCTACCTGGTCAATACCTAGGGCTCCTGGCGGAAGTGACCGGACGACTGGGGATGCCTTCTCCTATGTACCTGATCCCACTTCTGGAATTTCAAGGGATCCATGTTTTATGCCTACAGATTTGTATTGTTTGTATGTTTGTTTTAGATCGATCATGTTCGTTATCTTCACTTTTTCATGAAGATGCAGAATGATCTAACCTAAAATGTATTTTTCAAACCTGAACTTTGTAAAGAATAAAGAAACATCTTTTTTATTGTAATAAAGAATCAGGGTGCAATTTGTCCGATATGTTGCCTATTGTATAAAGTATAGAATGCTGGTCATACTGAGAACCTTTACAAAGATTCAATTATATACAAGGTCACCAGGGATTCGATGTGAAATGGAAGTCCACTGGCCTAATGATTCACGCTCTTGGCAAAGCAATTTTAATTTAAAGAAAAAATTATTATCATCTGTTCAGCTGAAGTATATGAATACGCCTAGTACTAGAGCATGAAGTGCATACTGCTCCGTAAAATTAAGAAATTTCTTCCATTAAGTACCAGAGAACTCTTGTATAATGCATACATTTTGCCTTCAATAAACTATTGTCTTACGGTCTGGGGTAATAAAAAAATGTTAAATTTGCAACTTTTTTTGTTTTTCAATATTTTTCTTTTTGGATTTACAGGGTTAATAGAGAGTCTTCTAAGAGTTTTATGTATGTTTTCATCTTTTTGATTGAAAAAGTTTGCAGAGATTTTTATAAAACTCACTTACGGTCGAGTGTTTATCTGTCCTCAAAATTAGAATTTGTTCTCACAATATTGCTCAGCAACAGTAAACGACTGAAGTCTAAAACTTTCAGGTCTGATAGTCAGTCATCAGTTTATTTGAATCGTGAGAAAATCTTGTATCGCCGTTATTTCCGGTCGTGACAGGAAGTGATGCAAAAAAGTGAATGGTTAATGGTTAGCTTTGTTGGATTTTCACTCTGAATTTCTTTTATCACTTTTTCAGCGTGAATTTTTGTTTTTATTTTCAGAATCGGACGGAAGACCTCTCATTGCTCGCAATGAGTTTCTAGTTATTATTATTAAATATTATTATTATTATTATTATTATTATTATACTAGTACTAGATTATGAAGTGCATATTTATTTTGGAATCTGACGTCGTCAGAAACCATATTATTGAAATTAGGAACTTTTATTGGGTATGATATTATGAATGATAATTATTAGCATTGGATATTGCAACAATGCGTTTAAAATTACTACTAACTCTGTGAGATTTAAGTAGTTGAACTTATGAGAAATATTGGAATATGAACAGAAATACCGAGAGTTTAGAGAAATTTGATGAAGGGAAATTTATTCGTGAGCTAATTTACCCTTGGTAAATGTTATTTTTATTTGTTACATTGGTATTGAAGTATTGATGCCCATTACTTTGTTTTACTATATTCGTTATTTGCGTGAATGCATCAAGGAGAATACACAAACAATATTTAAATTGAAAGGTTTTAGCTGTGGTGATGTGCCAAATGCCGGTGATTAAATTATCGACCAGTAGCACTGTTAACAATAGATAAGACAGACTGCGCCGTCTCTCCAGTCTTTGATTGACAGACGGAATCCTCACATGGCTGATCTCTATAAGGAGTAGACAAAGGTAAGTCCGTATGCCACGTGTTTATAAAAAAAAATGTCGCTGTTACTGTGACTGATTAAGAGACTCGTTAAAGGTTATATTGGTTATCATCTCTTAAACATGCAGATGTAATGTTCCATCCATTTTATTTTATACTTATGTATAACATGTATTGTTTGTTGTAAATGTCATTTCTGTAGAATCTATTGATGAAAATTTGAGAAGTATTTGTTTTCAAGCATTAGAAACAGCGTCAAACTCTCCTCGCCGACTGGAAACTTCGTCTCACACCATGAACTTGATGAAGTGGCATAGGCGTCGGAAATTGGGGGGGGGCTAGGGGGGCTTAGCCCCCCACTTTTTTTTAATGATAGATATAATATAAGCGTTGAAAATTGGGGCTTACCTTTTTTCGTTGGTTTAGCCCCCCCACCCCACTTTCAATTAGCCACCCCACTTTCAATTTGCTTCCGACGCCTATGAGTGGTATGTACATTGTACTCATCTCGGGCAGAAAGCAAAATTAAAAAAAAATAGTGGGCTTAAAAATTCAATTCCAAAGCTTAAATATTGCAGTGAATAAATCAAATTTGTTCACGTTTTATTTTCCTTAAAAACATTTAGATATTTTTTCCGATTTAATTTTAGAAACAGATTTTTAGCCAATTAAAATCCAAGAACATATACCGTCAGAGATTTGTACATAGCACTTCATGGTGTGAGACAAACTTTCCGGTCGGCGTACATTTTACAGAGATAAAAGAAAAAAGAAAGACAAGCTTGCCATATATGGTTGTGTAGATAAATTATTGCAGAAGAGAATGGAAATAAACAGTTTGTCAGTGCATTTTCTGTGAAAGTGTAAATGATTACGATTCTGGGTAGAGGTCACTTAATGTAATGTTCAGTTAGATACCTTCTGTTATTATTATACAAGGGTTAAAAAAATACTTCAGGAACAAGTACCTGTGCTACTCCTACAAAGTTTTGTCTGATTTCAAAAAAAAAAATTACAAAATATTTTGGATGAAGATATATAATTCTGTACAATAATGTAAAATTTCGTTAGACAGTATAAAGGTAACGAATTAGAATAATCTTGGAAAATCTTTCAAAATGTTAGTTTAACTTCAGTTTTGCTCTCCATACAAGTAGAGAGCATCAAGATAAAGTGTGACGAGATAAAGTGTGAAGATAACGAATAGTAATCATACTCAAAAGGCCAGTTAAACAATACAAATAGAACAGAGCAAACGTGGACGTCTCAAAATATCAGAGGTGGGATCAGGTGCCATAGAGGAGTAAGCATCCCCAATCACATCTATGTATTGATCGGGTTAAATAAAGAATACTATTTAATTGATTTAATTTAAATTTTGATTTTTAGGTGTTGCAATATCTACTAAATTTAGAATAATATGTCAATTTGTTTCAAAGTGCTATTACTCTGCGTAGGTCTGATTTGAATGAAACTTAGTACAATTGTAGATTAAATCATTTTTCATAATTATATTTCAATTCTTAATTTCTATGAAAGATCTTTTCACATTTCCTAACATAAAATAATCCGTTTCTTAATTTCGAAATTGCTTAGGCTACATTTAGAAAAACGGTTCTATATATCGATTTTAATGCTGCCAGTCAATGGAAGAACATAATAAGAACAACAGAAAATAAGTAATCAAGAATTTTTCAGATATATACAAAACATAAAAATGAAAGGTATTGCAGAGGGCTCTTAACGATTTTTTAAAAAATCTAAAATAGATAAGCATATGTGCACTTAAGTATACTCTAAGCCAGTAGTTGTTCTAGTATCCTTAGAGACTTCTGGTTTAAGATTATAAGGAATCATTATATCTGATTTTATTCAACCCTTCTCAGAACCGATCGGATAAAACCCACACAAAATGCCTTATTAAATTATCAAGTGCAAATATTCCGTTGACATGAAATGTAACTTAATAGTTCCGAAAAAAAACCATCGCTACACCATAATTTATTTTGTCAGCAACGAAAAATATATAACTTCCGGTTAACCTTCGTTCTACACTGTTTGAGTACAATTCTCTAAGGGTAGAATACTTAATGCATTAAGACACTAAAGAATTGAATTTCAATCGATACCACTTGGCAAAGCAAACCCCTTCGATATAAGGCTCATAAATATTGTAGATTGGACCAAGTCCCTGCCATCAGCACAAAGCTGGGCTCTTTAGTCAATGGACTGGAAGCAGGTTATATTTCCCTAGGACATTAATTACGATCCTTTCTTGCAAAAGCACTGTAAGTTTTTAAAGTATGCACAGTTCGAGTTCAGATTTTTTGACGAAAGAGATATATACTTGTGTATAACTCTAGATCTGTGTCTAACAGTATCATTGTCCGTAATTGATGCAATCACGATTCTTGTTAATGGATTAAAAGCAAGGTAGATTGTATTAATGAGTTACGAACAAAATATTTTAATGTAATCTCATAAATAAGCTTGATTACGTCATTAGATTCTATCGAACGTATTACTATTTCTGATAGTTATCGAACCTGCTAAGTTGACTTCGTGCGGTAGGTATTTTTAGACATCAGTTTAAACTAATCATCCTTTTTCATTCTCTGTTTCACGATTTTATCTATGCCTGGAATCTACGCAGTAATGTTTGTCAAGAAAGTTCCTATATAATGAATAAGGAGACCATACATCGTAATCTTTGTTTTGAAGATGATACGTCAGCTCCCAATTAGGGTGAACAAGAATCTAATGTCAAGAACGATTTTTTTTTACACATGTTCTCAAACTCCACTGTTTAACTGTATGGTTTTGTTTTTGAAAATGAAATATGGGGATAACGAACAGTATTCAAGCTCAAAGTCCATTGAAAAAATACAAATCGGGACAGAGCAAACACAGACCTCCAAAAACAGAGGTGAGATCAGATGCCATGGAGGAGTTAGCGTCCCCTGCCGATCTTCCACACCCACCGTGTGCTCCTTGTCATGATCGGTAAATAACGGGAAAATCCGTCGACAAATTAATGTGTAATTAACGGCCTATCAATTGTATGAAAAATTTGACTTAATGATACATTGTATTTGCTGACAAGGTCATTGTATCGACCATAGAAGTTACGAAATAATGACTTTAAACGAGACTGCTGATATTCCTGTCTCATCAACTTGTTTGTCAATAACTTACCTCGTTTTAGAAATTTTTCATACGTAGAGCATGCTTTTGCGTATCGAATAAACTGAGAGATATACACCCCATATGCACGTGATGAAGGTATATTGCCGCATAAGAAAGGGAAGCTGACGATTGAAAAGTTATCATGTTTATAATAAAGCTTTGTTGTTAGATTACCATTAGCGTCTTTTTCTAGTAAAATATCCAAATATGAAACAGATGTGTCAGACTCTGTGGTATCTTTTAGTTCAAGCTCACTGAGATATATCGTGTCAACATATGAATGGAAATGGCTGTGGTTAATTGATAATACGTCGTCGATATATCTAAATGTAGAGTTGAAGGCCACAGCAAGATATTTTATTTTTCTCATATACTGACATAGATTTTGAATAAATTCTGCTTCATATAAATACAAAAATAGGTCTGCTAACAACGGGGCGCAATTTGTACCCATGGAAATTCCAACAGATTGTTTGAAGACCTGATCTCCAAAAACCACATAGATATTGTCAGTCAGAAACTCAAGCATCTTTTTAATATCAACTTCAGAGTACTTGTGTGTACAATCAGAATGTTTTTTTAACAAAATAATTTTGCAAATGACCAATGACAAGGTACCGTAAGTAAATTTAAGAGTTCCATTTTTATTGAAAAAGCAGGTGTCAGTGATGTCAAAAAGCATGGACTTAAATTTGTCGTGGGGAATGGTTGTATACAGAGTTGAAAAGTCGTAAGTTTTTATGTTATTGATTTTGGTAAAATTTTGTGATTTCAAATTTTCCAAAAGTTCCTCGGAATTTTTAAGTATCCACATCTGATTTACAACACTTCTCGAATATATTGTTGCACAGTACTCCTGAAGTTCCTCCTTCACTGTTGTTAATATTTTAGTAAGTAGTAAAGGAAAAAAATCCTTCTTAGACCCAATTGTCCAATGAAAGATTTCATATGTAGTGCGAATTCAAATAATGATTATGTTAGATTTGACATAGCTTAATAAATGCAAGTTTTTCTTTTCGTTTCTGTGCTTGTGTTGAACATTTTTTCAAAATTTTATCGAGGAACAATTGAACTGGAAACTATTGGTTTCATGCAGTACTGATATACATTCCCAGATGCAACTACTAACCAAGACTGAGTGAAATAGGATTTATACGAACTTCCATTTAGTGCATTTTGTAAGCTTTTTTATCCAACTTGGAAAAGACCTGCTATAAAAGCTTTATCTTAATCACTTATCCAGTAAATATAGGTCCCATGCAGATTTCAAAGCATCTTAAAGAGTAAGTATCTATACAAAAATATTAATGCATAATTGTAGAACAATAGAATTGTAAGTGCCTGAGAATGGAAATGCCCTCCAAACAATTTATTCACTTCAATGAAAACATGGCACATGCATCATTCCACATCAAGACGGGTAGGAAATTTATTTAAGACTAGTCAAGGTAGAAATTCTTGTCAGAAGGATCTGAACCTGTTCCTTAAACGTCTACCTGAATATTCACCCAGAAAAATCATGACTGATAGTATGCCCCCCCCCCCAAAAAAAATCACAGACATATCATATCTAGATTGATCACGGTAGGACATACTTTCTTTCACCCGCTTCCAAACCATTTTCCTGATCTTTGTGTCACATGCCGAATATGAATCATGTTCGTCAGGATTCTCATCATCCCTCTAAGTTCTATTATAGCTATTTTGAATAAACCAAGCAGAAGATATTTATTTGATCACTCTTTTTCAAAATCTAGGTCTCTTGTGGCTTACTAAATTTTAATACACGTCTGAAACTGCTTACCAGAATCAAATTCTTTAGATTTTGTCTGACCAACACACAAAGGTCTGATATTCTGTAGCATATTATTTTTGGTTACATAACTTTACTTAAATTCGATTTAACAGTTTGTTTACCATTCAAAATAATTGAAATTGATAAGACGAATGTCATAAAAGTTTGAATGGCTTTGAGCATTAACCAGGACATGTAAAGTCTCAAAGAACTTGTCAAACGCTAGAGGCAAAATGAAAGCAGAAACCCACGGTTTCCTGCAAAATTCTGGCTTCCAAAACTCCTCTTACACTCTATGCTGTAGCCAAATTTTGAATATGATTGTTGATGTCCTGTAGATGTGCAATAAGTTTTCAGAATTTTCATTTTTATCCTGGGGCTAATATGGGAGCAAAAACGACGTTTTTCTACAAAAACAATGCTTCCCAGAACTCCTTATACATGTTTGGCAGTTGCTAGTTCTTTTTTTGGAATATGGTTGGTAGATTCTGTGGATGTGCAATAAAGTTTCGGAATTATCCTTTTCATACAGAAGGCCAAGTGGGGGCCGAAAACGACTGTTTTCTATAGAAACCTGGTTCCCAGACTTCCTCTAACATTTAAGGCAGTAGCCAAGTCATTTCTTGGAATATCATTGGTGGTGTCTTCAACTGTCTTGTGGATGAACAATATGGTTTCAGAATTTTCATTTTCGTTCAAGGAATCAATTTGAGCTGAATTTTTTTTTAACAAAAAACCTTATTTCCAGAACTCCTTTACAAACAGAATATATGCTTCATTAAATTACTCAATTTCAGAGTGTTAATAAATATATTGTAAGAATTACGTGTACTAATATAAGAAGCCCATGTGTCACCAGAGCATTTTATGGTCAGTTAGAATCATGCATATTACCGGTATATGTGAAGTCTAGAATAAATATTGTCTCGTTATCTAGTTATACAGACCTCTTTTTACAAAAGAACGACTAAAACCAAAACTTTTAGCTGTAAAATATTATGTAATATTAATAATTTTGTCATTAATTTCTTGCATAAAAATACCTCTAAAAGGAAAGCTTTGAAAAAAAGAGATTAATACCATATTAAAATTAATTTTAAAAGGAAAGATATTCGTAAAATTACATTTGGTCGTTGGTTGATTTTATTTTTTTTTAAATAGGGCGTTATAATAAACATTTAATAGGTACATTAAAAGCCAAACACTCACGTGTGGGAATAACTGTCTTATGAAAGCGTCTAGTTTTATCTGTAGAAGATTGTAAGATATGATTTTTTACCTACCATTCATGGTAATTTGGCGATCTCCAACAGAAAATATTCTAGGCCAACTATGTCCATGCATTAATAAGAATTTAGGTTTTTTAAAGTTTCAAAGAAATATGTATTCAAAAATATTGCTGAGATTTGATAGAAATTTTTATTTTCAAAGGAGACCTAAGATTAAGATTAGAATTCAAACTAAGATTTATTCTAAATAATAGCATTTGATTTCTCAAAAGGCATATTGGAACATTTTATAAAAATATTGCTGCAATTTATGTGGGTGTAAAGATTTGAAGTCTTCTTAAATCAACATGTTTTTTGTCCCCAAGCAAAATGTTTAGACATTTAGGGGGCATATGGGACGGTGCTCTGAAGAACCGGTGTCCTCCGCTGCATTTTAGCATCATGTTAAATGACTTTTTCCACTATGCTCCAATATTGACGCGTAAAGCTTGACTTAGCTAGCGCCTCTCTCTGTCATAGTGAAATACGCAAGTGATGTGAAAAGTTGTATTGAATTTGTTACTTATGTGGATTAAGGGATTCCAGATGAAATTTAGTAAGATTTATGCTTATTCTCATGATTTTTATCTTTAACTGAAGTTCTGTTTAAAAAATGAAGTAAATTTTAAGAGGTAAAAAAATTATTAATTGATATAATATGAAATTCTCTGTTATCTCAAACTACAACAAGTGAATGTAAACATTTGTTTTTATTTTTTTTAAGTTAAAGCTATATATGGCGTATCTGAGCTAAAAAATAAAAATACGAGATTGAGTGTAGATGAACATGATATATGTTATTTACGTTCAAATTAAAATTTTCACTGATTTTGAACTTGAATAACCCCACGTTTCTATAGTTTAATTGACTTTAAACTGTGTCTGATATTTAAATGCGGAGTCGGTAAATAAATCGGTTATTGTTTTAAATTTCTAATATCTATGAAACGCGATTGATTTAAATTGTTCAATTTACAGGAAAGTCCTATCTTTATATGAAGTAATAAAACAAATAGAAAAATCTGTTTAATTTTAGTTAATTTGAACTTATCAAAAACACGACATATATGGCTTTAATGTATATATTTCATTTTATAATCCACAATCTTATTACAGAGCACTGAAAAAAATATATATATGTTTTCAATATTATGATGTTAAATATTTTGTGTTTAGGATTGGCTTACCAATTAGTAAACAAAAATTGAGTCTGCTTAATCAAAGTTACTTTTTTAAAATTATCATTCCTCTAATAAGGAATTGTCGCCTCTAAAAACATCAGAATTGGGATCAGGTGCCATGGAGGAGTAAGCATTCCCTGTCGATCGGTCACACCCGCCGTGTGCTCCTTTTTATGATCGAGCTGCAGCAAACGGAAAAATTCGTAGACAATTCAGTGTGTAAATAACAGAGCAATTAGTATGAAAAACATTGAACTAAAATATACGGCAATTTTAATTTTAGACTGTCCGAAACCCTGTAATCAGTTTCAATACAGGGCTTTTCTTGTTTCTTAGTGTTCGAATTTTTAATTTAATTTATTATTATTATTATCATCATTATTTTGATGTTTTATTTTATATATGCTTCTTGCAGAAATGAAAAAAAAAAACAAACAAAAAAAAGAAAAACAAAAAACACCGAGCAATTAATAAATTTTTCAAGGAAATAATGATAGCAGCGTATGGTCTCCTTTTTCAACACTCTCTCACGTCGCACATTTCGTATGAAGAATTTGTTTATTCTTTTATCAATTAGAAACTTTGTCAGAAATTGATTTCATGATTTAAACAGAGTGACATGAAGCCTGGAATCATCCGATTAAACATGAGTACGGCTTAGGAAAATGCACGACACTGAGATACTGAGATCACATATGGCGTAGATACTTGGCTTTCAAACTAACTTTGATGAATAGATAGTTTTTCCCTAAAATTTCTGAAAAGAATCCTCGAACTCAACTACATATAGTATATTGACACACTAGAAAATTTGAAGTTGCTCTTTATATAATTAAGAATTGGGATTTAACAGTTCGAAAATGACCGACACTTTTTGGAAAGGGGTCCATCATTATTTGTGATTTTCTGTTGCTTATGGTCAGTAACGTAATGATGAGTTACATGTTTGGAACAAATTTGTAGGTAAAATTCAGATAATCTGTGGATTAAACGACAAGCCGAAATCAACACTTCCGTAGACTTCGAACAATTGTGTTATACTTGTTTGTTTCACGTTTTATCTATCACATCTCTCTAAAAATGGATTGGAACGGATCAACCTTAATGTTTAATGATATTTTCTTTGAAGGCAAGTCAAAATGTATTTGAAATCGTAGATTTCAAAAACATGGTGGTAGCGCCCATGTAGGGCAGACTATAGTAGATAAGTAGAAGGTTTTTTTGTGTGATAATTAGTGGGGCTCATTTCTGTGTTATATTTTTAACAGACATTGCTAGCTAAGGAATGAAGATTCGTCCCAGAGTAAGTACTGATGACATTATCTACTATTATAGACTTCACCTATAACTTTGTTTTGTAGATGGACTGGTGAAGTAAAGCCCACAGAAAGATGAACATATACTTTGGCCTCCCGCACTTGCTGTTTTGGCAGGCGCACCATTTCTGTAATTGGATTTCTGCTGTTCCATTAGATAAACCAACAACCACTTCCGATTCGCTTGAGAATTCTTTGCAGACCAGGGGTGATTTATCTTCTATCAAACACATCGAGAATCCTAGATCCATAAACGGAAATTATTCCGCAGGAGTTACTATTGCCACTTTAGAAACTCACAGTTTACTTACTCAAGCAAATGATGCAAAGCGAAAGCCCAAGGTATCGAATGAACTATCGATGACAGAATTTATGGACTCTACGGACGATAAAAATGAAAGTGTTCCTGTTGTAAATAAATATGGAAATCCAAAGGAAATTAATATTCAAACGTCGATTAAAACACCATCTGACAAATTACTAGATCGAATTCTTCGCGATGAAAAATCAACAACTGAGATTTACAATGAAATAAACTTCTTACAAACAACAAAGTCAGAAAAAGAGATCATTTCATCAGAAAACAAGCCCACAGTCGAAAATGGAACACTTGTATCCGAGCACCATCCACTAAACGTTTCTCTCCATTCAAATGAAAGCGTCAGTACCGCCATGAACACTACGATTATTTTAACAATCAATTCTACGACAGAAGGAACTACAATGAAAACACCAACAAACACGACCAACAAAGTATCAACAGCAGGAAATGGCGTCAAGGAGAATATGACGACAATGCAAACTACGACATCTGTAAAACAGACGACACATGAATATCACCAACTTCGTCTGTTTACAGGCTTTGCTGAAAACGTTCCTATACGACCTAGATATCCCCAACACAACAACCATCATCTGAATCTCGGTAGGATAGTATGTTATATAATATATTTCACGAAGAACGATTTAATAAATAAATATGAGCGAAAGAATAAATTTTCAAATAAATGTATCCTTTGAAAACGTAAAAAGGATTTTTTTGGTACGGAAGCTACCAAAGGACAGGTCAGAATAGGCAACATGAAGGAAGATACAATATTTAAATATATCCAGCTTCAAGACAGCAAAATTACATTTTAAATTCATATTTTTAAAGTCTTACTTGTAGAAGGTTTTGAAAAAAAATATATTAACGTCAAAACATGACAGTTTTGTACAGGTATCATTTAATTTTAGTAAAACCTTATATTCGACGATTTAAAATAAGTTTTTCCTATCTTTTTGGGGTATTCTGTTGATTTTGCATACGTATACTATATCTAATATAGAATAAAACGTATCCCTTCATATGTATAGTGAAAATAAGCCTTATTCACAGAACATTGGTATCATTTACATGGATATAACTATTAGCGACAGACTAAAATGCATTAAATGTTGTCTGTTTTTGCTGTTGGTTATTCCATCCCTTGCCAGGGGTTTTATCTCTCGACAGAGTTGTTACAAATTCTGCAATTATACATCGATACCAGCACGGTGATACCATGAATAAGCCATTATGAAGATGTAATTGTCATGATGTGTTTTGAGAAGGCAAGAAATCCCCCTCTTCATTAAAAATAAACCCGACTGATGTAGTGACGGAGAGGGGAAATGTAACAAGTAATCAATGGAGGGAAATAATGATTGAATGAAGGGGTATGAAGATACGGATCTTCTGTCATTCCAGTGAGAAATAAAATGATGGATGACAAAACAGAAGTACAGATGCATTGTTGATATCTGCAACACATCTCATAATTTTGGTCGATAGTCATTATGTCACTTTATGCTTTTGATAATAAGAAGCTATTGCATGTTGTGAAATTTTTATCTGTTTTAACAGGCATTACAAAACAAGATGATTATGATGAGTTTATATTTTTCAGACAAAGGTTCTTTGATTTTGTATAACTTTCAAGTCCAGAATGGTAGAGTATTGAATAGGGGGTAAAGACACAATACTGACGTGATAGCACCCAATAATAATGATTATTCTAGCTCTGTCAAGATAAATTGTGTTGTTTTTCCGCAACAATATTAGCAAAGGCATTTCCAAGGCCAAAAAAGTTCCTGATATAAGTAAGGTTTGACATGCAATTCCATTTACTTTCATGAAACCGAGGGAATACCATGAGGTTCAGTGATAGATAAGAATATGGCGTTTTGCGTTCGCTGTCAAGAAACAAATGAGAGGATTCAATATTGAAGATTTCTGTCTTTGAATCCAAGAAATAAATGACTTTCTTGGAAATGGTGTCCGCTATTGAAATGAAGGCTGTTGTGTCGTTTTTGACAGTCCATTCACTGATCCGAGATTTGTTCACTTCGTGCTGGGTCGATATGCTTTTCTGTGAAGTCTATATATCTATGGATCTACCTCATGAAAGGGCTATATTTGTAATATACAGAGGATATTCAATGTTTTGTAGTTGGATATGGAATTTATTTGGGACAGAATTTTTTTTTATATTTTCACGATATCAAAAAATTATGTCTCACAAGTGAAATAAATGTCATATCCAACTATAAAACAATGAATTTTCTGTTTATTACATTTTCTTTGAAATCTCTGTGCCTCTGTCTTTTCTTAAAAAAGAAATTGGCAGATTTAGTCTCAATCAAGACGGTTTAGTTACTATATCTTATGACAGGCCAGAAAGTATTTTTTTTTACTTACTTTAATTCACACTGTGACAGAATATCACTTTTATTCAATAAATAAATCAATCACAGTATTTCACCGTTGACAATGTAATACACATATATATAAGCTTTGTTTTAGAAATCTTTACCATTTATTAGAATTATTTCTTTTTTTTCAGTACCTATGGAAGACAGCCCGTTTGGAAATCTCTTGTGGAAGGTATCCCATATATACTAATGTATAAATCAAGTGATATGAAGTATCATTTTACCCGCAGATTTTATGATTTTTAAACAGAAGGACAAATTACATTCTTATTAGAAAGTTGTTATAAGTAACATGACAAGAAGTCTTATATGACACCATTTTTTTTTTTAAAATACAAATAACTTGTAATTCACAAATGCTACCTATTGTTGATGCTCATTAATTAGAGCTTAAATATTGTTTTGGCTGATGTTTGCTAATAACGAAATAAAAGTTGACAGCTTTTTATTATTGAATTTTATCATGAAGATGGATAATTTGCTTTTGGTACACTCTGCCGTACACTACTTGGATCGAAATTTTCTGTAAATATGATGAGTGTTATTGTAAATACCAAACAAGTCTTTGATAATAGAAAATTTTATACAATGTTTGCCAAATGATCATATCCTTGTCATCGCACTCTGAAGATTTTCTTTTTTCTTTTTCTTTTGCATATTGCGAAGAACTCCAGAACGAAAACTTTTCTGATAATATGCACGTAGATTTGATTTACAGAAATAAAAACTTGTGAGGCTTTTATTGTCAGGATAAGAAATACTTGATGAGTGTGCTGGTTCCTATCAGTATTGGAGTAGTAGGAGCTGCATGTATCATTGGTATGGCCTACATAGCTCGCTACTGTTACAGGAACGAGAGACAAATTCAAATGATGAAAGAAAGAATCACCCAGGTAAAATACTCATTACTAAGGGATAGTAATATATTTCATTACATATCATTTATCTACCGGCGATTTTTCTTCCACAAGGTTTGCATGAGAAAAAAATTCAGAAACTGCATTCAATTTTTTTTATTTTTGTGAGGATTGTTTTGGTGTGTGATTATAGGCCATATAAAATATAAAAGCATATTTATCAACCAAAAAAAAAACAACAAAGAGCTGGTAATCTGAACTTAAAAGGAAAGTGTTAAGTTATGAAATCTATTATTTTCTGGCTTTGTCCATACAGTCTCCAAGAATTAAAATCACGGTAACTGTAACGATTTCATGTTTTTCAATGATACAAGAGGCCTACAGCAACTGTGATCTAGAAACTAAACTCTGGAGATGAGACACAGTTTTGATTTGTTTAACACAAAAGGATCAAAAACAAGTTCTTACAACATATAGCTCAGTCAGTCAGCAACATACTTAATCCCCAAACAGAAAAAGAAGAAACATTACATATGTTTGGTCAGAAGGATTGCCTAATATTGGGGGCTTGCCACAGGTGGATTGTCTTATATAGGAGGCTTACCACATTTCATTGTAAGGACCATTCCTTTGGAGGCTGATCAGTTATAGTGGCTAGCATTTCAGAGGTTGACCTCTTGGAGGTTTTTTGTCGTTCCTCCGCGATTAGGGAAGGTGTAAGACTTCAGAGGTAAGCAGTTCACTATCCGTCCTGAATAAGGCATTAATACAGTAACTACTGCTTCTGGAGTAGGACCATGTTTATTAGGCTAGGGCTTGCCTCTAAGATAGATATTACTGCCTGAACAGGGCATGTTTCTATCTAGAGGTATATAAACTCATAAATTAGTAAGCCCAACCAAGTGTGCTTTTCCCCTAAGTAAAGTAAGTATTATTCGTGCAGACCAATAGTTATAAAGTCGAATCATTTTAGAGAGGAAAATTATTTGTTGAATTATCCAAATCCTCAGATCCAGGAATTAACCGGGTTCGAACCCTCTTGACACGTTACAGTAACATACAATATATAACTGTCTCATCTAAATGAATTATTTCGGGTGAAGATTTATTTGAATTGCACTTATGTCTCAGAATTTTCTTCATGGAGTCTCTAAGTGTTTCCACACTATCTTAATCATCACCTTCGCTAGCCAAGGGTTTCTTATCCAGTACTCTCCTCACAAACCTAAGGTTTGTGAGAGGAGTAGCGGATCGAAACCCTTGGCCTAGCGAAGATGCTAAATCATTAGCTTTGCAGTCTTTCCTAGCACTTGCGTTGTTTGATGAAAAACTGCTTGAAAGACATATTGAACAGTGTTCGCACACTTTGAATTTTTTAGACGGCAACTATATCAAAACATGTACTAGACTGTAGTTTGCTCAAATGCAAATCGTGATCAATATGTTTCAGTTGAACGATTTTTTTGGTCAATTTAGAATTCAAAATGTGATTGAAATACATCATAAAATGAACCCTTTGATAGAGACTCATCTCGTTCTATTTATCATCTAATTACCTACAAAAATAAGTATACCTTCACTTTTAAAAGCATTCACTAACTTTAATGATTCTGACATTAAAACAATGAATTAACTTCTAATTTTATGCTATCTAGAGCTATTTTTCCTTTTTTCATTACAGCCATGCATACTGTTCGCCCAAAGTGCTTCTCAACCTTGCAAAATTAAATACTTGAAATAATTTATACCTTAAAAATACTTTTAATAATTTTGACGATTTTCATAATATGTAGCACAAAAGGGGTTACAGAATGTTTAAGACACCGAAAGAAATTAATTTGAATAAGAATTTTTTCTCTCTATAAAGCAATAAAAGACTTTCGTTTATAATTATTTCATTATATCGACTGCTTTTAAGGGAAATTCGTTTATGATAAGCATCACTGTCACCTTTTGTGTGCAATATGGTACAATATTTAATTTGAATACCAAGCTTAGCACCATTTCTTAATGTTTTCCGTTTCAGACCCAGGAAACGCGCACCGACAACATTGTTCTTCTAGACGATTCTGATGACGAGTTTTAAAATGAAATCCAGATATTGGACTGCTCAGTTGTTTGACTAATTACAAAGCTGTGACCGACAAATGTGATTTGTTGGGCGCTGACAGAAGCGGCTGCCATGAAATCGGTGAAGAACTATTGTAAATAGAAAGGCAATCAGCTGCAGAAATTGTCTCCTGAAATCAAAGGGAAGAAAGTAATTACAGGCATTGCCTCCGTGTATCTTGTGGATGACTCTCTCTCTCTTTTTTTACACACACACCTACACACTCACACACACATATGAAAACTATATTTCGTAATATTAATATTGCGACAGACGAGCATTTTGTGTCTATTCGTATTCTTTTATACAAAGTTTGTTAAGAAATTGCTCTAGATTTTCCAAACACACATGTACTGAAGTCCTATGTGAAAATAAGATTTACTATTCAAGTTCGAAATATTTTAATAGCATATAAAAAAAATCTTCAAAGATGCATGATAATTCCATATAGTGTTTATAGGTTTACGAAGATGCATGTCCATGTTGTATAGAGAGTCTATAATCATTTCTCTTTCCTGGCCTTGTAAATTATAATTCAGCAAGCTCACGTGCATAACATTGTAATCACAACGCCTACGTTATCAAATTTCACTGTCGTTGTGTATTGCTGTTACTTGTTTTTTTTCTTATATTACAATAAAATTATAGGTTTTTATCAATCTGGAAGACAAAAAATGTGTTATTATGCGCTCTCCACATCTGGATGACGAATGATTAACCTCTGCATTATCTCACTGGTTCATATTGATCATCAAATAGCATTTTACGTTGTTTTTTTTTTCAAGTCATTATTAAAATACAGAAAAACGAAGGAATACGTTTAAACATTCTTATTCTTATTACTACACATTCATGAAATCAAATGTGATCTAAATATCACTTGATAAATACAGTACTCCCCCTTAGAATTAACAAAAAACCTTCTTGACCCCTCCCCTTTTCTAATTTTATCGTTAATATTTTTAATCTACGATCTGATTTTAGAATTTTTTTTACCTAACTATTAATGAGTATATATTGTTGTTTTTCGTCCCATTCGAGAATTTTTCACTCTAGACGTCTATTAATGAGTATACTGTTTACTTGATGCTTCAAGATGTGTAAAATTTATTTTAAAAAATCAAATTTTGTAACATTATTTCCCATTTTTGTCATCTTGTTAGAATATGCGATCTAGTCCAGATTTTGAACGAGAAAAACGTAACTCTTTTATCAGATTACCCTCGGTTAACAAACCTCCCTCGTAACAAAATCTATCGTCATTGGACCTGAGAAGTTAATGGACTTTCGATGCAATTTTTTAGCCACTTGGCAAACAAGCACTTGAAGTATGCTAGTTAATGTTGAATCCGATACATAACAAACTCATCTGGATGACTTTTTTTCTATATTCAATGTACGTTGGATTTTTCGTAAAGTTTTTGTCAGAAATTAATCTCCTTAGATACTAGTATCCAATACAAATATTGGTTTTCATAGTCCCTGAGAGTAATAGACTTGAGGGGAAACATCTTAGAAACTTTAGAACATTTGGAAGATATCCTATGTCCATGATAATGATAAGGGAAGTAAAACCCTTTCAGAACTGTAAAATTCATGTTTACTTATAATAGTTCAAATTCCATGCATGGTAAATCTGCATTGATCAATTATTTAAAATGTTTCTTTTTCTTAAATCACTGCTTTACTTGGTAAGCATCTAACAGATCGACCGTCGATTATTAAAAAGTTGTAGATAACGAACAGTGATCAATTTTATATCATGCTCTATGTATGAACAATTTCTAAAACGAGGTAAATTATTGACAAACAAGTTGCTGAAACAAGAATATCAGCAGTCTAGTTTAAACTCATCATTTCGTATGTTCTATGGTCGATACAATGACCTTGTCAGCAAATACAGTCTTTCATTAAGTCAAATGCTGACTGACTTTTTTTCGTACTAATTGTTAGGCCATTATTTACACTCTGATTTGTCAACGGACTTTTCCATTATTTACCGATCATGACAAGGAGCACATGGCGAGTGTGACCGGTCGGCAGGGGATGCTCACTCCTCCGTGGCACCTGATTCCACCTCTGATGTCTTAGAGCTCCGTGTTTGCTCTGCTCCTATTTTGTAATGTTTAATGGACTTTTGAGCTCGAATACTGTTCGTTATCTCCACATATTTCATACTAGTAAGTTGGGGTACGTAAACCTCATATACAGGTGAGAGCGGAACTTTACTACATAAATAAGGAAAGTTGATTTAAATTCCCATGGGTATCAATTGCACCCCGTTGTTAGCAGACCTATTTTTGTATTCATATGAACCAGAATTTATTCAGAATCTTATACATGAGAAAAAGAAATATGCTGTAGCCTTCAACTCGACATTTGGATATTATGTCGACGACGTATTTTCAATTAACAATAGCTATTTCCATTCATCTGTCGACACGATATATGTCATAGACCTTGAAATAAAAGATACCACAGAGTCTGACACATCTGTTTCATATTTGGATATTTTATATAGAAAAAGACCTTAATGTAATCTAACAACAAAGCTTTATGATAAATGTAATGTCTTTAACTTCCCAATCGTCAACTTCCCTTACTTATGCAGCAATATGCCCTTATCACCTGCATATGGGGTGTATATCTCTCAGTTGATTCGATACGCAAGAGCATGCTCTACGTTTGAACAATTTCTAAAACGAGGTAAGTTAATGACAAACAAGTTGATGGAACAAGAATATCAGCAGTCTAGTTTGAAGTCATCATTTTGTAAATTTTATGGTCGATACAATGATCTTGTCAGCAAATACAACCTATCATTAAGTCATATGCTGAGTGACGTTTTCATACTAATTGTTAGGCCATTATTTACACACTGAATTGTCGACGGACTTTTCCATTATTTACCAATCATGACAAGGAGCACACTGCGGGTGTAACCGGTCGGCAGGGGATGCTCACTCCTCCATGGCACCTGATCCCATCTCCGACCTTTTTGGAGGTCCGTGTTTGCTCTGCTCCAGATTTGTATTGTTTTAATGGACTTCGAGCTTAAATACTTCCCTTTGATAAATTGAAGTCATCACGATTATCATAAAGCTTTGTTGCTAGGTTACCGTTAAGGTAATTTTCTAGTAAAATATCCAGATATAAAACAGATGTTTCAGACTCTGTGTTATCTTTTATTTCAAGCTCACTGGAATATATTTAGTCGACATTTGAATGAAAGTAACTATTGTTAATTGATAATACGTCGTCGATATATCTAAATGTCGAGTTGAAGGCCACAGCAAGTGTTTTCTTCTTATGAAAAGTTTTTTGAATAAATTCTGCTTCAAATTAATACAAAATAGTTCTGCTTACAAGGGGGCGCATTTGGTACCCACGGGAGTTCCAAGAGATTGTTGAAAGACCTGATCTCCCAAAACTACATAGATATTGTCAATCAGAAAGCATCTTTTTAATATCAACTTCAGAGTACTTGTGTGTATAGTCAGAATGCTTTTTAACAAAATAATTTTGCAAATGACCAATGACAAGGTACCGTAAGTATATTTACAAGTTCCATATTTATTGAAAAAGCAGCTGTCTATAATGTCAAATAGCCTGGACTTTAATTCATCTTGGGGAATGGTTGTATAAAGTGTTGAATAGTCGTACGTTTTGATTTTATTGATTTTGTTAAAATTTTGTGATTTTAAATTTTCTACAAGTTCCTGGAGTTTTTAAGTATCCAAATCTGATTTATGGGAATATTAAAAATATTTAAAACTGACATATGACTTTGAAGAAAGGGAGCTATGGATATAATTTGGATTACCACTTGCAGAATTCAATCCTAGTTCCTCTAAAATACAATGCAAATAATGAGCCTTACAAACAAAGACAATGTTGTTACCTGCTTTGTCAGCGGGGACCAGTACATACTGATCGTGTAATCTATCTTATTCTTCTTTCACTTCTGCATTATCGAAGACAGAAGAATAGATGGTTTTCATATTGCCCCTCAATCCCTTAATGACTTAAAACGATTTCAACATCCATCTGATACATTTAATCCATTCTGACAAAATGTCAGTCTTCTTTTTCATATTTAGCCCATCGTCTGGCGTAATCTTCTACTGAATTCATAATATTTTTGAAATTATGACGCCAGTTGAAAGATCGGGGTTCCCTAAACTTAGGCTCTCTTATAATAAGTAATTTAAGGTCCTCATTATTAACTATATTTACGTCACCAGTAATGACGTGTCCAGCAGGACTATAGTTGTAAGGTGAAGAAGAACATGAACAGGTTGGAGGATTATGTATCAGATGCTCGATATCTAGGCACTGTAGAGTTTTTTTTTAATATAATTAAAAAGCTTGGAAGCAATTGTCGATGTTTATTTGTAAGAAATACAAGGTGTGGATTTCAACTTGATATACCGGTATGGTGTAATACAAGACTGGACCTTTTTATGATTAAGAATATTACATATATTAACTGCGTCAATTCCTTTGTTGGTATATTGAAGTTTAAGGAACAAACGGGTTGTTTGAGCGATAGTATTCTCTTCCGCGAAGAGTGGCGGTTTAAAGAGCCTGTGATTTGCAATATCCATTATCATAGATTCGAGCCTGTATTCTGATGTTGAAGAATCCAAATGTGGACTTTCCTTGACTTTTACAAATAGACTATTCAAAACTTTCAAAGGGACAGAGTAAAATATGATTAAGGGCCTAACTGTTTATTTACAAAAGGGAGTAGTGAATCAAAGGAGACATCGTTTATAATGGGTTTATTGTAAGACAAATATCCATGACTACGCTTACGTCTCTGTGAACTGTTAAAAAGTCCCATCACATTCGCATTGCTACACTGTGGACTTGAATGATTCCAAACACTATTGACATTGTCATTGCTACCATATGGAAAGGCCGTGCCTAGTTTTCTAATCCAGTATTCTTCTCGTTGTCTACGGAAAGGTTTACTCATTGATGGGCTATTAGTATTATGGTAAATCTTTTCTAGAATTCTAATTTTCGTTGACAAAATAGAATGATCAGGTAAATTAAAATGCTTGTAGAAAAGCTGCTGGCCCTGTTGTTATTTTGAAAAATATGCCCTGATATTCTTTTATTAAGTGAACACTTGGTTTCACCAACATGAATAAGTCCACAAAGGGTACATTCTATTCCATAGACAACATTACAAGATTTGCAATTCAAATTTTCCCAAGTTTTGGTATAGAAGATAGAAGCTCTAAGATTAAGTAAATGAAGACCTAGTAATCTAAATGTCACAGGTTTTACAGTTTTTGACAGAACGTTTTGAAATAGAACACATGGGATCGGAAAATGAATCGTCAGATATATCTCTAATAAAAACTTTACATTCCTTCAATTTTTTGTATGAACTGTTGGTTCTATACCAAAACTGAGTCAAAACTGGGAATCTGAGGATTGCACATATACATAGGTTTGATATCCCTGGGGATAATCCGAGGGACACCGATTGAACTCCTAGAGTCTGTGTCCCTTATAGACTTAAAAGAGTGACGCCTTTTATACTGGGCGACGCGTCTGCTTATCTAAACTCAAAGTCCATTTAGACAATACAAATCGGGAGCAGAGCAAACACGGACTTCCAAAAACACCAGGGGTGGAATCAGGTGCCATGGAGGAGTGAGCATCCCCTGCAGACCGGTCACACCCGCCGTCTGCTCCTTGTCATGATCGGGAAAACAGAAAAGTCCGTCGACAATTCAGTGTGTAAAAAATGGCCTAACAATTAGTATGAAAAACATCAGTCATCATTTGACTTTTGATGGGTTGTATTTGCTGACAAGGTCGTTGTATCGACCATAAAACTTGCGAATTGATGACATCAAACGAGACTGCTGATATCCTTGTTTCATCAGCTTGTTTGTCAATAGATTGCCTCGTTTTAGAAATTGTTCATACGTAGAGCATGTTCTTGCGTATCGAATCAACTGGAGACAAAACCCCATTTGCAGGTGATAAGGGTATTTTGCTACAAAAGTAAGGAAAGGTGACGATTGAAAAATTGAAACCATCATGTTTATCATAAAGCTTTGTTGTTAGGTTTCCATTAAGGCCTTTTCCTAGTAAATATCCAAATATGAAAAAGATGTGTCAGACTCTGGGGTATCTGTGATTTTAACAAAGTAATTTTTTGATGATCAATCACAAGATACAGGTATGAAAATTTCCGACTTCCATTTTTATTAAAGCAGTTGTGTATGATCTGAAAAGGGGTAGTTTTTAATTTATCGTGAGGAACGGTTGTATAAACTGTAAAAAATTTTTTTTTAAAAGTCGTACGTTTTGATGCTACTTACTTTTGAAAGTCTGGTGATCTTAAATCTTCTGAACGTTCTTTGGAGTTTTTGAGAATCCACAACTGATTTACACCACTTCCGATGAAACTGATTTACACCACTTCTCGAATATGCTATAGCACAGTGCGTCCGAAATTTATTCTTTACAGCGGTTAATATTTTGGGGGAGGTAAAGATATGAATTGGTAGAGCAATAACTGGATCTGGCAATATATCATTTTTGTGAGGTTTTTATGAAGTTTAGGAATCCAATATAGGTAGAGTAGATCGAAGTTTTCTTAGTTGACTGGAATGTTAAAAGAATTATACACTGAAATGTGATTATGAAAAATTCATCCTTAGAAAGTGAACTGTTTATATCAGTTGGATTTACCGTTAAAGAATTAAAAACAAGTTCTTCTAAAGTACAGTTATAATAATGAGATTTACAAAAACAGCATTGTAACAAGCCTTGTTTGCTGCAACCATAACATATCGTTCATGTATTCTTTCTAAATTCTTTTTATCACCCTCCCGATTTAGTGAAAACGGAAGGATAGATACTTCTCATATTCTCATAGTCCTTTTAATGTAAAAACTAAAGATAACGAACAGTCTTCGATATCAAAAAATCCATAAACAATACAAATATGTAAAGAGGGCATAAAACACGGAGCCTTGGAAATTCCAGAGGTGGGATCGGGTGCCTAGGAGGAGTAGGCATCCCCTGTTGACAGGTCACAGCCGCCGGGAGCCCTAAATATTAACCAGGTAGACGGAACTATCCGTAGTCAATTAGTATAAAAACAAAGGCTTAACAATTGGCATGAACAAGTCAATGAAATACGACCCAATGATAGGTTATATTTTCTAACGAGGTCATTATAACGACCATAAAATTTACGAAATGTTGACTATAAACGGGGCTGTTGAAATACCTGTAACATCAACTTATCGGTGAGTAGCCTGCCTCGCTTTAAAAATTGATCGTACTCATTTCAAGCTCTTGAGTAGCGAATAAGTTGGGAAACATAAACACCATAAGCCTGTGATGGTGGAATATTATTACATAGATAAAGAAAGTTGACGATGGAAAAGTTGAAATCATCTCGTTTGTCATACAATTTAGTCGTTAATTGGCCTTTATCATCTATAGTCAGTAAAACATCCAAATATGAAACAGAAGTAACAGATTCTGTGGTGTCTTTTATTCCAAGCTCACTGGGATATATCGAGTCGACATACGAATGAAAATAACTATTGTTAATTAATAAAACATATTCGATATATCTGAATGTCGAATTGAAGTCCACAGCTAGTGTTTTCCTCTCCTCGTGTAGAAGTTTTTGAATAAATTCTGCTTCTTACGAATATTAAGAAAAGGTCAGCTAATAATGGACCACAATTAGAGCCCAACAGTTTATTGGAAAACTTGGTCTCCAAAGACTACAAAGACGTTGTCAATGAGGAACTCCAGCATTCTTATAATATCAACTTCAGAGTACTTGTGTGTACAATCAGAGTGGTTTTTAAACAAAGTTTGCTGATGACCAATTATAAGATGTGAAAAGTTCCGAGTTCCGTTTTTATTTAAGAAGCAGCTGTCTATGATAACAAATACTCTAGATTTTAATTCATCGTGAGGAATTGTATAATGGAGAGAAGTCGTACGTTTTGATGGTATAGACTTTTGAAAGTAATTAGGAGATTTTGAAGTTTCTAAAAGTTCTTTCTGATTTACACTACTTCTAGAATAAGCTGTAGCACAGTGCATTTGAAGTTTCTCCTTTACAATATATGTTGCAAGGAGTAAAGATAAGGGCTTGGTAGAGGATTTGCTGGACCCAGCAATGTATCTTTGTAAGGATTTTTAATGAAATTTAGGAATCCAGTACAGGTAGGGTAGATCGAACACACCTTGGTTAACTGGTTTTATTAAAAGTATTAACCACTGAAATATGATTTTGAAATACGAAGGTAACGAACAGTATTCGAATTCGAAAGTCCAATGAATTGATACAGATTTGGAGCAGAGCAAACACGACCTCAAAATTTAGAGGTGGGATCAGGTGCCATGGAGGATCCCCTGCCGACCGGTCACCCCACTATGTGCTCCTTGTCATGATCGGGGAAAAAACGGAAAATCCGTAGACAGTTCAGTGTGTAAATAATGGCCTAACAATTAGTATGAAAAAAATTTGATTTATGATAGGTTGTGTGTGCTGACAAGGTCATTGTATCGACCGTAAAACTTGCAAAATGATGACTTCAAACGAGGCTGTTGATATCTTTGTTTCATCAACTTGTTTGTCAATAGCTTGCCTCGTTTTAGAAATTTTTCATACGTATCGAATCAACTGAGAGACATAAAAACCAAATGCAGGTGATAAGGGTATATTGCTACATAAGTAAGGGAAATTGACGATTGAAAAGTTGAAGGCATCACGTTTATCATAAAGCTTTGTTGTTAGGTTACCATTAACGTCTTTTTCTAGTAAAATATCTAAATATGAAACAGATGTGTCAGAATCTGTGGCTTTTATTTCAAGCTCTCTGGGATATATCGAGTGACATATGAATGAAAGTAACTATTGTTAATTGATAATACGTCATCGATATATCGAAATGTCGAGTTGAAGTTTTTGAATAAATTCTGCTTCATATGAATACAAAAAAGTCTGCTAATAAGGGGGCACAATTGGTACCCATTTGGTAATATATTGTATTGGGAATTCCAACAGATTGTTGGAAGACCTGATCTCTAAAAACTACATAGATATTTTCAATCAGAAACTCATGCATCTTTTTAATATCAACTTCAGAGTTCTTGTGTGTACAATCAGAGTGCTTTTTAACAAAATAATTTTGCAAATGACCAATGACAAGGTAAGTATATTTACGAGTTTCATTTTTATTGAAAAATCAGCTGTCTATGATGTCAAAAAGCCTGGACTTCAATTTATCGTGGGAAATTGTTGTATAAAGTGTTGAAAAGTCGTACGTTTTGATGCTATTGATTTTAGTAAGATTTTGTGATTTCAAATTTTCCAAAAGTTCTTTGGAGTTTTTAAGTATCCACATCTGATTTACACCTCTTCTCGAATATACTGTTGTACAGTACTCCTGAAGTTTCTCAGTACAGTAATCCTGAATTTGCATTTCTCCTTCATTACTGTAAATATTTTAGTGATGGCGGAGTAAAGAAAGAGGCTTGGTAGAACATTTACTGGAACCCGCTATGTATCTTTCTTTCTAAGGATTTTTATGACGTTTAGGATTCCAGTAAAGGTATGGTAATTCAAATTCACTTTGATTATTGGAAATATTAAAAATACCTAAAATGGACATATGATTTTGAAGAATTTCCTCTTTAGAAAGGGAGCTTTGGGTGTAAGAATTTCTTCTTTGGAAAGTGAACTGTGAGTATATGTAGGATTTCCAGACGTAGAATTAAAACCAAGTTCTTTGAAAATATAATCATAATAATGAGCCTTACAAACAAATGTTACCAGCCTTGTCTGCTGGAACCATGCCATATTTTTCGTGTAGTCGCTCTAACTCTTTCATCACTTCCGGTTTAGTAAAACCTTTGCCTTTTAATTTTCTAATATGAATCTTTAATATATTTCTAAATCATTTAATCCATTCTATCATGCGTTTGCCATCTTAAAACCAGTTTGGATCTCCTCCTATATGACCATTAGGACAAAGCTCAGGATCATCAATAGTTGTGTAAGATCAGTATTACTACATGGATCAGAATGCTGGAACCTCCGAAAAGACATCGCAAGGAAACTGAAAGTGTTTGTGAATCGATGCCTAAGGACCATATTTAAGATCAGATGGCCAAAAGTAGTGTCTAACAACGACCTCAGAGAGATGTCAGGACAAGAAGACATTGTTGTGGAAATTGTAAGAAGGAAGTGGAGATGGGTCGGCCATGTGCTCAGAAAAGACCAGCACAACATCACCAGAGAAAGCATTTTCTGGACTTCCGATGGCAAGAGAAAAAGGGCAGGCCAAAAACAACATGGCGAAGAACATCAGAGAACGAGCTGAAAGAGATAGGGTTGACATGGAAGGCAATAGAAACAAAAGCAAAGGATAGGACTGGGTGGAGGGACTGTGTGGCTGCTTTATGTGCCACCTGGCATGAAGAGGCCTAAGTAAGTAAGTCAAAGTGTTCAGGTCTGTAACACGACTCTTTTATACATTTCTAGAACATTTAATCCATTCTGTCAAGGTGTTTAGGTCTTCTCCTTGAACGTCTGGCATAATCTTCGACAGAATTCATAATAGAATTGAAGTTCTACCGCAAATTAAAAGATCGGGGCTTCCTGTATTAGGACCTTTCAAGATTATTCATTTTCAACTATATTAACATCACCGGTAATGACTTGTTCAGGGGGACTGTGGTTGGAAAAAAGAAGAGCAGGAACACTTATTATGATGACTTTGTTTTAATTGCTCAATTTCAAGGCACTGTAAAGTTTGTTTGTAATTGAAAGGTTTAGCAGCAACAGTTTTGAAATATCTGTAGGAAATGCAGGGTGTTGACCAACTTGAAATATGGTAGAATGCACGACTGAACTTTTTTATGATTAATAAGAATGTTATTTTGAAAATAAAATAAATCTTCTCCCTCTTCACAATGTAACCTGCGTATTATATATGTACAGCATTTTATATTGCAGTCGCTTCTAAATGAATTCTGAAAGCATTGATTTGTCTTTTTTGTCTTTTAGTGAACATGCTGTGTCATGAACACTGATGGAGGACTTCATTTTCGATATCATAATCCATATTATTGTAACTGGTGACGTTATGTGCAGCAGTTGACAATATGTGCGATGTAGGTAGGTGAATATTATCGCCAATGAAAATGTAATTTTTAGTCAAGCAAATATTTATTGCTTGAGTCCACTTAGATTTCCTTCTAAGAATCAAGCTTATATGAAATCAAATCTTTACGAAGGACTCAACTTCAAAACGTGAATGTTTTATGCCCTATCTGGATAATGATTGCAAAACAAAATAACTATGAAATATAACCGAAGAATCAACTAAAAATGTATAACAAATCACTCTAAAAGTACCCACATAATACAGACCTACTCCTAAAGCTGAAGGCTTATTGGTCTAATTAACTAACAATTCTGTAGCCTGCAACTACCTTAACACTCTATAAACGTCACCAAGACACCTGTAAGACACAAACTATAGTCACCTAGACACAATAGCTAGTCACAAGACACTTGCAAGCTATGTCCCAGAGCTGAAGGATTTAAACTAATAATCTGTTGCCCAAAACCCTAACCCAAGTCACTTCCTTCAATCTTCTGATATCTGTACGATTATATCTGATTGGTTGTTTATTTTAAATATTTCGTTGGTTGAGATGTTGATGATGATTGGTTATATATAACGTTACAATAATTGGATAAGATTATTTCATGCGTATTTCAATCCAGTATGCTAATGTTACATGTATATTATTACAACACAACAATATGTAGGCGACGACAATACATCCCTCTCAAAGTTTAATTTGTGATAACTAAAAAATTATTATTTGTAATAATAAATACTACTTGAAACGTTACATTTTCATCATGGGCGAGAATATACACTTACCCACACTGCACATTATCGACACCTCTGTTACTGATGACATGAAAAGAAGGATCCAAAGTCAGTCATCGTGGGAGAAAAAATAAATGTTACTCTGTGCAATGTAGTCATAAAATACGATGTGGTGACAAAACATGGAGATTCCTATTTTATCTTATCTTTAATCAGAGAAGCACAAGAAGTTTGTAGTTGACATAAAAGTGACAGTTTAGGGAATATTCGAGAAAAAAGTGTCTCCTAGGCCTCGTGTTTACTTGAAATTGAATGTTTCATTGTGACATTTTATAAAATTTGTTTAACAATGACAACAATCCCATTTTAATCTCTTCCAAAAGGCTTCATTTTCAGCAGGAACATGTCCAATAAATCAAGACAATCACTGCAGTTCTGCATGCAATTCCCACGTGTGAACACGTGCTGAGCTGTTTTTTTTTTTAAAATGTGTGGAGTTCTTAGTAATAGATTAACATGTGGATTGAACTGAAATTCTGTAAATCTTCCTTATTAGACTTCCAAAATGATATATGATTGGAGGTAAAATTCAATACTTCCGAGACAAGCCATGTTATAGATAATGTACAATATTCTGAATCAAGGAAGATTAAACACGATCAACGTCAGAATTTCGCTTTAACTTCTCGCCAGTTTGCCAATAATTCTAGGCTAATGTGATTTGGGGAGCAAAATTCATCATTTGATCAATGAAAATATATTTTATTTTACTCCTAGATATTAATCAATGATATATTCTTTTTTTTATTGTATATTTCAAAGTTTCGCTTCTCCCATTTATGCACGGGGGTCAAAGTTCTGTGGTTTGTAACTTTGCATGTACGAGTTTGATAAGAAAACTACTTAAATATTATTTTTAATGAATTATTGGTGTGTGCTAGTTCTTCTTACATAACTTAAAGTGATTGTGATAGTACCAAAATTGAAAACCTTTCATTTTCTAAGAAAAGTGTAAATATAGTTGATTTAAATAAAAGTAATTTGGTGTTCCGATATCTCTAGTAACCCAAACATTGCGTATATGGGAACAGAATACCGTATGCAGAAAAGGGTCAGATACAAACAGAAATTAAAACAGGTTTTATGTAGCACAAAAGTAGACATCTACCAAATTTTACCCTGCTTCGAGACAGAGTCATATAATGTTGTTTGAGGTCTCTTTATTGATAAATGTTCTTGAAGTCTCTCATTACAACTATTTAAGTTCTTTTAATAGATGGTGAATATTCATGAAGTCTGTGATAACCACTTTATAGATAATAAATATTCATGAAGACTGTTATTGCCACCATCTGAGGTCTTTTAATGGATAAAAAATATTCACCAAATTAATCTGTAATCACCATTATTTATAACTTTTTAAATACATGATAAATATTCATGAAGTCTGTGATTATACCACAGTGGCTATTTTAGGTCTGTTGCAACCACTATTGAAATAATCATTTCAATAGTGGTTGAGAATGCAGTTCAAAAAAGAAAGAACTATATTCCAACCTTTATTAAAATAACGACCGCTATTGAAATATTTTTATAGTAGTTGAGAATTCATTTCAAATAACACTTCACGTTGCAATTATTAATGAAATGAACCCATTATTGAAATAATTGTTTCAAAAGTGGTTGAGAATGCATTTCAAATCCAACACCACATTGCAACCATTATTGAAAATAACACCCAGAGTGAAATAAATGTAAGGATTAATTGTTTATCATGTTAATCTATTTAACAAATAAATGTACTGAGTTATTCATATGTAAATGTACGTTTCCCTATATGTTGTAGAAATACTGTAAATACATGAACATGCTTGATTAAATTGAAGTAACTAAAATTCAAAGTATAAAATTAGGGGGGAAAAAACAACATTATAATTCATATAAAGACGAAAGGAGACCGATAGCTATGTGGACAGACTTTCTGATGGAAATATGTTAATGTTTTTGATCAAAACGATGCAGCTAATAAAGTTTGTTTTATCTTATCTCAAAAAACTTGTTTGTTTCCCCCCCCCCCCCCCATTTTTTTAATCTTTCAAAGTTTGTATAAAAATTAAAATGCAACCATAAAATTATCCTTCGCTTCACACTGTAATTTTTCCAACAATGAAGTTGCTTCTCAACTAATACTCATCCGCAAACTATCTCCATATATAACATTCTCCTCTACATTCTTAGCTTACCTACGCTACCAATATAGATAATAAAACCATGCTTGTTATTATACTTACGAGGGACTTTATTAGTGGTCACTGATGTAAAACCGCTATTGAAATAACGCTTACTATTGAAATAATCATTTCAATAGTGAGCTTTATATCAAAATGGGCCCACCATTGCAAACACTATTGAAATGACACCTAACATATGTATTGAACAAAATATTGTTTAGAGTACTTTATTCTACAAAAAAAAAAAATATCCTAAACACATCTGAAGTTATAAATCTTATGAAAATTATGATATTCGTTGGTAAAATTGGGGAACATGAAATATTATTCTTCAGTAAAGATTTATAAACTAGTATTTAAAGTACGTAAAACAATAGAAACATAGAGTCACAAAACTTAAACTAATCTTGACGATAAGATTAAAATGAACAATTAATCTTTATATATTTTAATATTGGATGTTATTTCAATAGTGGTTACAATGTGGTGTTGGGTGTGAAATGCTTTTTTAACCACTATTTAAATAATTATTTTAAAAGCGGTCGTTATTTCAATATTGGTTGCAAAGTAGTGTTGCTTATGAAATGTACTCTCAACCACAATGGAATTAATTATTTCAATAGCGGTCGTTTTTATGCCTCCGTATCGAAGATTTGGGGGTATATTGTTTTTGCTCTGTCCGTCCGTCTGTCTGTCTGTTTATCCACAAAAACTTTAACTTTGCCCATAACTTTTGATTGGTTGGAGCTATGGCTTTCATATTTCAAATGTGTACTCCTTGTGACAAGACCTTTCTTTGGGTGCCACCATATTTGACCTTTTGATCTTGGAGTTTGACCCAGTTTTGCGAAAATTTTCCCAACTTTAACCTTGGCCATAACTTTTGAACAAATGGAGCTAGGGCTTTCATACTTCACATGTGTAATACTTGTGACAACACCTTCCTTTGGATACCAACAACTTTGACCCTTTGACCTTGACCTTGGAGTTTAACCTACTTTTGAAAAAATTTAACATGGGCCATAACTTTTGAACGGTTGGTGCTAGGGCTTCCATACTTCACAAATGTCATCCTTGTGAAAAGACCTTTCTTTGGATACCAACAACTTTGACCCTTTCACCTTAACGTAGGAGTTTGACCTACTTTTGAAAACTTTAACCCTGGCCATAATTTGTGAACCGTTGGAGCTAGGGCTTTCATACTTCACATATGTAATCCTTGTGACAAGACCTTTCTTTGGATATCAACAACTTTGACCCTTTGACCTTGACTTTTGACCTACTTTTGGAAAACTTTAACCTTGGCCATAACTTGTGAACCGTTGGTGCTAGGGCTTTTATACATCACATATTAATCCTTGTGACAAGACCTTTCTTTGGATACCAACAATTGTAATCCATTGACCTTGACCTTGGAGTTTGACCTACTTTTGGAAAACTTAAACCTTGGTCATAACTTTTGAACGATTGGTGCTTCAGCTTTCACATTTCACCAGTATATTTCTTGTGAGAAGGCCTTTCCTTAGGCACGATTTTTTTTTTTTACCATTTGACCTTGACCTTGATGTTTGACTTACTTTTGAAAAACTTTAACCCTTCCATATCTATTCAATGGTTGCTCCTAGGGCTCTCATATTTCACAGGTATATTCCTCGAGACAAGACCTTACTTTGGGTACCAAAATATTTGAGAAAGTTTAACCTTTGCCATAAGTTGCCATACGGGGGCATCAGTGTTTCACAAACACATCTTGTTTTTGGTTTTGTTTTTTTTTAATTATAATTTTTTTTTGTAATGATAGATATTCATGAAGCCTTTGATTACACTATTCGAGGTCTTTTAATGGATGATATATATATATATATATATATATATATATATATATATATATATATATATATATATATATATATATATATATATATATATATATATATATATATATATACGAGGGGTTATCAAAAAGTTCGTGGACTGATGCGATAAAATCAATACTATGTAGTCTGTGCTTACAAAATTTATAAGAAACATAAAACAACAAAAGTTTAAGAAATGTTGAAAATTTTAGCTCGATACGTTGATAATGTTCCAAATTATTCTAAAATAAAAAAAGACATTATATGATCACCCGGCGCTGTCGCCGTTTAGTTTCATGACGTCCGACAACGTCATTGTTTCTCATTGTCCGCTCTCTCTACCTCATACACTTATCTTGATGAGATTACCTGGAGTTAAGTAAGGATTAAAGCCCATCTTGTTTATATGACTTTATAATGTCATGAACAGCTGCTTACAATGCATATAATATTGTAAATGGATCTATACAAAGGGAAAGATCCTCACTTGATTATGCCAGAATACTTAGCTTGTTGGAGTTCAAATTCTACCACACATGATCAAAGTCACTTTTGACGTGACTGACTTTTGACACCCTGACTACAAATCGACATTAATTATGCATCTTTCATCTCTCTGAATCTTTTTGGGCATTAAAAACAAATGCTTTGGATGCATTTTATTTCTCTTTTGCCCGTTTTAATATTCCTTAGGTCTATACCAGTTTTTCCAGGTTCGAAACTTTATAAAATGCTGGAAGAAGAAACCCCTCCCCCTTTTTGACGTCATTTTCAAGCCTAAATTTTTTTGACACTCCATATAAAATTTACGATAAAATTTCAAAGAACGTACAGAATAGGGTAAAAAGTGCAAATTTTACAGAACAATTGTGTCATACCACATGCCTGAAATAACGGGATTTTTTGATGACAAATGCTCATATCAAAAGAGTTTTTCTCAGTTACACTTAGGAGGAAAAACCGTCATATTTGAGGTTGCGCCGCCTGGAAAATACCATTGCTTACAAAAACATTAAAAATTTATTTAAAAAATAAAACTTATGATTAATGGTTTATTCTGTAGATAGAAAAGACGACGCTAACTAAATGTTTTAAAATTCATTGATGTACCTAAACCGGTTTTAATCTTATGGCGCTAGTCCACGAACTTTTTGATAACCCCTCGTATATATATATATATTACGTACGTGTCAAAATGGACGAGAATACAACAGAACAAAGTATAATGTAAAATTGAATATGACATGTATACTGTGAATAAAAAAATTAATACAGTAGCGCTAATTATAGTTTAGGTTGATTGAGAACACGTTCAATTTGTTTAATACATTGTAAATATATCATTATGTTTTGCCAATTTAGTTTATAAATTAATTGTCGACTTACATAATTTCCCAAAGAGGTGATTCTTGGTTCCAGCTTTTGTTCTGGGACCAATTCATAGTGATTACCTCTGTAATGTTAAGATGATCTCATTTCGGATTCTTAAAGGATCGAATGTAATAAAATTACGCAAGACAGTGTCTAATCCCTATGGACACATATTTTAATATTACATTTCCTACAATGTTTAATGTAAGGCTAGGTCACTCTTCTTCCAGACTTTTATTGCAATTTTTACCTGATAATTAACTGGTGATGGTAATCTGATTGAGATCACTAAATTGGTGACTTTCATTCGAGTCAGCTCGATTCCACTCGTATAAAACGGGATATACATGTATAAGCCCTCCACATATGAAATTCTTGTAGTCGTGTATAATAATTTCCGTCATTGCTATTTTCCTCACGCACTCTTTTAATTTCATACATCGGTCATCAAAGTGCGTTTAAAAGTTACCATCTCCCTTTTGTCATGAGATCCTGTAAATTTTGTAATTTTCAGAGTTCAGGAGGGGAAAAAACATTCTTTCTTTTTTTTCATTTTTCTACTCAAGAAGCACAGATATCAATTTTTTTTAAACAATGAAAAGAATATGTCCGTAAAATTCTTTAATTAGATGTATGTGATCTGGGTAATGTGTATTAGTTTACCTAGATGAAATGAACAATAAATATACTGAAATTTTTGCTCCTCAATTCAGATTCTCATTGAGCTATCCGCTCCCAAAAAATTCTCTGTGTTCATTTGGAATCAGCAATTATTTCTACGGAATGTTGGGATATTCTCTATCATGAGTTTCATGACAGACTCTCAATTATAAAACTTAATAGAGTTTTTACACCTCTTACTAAACGAATAAAAACAAAATAAATCAGTATCTTTATTATCTTTATTACAAAATAAAAACAATTTATGAATCTTAAGAGATTTCATGGTATAAAGTGATTTCTATATACGGATTTCAGAAATCTTTATTATATAAAGATTCTTTGTCTTCATATTTAAAAACGTAATGAATTCAAAAACAAAAAGTCACACAATTTTTCCAAGTGCATGTTTTAAAAAATTAAATTTGAAAACACTTTACTCCTCACAAAATATTGTTGTAATACAACTCTCCCACACTAAAAGCTCCAAGCCTAATCTGAACTCACTACAGTATAAAGCATTCTCACACGAAAATCAATGTCAAATACAACATGGCACTAGGATCATATACCGGTATATATCAGTATACTGGCGTATGGAATGTTGAATAAAGTGTATTGAGCAAATATTGGTCAATTTATACAAAAATGACTTTGGTAAAAATGATTGTATACTATGAATAGATTATACAAATATATTATATTGTATATAAATATAAAATACATTTATTTGCTTAATTATCATTTAAATTATCCAGTATCTTTGTTTAATACGTATCATGTATTTTCATGACGTTTTTCAATAGGTTCCAATTGAAATATCAATATATAAAAAGATTGCCTTTAATTAAAAATTGTTAAATACTATATCAAGCTGCCTACAACGTGACTTTAATGAACTATGTACATTATTTCACAGTTTAATTGATCAAGTGGAGTACAATGTATATGAAAATGATGATCAAAAAATGTTTCTGTACAATTATACTCAGAATTCTGAGGTGTGTTGCCCTAACAAAAGATACAGTCTAGCTGGTGAGATGCCACGAGTCTTCCCGACTTTAGATGTGAAGGAGAAGGTTATTTGGTCTGATTCGACCAAAGGGAGGTGACTCCCACACTGTAATTGTCCCATCAGAAGACGTCATATACAGGCGCGAGGAATCATTAGTGAATGTCAAACTGAAATAGATTAAAAAAGCAAATGAAAAAATGGACTACCTTTATTTACTAGTATTGTAACATAATTCCACAGTTAAATGTCTTTCTTTTCTTAGATAAATCTTTCTAGAATTAAACAATATATTGTAACATCAAGTTCAATTTTGTTAAATCTGGAATTAAATATATCTACATGGTTATACTAATTATATATAACAGTATCACACTTCCCCACACTTTTTCTGAGAATATGAGAATAGCATTTTGCTGTTTTTCTGGTGTGGGGATATCACTAAAAGACAATTTGTAAACAGCAACCCCTCATTTTAGTATGCTCCCCCCCCCCCCCCAAACACACACACATACATGAAAGAAATAGTTTTGAGTTTTGGTTGTTTTTCTTTTTTTTTTCTTTTGCTCGTCAATAATTTTCTGCCCCCTCTCCCTTGAAAAAACTAGGCTATGTGCCTCCTATATTATTATGTACAAAACTATTCAAATAATCCTCTGGCTGAATTATTTTATCAGTGACTTATTACTCCAAAACCAAAAATCTACAGAATATATATATGTATGACTTCCTGTAAACAAGTGTATTTCCTCACTATTCCTTCCTCAAAGCTATGTTTCCCAAAATTAAAAGTTATCAAAGCTGAATATCTAACAGGAAAAATTTGATTTTAGAACAGGAAAGTTTGAAGCATGAATTAATTTCAGAATGGTAATTCAAATGTGAAACAGTTTGGATAATGTTTATATCATGGCAGCTTTTTGCAACACTCAGGCTCAGGCAGCCCTGAAGACATGTCATGACCATGGGGACTTGCTGGACATGTTTTGTGTGGATTGTGAGGAGGAGATTTGTTTGATATGTGGACAACAAGAACATGGTTCTCATGACTGGAGTAGAACATTAAAAGTACTGGATCGTATCAAACTGGAGCTGAGAGAACAGTGCAATGTGGTCAGGCAAGACAGAGTCCCTGGACTGCAGGCAGAAATCCAGAAAATCAAAGAACTAAGACAGGAAAATGAAAACCTAGTGGCAGAAAAAACAGAGAAAATTCTGACACACACTGAAACTGTCATGAAGAATTTACAGAGAATTTGCTCTGGGTTAGTTATATACTGTAAAGCAATCAAAGTGCAGAATGAAGAAAAACTAGATGCAAAAGAAAAGGAAATAGAAATTTACCTATCACAGTTTGAATCCAGTTTGAAAGACATAGAAGAAGAGAGTAAAACCATAGATTTGTCCAAATTACTACAACTTAAGAAAAATGTGGAATCTGTACCCGACCCTTTACAACTCTCTGAACAAGATTTAACTCTGCATCAGATAGAATTCAATGAGGGAAAAAAGGATGAGAAAATGTATCAATCTATTTTAGGAGAAATATTCCTGAAGTATGACAAAGTCACAGTCACAAAAATATTTGAAGCCAAGAAAGGGAACAGAATGATAAAGTATATTTCTCCCATATCTGACACACAAGCTTGGTTCAGGGAATTCAGGTCCTCAGAGAACGTTCTGCTCAACATTGCCAATGGAAATGCAGAGAGCGGGTGTATGTTTGGGGAGACCCAATCTGATCACATACCTGATGATTTTATCACTTTAAGCAACGGAGTTCACATATACACCTGGCATGCAGGGCATTCTGTGATGAAAATTTCTCCCCCAAAGGCTAACATCAGTGAAATGTCCACCAACAAAGTGGTCAAGCTAGCAGACTTATCCCCCTTGTTTCCTGTTGGAATTTGTGCGACAGCAGAAGACCGATTCCTTGTTTCTGCCATAGATACCACAGCTTTTAGTGAAGATCTCTTCACCAAGAGACAACCAAAGAAAAGTGTTGTCATGCTTTTATCAAATAGTGGAAAGACCAAAAAGGTTTACCAATATGATGAAGATGGAAAGACAAGTTTATTTTTATACCCTTACAGGATATCAGTAAATACCAATGGTGATATTTGTGTGATTGATCGTACAGCAATTGACAGTGGACAGTTGTGTGTACTTTCACAGGGCAAACTCAGATATCGCTACAAAGGAAATGGTCCAAACCAATCAGAATTTGATCCAAGGGGAATTTCTTGTGATTCTGCTAGTAACATTTTGTTAAGTGACTGTGGCAATAAGTGTGTACATCTGCTTAAGGAGAATGGGAATTTTCTGACTTATCTAATCAGAAGTGAAGAAGGACTATGGTCAATGTCAATGTTTCTGAACATATTATGGATTGGAGGGAAAAATGGTTTTATTCATGCCTACAGATATCAAATTAGTGACTCATAACTCTCTAGCAAATGTTAAGAATACCAAAATAAAACATATCATATGTAATTATCCATTTTTATTTTCTTTAGTAGCTCAAAATGTAGCACTGAATTTCTCAACATTTTCCCATTTCTTACATTTTCCTGTGTCAGCCTTTCTAGTAAGTGAGTCATGACTTAGACACAAAGAGCACCTGCTTGGAATCTTACCTGATCACAGGTTTGTGCAAGAGATTCTCAGTCTGCAGATCTCTAAGCACTGTCAAGTCCATACTGCTCCAGAGTCTGACAAAAATAATCAAGAGGATCACAATACAAGTACTTAAAGCTCTTCGATGTAATGGTTAAAATTACTGAAAATCAATTAATACTAAGCCATCAAAAACAAGTATAAAGTCTTAAAATGGGTAAAGTCTTGCATATTTGAATAAAAAAAAATTTAATTGCAGAAAAAAATTGTATTTAAATTAGGGATGACAATCAAATACAGAATTGCTAATCGGTTAACTGCAAGACGTTCCGACTGATTAACCGGTTAATCGTATCAAAATACATGTACATATTTTCTTGACTTTTTTTTCTTTATTCACATACACAAGAAGACTAAAAAGGAAGTTAGACGTTGTAAACTATTTGTTTATCTTGATCAGGAAACCTTTTGTACATAATTATGTTTTACTTCAATTTCAATAGACAAGAAACAAATGAAGAAAACCATGAAACATGCCTGAGAAATCAGACATTTATAATTTTCAAGATGTCCCACAAGTTCATTCTGCATTCTTCCTCTCTAAACTTTGTTCCAGTTGAGAATAAACTGTTCTCTTGTCTTGCATTGTCACTATAACCATGACTAAGTCTGAACTTTCACTTAAGTTACAATGTTTGTCTAAAGCTATAATTTAATAGAAAACGGCAAAAGATAGACGGTTCACAGTGCTCAACTCTGATTAAATTAATATCATTAAAGAATTACAGATCAGTCAGGGTACCGACAGGTTGTTTAAACAGTAATTAACTCTTCACAAGCTGACCAATTACCCATGCAATCTCGATCAAGAGAGCCATAATTACCTCCAAATAACCTTAAATAGATATGTAAAAACGCTAAATTATCACCGTTTGTGCAATATTTTTTTTTTAAATAAATTTTAAGAAAATTGCGTTCAAATTTACATATATTTTATTTTTTTCCGATTAACCGATTACAGATTTTCTAATTGATTAACATTGTTCCGACCGAGTAATCGGTTAACGGGTTACAAACTGCCATCCCTAATTTAAATTAATTTTTCTTTTGACAATTTATTTTCTACAATTACCTCACTTGTCACAGAAACAAAGATATTTTCGAACAGTAAATACGGCTGGTGTACCTAATGATTCCATTATCCATCCCCCCAGCGAGGATGTTGACAGACTGACCCTCCGGGGCCGTGGAGAAGCACAGACAGTTTATACAACTCTCCAGTGTGGTGCTCTTGGCTATAGGTGTGGCATTAATGGAGTGAAGCATTAACTGACTGCCTGGACCCTTCTGACTGACCGAGGCAATGTCTCCCAGTGTACTGCTGATGGCCACCACTCTAACAGGTGACAAATGACTGGTAATAGACCTCACGTAACACAACCTGTTAAAGTATCAACAGATCTTTAACCACTGAAAGTACATATATTTAAACAATAATTTTTTCTGACAAGATGCTCAAATGCAAAATTTCATTAGTATTATATTTATACAACAGGCTTTTGTTCATCAACATTCTCTTTTCACAATAGAAAGTATTGATGAAATTGAATAATGAATACCCCTGACCTATTGAGGTCCCAGATAATACAGGTATGGTCCTCACTCCCACTGACTACCACACTGTACAGCTTACACACCACCAGAGCATTGATACTCCCTGTATGACCGTGGAGCACCTGTCTGCTGCCTTTGATTTGTAAGCAGCTTTCCTGTAAATACAAAATTACATTTATTTAGATTCACCTCAATCCTTTGTTTTCTTTTCTCCTGTGTGGTAAGAGTTGTAGTAAGTTTACCTTTGCCTGATTGAACACAGTGTTGTAGATTGTTATGGTTCCACTAGTCCCTCCAACAAACAGCAGACGACAGTCTGGTACAGAGGCACAACACGTTACCTGTGTCAAATCAGATCAATTCATCACACATCGATAGAAAAAGGGAAAAATATCTTAAAACATGTTTATTGGACAGAAAATTACTGATGGAAAATATATATAATACCTGTTCAAACGGTGAGTGGGAAAGAAGATTAATTGGCGGATTTTCTTTTTTCACCTGACGAATTCTCAATATACCATCTGCTTCTTTCCAGTCTAGAATGGCTGCCCAAATAACATCCGTGGAATTGTAAATAGTAGACACTGTAAGAAATATGGTGGTAATAAAATGCAGAATTCAATTCACAAATTATATTTTTCCACAACGGCTGAATAAATATATGTGCATAAAAAATTTTACGACATGTTAAAGACTTTGAATTTATACCTTTTTGTTTGCTGAGCATTGTGAGACAGTGGCATTTTTCCCCAACCCCAAACACTTCTCCGGTAGGGAAAGCAGTCAGACTGGCCACCACAGCATTGTATCGACCCTGCCAAATGATTTCAGGGGGAGCTAAATTTCGGGATCCAACATACACTCCCCACTTCATACCATTCACACTGGCCAATGGGCTAGGCTAAAAATAGTAACGATGGCATTTTCAGAGTGATAACCTTAAGTCATCCAACAGTAAAGTACTTCAAAAACAAGATTAGTGCAAAAAGCAGGCAGAGTTAGACTGAAGAGAATTAAGCAATGTTGCTATGCATAATAGACTGGGAATTCTTTTATGCTTGAGGCCAAGATTTTGATCTTGATTGTTGAATTTTCATCTTCTTGAATTAAAATGATTCTAAAAGAAGCTTTGTTCTTGTATTTGGTCAGCTGGGTGACTGTGTCATAATGCCAGAGGCAGACAATGGTTAAAATTGACCACATCTAGGAACAGGAGAGGGACTCACAACATAGGGAAGCTGAGGCATCTGTTTAACTGGTACCTCTGCTAGGTATGATGTTGTAGAAAACAACTGCGAGATGATGTTAGGTGTGTCCTGTTGGGAATTTCTCTGGGGGTGAGGCCATTTAAACAGCTGTTTAGGGGTTTGACCATAGGTTTTGACCATTGTCTTCAGTGCATGGCGCCGTAGTGGGTCAGTCACGCTATCTATGTCCATTCCAAAGTAGGTCTGAAATTAAACAGCAACAGTACATTAACACTATGTTTACTCTATAGAAAGTACTCTTCATATACATAGATACAAAAATCTTCAATAAATAATGAATATATATCAAGTTTCATTCCTTAAGGGTTAAGCATCAGTACTTTGGGTTTGTAAACATTTACATGTACATTAACATTGCTTGACTTTGACTGGATCTAATTGTACATTAACATTGCTCGACTTTGATTGGATCTATTTGAACATTAACATTGCTCGACTTTGACTGGATCTATTTGTACATTGACTTTGCTCGACTTTGACTGGATCTATTTGTACATTAACATTGCTCGACTTTGACTGGATCTATTTGTACATTAACATTGCTCGACTTTGACTGGATCTATATAACATTAACATTGCTCGACTTTGACTGGATCTATTTGTACATTAATATTGCTCATCTTTAACTGGATCTATTTGTACATTAACATTGCTCGACTTTGACTGGATCTATTTGTACATTAACATTGCTAGACTTTGACTGGATCTATTTGTACATTAACATTGCTCAACTTTGACTGGATCTATTTGTACATTAATATTGCTCGTCTTTAACTGGATCTATTTGTACATTAACGTTGCTCGACTTTGACTGTACCTGAGTTTAGACTGTACCTGAGTTTAGACAACACTTACTGAAGGATGGAAAACATTGATGGCCTTCACGGCTTCCTCTCCTTGCTGTTTATATCCAAAAACCAGATCTATCCAGTTATGAAGGTTTTTTGTGACGTAATCCGACTCTAATGCTTGACGAAGAATCATCACAAATAGACGGGCATCATTGTTGCACCATGGAGCAAGATTTACATCATTTACAACCTCTCCATTCTGTCTTTTTCCAAAGTCAAAACCTACCAGTAAATTTCAAATTACTTTTTAAAACAACACTCTACACCAAGATGTCAGACTAGGACACTTTTATGGTACACATTTTTTGTTTTCTGTATTACAATAAAAGGGGACTCTTTTACCTTCACTGTTTTTCAGAAATTCTGGAAGGAAAAAGAATTCTGGGATTAACTCCTTAACATCTGTAGCTGATTCAAAACTGGCAAGTCGCCAAGCTGTTTGTACACTGTGAAATGTTCTGTCTGGCAGATCAAAGTTCTTATCTACAAAATATTGTTCCACTATTAGAGATAAATATAAACTCATTGACAAACCTATTCATTTACTGTAATTACACCTAACACAAAATTTAAACTTAAAATGTACCGGTAATAGATTGCAAAGTTATTTTTTTACATTGAAGTCTTGAGGACAGCGTGTGGCAACTTTCAGATATTATTTTTTATATAAAAAGAAAGCCTTGATCTTGTTACACACTCTTAACTGTGAAGAAATATTTTTACATTCCTAGTTCATAACTTCCGATACATTTGTGACTGTATTTATTAAAACCTTCCTACTTGAGTTACCTTGGTAACTCAGGAACATTTTTGTGAATGGTGGAAGTCTAACAAGAAAATGGAGGACAGTGCCACTATTAGAGTAATGGCTGCCGTAATGATAAGGTTCCACCCTCAGCAACGAGTTATCAGTGCCTTCTCCACGATCTCTCTCCTGCTTCAGAATCTACTCAAAATATGACACAGGAATAATGAATCAACTCACAAAAATAAGAGAAATAATGAATCAACTCACAAAAACAAGAGGAATAATTATGAATCAACCTAAATCTTAATATTGTCTGATCAAACTATTAGTCTATCTCAGAATTCTTCAAATCAGAAATACTGTATACAGGGTTATTTTCGCCCCATGTTATTTTCACCCTAGTGCACTTGCGACCATTTTTGCCCCATTTTGAATTCACCAGTCACAGTTCTGTTTAAGAAATTATGCTGTGTTCTTTGAATTCGCTCCGTTTTAAATTCGCCCATCTGTGATTAAGGCAAAAGGGGCGAAAATAAAATTTCCATGTATACAGTAATTCAATCAGTCTACTGAATGCTTTGTTACTAACGTTGTAGTTGTCTATATACTTCTGCTTCTTTTCTTCAAACTGCACAGACATGGGCTTACTAAGGTTCCTGTAAAATAAAAAAAATCAACATTTGTTACAAACTTCTTCTATTTAAGATTTCTTACTTCAATTCTTATATGTAAGTCATGTTTATGTAAATACAGTGCTATTAAAACATACAAGAGGCCCATGGGCAACATCGCTCACCTGAGCACATTGGCTAGGCAAAAGCACAAATCAGTTCAGTATTGAAAAGATTACTGGGGGGGGGGGGGGGGGCATGAATTCTAAACAACCTGATGATGCTTCCATGTCAATATAACAAATGGCTTTGTTGTACTTGAGAAGTTTTAAAAAAAATTTCCCATATATTCCTTTGTAAAAATTTAATCCCCCATTGTGGCTCCTCCCTATCCCATGGGTCATCATTTGAACAAACTTGAATCAACACTACCTGAGGATGCTTCCGTATCAATATGACTAAACATAGCTTTTCTGAACTTGAGAAGAAATATTTTTTCTATATGTTCTTATGTAAAACTTTCAATCCCCCATTGGGCCCCACCCTACCCCTGGGGGTCATCATTGGAACAAAATTGAATCAAAATGACTAATCATGGTTTGCAGTTCTTCAGAAGAAGATATTTTCCTATATATTTCTATTTAAGACTTTGATCCTCCATTGTGGCCCCACCCTATCCACGGGAGTCATGATTTGAACAAAATAGAATCTACACTACCTGAGGATGCTTCCAAATAAATATGATCAATCAGGGCTTTGCTGTTCCTGAGAAGAAGATTTTTTAAATTTTTCCTATACATTTCTATGTAAAACTTTTATCCTCCATTGTGGCCCCGCCCTACCCCGGGGGTCAAGATTTGAATAAATTTGAATCTACACTACCTGAGGATGCTTCCATATAAATATGACAAATCTGGGCTTTGCTGTTCCTGAGAAGATTTTTCCTATATATTTCTATGTAAAACTTTGATAGTCCATTGCGGCCCTGCCCTACCCCCGGGGGTCATGGTTTGAACAAATTTGAATCTACACTACCTGAGGTTGCTTCCATATAAATATGACTCTTAGGAAGATTTTTAAAGATTTTTCCTATATATTCCTGTGTAAAACTTTGATCCTCCATTTTGGCCCCACCCTACCCCCCGGGGTCATGATTTGAACAAACTTGAATCTACACTATCTGAGGATGCTTCCATATAAATATGACTCATCATGGCTTTGCTGTTCTTGAGAAGAAGATTTTAAAAGATTTTTCCTATACATGTATATTTCTATTTAAAAATTTGATCCTCCATTGTGGCCCCACCCTACCCCCGGGGGTCACGGTTTGAACAAACTTGAATCTACACTACCTGAGGATGCTTCCATATAAATATGACTCATCATGGCTTTGCTGTTCTTGAGAAGAAGATTTTAAAAGATTTTTCCTATACATGTATATTTCTATTTAAAAATTTGATCCTCCATTGTGGCCCCACCCTACCCCCGGGGGTCACGGTTTGAACAAACTTGAATCTACACTACCTGAGGATGCTTCCATATAAATATGACTCATCATGGCTTTGCTGTTCTTGAGAAGAAGATTTTAAAAGATTTTTCCTATACATGTATATTTCTATTTAAAAATTTGATCCTCCATTGTGGCCCCACCCTACCTCCAGGGGTCACGGTTTGAACAAACTTGAATCTACACTACCTGAGGATGCTTCCATATAAATATGACTCATCATGGCTTTGCTGTTCTTGAGAAGAAGATTTTAAAAGATTTTTCCTATATATTTCTATGTAAAACTTTGATCGCCCATTGTGGCCCCGCCCTACCCCCGGGGGTCATGATTTGAACAAACTTGAATGTACACTACCTGAGGATGCTTCCACATGAGTTTCATCTTTCCTGGCCCTGTGGTTCTTGAGAAGAAGATTTTTAAATGATGCCATTATTTTTTCACTAATTCCCTATTATCTCCCCTTGAAAGAGGGCGTGGCCCTTCATTTGAACAAACTTGTATCCCCTTTACCCAAGGATACTTTGTGCCAAGTTTGGTTGAAATTGGCCCAGTGGTTCTTGAGAAGAAGTCGAAAATGTGAAAAGTTTACAGACAGACAGACGGACAGACGGACGGACAGACAGACGGACAGACAGACAGACAGACGGACGCCGGACAAAATGTGATCAGAAAAGCTCACTTGAGCTTTCAGCTCAGGTGAGCTAATAAAGTTTATCTGATACAGGTAAATGAACAAATAAACAAAACTTAATTCATAAACTGAACTGATTTTTATGACCCCTCAAAAGAAAACTTTAAAAAAAGAACATACCTAAAGCTCTTCTCATCACATAAGTTCAACCTTTCACTAAAATAGTCCTTGAGAACAAAAGGGAAGATCGGGTACTGCATCAGGTCATTAAATGACCGGCCAGCAATTTTGTTGAGATGCGTAAGGTAGTCAAAATTTGTCATCCTGCCCTCGATCCAGGACTGCTGGACTTTAGGTAGTTCCTCCAGTATTACATAGTTCGGGAGCTCTAGTGTGTGAAGGTGCTGATATAAGCCTTCTCTTTCCTACATCAAGTAAAAATTAATGTCATACACTTGATTAGAATTTCACACTGGCAACAGTTGACCTTTAATTAAGCATCTAATGAAATCAAAATTAATAGAAACATCTAACATTCTCACTGGTTTGACTATACACATGTAATCACATACTAGCCTAAGAAATGAATCCTCAGTAAAGAATTTATCTTAAGTTTAAAACCAAAAATCACAAAATTCTAACCTTTTCTTTCTCTAACAAGAGTTGCCTACCTTGTTATTCTGACAAGCTAACAAACATGTTTTGCCGTTGGTCAAGAAAATTTCGATGCCTACATCTCTAAGCTGGAACCAGCGTCTGTGAATTTCCCTGATATCTTCATAAGGCCATGTCATTGATAGTTGGTCCTTGTTACCTAACAACACCTAGCAGCAAAACACAAACATTATAGCCACACATCATCTACTTCACATTGAAAAGCAATCTATATCCATTACAGCATCATATTTCAGAATTGTAAGCTTATATACCACTATGATATGGAGAGTTTTTCAGTCTACAAATATATGTACATCATAATATACAGTATTTTTCTTACTTGAGTGTAGTTGGCATCTGAAATTGCTTCATCTGCGACAAAGAAAATACTGTTTTCTCCTAAAGAAAAAAAATTATAATAAGTAAACGTCTTTTAGTAAAAAATTAATAAATTGATGAATATAACAAAGGAACCTGTTTATCTAGGGGTAATATATGAATAGTTACTGAGATGACTGGTAATACAATAACTTACCGACCAGTAGTTCTCCTTTGCTCTCATTGAATGGTGACACAGCTGTACATTTACAAGTATGTCTGTAACAATAAACATTAACTTCAGTAAACATTGCATTTCAGAGACGTTAGACATCAACCATTACATAAAAGAAACACTCACTGGATTTTCTCACTCCTGTAAAGCTGATAAATCAAAGCTGCTGAGTCTGAAGTCTGGTGGTCATCTTCAAACAAATAGATCAGGGGTGGATCTACCATTTCACTTTCTACAACAATAAAGTTAGGATGTAGTTATAATGCTTAGATGAAAATAACAGCTCCTCCATGTTATGCTCATGATTCATTCTGCAAATTAAATATGTTTAGTTTACTGAACATACCTATTTTATACTGATTTTCAGGAGTAATGAATTTCTTTTCTATTCCAAGGTGACACCTCTTTAGCCTCTTTCTGACTCTACTTGGACCCTCAGTGGGATCAAGCTGCCAAGACCTTGGATACGACTTGGCATCATGCCACACAGCTCTGAAACAGCAATAAAAAAAGTAAAATACAATCATGTACATCTGTAAAACTTTGGTAATTGTGAGTATGTCACAAACATTTCACAAGACAAACTTGTTACCTTTCATGGGTAAGATTCTGGACAATCTGCTGCCATGATTTTTTAATCTGAATTTTCTCTGTCATAGTTCTCTTGATGTGTTCCACAAACTTGCTTCTCTCCTGACCTTGCAATTTTGTTACTCTTTGGGTCATCTCCATGGCAAGAGTTGATAAACTGGAATACACTTTATCCTGGCGATGTATTGCCCTAGTTTTGAAAGAAAACACTATTATTATATTTTTTTTTTTTTTTTTTTTTTTACAAAATCTTAATTGTACTGCTTATAAAAAACAACAACTATGTATTATGAAAATTAGCATCCAGTAAAGTTTGGTGTTTAAAATAAAGTTATAAACTTAATAACATTGTACCACATATGAACTCACTTATCAACATTGACTTCACTCTTTTTCTTCCATAGTTGTCTTCCCTTTTGAAGTCTCATTTCAATTATCAGTTTTTCCTTGAAAAGAATTGAATTCAATTAAATATACTATGCAGATAGCCTTTACACAAACTGTCTATTAAACAGCATGCACTGTTTTAGACTACAACCTAAGATAGGGCTGACCAATTTTCTAGTCTATATGCTAATAAGCTCTAGTTGTTAAACAAGAGAGCCATGGGCCTTGATGGTCACTGAGTAACATGCAGCAATTTTCTCTACTTCTCTCAATAAGGTATGATTGTGTGATAACATACAAGTTTTCATATTTACCCAACAATTATTTTTTTTTCTATCAGAGATTTTGACCATGTCAAAATGATACAGAAACAGATGCACAACCACACTGTGTTCAGGAATAAACTTTCTGTCATGTATCAGCATCTTCATTTCCACAGCAACATAGATATGACCCAAAATGAATTTCATACCTTTCCTTTCTCAAGAACTTGTTCAAATGACCTTGAATCTTAGCTACGAGAGACCCTCTATTCCTAAGCAATCTTTGTCATAAGTATGAACAGGAATCGTTCTCCATTTCTCAGTTATCAATCAAATTAACTCCATTCTGGGGCCTCAATTTTAAACCTAGGGGACAACTATTTTACAATATGGAGTAGAAAAAAAATGTTAAGGAATTAATGCATTCTGGAAGTTCTGATACCACCCTCAGAGTGCAGATTGGAGACCATGAAATTCAAAACATTTGTATCTCTTCACCCAAAGACACTACAGTCAATTCTCAATAAACTGTTGTCTTTTGTAATTTATAAATCATGGTGGTATAACCAATTTGGTGATATGCTGAATTTATTATCTTGGAGAAATAGAGCTACTGTTCTTTTGTATAATAAAATAAGTAATCGAGTTGCCGTTCATGGTTGTTAAATATTAAATATTTCCTGAATTTCTTAATAATATTTAATCCCACTTGAAAATTCATAAAATAGTAAGTAGATTTGTGTTATATACAACAACTTTTTTTTAAAGAATACACAAATTCAAAATAAACAAGTTAATTCAGAGAATTTGTGTCCCTTGCTTCAGGAGAAAAGAAGAGGATGGGAGGACTGAAAAAATTTGCAGAAGGAGACAAAAAGAGGTTAACCTTGACCTTTCAGCTTTTGGCCTTATAAAGTCAATGTCTTTTTTAGGTTAAAGAAATTCATGACCGTAAGTTTCATTGCAGAAGCTTACAGAGAACTCAAGTTTTTCACCTGAAAACTTTGTATGCGATAACAAAATTTCTGATGTTGGTCTTTGACCTTTTGACCTCAAAATCAATAGGAGTCATTTTATGTCATTTACTAAAGGTATGAAATTTCATTGCAAAATCTCAAACAGAACTATAGACTTATCACCAGGAAACTATTTTATGCATGATGTGAATTTTGGACCTTGACCTTTTGACCTAAAAAATCAAAGGGGTCTTTTTTTAAGTTATTAGGAGTTATGAAATCAAATTCTATAGAAAAAAGCTAAAGAAAGACTAAGTTAATATCCAGAAACCATTTTTTTTTTGCATTGTATGAATTTCTTACCTTGACCTTATACCTAAAAATAATTAGGTGTCTTTAAGTCACTAGGAGTTATGGTATACAACTTCAAAAACTTGAAAAAAACTTAGAGAGAACTAAAGTTATCATGTGGAAACCATGTTTTGCAATACATAAATTTCTAACCTTGACCTTTGACTTTTTGGCATCAAAATTAATAGGGGTCTTTTTTAGGTCATGGAGAGTTGTGATATTAAATTCCATTGAAACTTTCAGTGAATGCGGGAGACAATATATGTACTAAATGCATGTAAAACTGAACGTCTGAAGATTAAAAAATCCAGTGTCGATTGTCTTGATCAATCTACTTGCCGTAGTACTGTACATCACTAAATTTTCACAACACCTTATTTTCACAAGATAGCCATTTACTCTTTATAAGCGGCACTAAATTTTCATGAATTGTGGTTATTGCTTTATATAATCTTTAGGAATACTAATATAGGCAAGAATGAAATTTTGGCGAGCACCCGTCTCGCGTAATTACGTGAAAATAAAGTTCTTGCAAATAAAAAGTAATTTACAGTATATAATAATGAATTCCTATAGAGAAAAAAAAAACATCTATAGCATTGTCATTGCTTAAACTTTCATTATTAATTTAAATACATATCACTATTTCTTAAACAGACTTTGTATAAATCGTCGAGCCACTGTCATCATCAGCAAATTTTTTTGTGGTGGATGGCAGTATGTGAATATGGTGTTATAAAAAGAATTTTACATAGCAGGAAAAAACGTTACTGAAAAATTATTGCATTACTGCGAATATGGTGAAGAATCAAATGGCGAAAATTTGAGAATTTACTGTACATGCATGTACTAAAACCAAAATTAATATAAACTGGAATAGCAGCTTTATAAAATGATGTTGAATGCTAACAAATAACAACAGGTCAAAGGTAACTCAGCTGACCTGATAAAACATCCACTTGCAGCTTTTCTTTATACATGTAATACCAAATTTCTATGTATCCTCTAACAAAAAATTCATTTAAAACCAAGCATTTTCTTCATATGACATTATTTCATAACATTTACCTCTGTAAGAAAAGATTGACATTCCTCCCCCTTTCCTGGGGAGACAACAGGTATGTCACAGTTCTTTAGAATCTGCAGGATTCTTGATCCATCTGACCGATGCTGGCTATTTAAACTATCCCCCCAATTCTCAAGCAGGTCCCACATGTAATAGCCCAATTCATGTGCCTGAAAAAAAAAAAAGCAGATGAGTTCAGGCATCAAGACATAAAAGTAGGTCATACGAAAATCTTAAGATAAACTGCCATCATTAATATTTTGTAGTATATTTTATTGAATTTTTTGTCTATATTTGTGAAAAATATAAAATGCTATTGGAGGGTTTGTAAGAAAGTTAAAATAAACATGTATTTTGGTTTCATCTGTTATGTTTTTAAATTAAAGTCAGCTCTATGATACTTTCGAGAGGGTTAGAGCTCTAGTAAAGTTGCAACAAATTTTACACATAATTTCTCATTAGAATTTTAGTGAAAAGGAATAAAATTATACGATTTCTCAAACAGTAAAAATTAATAAGATTTTTTGTGAGAAGGGCTAGAGATTGTATTAATGATGTAGTTTAGAGACTTACGTATTCTGTGGAGGTGTTAATGAGGATCTTTAGGATTTCCAGTCCCTTTATCTCGTTGACAATGTAGGACAGAATGTAGGTCCTGTCCTCCAGTATTTGTCTGGTAGAAAGCATATAGACCAGAAGTCTGGCCAGCTGTCAAAAGAGAAGGACATTAGAGCAATGTATTTTAACTCCCATCTAACAATAATAATACAGTCAAACCTTGTTATCTTGAACTTGGTAGGATCAAGAAAAAAACTTTGAGATATCCGATGAATCCAGATACTGAGGGTAAAATACTTAAAGAATAAGTAGTTGGGACTTCTAAATCACTTCCACATATACATGGTATTCGAGATATCAGTGTTCGAGCTACCGAAGTTCAACTGTAGTAAAGTTAAGACAAACCTGAATCCTCGTCGTGTCTCGTAATCCCCACATAACTTGGTTCTTCTGGGTTCTAAGCAACATTCTGTCCTGTGATAATGAAATACACACTTAAATTTTGAAATGTTTAGATAACACAAGAATATGGCTCTCCTTATGCCAGCTGATAGTCCAGTAAAACATGATTATAATGAATCAGCTGGGGTGGCCAAAGGGTGTCTCGTTACATCCATAATTTGTCAGTTTAAACATCTATTATAGTATTGGGTGGAAAAAGGTAATACTTCAGTTACAGTTTCCAAAGTTACAGCCTGACTCAAATTTTAACCTTTTGTTGCTAATGATCTTTTAGTTATGACCTTGAATCAAAATGTTTTTTCACTTCTAAGTCAAGGGCAACAATATGTACAAGTTTGAATACATTTATTTCAATTCAGTCACAAAGTCACAGCTCAAATACAATCTTGTGAAAATTGATGAACACAGAGACAGTCTAGCAGACTGATGACAGAAACTCTAAAAACACTCTTATCCCCAGTCTGTAAGGGAAGGTATAATACCTGGTTATAAAGAGTATGTTCAAATCTAAGGGAAGGCACATTACCCCACCTCTGTTGATTTTTCGATGAAATCCTGGCTTACGATTGGTTGAAGTCTGTCACGTGAAGGGGGTGTATTACTTATACCTAGTCGCTTGAAAATCAATACATGGTCGATGTGGAGTTATCGTTCTATTGTAACGTTCGAACAACTAGAGTTCACGCGATTTGCCGAGTGTCTGTTACAGTTAACTAATGTAAGTAACGAAGATGGAACCTTTTTCTCCCTTTACTGAAAGTCTTCAAAACTCAGTACGTTATTACAACACGAAACACTCGCAAAACAACATTACGTCACACAACGTGACGTCATAATAGGCATTGTATGAGTGATGAAACATATATATAGTGAAAAAAAAAATTTACAAACCACAGACCACTAACATTTCATCGGTGGGGTAAATTCGTTACATAGTTTTTTAGTGACAGGGTACGGGATGATACCTGGTTAGTAAATTTCATACCTGGCTCGGCTTCGCCTCGCCAGGTATGAAATTTACTAACCAGGTATCATCCCGTACCCTGTCACTAAAAAACTATGTAACTAATAATACCTGGTTATAAAGAGTATGTTCAAATCTAAGGGAAGGCACAATACCTGGTTATAAAGAGTATGTTCAAATCTAAGGGAAGGTATAATACCTGATTATAAAGAGTATGTTCAAATCTAAGGGAAGGCACAATACCTGGTTATAAAGAGTATGTTCAAATTTAAGGGAAGGTATAATACCTGGTTATAAAGAGTATGTTCAAAACTAAGGGAAGGTATAATACCTGGTTATAAAGAGTATGTTCAAATCTAAGGGAAGGCACAATACCTGGTTATAAAGAGTATGTTCAAATCTAAGGGAAGGTATATTACCCCACCTCTGTTGATTTTTCAATGAATTCCTTGCTTATGATTGGTTGAAGTCTGTCACGTGAAGGGGGTGTATTACTTTTACCCCACCTCTGTTGATTTTTCGATGAAATCCTGGCTTACGATTGGTTGAAGTCTGTCACGCGAAGGGGGTGTATTATTTATACCTAGTCGCTTGAGAATCAATACATGGTCGATACGGAGTTATCGTTCTTTTATTACGTTCGAACAACTCGAGTTCACGCGATTTGCCGAGTGTCTGTTGACAATGTTATTACAGTTAACTAATGTAAGTAACGAAGATGGAACCTTTTTCTCCCTTTACTGAAAGTCTTCAAAACTGTCAGTACGTTATTACAGCACGAAACACTCGCAAAACAACATTACGTCACACAACGTGACGTCATAATAGGCATTGTTTATATACAGTGAGAAAAACAATTTTACAAACCACAGACAATGCATAAATATTTTATCGGTGGGGTAAATTCGTTACATAGTTTTTTAGTGACAGGGTACGGGACGATACCTGGTTAGTAAATTCCATACCTGGCTCGGCTTCGCCTCGCCAGGTATGAAATTTACTAACCAGGTATCATCCCGTACCCTGTCACTAAAAAACTATGTAACTAATAATACCTGGTTATAAAGAGTATGTTCAAATCTAAGGGAAGGCACAATACCTGGTTATAAAGAGTATGTTCAAATCTAAGGGAAGGTATAATACCTGGTTATAAAGAGTATGTTCAAATCTAAGGGAAGGTATAATACCTGGTTATAAAGAGTATGAGAAGGCATAATACCTGGTTATAAAGAGTATGTTCAAATCTAAGAGAAGGTATAATACCTGGTTATAAAGAGTATGAGAAGGTATAATACCTGGTTATAAAGAGTATGTTCAAATCTAAGAGAAGGTATAATACCTGGTTATAAAGAGTATGTTCAAATCCTCTGTACAGAAAATCAAATAATCGTCGCATGTAAATTGTGTCCACAGAGACCGGCTCAGACCCCTCAAACAATGAGCTTAGGGATTTCCTCTCAGCTGGTTTTGAAACTTCTTCCTTATCTGTGAAACAATGTCATACTCACTTAACAGGACTAATTCTAAATACCAAGTATTACATGTAATAACTTCTTAACATGTACATACATATATATACAGTGCATACACAAAAAAAAATTATGACTAATATTGCTCGATGATAATAACTTATCACAATATGATAAAATTGTAAGACAAGTCTTCCTATTATTTTACCAGATAGACAAACTTTACTCACAGAATTTCAGATGAGTACTTGACAAAGTTGTTAATAATGTACACAAAATTGTCAGCAGTGAATACCTGTATGGACAATCATGTCTACAGCAGAGGTCAGGAGCTTTTTAAATCTCTCGTTCACTTCTGACTGGGACAGTGGTAGGACCATTAGACGACTTTTCCTGGAGCTAAACTTGTTGAACATATTGGCAATGGAGAACGAGGACTTGCTCGGTTTGGGTTGAGGTGCATCTGAAGGCAGGCTACTGACTAAGGACTGGTGACGAGACAAACGCCCAGATGATGCAGAACTGTCTGAATCTCCATGATAGCTCGACCGGTTGTCAATGTCTACAGATGAGGTAAATGATAAAGGAAGAGCTGATAATCTGGGGAGGGATTCAGTGAGGTTTTCAGGACGGTTTGTGAAGGTTGGGAAAATGGGTCCAAATGCATACCCTATGGAGGAAACAGTGTACAGAGTTTTACAGTGCAGGTAACATTTTTAATTTTAGACCATCATGGAAAATGATTTTGAAAATCAAAAGGTCAGAGCTCACAAAAAAAAATCTTAATTGCTTTGACAAAACAGCATCCTCCTAAATACATATATTTTAAGAACTTTAAAAAGTGTTCCATCAAAATTGGTACACTTAGTACAAAGAGTTCTTACCAGGTGATTCAGTGAGACTTTCAGGTACTGACACCTGACGGAAGACTTTTTCTTGGCCTGCATTCTCCACCACATTGAGCTGGAACAGGATCACGCTATACTGTAGACTCTTCAGGTTCTGTAAAACCTGGCTGTTCTCTCCTGTAAAACAAAAACAACAAAGTCATTTGTATGAAAGCGCTTGCAAAATTAGAAGAATTTATTTGGCAAGCTGGTTTGCAATGTTTTAATCCTACCAAACACAGCCTTTTCTTTGGTCTCCAGTTGCCGTAGTAAATATCGAAGATCATCAAACTGTTGAAGATGATGGCCTCCACTTGCACTTTAAACAAAATCAATGCTCAATGTCAAAAGTTCACCAAAATATTACTATACATCAAGTAATTATCTTTGACTGTCTGTGATTAAGCTTAAAACATTTTTGGTCATAACGTAACTTGTTTACCTGAATTCCCTACAGGCAATGACACAGACCAGGTTCTGTAAATCTTCTACACAGATCTGGTGTTCATCTCTTCCAGCTATATCTGTACTCCTGAAAATTAACCCAGGATGTTATTGCAGGTATCATACCATCTCATATGGCAGACAAAAATGTATGATAGAGAAATAGTTAATGAGGAGCAAATCAAATCTTGTTATCTCAAACTTGGCCGAGTTGAGAAAAACACAGAGATTCCAAGGATTTGAGATATTGAGGTTAGAACAAATAAAGAAAAATTGGTTGGGACTTCCAATTCACTTTGACATATTCCTGGTATTTGAAATATTGAGATACCAAAGTTCCACTGTATCTTTGTTCTTAAAATTGTCTTTCAAGAAAGATAACTGTGTTTAATAATACCTTGAGGAGAGTCGATGGATCCGTGCCAACATGTTTGTGAGCACCTCTATCAGGCCTGCCTCCAACATCAGTGAACCAAGGACTGAGCTGCTCTCAAACATCTAAAACAAAATTTTGTCAGATGACTTTTTCCTTTTAAAAATGTCTCCAAAACCAAAAAAAAAGACAATTTGATTGAGCAAACTAGTTACTGGACAATGACTCTCATTACTGGATATTTTGACTTACCTGTCTGGTTGTGATTAGGGCATTATGATTTACCTTTCTAGTTGTAAGTAGGGAATTATGTTTTACCTGTCTAGTTGTGATTAGGGCATTATGACTTACCTGTCTGGTTGTGATTAAGGCATTTTGATTTACTTTTCTAGTTGAGAGCAGGGCTTTATGACTTACTTTTTTAGTTATGATAAGGACATTATGATTTACCTTTCTCGTGAGAGTAGGGCATTAAGGTTTATGTTTCTAGTTGTGAGCAGGGCATTATGACTTACCTTTCTAGTTGAGAGTAGGGTATTATGATTTACCTTTCTATAGTTCTGAGTAGGACATTATTTTTACCTTTTTAGTTGTAATTAGGGCATTATGACAGAGAGCCACGTCCCACAGAGTATTTTCCAGCAGAGACAGAAGAAGAACAACAGCTGACTGCTGGACTGGAGTCATCTCAAGTTTATTAATCTCCAAACTATAATGTGAAAAATTCATATTAATTCTACTGGATGCTTAATGCTACATGTATTTTATCTCTGCTTGCTTAAAGAAACCAAAAGAAATTATATACAATTAATCTAAAGCTTTAGTATATTACTTACATATACTGATGTAAAAAATGGCATTTTTAAGAAATGAATTTAATTTTTGAAGATTCATGAGGACATGAACTACGACGCTTCACGCCATCATATTTCATGAAGCGTGTTAGCGCTTCATGATAAATATGCCGGCGTGAAGCGTTGTAGTTCATGTACCTCATGAATCTTCAAAAATTAAATTAATTTCTTATATTTACATTAATTTCTGATGAGTTACCACAAATTACACCATTCAACTGTCATTTTTAAAGCAAAACAGTCTGCACTATAGTTTTGACGTCAAGTACGGTATTATGACGTAACAATGGAGATATTCATGCTCATCCATGGTAGTTCACGAGAAAATGAACAGTCTTCTACTTTGCAAAGAATCTTAAGGAAAAATATTTGGAAATGTAAATATAATAAAATTATACTAATAAATAACATGAAAATATTAATATAAGTGGTAGTAAGTCATCAGGTTTACGAAATTTAGAGGCTTTTGACTCTTAAATTAATAGCAACTCTTCCAGTGTGATAACATACTCTGAGTCAAAAGTGAATCTCAAGCCAAGTATTAGTGAGATAGACTCCTCCAACTGCTGAGTATGAGATGGGTATTGGTAAAACTGGGCCCCCAATAGGTGGAAACTCTCTTTTTTCAGGAAGTCAGACACCTGCTCTGGTGGAGCTCGGAATAAATAACTACTCAGCAACTAAAAAATAGAAGATGTACATTAACATGTTTTACTTAGCTGACTGCATACTGAAAAATCACCTATTTTACAATACAAGCATTTCCTTATGATTGTTCTATATATAACTAAGTAACCCACATCAAATCATAAATTAATGTTAACTAACTCAATAATGTTCTGTAAAGGTCTTACCTAAATCATATATGTTCTGTATTGGTCTTACCTTAATCACACATGTCCTAACTTCAGGAGAGTTACTGTGAGCCATAATGATCAGAATATCTGTATTAATGACATTCTGCAATACTTTGGTTACCATGGTATCAGGCATGTTGATCACAACATTGGACAAGGTCTTCAACAATCCTACAATTAAATAATTTTTTCCACCATATGCTCACAAATAGTCTGGGGCAAGGTACATCTGAATATGTACATGCTTCAGACGGCAGGTCTATGTGAATACCACTTGTCCATAAAACAGATTATTTTCAGAGAAAAAAATCTCTATTAGTGCATGATTTAGTATCTCTGAAACTTTGATTGATTACAACAGCTCTGTAACTGTAAAACATAAGAATAAAATAAATATTCACCAATGCAGACAGCAATCAGACCACGTTCAAAGTCATTATCTTCTGCCTTTTCATCAAAATTGACATCTGGCTTCTGAACAATCAGTCCTTCATCATCATGATGGATTTCCTCTGAAGTGTAAGAAGACACAGACTTTGTGAATGGATTCTCAAACTGAGTGTAGGTTTCATTGTCAAGGTCAGTAGGAGTGGGCAGATGGCTGCTATGGAATGTGGACCCACTGCTCCCCTCCAGATCTGACACGGTCTCCAAGTGTTCACTGTCAATCACCACAGCATCAGATGCTGACTGGTTCCCATCCTTCAACTGGTCTTTGGTTCTTCCTGTGCCTGGTGAGTGACCTTGTTTATTTAATTCCCCTGAGTCTTGAGCATTAATTTCTGCTGCTGCCTTTGGGTCGTCTGAAAAAATGGGAGGATCCAAACTTTTTGGAAGTGTACCATCATCATCCTGATTAGTTTTGAATTCTTCAGGAGTGATAATTTCCATCCAGCTGCCTTGTTTGTGGTGTAACACTTTTACTGGAGGATATGCTTCATCTCTGAATACTGTATCATCTTCCTTAAACAGATTCTTCTTGACAAAATCCACCTCTGAAAATACAAGTAAATTTTAAGGCAAACAATTTGATCTATATTACATGTATTAAGAAAATTTTCTCATCTATCAAACATTTTTTGTACTCGTTGAGAGTAAATATACATGTATCTGAGTGCTATGAATACCCACAATGATACCGACATGCAACCTCTGGGAAATTTTATAAGGTGCAACACCAACATCCAAATTTTTCTTTAGTTAGCCCAAGAACATGTGTAATGTTATACCCATGTCACACTTTTCAATGTATTGCATGACAAAAACATCTAAAATTCAATAAAAATAGAGGTTACCTGTAAAATTGTGGTCTGATTCCTCAGAAGCTTTAGTGTGGGGGGTACTTGTTGAAGGTGTTCTCACAGTATTGACTTTGCTCATACTCGATCTCATTGTCTGGTCTTTACCTGAATCTGCAGAAGCCTCATCAATTACATCATACCATTGGATATAACATTCACGGTTACGAATTCAAATAAAGTGTTTCTTAATATAGAGAAAACAAAATTAAATGCCTTTCAGTTGAATTTTTTCTGTACCACATACTTAATTTAAAACTACACAATTTATAGGCAGTTTTGAGACTCACCCCACCACAGCTTAAAGTAGAAGCCTGACTGAGAACAGCTGATATACGTGTTAGCTGCTGGGTGGACAAACAACAAGAAATCACACACCGACACAATGATGTGCATATCTGGTGGGCTTCCCATCATGCTTGTGATGATACTGACCACAGACTGACCAATGGACACAGGATAAGCTGGGCAGCCATCTTGAATTCTTTCCTGAATTACAATATTGAACACTGAAGATCCAAACAAAGGAAACCAATTTTTGCTATATGCTTAAAAACAATGCAATACACTCTTTCGAACAAATTAGCACCATACATTGTATTTTAAAAGGAATATGTGTTTGGACTTGCAAAGAATCTGATACATGTACAGTCATTAAGGAATTCACAATATTCCTCTTTATATATGGAATATTAGTTATTTAATTATTGATTGATTGAGTAATGGATCATTATCCAAATGATTGTCCATTCACAGGGTCTAGGAGTTTTTGTTATTTTTTCTAGACCCCCGATGTCTAGAATTCTCACTACAGAACAAGATTATGTTCTATGTACATTGCCCATTTTTTGAATTACAATTACACTTGAAGTCACCTGATAAATATTAAATATCTTGTCCACAACAGACACAGAGTGGAACTGCTTGATGTTAAAAGCCTGATGAGAGTGGTCTTCCCTTATCAGTGAGGCAAGCCCTCTAAACAGCAGATCTAGAACCCCCTCTTCAGCACCCTCCCAGATCCTCCAGTTGAGGATTAACTCCTCAATCACTGTTGCCCTGGTAACCACTGCCTCATTCTTTCTCCTCATTACAAGGTTACCAGTGTCAGTGTCAAACCTAAAGATTGACTCTGTGGTGGAAGCATCAAAAAGCACCTGTAAAAGAATCAAGTACCATCTTCAAAAACCAAATTATGATCACTTTACTAAGAATTCCTTACTTCAGACAAAATGTACTAACAAAAATGTGATTTATTCTGCCATATTCTGCCGATTTAAAATGTTCTTAGCACTATAAGAGGAAAAATGGCATGCGAAAATGACAAATTACCTTGAGTGTGGTATATCCCAAAATTCCCCTGGAAGTGGTCAGGACTTTAGACAGAAGTTTGTTTCCATTGGCTGTCATATAGTCATTATCTAAGTCTGGTGAAAAGTTGACCACAGAGAATAGAAGCTGCAAGGCTTTAGACTGAATACACTCCTCTGATTGGTCATTCTCATGGTTGTCATATGTGTTATCTTCCACTGTCTGTAAAACAAAAACAGGTACCTGGTATAATTTCACAAATGTACAGTGTATGTTATCTTCAGTGTGTCTGTGAATCGGTAGAATTCTCTAGTTTATAAGAAAATGATATGGTTTAGGTCAAATTATCCATGTCTGTACAAAAGAAAGACCATCAGTTAATTCTATCAATTCTTTTTCAAACTTTAAACAAACTGACACACTGCTATAAACACTGAGACACAGAGGATGCTCACACACACATACCTTAGCCACTAGATACATAATGGCCTCCATGCCTCCTACTTCCTTAACAGCTTTCTCCAGTCCATAACAAAGCTTAGTGGCGACTTTCCCATGAGTCATCACCCCAGTCGGCAATGGTTGCTGGCACAACAAGAGAGACTGCGGCTGGGGAATTCCAAGGTTACCTGCCATCAGGGCGGGGATTTCTGACCTCAGGGCAGACTCATACAAGAGGACCTGGTCAGGATTGCCTCCACTGTAGTGTAACATAATCTTCATCTGCAATCCAATTATTAAATGGTTAAAAACCTTTCCACATTATATCATATCATCATTCTTTAGAGATTTTGATCAATATACAGTTGAACTTCAGTATCTCAAATATTAACAACCCAGACACCATAGATATGTCAAAGTGAGATGGAAATCCCAACCATTTTTTCTTAATGTATTTTAACCTCAATATCTCAAATCCTCAAAAAACTCAGTTATTCTCGGTTCCATTGAGTCCAAGATGATGAAGTTTGACTGTAATTTTTGATATGTTTTCTAATGTTTTTATTTTCAAACAAGAGCCTGACAAATAAATAATGCATCAAGCAGGATAAATTATTTGATGTTAAACTGAGTCCTCACTCACCCTGAGCTGATCTCTATCTACTAGCCTCAGTCCCACCAGAGTATCATGAGAGATGTTGGCATGCTGGATCAGTTGTTTTGATATAAAGGTGGAGTAGGAGATTGGTTGTTCTGGACCGTCACATTTACTGACATTCCTACAGCTAGGACCAAGGGCATACAAATATAAACATTCCTCCTCACTAATATCTACACCTGAAATTGTATGCAAGAAATAAACATCCAAATCTACAAAACACAGCCAAACCGTATCCATTCTGCTTTACAAATGTCTGCTCACCTCTGAATACTGACAAAGACCCCATCTGCCAGGGTAAGAAGTTTGTCATTTCTCGCAATTCTTCATAGACATGACCCACACAGAGCCTGCCTTTACCCTCAAGTGTGTCGACCTTGACTGAGGGGTTGGGCTGCTCTAGTCTAATTTCCTGTCTCTGCCACCCATCAATTGTCAAGGTCAGCTGTCAATTACCATGGAAACAATGACAACAACAACCATCACAAACTCAGTGTTATAACATACTATACGTTTAACAATATTATAATTTTAACAACATTTTCTGAATTAAGTGAGATTACCCAGTATATGTATCCCTACACTTAATTTCTACATTTGTGAATATTCAGTCAATATAAGTTTGATACTAGGAGTGGAATTAATTTCACACCCTGCCAACAAGGTTTGGATCCACATTGTCTGTATTTTCCAGAGCCTCTATATAGCTGAACATGATGTGGTGCCATTTCCCTGGATGCACCCAGTCTCGAGATGTGGCCTCATCTAACACCAACCCATCTTCATTTGTCTCTGATGTTAGTCTGAAAAGCAAATGTACTAAAGTTTAGTGCATTTCCTTCTTAAACAATGAAGACAATGCTGAAAAACTCTTAAGCTGACAATAAAAATTCAATTATATTGACTTGCCACTTTTAACTCACACTCACCTGAAGAGTAGTTTTCCTGTTTTACAACAGATCCACACCTCTAGCAGTTTCTCTCGTGTTCCAACTGACATCACATGGATACACTCAGACATAACCAGTGGTTTCACAGACTTTCCATTGATGACACCTTTCTGGGTCAGATCTAAATAAAAAAAGGACCTGTTATCTCTTGAGATATTGGAAAACAAAAATGTTCCAGTTTTCACCTCATTGCACTATTTGTACTTATTTGCACATTCAGTAAAAACTTAGTACATGAAACACTGGTAGCATTTTAACAAAAACATACCCTCACTACTGGAAGCATAAACGTGGTTCCCTGTTGATAAGACTGTTGTGGGCTTCAAGGTCATGCCCTCCTCTTCACAGATCTTCAGCCACAGGGCAAAGGTCAAACCTGACTGATAAGGAGGCCAAGTGACCCCAATGCCTACTGGGATCTCCACTGCCATCACATTCCATACTTCCTGTTCAAAAGCCTTCTGGGAATTTTCTGGTTCCTGTTGTATCTTCAGATCATTTGTAGGCATCATGGTGACCATGGTAGACAAGGACCGTAGAAGAGGAATCACTGCACTACCTTTTTCTGTGGATTTTATTTTTGGAGCTGGGAGTTCAGTGGACTGCTTTATGCTGCCTGAGGAAACAGAGGATGAGGTGGAGGAACTTTTTCTGGGACTGGACTTGACAGGAAACTTAATACTGTAGTGTGGCTGGACACTAGACTGCTCCACAATCGTCAACAAACACGACAACAGAAAATTCTACCAAAAGCAAAACTTTTTTTTTTACAAATTTCATTTTACATAAATTTTCCGAAGATACATTTTTTGTAATAAAGTATAATGACATCAACAAGCTTCAGATATAGATATACATACTCTTGAAATATGTGAGTGCTGAAAGAGTTGTAGGATTTTCTGGAGTTCTAGAGATGTGATCCTGTGTTGTGCCAAGCACTGAATGAGGGAAAGTAGATATGTTCTCACTGAAATTAGCCAAACATTTAGAAAACAGGACACCCAGCACTCCTTAATATTCAAACATAGGATCTAATTTCTTCAAGAAACTGTAGTACTATAGAACTCTTCTACACTGATATATACTCATTCCTTTCCTTTATCATATGTATACACATGTACTCTTACCCATTCCTTTATCATCTTCTGCAGTAAGCTGGGTCCAGAAGCCTGTAAGTAACTTATAGAGCAGCCCCTACAATTAAGTATAAATAGCAATAGTTATTAATGGTAGTTTTCAAATTATCAGACCCAAATAAGGTAAAGCATGATGTCATTAGCAAACTTCCACAAAAAGTAAAAAATTCCTTAGTTTTTAGCTATAATACATCATATAATACAGTTGATATTTCTATTATAGTATACTTTCATATTAATCAATTACTTAGATCTGATTCCTGGAGTCTTGGTTGACAATGGTTTTCTTGGGATGAAAATTTTCAATGTTTACCTCAACTACATGCAATATTTATATAGTGTTTCATTTCATGTTGACTGTTACAAGCAGATATTGAGTATGGGCATGCTCTGACCGAGTTTTAATGTACATCTCTGGAAACCCTTACAAACCTCCTCACAGATGACCATCACAGCTGCTGAGTTCCCCTTCAGAGTCTGTAAAAGTTTTAACAGGACCTGGGGGAGGATGTCCCTCCCCGCCTGGTGTCTCTGACAGTTAATCAGTAGCTCTACCATCAGTCTGAACAGCGAGGGAAAGTACTCCCTCCTGGAGGGGGAGTCTGAGCCCCATTTCTTCACATCATCGTGCGATGTTTCTGTGTCCCCATCGTAACCTTTCTCTATCACCCAGACAGAATCTCCATCGTCTTCACTGCTCGCATGTAACAGTTGTCGAATTTCATCATCATCAATATCATCATCCTTTATAAACTTTAAACAAGTAGTCTAATTTTTAATATATTATCAAATAATGTATATACTACCTTCAAGAGAAATTTAACTAAAAATGTAAATAAAACATCTTAATACTATTTACAATTGAGTACTGTAAAAGCAGAAATATTTGTTGGGGATTAAATTTTGTTTATTTCTTTAATATTGTTAACAATTATCAACGAAATTAAATCCCACACAAAATTTTTATATGACTATATATTGAAAAGGATTACTTTCGAAACAACGAAATTTAATGTCCACAAAACCTTTTAAATGACAATTCAATGAAATTTGTGCTTCTATAGTATTCATAAAAAGTATTTCTTATCTCCATATGTACAACTTTTACTTACATCTTGAGGTATGCTACTTTTTTGGTTGGAGTCAAAAACTGTGACCTTCTTGGGCATAGCAGAGATCAACATGATGTCAAATAATGTTTTGAGGCGGGAGGCTGGTAGAACAGCGCAATCTTGGAACGCTTCCCTTATCCTCCCCCACATTCTGATTTCATCCTACAATAAGAAAAATGTCTGATCACAGACCATAATCATAGGTAACTAATGCAATGTCATAAGAAATCTTGAAAAATAACAGACAGAATCGATGTTTCATTATACAGATCTTAATCAGAAAAAATGTAATTATAACAATGACATTGGAAATATAACATTTACTGATGAAAAACAAACAAACAAAACAAATTAAACAAAAACAAACAAAAAAGAAATAATTTAACCAAGTGTTTATATCCAAACATGTACATGTACTCAGTAATCACTAAAGTATATGATGAGCAAGTGAAAAAAATCATTTACAGTAAGCTTTGATAATCTAAGTACCTATTATCAAATTTCTTATAACAATCAAATTCAAGTCCCCCTCAATCATTACATCCCATACAATCCAGTTATATGTAAAACCAGTTTAAACTCAATGAGGTACATGTGTATGTTCAGCCACTATCAGTATACATGTATTATATATGTAAATTACAAGTTTTAATAACGTATGTGCATGTATGTAGGTTATACATACATGCACATTTATATATTATATCTATTTATTTTTTTCCTCTCTCCTATCTGTAACACTGTACCAGTTAGTGTACCCCTGGGATTGATACAAGCTTCATATCAATATGAAAAATAAACACTATTTCTTAATTGGTTTATTTATCTATGTTCATAAGATAACTTTCAGTGTGTGTAAATAAACATATATAGATACATTAACTAAAGTGCATCTATTCAATGACATGTAACTCACGGGCACTGCAAGTTATGCAATTCACATGTGCCCCTAACCCTTTTTTTGTTTATCAATTTGCTATCATCAACTGCTTAAAATTTACAAATTCCCTGCACTAAATGCCACAGTGCGTTAAAAAAATTTCTTCTTACAGTAAGATTAAGATTATTTATATATTATATTTTTTTTAATTTAAAAAACTTGTGAACTTCAAATTGATACTGATGAAAAAAATGTATTTCTAATTGATAATGATAAACAAACATGTATTTTTAATTGATAGTAATGACAAGATAATAATTTTACAGAACAAAACAAAAATATTAATGAGATTCTTTTATCCTCCATCAACAGATTAATTGGACAAAAAATATGACAAGAATGATCACCTACAATGCCCAGCCCTGTAGTAATTTACGTCTTACTTATACGCTTGAAAAACAAAAACAATTTACCTACAAGGACAGGCATAAACAAAGTGTTTCCCTACATGGTAACTCATATCTGAGATATAGCATCTTACATCATTTGATCATTATCATCTCATCTTGTGACAAAGTTTGTGGTGTACATATCCTTATTACCCTGTCAACAATGTGCTATAGTGAACTCCACAATCGTGTACCAATTAACCCATTAATGAAAAACAAAGAAGAAAGTCATTCAAACAATATAATTTCCTGACATCTTTTTTCCCCTTAAATATAGGCTATTTTTAGAATTTTTTCCCCTCCTGTGTTTTTCCCCCTCTTTTTTACCCACACACACACACAAAAAATCCATTGAAATTGTTATCAAGAATTTATATTCAATATTTCTCTTTATGTCAAAAATCTAAATGCATATCAAATGAGAATGTACATCATACTTAATTGCTACTTAGTGTCATGATTTGTAAAAACTAATTTTACTTCTGAAAATGTTAAATTTATCAAATTTATATCAAGATTATCATAAATAAGCTCGTTACTCTTCTCACAATAAGTTAACTAGAGGTCTATGAGCCACAACGCTCACCTGAACCAATATGGCCCTGCCATTCTTCATCAGCAGATTTTTTCCCTATCATATATTACTATGTACAACTTTGATTCCCTGTTGTGACCCCAACCTACCCTTAAAGGGTCATGATTTGAATAAATTTGAATCTACACTACCTGAGGATGCTTTCATATCAATATGATTAATCAGACTTTGTTGTTCTAGAGAAGAAGATTTTTAAAGATTTGTTCATGTATATTCCTATGTAAAATTTTGATCCTCCATTGTGACCCAATCCTATCCAGGGAGGTCATCAATTTGAACAAATTGGAAACTGCACTACCTGAGGATACTTCCATATCAATATGAATAATCATAGCTTTGTTGTTCTAAAAAAAAAAATTAAGTTTTTTTTTCTCTATGTATTCCTTTGTAAAACTTTGATCCCCCACTGTGGCCCCCCACCCTACCCCAAGGGCCATGATCTTAACAAATTTGAATTTAAACTACCTAAAGATGTTCCGATATTAATATAACTAATCATAGATTTGCTGTTCTTGAGAAGATTTTTCCCTATATATTCTTGTGTAAAACTTTGATCTCCAATTGTGGTCCCAACCTACCCTGGGGCACCATGGTTTTATCAAATTTAAATTTACTCTATGTAATGAAGATTTCATATAAGTTTCAACTTCTCTGGTTCTTGAGAAGAAGATTTTTTTAAATGCCATTAAATCTTCACTAATTCTTAATTATCTCCCCTTGAAAGAGGGTGTGTCCCTTCGTTTTAACAAACTTAAATCCCCTTCACCCAAGGATGCTTTGTGGCAAATTTGGTTGAAATTGCCCCAGTGGTTCTTCAGAAGAAGTAGAAAATGTGAAAAGTTTACAGATGGACAAACTGACAGACACCAGACAAAATATGGTAAGAAAAAAACGTTTTTAAAAAGAATGGCAATTTCTCTATGTTTTAATTATATTCAAAAAAAAATTTATAACATAAACTTACCTGCCGGCCATGGTGCTTGTAACAGACATTACAAACAGTCAGAAGACTCTGAAGCAGAGCAAGCTTCAGGAAGCATACAGAGGGCATGCTCATCGTCAAGGAAACCAACTGCTCCAGTTCCTGTCCAGAATCTTCTGAGGAGTCCTTGCTCTGTTCCTCACCCTGTCCTCTTTGCTGAGCCAGAGTACAACCAACAGAGGACTTGAGTTGTTTCAGAACTTTCAGTAAAAGATTTCCTGCTATTGGAAGACACTGGGATTCCAATAAATGCATGACAAAGTGTTCACTGTTCAGACAGATCTTGGCACATGTTTCCCACATGTCTACCATAACTGTGAGATTTTGAACATATTTATTGTCAGGACCAATTTTACACAAATCTTTCTCACATTTTATTTCATTGGAAAGATACAGGGATAAACTCATGTCTGTCTTCTTAGCAAGACCATCAATAAATGCTGAGATAACCATCCCTGCTTTTGACTTGGATTCCTCTCCAGCTTCCAAGCTGTTTTCAAATTCTCTCTGTTTGACTTCATCAAGAATAACTAGTGCCTCAAATACTTTCAAGACTGGAGCACGTAAAACATTGTCATCTAACATTTTACAAATCTGGCCTACCCCTCTCTTTGTGAGAAAAGCTTTCATCACAGAATCCACTTTTAACAAATTTGGCACAGCAAGCAAACAGTGGACTTTCACTTTAGACGAAAATTCTAAATGGCAAGTCTCATCCTCCTGCATTTCTGAAGACATACTAGATGAATTTTTACTCACGTTAACAAGGAAAGACTCAAAAGCATGGACATAAACATTGAAAAAGAGATCCTTCTTCAGTGACTCACTACCTAGCTGAGCCAAGGTGCCCAGATTTTTTGCTGTCACTTCTGCAACTCTACCCTCTGAAGAAAACAACAGGTCTTTAAAGCCCTGCATCACTTTCTTAGAGCCGTTTGGCATCTCTGGTTTTTTATCTGGAAAATCATGACTAGAAAACCCACTATCCAAGGCAAAAGAGACTGCTTTTTCTGATGTTTCTACATTTTCTACACTGACTAGTTTCACATCTCTACAGGTATTGCACTGAAAATTTGTAAGCTCCAGAAGATTTTCACTGTTATTTTTATTTTTTCTACTGAAATGTTCCAGTAGAATTCTATTAAACACCTCCATGGCAAAATTCTGGATTCCAACACTAAACAACAGCAGACTTTTTCTTATTGGCTCAAAAATGGTTTCCAATGAAACACAACAACAGTTTCCTGTCTGTTCCACTGTTCGTAAAATCTCTACCTGCAATGAAATGTCTTTGACTTTTGAAAGTAAATCCAACAGAAATAGGCACCAGACAGCAATCAGGCAAGTGGTGTTATCAAGGGAAGATTCTGGCATTCCTTCCAGCTTCTCATCAACCTTAGAAGAATGTGGTAATCCAAGGATATTATGATGATGGTTAAAATACTGCTGAAACTGGCACGACTTATGCTTCCGTTTAGTGCATTTCATAGTGTGAATGTAATTGAGCTTCAGGGATTTCAAGGTGCTAAGAAAAGAAGCAGCGATTTTCACTGGCTCTGTAACATGAATACCAAGCTTCATCTGAATGGAAGTAGCTTTCACCGTGTTACTGTCCAGCATCTGAATGATGTTCTCTAACAAAATAAAGCCATGTCCCTCATCAAATTCCTCCACCAACTGAATGGCACTCTTCACATGAACTAGATTGAATGGCAAGCATTGGAATGTGACATCAATTGCCATCAGAAGGCCCAGAATTAACTCTGTAAACAGTACAAAGTCATCAGTTATCTGAGAGAGATCATCTGATGTCTTCTGTTTCCCATATGAAAGTTGCTCCTTCAGATTTTGCAGCTGCTGAATCTGTCTAGCCACATCCAATAAAACTGACACTAACTTATGTCCTACAATGATATTTATTCCATTGGGTTGAGTGGCCACAATTGATGCCATGACTAAAATAAGTCGAAGAATCTTTCTCTGAAAGTATGTCTGTTGCCTTTTGAGCCAATGAAAAGCTAGCAAATCTTCATTTCCTCCATTCAAAGATGGGTACAAGTTAGTAAGAGTATGTAGCAAGTGAGGCAATAAGACTGGGGACAATGTTTTGCTTGGATTTGATTGGTCAATATCTAAAAGACACACATCTGAGAGTACATTCAAAATAAGCATACAGAGTTTGTAAGGAGAAATAGATTTGTAGCCATTGTTGTACTTAGATAAGAGTGTTGTCATCTCTTCCTCATCCTCCTCTTTGCTAGACTGACTTCTTTCTATTGGCTCCTTCCCTAGACTCTGGGATATGCTCCTGTGCCTCACAAATCTCCGACCTGACCGTTGTTTCCGCACCGGTTCAGTCACACTCTCAGCTTCACTGTCAGACCTTTCCTGCAGTCTTTTGATACTTTCTGGAATCTTCCTATGTTTCTTTGGGCCTCCTGATGAGCGGGATTTGCTTTTGTGTTTGTCTGTGAGAGGCAGCACCTTGTTTCTTTGAGAGGAACACCGCTGCCATTTTGAGGAGTGCTCCAGATGGAGGAAGCAAGTATTAATGGGAAGAAGTGATTCTAGCTCATCTGAAAGCAAAAAGTAAAATGAAAAAATAACCATCTTTACTGATGATTGAAACAGCATTAAATATTCTGATCTTTCTAGTATTGTACCTGCTTGAGAGTTTGGGTTGTCCACAGGAAATTTCAAGCACCATGGTAACAGAGACACAAGAAGATTACTGAAATCTTTTCCCACAGTAAGGCCCTGAAATAGACTGGACTATTTAAACACATTTGTATCATAATTACTTAAATTTGTAGGCTAATCTGCATCACATATACTATATATAATATATATGATTCTTTTCTCAAAGTTATTATATTATCATATTCACATAGTAGTCATTTTTATACTTCTTTTAAAATGTTTCCTTTACAAAGGTTTGGAGGTAAAATAACTATTTTTATGGTCTGAAAATTTTCACAGATAGTTTAGTTAACCCCAGAGGTTAAATGTGTTATGCATTCCTCAGAAAAATTTCATTCACATTTAGATGCCACTCTGATTTTGTTGTATGATTAGTTGGTAATTTTCTCCAACACTGAAGAGTTCTACAAAGCTATACTTTGCTATCCACCCCCCAGGAAATATATATCAGTATAATAAAATGCTTATCCAGTGGAAAAGCTCTTTCATTAAACCCATGACAAAAAAATTATTCCTCTTTGGTAAGCCTTGTTTGATAAAAAATCATATAATATGAATTTTTCAATTGTGAGCGTCATTATACCATTTTTGTGGATGGTTATACTGCGAGTGTCATACCTGTGTACCGTTTTTGTGGATGGTGTTTTGTCCTGTAATTGTGAAGTCATACCTGTGTGCCGTTTTTGTGGATGGTGTTTTATACAGTGAAGTCATACCTGTATGCCGTTTTTGTGGATGGTGTTTTAAACAGTGAAGTCATACCTGTGTGCCGTTTTTGTGGATGGTGTTTATACAGTGAAGTCATACCTGTGTACTGTTTTTGTGGATGGTGTTTATACTGTGTCATACCTGTGTGCCGTTTCTGTGTATGATGTTTTATACTGTGTCATACCTGTGTGCCGTTTCTGTGGATGGTGTTTTATACTGTGTCATACCTGTGTACTGTTTTTGTGGATGGTGTTTATACTGTGAAGTCATACCTGTGTGCCATTTCTGTGAATGGTGTTTTATACTGTGTCATACCTGTGTGCCATTTCTGTGGATGGTGTTTTATACTGTGTCATACCTGTGTGCCGTTTCTGTTTATGATGTTTTATACTGTGTCATACCTGTGTGCCGTTTCTGTGGATGGTGTTTTATACTGTGTCATACCTGTGTGCCGTTTCTGTGGATGGTGTTTTATACTGTGTCATACCTGTGTGCCGTTTCTGTGTATGATGTTTTATACTGTGTCATACCTGTGTGCCGTTTCTGTGGATGGTGTTTTATACTGTGTCATACCTGTGTGTCATTTCTGTGTATGGTGTTTTATACTGTGTCATACCTGTGTGCCGTTTCTGTGGATGGTGTTTTATACTGTGTCATACCTGTGTACCGTTTCTGTGGATGGTGTTTTATACTGTGTCATACCTGTGTACTGTTTCTGTGAATGGTGTTTTATACTGTGTCATACCTGTGTACCGTTTCTGTGGATGATGTTTTATACTGTGTCATACCTGTGTGCCGTTTCTGTGGATGGTGTTTTATACTGTGTCATACCTGTGTGCCGTTTTTGTGGATGGTGTTTTATACTGTGTCATACCTGTGTGCCGTTTCTGTGAATGGTGTAGAGGAGGAGCCAGCCACGCTCCCTGAGGAGATAATTCTGTAGAGGAGTATCATCCTCGTCCTCCGAGGACCCGGTGACACTAATGATGTCAGACATAAACTCCTGACACAGGTGGTTAGCTACACACCTCATGTCACTGTTATAAGACAAAGGAAGAAATATCTAATTATTACCCATCACTATTATCTTGGTGGGCTATTTCAACAGATAATGCTAATGTGCATTTCTAACTTCCTTTAAATTTCTTAAATGGAAATACCTAATATTTCACAGAACTTTTGGTAACTAATCCCTCTACCTTCTTGAAGGGGAATACCAAATTTTTTTTACTAAACTTATAACAAACAACTTCCTTGAATTAGATTTAAATACAGAAAATTCACTTATGTTAGCATAGTCTTGTTGAATCTCTTAATTTACACATTCAAACATCCAAGTACACGTGTAATAACAAATTTAAAATATATCTAATAGAAATCATTAAACTTTAAAAAACAATCATCCAGTCTTGACAAATAGAAATCATTTAACTTTAAAAAAAACAATCATCCAGTCTTGACAAATAGAAATCATTTAACTTTAAAAAAAAAAAAAAAAAAAAACACATTTGGGAAAAAAGTAAGAATGATAAAAAAAAATAATTCAAAATTCACTTTTTTTCCCTTCTGTTGGGGTCCTAAATTCATCTTGAGACCCAAGAATATGTTTCAAGATTCTGCCAAGGATAAGAGATTTGTCTTGAGTACAATTTTTTATTCTGTTGGTGGTCCTTAGATTAGTTTGGGTTTTTAAAATAAAACTTCATATACACACATAATTACCACTTTCTGACAAGTTTAAAGCTTTTACATTTAAAGCTTCTTAGCTAATTGAAATTTGACTGTCACACATTATATTGAGATGAGATGACAGGGAGATAGTTTGATTGACCGATTTATTTAAGCTGCTCTGAGATAAAATAAATATCAGGTAATAACAACATACATATACGAAAGACTCACAGACCGGCTCATAGAAGGGTTAAAAACATAATTAATTCAACCATATAAACATACATCTGCATCAATAAAAAGTTTTGCCTCTAAATTATCTTAAAAGCTAAATTAAAAAAAAAAACTTTTAGAACTTTGAAATTTCTGCAACTGTTAATTTTAATAGACATACTTTCTCAATAATATATCATGAATATATCATGAATTGATTTTCTTTGTTCATTTGTCAATACATATTAAACAAATAAATGACAGTAAATTTAATGTTATAATTAGTTAAGAATTGATAATACTTTATAAATTTATGGACTATTAACTGCAAAACATATATGACATTATAATACAAGAGTGAATATCTCTTTGACAAAAATTGAAAAAAAAAAACAAAGTATATTTTTTTTAAGTATAGTTTTTAATGATTTAGTTTCATATGATACACATGAAATTAAGACACAACAGTATACTTAATCATGATTTATATCGGAGGAATATAACAGATTCACCTAATTGTTCATGTGGTCAAAAAGAAGAATAATGTATATCATTTCTTCTTTGCATGTAAGAAATATGAACGGCCAGGAAATATGAGCCAATAAACAATATTCTTCATTACATGTGTATAACCATTTGACAAGTCAATATATACTCACCTTTTATCACAAGGAAATGATTCCTTGTCTACTGATGTAAATAATCAGTTATTTTGCAGTGTACAAATTTATTAAAAATTAGGGTAGTTTTTAATCTACAACATGTATCCCCAAATTTTTCAAATCTGTATTTATCATAGATACATGTATATAACTTTATATCTTTATTATGTGTAAAGTTTGTTTATTTATTTTATATGATGATGACGATGATTATTGTTGTCTTTGTGTAATTATTTACATGTATCATTTGAGACTTGTTGACTCTAAACTTATAATAAGTGTCTTTGAAATGTTTGTACAATGTATATAATTATTACATGTATAACTTCATTTTACCATTACAACTGTATTTAATTTGTTCGATAAATCATTATAATCATTGTATATATTACAGGGAAAGGTTTTTTTAAGTTGTTAGAACTTGTAACCAATCCCTTTGTATTAATTATACAAAAAAATATGTTCAAAACAGTAATTTCACTTTAACTTAGTAACATGAACTTAATAGATATAATATTTGAGAGTCAAGCCTTTTTATAAAATATCTACCTTAATTCAATTTTTCACTTCTTCTAAAAAACCCCAAACTTTTCATTAAAAACATCTGTTTTCCCACAATTCAGACCTAGATGAGGCACCAGAGACTATTGGTAATGAAAGTCTCGATAAATAAATAAACAGCTGGTGAAAAAATGTTAATTTTGTTTTGAATCATTACATTCAGTATTAAACTGATTATTCATAAAAAAATAACATTTAGAAAAAATTCAATTTTCTTTTAAAATTATATAATTTAAAGAAAGTAGTGTGCTTAATGATGCATATCAAGCTTTCATTATCAAATCATTAATACTACCGGCACAATATAATTTCCCGTATATAAAACCAAGGATCTTCACATGCACTGTTATCTATTTATAAAATGAAATCTGAAAACAGAAGTGATTATCTCAAGTCTACACTATACCTTTCAAGAATTATCCTGCAAGTCTTTTCTGCCATTCTTTACAAAACACTACAGGTAATTACAGAAAGACCATAATACTGAACTGTAAAAACTCTCCATTAATTCAACAACCTTGAGAAATAAATCGTGTCACATGTTTCTCTCACTATGACCTTACATTTCCAGGTAATTCAACCTGAAATGTTTTGTGTAAACAGAACAAAATCTACACCCTAAACTGTCATTTTCCAGAGCAGGATGTAATTCTTCTGTAAAATAGGACCACGTCCCCCACTTTAATCAGAAACCTGTTTTATATGCATATAAACTCAATTCACTCCTCCTTCTTGAGAAGAGTGTATGCTATTGTGTCAGGCGCTTTTAATATCTTTGCTTATATATACTTGTCTCTCTGTCAATAACCAGTATACATGACTGAGTAAATATTCAAATAACGGTCAAAAAAGCAATTATTTAAAAAAAAAAGAAGAATTCTTTGGTATTAGCATTTCAAATGCTGTTTACTTTTTTGTACTAAAAAGGAAAAGGTAGAGGCAAGAAACATTTCTGAAATCATTTTATAGTTTTATCATTGTACATAATATAACAGTTTGACCATACCATCTTAGCCTTTTTACAACCAGTATCAACATAGCAGATTTTTTCCTTAAATTCTCATTTTATTATTATTTTTCTGATAACTCTCTCTCTCTCTTTCTCTCTGGAATTTGAAGTGAAACTTGAATAAAGTTTCACTAGAAATTCCAGAGAGAGAGAAAGTAATCTCTTGACTATTAGGTTTGGGAAACTTAATGGAAAAAAATTATTTTGTCATTATTTTTACAAATATGTTTTTCCAAATTTGGACTGCTTAAAGTTTAACTCCAAATCATTTCTACTTTGTAGAGAAATTGAATTATAATACTCACAATTTGGATTTGTAAATCAATGAAACACAGCATATATCATAAAATTGGAAAATAGAGTTCAACAGTCTTTAACACTTGACGATAAATAAATGCCATAATTGATATCAATCACTGATTAATATAAAGTGAGTTATCTTAAAATCAAAGTCAAACATAGTCCTGACCTAATAAGCTTATTGGGATCTGGGTACATATTGTCCCTGATGGACTGCATCCAAACACAAAACTTGCACTATCAAATATGAACTACTTATTATATAATTTTACTGCTATATTAAGTCCAAAAATTATACCAGATTTCTTAATCTGATTATCTATGTAATTATGTAATCCAGCTAATAGAAATAATACATGTATGCTCTCTCACTCTCTCTCTCTCTCTATATATATACAATAAAAAATAGGAATAAAGGAAAACACAGTAAATGCACTTTCACTTTTCTTCAGATGTTTTACAAAACTTACATGGTTAAGTTTATTGCAACATCATAAAAACATAACAATGAAAAGTCTCTAATTTAAGTCAGTTTTTCTATACTAATTACTTCTGCTACCAAAGTAAAATAAAAACGTGATTATTTGACACGTTCTGTTTCTGACCGTGGGTCACAGTCTCACGGATACAGGTTATCAGTGTATTACATTATATATTTGTACTCGGGGTGACCATTATCACTGACCAACAGAATTAATAAGCCGACGTATTATCATCCAATATGTAATGTTACATCTAGATCTAAAAAATATTGAAATACCAACATCTAATACACATACTTTATAATCATTACTAGTCTTTAGAAATTTTCCAGACCTTTTTTTTAAATTAACAAAAATAACAAAGTTGCAAGGTTAAAAACACAATGACAGTATGAATTCACACCTACAGCAAAAAGATTTTCATTTTCTGTAGTTTTAAGACATATTATAAATAAACTTAATAGATATTATAAAAAATATCATGTTTTTAAGGGTAACGAGAAATTGTTATTCCACAAAAAGCATTGTTGACTGAGGCGAAGCTGAGGTCAACAAATGTTTTCAAGCTAATAGAATTTTTTTTAAGCTGTTATGCTGAATTTAAAGAAAAAAATATCATAGTGAACCAAGCACAAGTATTATGCTGCAGTTTTAAAACAATTTTTGTATTGCTACCCTTTGTCATACATTTTCAAGTATTCTGCTGCAGTTTTGAAACAATTTTTGTACTGTTGCCCATTGTCGTACATTTTCAAGTATTCTGCTGCAGTTTTAAAATAATTTTTGTCCCGTTACCCATTGTCAACTGTTGCAATGTAATGTTATCTGGAGTGCCTGGTTTATGCACAGGGTAGGGTAATATTTTTTTAGCAAATGTCATTAAATTAAATTTGACTATTTAACATGAAAGTATAATAAAACGAATTATGTTTACAATGAATTTCTTGAGTGGGTGCAAGGCTAATCCTAATGTCTCAGGTGGATGCAAGACTAACCTATTATTCGATGAGATTTACCAATTACATTTTCAACAGTAAAATACTCTAAATTTATGATTTTATCCATTGAATAAAAGTGATATTTTTCAGTGTGAAAAATATTAAAAGTGTCATTTTTCACTGAGAAAATATCAACAAAGTTGTAAAATTTGAGATTTTCATTCCCTTCACACGAGTGTTATATAGAAAACTCCCTGTTATATGAAAAACTTACGACATATCCAACTTAAAAACATTGAATATCCTCTATTCACCTTAAACACAGCACATAATTATGATATATATATATATATATATATATTATACAGTTGAACTTCGCTATCTCGAACACTGATATCTCAAATACCATGGATATTTGAAGTGATCTGGAAGTCCCAACCCCTTATTCTTTAAGTATTTTACCTCAGATATCTCGAATCCTCGGATATCTCAAAGTTTTTTCTCAGTCCCATTGAGTTCGAGATAACAAGGTTTGACTGTATATAAATATTTACCCCCCTTTGTGTTTTAGCTAAATAAAGTTATCTTCAGTCTACAACTAGAGATCAACAATATAATTGAAGTTTAGTTTTCAATCAAACCTCTGAAATAGGGGTATGAGAGATAGATTTGAAATTCTACACTGTTCCCGTTGTCATGGGCCACATTAACACCCACTCAAGTCAGCTGAGACTTACTGACAGATGCCATAGGTTTGGGGGTAATCAAGACTTGACTAAATTACCATGTTAACTTTAATTCTGGAAAGACTGCCTGAATTCAACAAATTTATCTTTGGTTTTGCTAGGATTCTCAAAAAATTCAAATTTTTTAAACTAAAAATTTCCTTGATAAGATTATCATTGCCCTGCTGAGTACTCATGCTCAAAAAAACAAAAACAAATAAAAACAAGAGGCCCATGGGCCACATCGCTCACCTGAGCACATTGGCTACCTGATGATGCTTCCATGTCAATATAACAAATGGCTTTGTTGTACTTGAGAAGATTTTTTAAAAAAAATTCCCATATATTCCTTTGTAAAAATTTGATCCCTCATTGTGGCTCCTCCCTATCCCAGGGATCATCATTTGAACAAACTTGAATCTACACTACCTGAGGATGCTTCCATATCAATATGACTAAACATAGCTTTTCTGTTCTTGAGAAGAAATATTTTTTCTATATGTTCTTATGTAAAACTTTCCTTCCCCCATTGGGCCCCATACTACCCGTGGGGGTCATCATTTGAACAAAATTGAATCTACACTACCTGAGGATGCTTCCATATCAATATGACTAAACATAGCTTTTCTGTTCTTCAGAAGAAGATATTTTCCTTTATATTTCTATGTAAAACTTTGATCCTCCATTGTGGCTCCGCCCTACCCCCGGGGGTCATGGTTTGAACAAACTTGAATCTACACTACCTGAGGATGCTTCCATATCAATATGACTAAACATAGCTTTTCTGTTCTTCAGAAGAAATATTTTTTCTATATGTTCTTATGTAAAACTTTCCTTCCCCCATTTGGCCCCATCCTACCCCTGGGGGTCATCATTTGAACAAAATTGAATCTACACTACCTGAGGATGCTTCCATATCAAAATGACTAATCATGGTTTGCAGTTCTTCAGAAGAAGATATTTTCCTTTATATTTCTATGTAAAACTTTGATCCTCCATTGTGGCCCGGCCCTACCCCCGGGGGTCATGATTTGAACAAATTTGAATCTACACTACCTCAGGATGCTTCCATATAAATATGACTCATCATGGCTTTGCTGTTCTTGAGAAGAAGATTTTTAAAGATTTTTCCTATATATTTCTATGTAAAACTTTGATCCTCCATTGTGGCCCCGCCCTACCCCCGGGGGTCATGATTTGAACAAACTTGAATCTACACTACCTGAGGATGCTTCCATATAAATATGACTCATCATGGCTTTGCTGTTCTTCAGAGAAGAAGATTTTTAAAGATTTTTCCTATATATTTCTATGTAAAACTTTGATCCTCCATTGCAGCCCCGCCCTATCCCCGGGGGTCATGATTTGAACAAATTTGAATCTACACTACCTCAGGATGCTTCCATATAAATATGACTCATCATGGCTTTGCTGTTCTTGAGAAGAAGATTTTTAAAGATTTTTCCTATATATTTCTATGTAAAACTTTGATCCTCCATTGCGGCCCCGCCCTACCCCCGGGGGTCATGATTTGAACAAACTTGAATCTATACTACCTGAGGATGCTTCCATATAAATATGACTCATCATGGCTTTGCTGTTCTTGAGAAGAAGATTTTTAAAGATTTTTCCTATATATTTCTATGTAAAACTTTGATCCTCGATTGCAGCCCCGCCCTACCCCCAGGGGTCATGATTTGAACAAATTTGAATCTACACTACCTCAGGATGCTTCCATATAAATATGACTCATCATGGCTTTGCTGTTCTTAAGAAGAAGATTTTTAAAGATTTTTCCTATATATTTCTATGTAAAACTTTGATCCTCCATTGCAGCCCCGCCCTACCCCCGGGGGTCATGATTTGAACAAACTTGAATGTACACTACCTGAGGATGCTTCCACGTGAGTTTCATCTTTCCTGGCCCTATGGTTCTTGAGAAGAAGATTTTTAAATGATGCCATTATTTTTTCAGTAATTCCTAATTATCTCCCCTTGAAAGAGGGCGTGGCCCTTCATTTGAACAAACTTGAATCCCCTTTACCCAAGGATACTTTGTGGCAAGTTTGGTTGAATTTGGCCCAGTGGTTCTTGAGAAGAAGTCAAAAATGTGAAAAGTTTACAGACAGACGGACGCCGGACAAAATGTGATCAGAAAAGCTCACTTGAGCTTTCAGCTCAGGTGAGCTAAAAAAAATGCAAACAAGCATCCTTGCTATAAGAGGAATTACATAATTGGGGAGATAATACTATATTTTGAGAACTCTTTCCTATTTATTTATTTTTTTTTAATTCTTATTTTTTGCACTTTAAAAGGTTAACTTAATAATCACATTCCAATCATTACTTTGAAAATATTTACAAATGCACTCCATGTGACAGACCCATCAATTTGTTCAAAACATTATGTTCCACCAATGTGCTAAAAACATTATGTTCTACAATATGTTGAAAACATATTCTATCAATGCTCAAAACGTTATGTTCTATCAATATGTTTGAAATATTATGTTCTATCAATGTGTTTGAAACATCATGTTCTATCTTGTTCTATCAATACATTCAAAACATTATGCATATATTTTAAAAATATTTAAGGTATGTCACTCGTGAAATTTGTTATATCAAGGATTTTTTGAGAAGTATATTTTGGATAAGTACTCATATAGTATGACTCAAAATCGCAGAGAAAACGGGGGGTCAGTGTGCATCTAACTGAGCTACGGTACAATTAAGTTGACCTTTTTGCACTTAAATTGTAACACTTTTGTTAATCACTTTGACCGTTATCATATTTTATAAGATGTAACTATGGCAATAAACATAATCTTATTTTACTTAAAATAGTTTGAATAATATTTATCATTGAACAAATCATGCAAATTAATGCGCGTAAATTATTGTGTGACCTATTTGCACTAAAAAAGTCTCATATTTGGGGTATTAAAAATCTAAATAGACAATAGAATATTTTCTTGTATCAAACTTTTTACGACTTAAGTGCTGATCGGTCAAAAGTATCGAGTAGTTTAAAATAATGAAAGAAAAAGTTGGGGTCAGTGATGTAAATTTTGAATTATTGGTCAAAATATGCGATTTTCAGGCAAAAAACTGTGTAAATTTTATCTCGACTTCCTTAATATATCTTCATTTCTTGGCAATGTTTGTTGAGCGAAGGTGTAAATTTTGTTATAAAAATATAAATTGAGACCTATATTTAATATTCCAGGCATATCATAACGGAAAATATTCTCTGAGTAAAAGTATGTGAGGCTAAGGTTCCAAGATATTAAATTTAATAAATGTGTAGATTTGCAGAATTTTCTGCTAAATATCCTTACGCCACAAGAAATAGTCCCTTATAAATCTTGCTTCTTTGTGAATTTTTGAGCAGTTCTTTAATTGAATGTTGAACATTTTACATTGTTTAATTTAAATATGATATAAAGATTGAATTGTAATAAATAGTTTTTAAGTAAGAGGTTCTGACTGAAATTTTCTAAAAGGCTGACGAGTGATATACCTTAAATTAATGCACTCCATGTCAAATTTTTCCATAACGACAAGTTTGTTTTGAACATGTGTCAGACTGTTCAATGTGAGCTTGAACTTTAATCTTCATTAAACATGTTCAACGTTTTCAATGTTTGTGACATCAAAATAAAATTCATACTTTAATCTTTTGATCTCCCGTCCATGTTACATGTATAGTGTTTTGAATGCCATAGCTTTCCACACACTTTATAAGGAAAATACATGTACAATGTAAATATTTTATTAAACATCAATTTATGGGGTTTTTTTCAGAACTCTTTAGTCCACTCATCCTTTTTATCAGAGGAGCTCATTGGAGCTTAAGGCTCAGCTGAGCTGAAAAAGGGAGTTATTTTTGCTTCAAAAATACACTAAAACCTGTTGTACAGTACCACTTTAGAAAACCATTTTGATAAATTTTGTGAAAATTTATTAATTGTAAAATTGCAAAAATTTCTCCCATCTGAACAAAAGAATGATAAAGGAAAAGATAATGATTATCAATTTTGATTAAGAAAGTTTACTTGAGTTTTGGATCCGTTCAACTAAAATAAATTTTGACGTTGCAAATTTAGATTGTCATATTCATGCAGGGCCATCATCTGGTTTCTGGAAAGCAGGGTGTGCGGGAGGGACATCCCCTCCACTAAGCCAGAAAATTTCTGTATAAATGGGTCTTCTTTCGGTGGGGTCTGGTGCTCTGGAAGTCACCCCCCCCCCCCAATAAGCAAAATGTGGTAGGATTACTTTTAAATAGATGAATGTTAAATTTGTTTAGTTTCAAAAATGGTATTTTAATACCTTTTTAAGGGGGAAGGCTGCGATTGCACCCAGCCCCCCCCCCCCCCCCCCATTCTGACAACCTTGATATTTGAAACATTCAGAAATTACAACCATGAACTACAACTTTACCTTATTTCAACCTTATTATTTAATTATTATAACTATTTGTTAATCTCATTATGTACTTTGGTTGGGTCATCTTTTATCAACCTTTATGAGACCACTACTGCCAAGCATTTCAAAAGATAAACCATGATTATATAAAAGTAATATAAAAATATAGAGCAGTACAATTAAAACTACTCTCCTGGGAAATCTATGATTACAAAGTGTGATGAAACAGAATGACTAAAAATATGATGCTACCTTTAAGTTGTAATTAAAAAAAATAGACTATTCCCATGTTGGAACCTACTACGATAAGATGTTTGCATAGATAGATAACCAATACAATTAATAGGAGTGTTGATCAATGTATTTGATAAAATGAGGACAAAAGTGTGTGACCCACAAATCATAACCTTTGCTTTTTAAATGAAGCAAGCTCACATTTCTCTTCAGGTCTTGTTATATCTGTCATGTACTAGATTGAACCCCACAATATTTTGAACCAGTGTTCAAAATATTATGGCCGCAAAATGTTGAACCCTGCAAATTTTTTTTTTTTTTTCGGTGATAGGGTGCAGTGGGGGATCAAGACATTATGGCTGCAAAATACTGAATGCCTATTAAACTTCTATAGATAATGGGGTGGGGGTTAAAAATATTATGGCTAAGAAATATTGACCATCCTACAGAGTAGAGAGGTTTTGCAAATCAATCCGTCTGCAAACTTATACGTATAGCAGGAAATTCCCCCGGAAAAATCTGTCATTACATGGTCAGTTTTTGCAAATAACATTTCTACATGTATCTATGTAGGTGTACATCACCAAGTACCTGTAAGTACCAGCTTGTAGCTTATATTTCCTTATTTGCTGTTTATTTCAATAAAAGTGTGTGTTTTTCTAAAACTTGAAGATATAATGTGAATACTCACTACTGATATATAAAGCACTAATAGTTTATCATTAAAAAATATCAATCTATAGAGTGTTAGATACACAAAGTCTTGATGGTGTATTGTAACTGTCTTGTTTGTGTGTCCTGTCTTGTCAGTTCATCCTGACACAGAAAGGATATAATTTTGGAATTAATAAAAGTTTTGGCAGAGATTTTAAAAAGCTTCTCAAAACTGCATTTTAAAAAACTTTCAAGATCAAGGTCATGAGGTCAAATATCATAATAAAATCCAAAAGGTCTTGTCACAATCAATGTACTTGTGAAAAAAAAATTAAAGCCCTGTTTCTTCTGGGGAAAAAATTATGACTAACTTTAAATTTTTTTACAAGTAGGTCAAACCTCTAAGTCAAGGTCATGAAGTCAAAATTGATAGAAAGACCTATCTTCCTCATTCTCAAGTTATTACCAATGATGCTGTGAATAAAACTGGAGGTGTTGAAACATTAAAAACATAATTATTTAAACCAAATGATATATTCAAGCTTGGATTTTTTATGTGTATTTGTAGATTCATAGCATTGTTTTCATCTTAAATCTGAAAGACGCTGTGAGGGGGTTTGACTAAGAAAGAAAGGGGGGGGGTCCACTATAATTTCAAAACAGGTCATTTAAAAAAAATTACAAAAAATCATCAAAATTATTTTGGTAACTACATGTACCTACATGAAGAAAGTTTTTTTCCAAAATAAATGATAGGTTTTTTCATAAAAAATAATATTTAAATTGAAAAACATGCATTTTTGAAGGCTAAGATGAACATATAGTTATTCAGTTTAAGTTCTTTAAAATTGTTTTTGTCGATGTGTACCTCTACAAAACTACTTTATTTGACTGTAATGTTTGATTAATGGTTAAAAGAATAAGTCACTGAAATTTGACAGCTAGGCTAACCTGAGTTTTTTTAAAATCAAGGATTATATAGTTCGCCGGTTAAAAATTTCCTCTCCTCGTGAACAACCAAAGGGAGTTAACTTTTGGAACCTCCTGTCCAAATACGACTCCAATGATTTTTTCCAAAATGTGCATATGCATTGGAGATATAGTCATAAAATGTACAAAAATAACGAAAATTAAATGACAGAAATTGGGGGGGGGGGGGGGGAGTTGTACATCCTTAATTGTTTATTTAAAGGTTTGCACTGGTATTTTCTTTTTCTTCATTTTGTAAAAGGTTAATACATGTAATAATTTATTCATGGAAAAAGTTTGCTTGCTAAATTTCCATGAGTAGATAGGAAGATTTTCAAAGGTTTATTTCAATATGACCAACAAGCTCAACCCTAGAGGCCAGAGGATATGACTTTCAAAATTTTGGTCAACAGTAGAGAGCTGATTATAATCAAGCTAATAGACTGCCTGCTGGATATCCTTTAATAAAGAAGATTTTAAAAGATACAATGCATTTTCAATTACATGTATGACTAACTTAGCCCCACCCTTGGGCCTGCACTGTGAACCCATGGGCCATGAATGTCAAAATTTTGGTACAGGGCTCATTGCTTATTATAATTAAGCCAACAGTTTCACTGACTAATTGATGTCCAGGGTTAAGAAGGTCCCACCCCTTAGGCCCCAGGGAGGATTGACTGTTTGATAGCAGGGATATAGGGTGAAGCCCAAGTTCAATGGCATTGTGTAATTTTAGCATCTTTATATCATAATTTACATTTGTGTAAAGTTGATAAGTTATGATCAAAATATGTACATGTAGGTCATAATAAACAGAGACAAAAAAATTCATTTACCTATTTCAAGGATGACGATGAGGACTGATGTCAAAAATAATTACGGTACAAATGTTGTGAGTGAAGCACAGAGATTATAATACATATTTAAAAGACAAATAGATATCAGCAATCCACTGACTAGTTAGCCTCACAATACTTAACCAGTGCCAGAATCTTGTCTGTGTCTCAAACTATCAGCTTACCCGACTCCTTGGATTCCGACATTGTTGTCAGCTTCCTTCAGGAACAAGTGCAGGAAAGCATTGAGAGATAGGTTTTGTAGCTGTGGGAATAAAGACGTGATTTATATAGCGATCAATCTAAAAGCAGCAGAACGGCATTAGTAAAGCAATAAAATGTCAGTACATGGAGATAATGAAGAACCTGAGCCTATTACCTGCAATATTCTAAATTAATGCAGTACAGATATTCCTCTGTATTTATTTCCTTTAAAGTCTGCTTACTCATCAAAATATTTCTATTTCACTATAATTATGGAACTGTTTCATAATTTGCATGTCTGTCATATTAGCATAAAAATTAAATCTTTGGCATCTTCCTCTACCAAGAATTCAGGAGGGGAAAAATTGACATGAAATACATCTATCAGCCAATGAGAAAAAGAAATATTTTATGTCAATTCAAATACAGACACATAGACTTGAAAATGACCATTATCACAATTTACTTTATATCTTAAATTTAATTCATAACACAAAATTTCAAAAAGCTTCATCTCAGTTAAAGCTATAATTTGTTATCTTGATGCAGGTAGAAGAAAAAAAATATATCAATATGTTTTTTATATCATCATTATAATTATTTCTCATAAATCACAATTAACATATTTACCATATACATGTAATTATACCAGGTAATTAATTTATTTACCCTATAATTCAATGGGTAAATTTTTATTAAAAATTACTTTGAAATTTAATCATATGAGTAAAATAAGAGTTTCTGGGCAAAGAATCATATGAATACAAAGACTGATATGTTATTTTATCCAGTTTTATTCAAATCAGGGGCTTCTGAAGGTTTATTGACTTGAAATAATTATATAATATTCTATTATTAGTAAGGTGCCATGAAAATAGATGCATAGCAATATGTATCTTTAAGAAAAGCACCAATACTTTTTATCAAAATTGAAAAATATGTATCCTTATGAATTCAATAACTTACCAAGTTTAATTCAGTTCAGACAAAATCTATAGAATGAATAGCATTTTGCAAAAAAATGTTTACAGACAGAAGACAAACGTGTGAGGGGCTTCTAATATCAATGAATACTGTAAGTTCTTTGGTCTATGACCAATAGAGTTACCGGTATATAATATATGACACATGTTGATTTTGGTCTAATGACTTGTAGAGCTAAAACTTGACATACATGTTGATTTTGGTCTCTGAGTGGTACAGCTAAAAATTTTACATGTTGATTTTGGTCTATGACCAGTAAGAGTAAAAACTTGACATACATGTTAATTTTGGTCTATGACTTGTAGAGCTTAAACTTGATATATTGACTAACAAACTTTGACATACATGTTGATTCTGATGTATGAGCAGTAAAGCTAAAACTTGACACACATGCTGATTTTGGTCTATGAGTTGGTAGAGCTAAAGCTTTACATGTTGATTTTGGTCTATAACCTAAAGAGTTAAAACTTAACATACATGTTGATTTTGATCTTTGAGACGTATAGCTAAAACTTGTAGAGCTAAAACTTGAGATACATGTTGTTTTTGGTCACTGAGTGGTTGAGCTAAAATTTGACATACATGTTGATTTTGGTCTACGATCAGTAGAGCTAAAACTTGACATACGTGTTGATTTTGGTCTATGATCAGTAGAGCTAAAACTTGACATACATGTTGATTTTGGTCACTGAGTGGTTGAGCTAAAATTTGACATACTTGTTGAATTTGGTCTATGATCAGTAGAGCTAAAACCTGACATATATATACATGTTGATTTTGGTCAATGCATGACCTAAATCTTGACATACATATTGATTTCGGTCAAAGACCTGTAGAGCTAAAACTTGACATACGTGTTGATTTTGGTCCGTCTGTTCCTGGAAGCTGATTTGTCGGTAGATAGTCCATGCGTCCCTCACAGTCAGGTGCCCTTCTTCAGAATGGACACCATCTCTTATACTTCTTGTAACCCTTTCTTCTTCTCTTTTAAGGTCCTCCATTATGTCTAAATTTAATTTTCCTCCCTAGTCTACCATTGTTCAACTGTGTGCCTGAATCTCTGAAATACATCCATGACTTTATGATATGTATTATGTGTGTACATTTTAACAGTTCAACTTGTGACAAAACAGGAAGTGCACCAATTATAAACACGTTCCACTTACATGGATGTTTGATTGTAAAATACATTCCATCAACAGAATCTACTGAGATCAGGGCTAAAATACATATATAGGTTATGCCTGCTGACAAATTGCATTTACTTTTCTGAATATAATTTTGTTAATTAAATCTAGGGCTGAATTACATGTACTGTATATAAATAATCAAGTGACATATTACCTGCATCAGCTCAAACCACACTTAAGTGCATTGTAATCAGTGGCATAGCACCCTTAACGCAACAATGCAAATGAATACACAGATTTTAAACAAGAGGCCAATGGGCCACAATGCTTACCTGAGTCTTTTTGGCCCTGCTGTTCTGCATCAGATTTTCCCCAAAAATACATGTATTCCTATGTACATTTTTGATCACCTTTTAGTTTAATGGTCCCATCCTATACAAAGGGGTTGTGATTTGAACAAAAATGAATCTACAATACCAGAGAATGTTTCTGCATTAAGGGGAAGAAGGACCTTTAGCTGAAAAAATACTTGTCATTCAATTTTTTTTTATATTTTGTCTATTTCTTAGTAAGTATGTCCCACATTATCTTAAATCAGTTATATCATTAGGTTTCTTACCTTATTTTAGAGATATTGATTGACAAATATTATGCCCTACAGTATCTAAGTGGAGTTTTAATTCTCCATGTTGCCGGGCTCATTACTCTGTCCATAATTGGATTTTTAAAGCATATATAAAAAATATATAAGTGAACATGTATCTTTTAAAATATTTCAGGGTATGAATTGGGTTTAAAATTCGAAAAGGCAAGTTCCATCTATCACACTGCATCTGGATAGGGAAAATTACGAACTTTTTAAGCCAACTTAAACAACAAAAAACATAATTTACAAAAAATCCTATCATTCAATATTTTTAAATTTACATTGAAATGCAAGTCCTTCAAATTATTGATTAACTGTAAAAATTTCGAATGATGAAGCTGACCTCAATATTTCACAGGACATCATTAAAGACGACATAAGCAGCACAAAAACTTGTCATGTTTACATTTCTCGAGTACGGGAAAAACCAACTATGACGTCACAAGTAAACTAAATAAGCGAAATAAGATATACCTACATAAGATTTCCGTCATCAGCCATGCAAAAATAATTTTTGTGTTCCCTGTTTCTCAAAGTACTTCATCATATACTGATTATGACCTGTTTTTACATAATAATACCGCCCTTGTATTCACCGAGTATGATCTTGCTGTACTAGCAGATCGTGTATGACCTCACCGACTTGTTGGACGCGCAGTTTAAAGAAACAGAGGAGTGGATCAATCTTTTTTCATAATTTGTTAATACTTTCTTAGTAAGTATGTCCCACATTATCTTAAATCAGTTATATCATTAGGTTTCTTACCTTATTTTAGAGATATTGACTGACAAATATTATGCCCTACAGTATCTAAGTGGAGTTTTAATTCTCCATGTTGCCGGGCTCATTACTCTGTCCATAATTGGATTTTTAAAGCATATATAAAAAATATATAAGTGAACATGTATCTTTTAAAATATTTCAGGGTATGAATTGGGTTTAAAATTCGAAAAGGCAAGTTCCATCTATCACACTGCATCTGGATAGGGAAAATTACGAACTTTTTAAGCCAACTTAAACAACAAAAAACATAATTTACAAAAAATCCTATCATTCAATATTTTTAAATTTACATTGAAATGCAAGTCCTTCAAATTATTGATTAACTGTAAAAATTTCGAATGATGAAGCTGACCTCAATATTTCACAGGACATCATTAAAGACGACATAAGCAGCACAAAAACTTGTCATGTTAACATTTCTGAGTACGGGAAAAACCAACTATGACGTCACACGTAAACTAAATAAGCGAAATAAGATATACCTACATAAGATTTCCGTCATCAGCCATGCAAAAATAATTTTTGTGTTCCCTGTTTCTCAAAGTACTTCATCATATACTGATTATGACCTGTTTTTACATAATAATACCGCCCTTGTATTCACCGAGTATGATCTTGCTGTACTAGCAGATCGTGTATGACCTCACCGACTTGTTGGACGCGCAGTTTAAAGAAACAGAGGAGTGGATCAATCTTTTTTCATAATTTGTTAATGTTTACAAGAATGTTAAACTTTTTATTTTATTAATATAAGATGGTAATTAAAGAAAAAAAAAATGTCAAAAATTTACACAAGAACTGATACTGTGAATGTGAAAAGTTTACAGACGGACGGACAGATGGATGGACATGGACACCAGGTTGATCAGAAAATCTCACTTGAGCTTCAGCTCAGGTAAGCTATCAACAAAAAATGATGCCAAAAATTCAAATACATGTGTATGGATCTTTGATAGAGTTTCATTCTTGTTTCAATTAATGCTTTCTTTTTTATTTCAAGGACATAAAAAAAATTTAAATAATAGCAAATCTTAATATATTTCAACTACCAACTTAAGCAGCATCGAGACCCCTGACCTTTTCTGATTAATGTACAGTAATTTTTATTTGCTAGCTATGCCACTGCTAATATATGTATATATGGTTATATAAAGATTACACATAGTTCTACTTAAAACATTAATATGTCATGATAAATATTTAGGTGACAGTCACTTCCCTCTAAATGGAATAATAAATATCTAGTCTATAAAGGAAACAGAGAAATATGTGTTTGCATCAAACTAATTTTAATCTTTGATCTAGTATTTAAGTCTTAAAGTGCATCTTCTTTTGACCATCTTCTTCATCTAGATGTAGTACATATGAAGTCTGTGGATTAAATTTTTTTATTGCATTGCACAAAATGTGAAAAGAGCATAGCAAATAAAATGACTTTGACCTTTACCTTTGATTAAGTCTACCTCTATCCACTAGGTATTAAAGTTTGTGTCACTTAAAATGGAGACAAATTGACAAGTAAATTAGAGATGCAGGGATAGACATTAACTTCCAGATTCACTTGCCCTTCGGGCAAGTGATCTCAAACTTTGACTTGTCCGAATGCAAAACTTTGTTGCTCAGAATTAGGAAAGAACTTTTGAAAAGAAGAAAATTATTAATTACTGTAAATGTTATTATAACAAAAAATGTGACCAAATACACTACTGTCAATTTGGCAAGTTGAGCTACCTGAAAAAAAGTTTTGATGCTGCATCTCGACTGTACATAAATATATACGACTGTACTTGTGAATTTAACCTTTTAACACACACTTTCATGCAGCAATAACCTTCCGTTTACTTTTCATAAAATTCATATTTTTAAAAAATTATTTTCGGTAGTATCCTTTTGTGAATCGTGACTTTCGGAGGTAACTGTGAATCAACGCTAAAGGAAGATAGTTGCTACGAAACATACATGTTATCTTGATCAGGATACATCGTGTTACACTGTACTTATATTCTGTGCGTGAATAAATAATCTAATTTCCTAATAAGAAGTTAACAAAATTTTGTTAGATGGAGAGCGTATTTACTACGAAAGAAAATAACGAATCCGATTTTTAAATGAACAGACAGAACGGTATAACCCAGCTACCAAGGAATTCCGAATGCAAAAACATTGTCATCCAGGTGCGTGTGAATATCAAGTGTTCAATTTATTGCGTTATTTATAAATTAATGTAAACTAAATAAATATGTACATTTGTATGAGAAAAATTCACTTGCCCGATCGGACAAGTACGTCGACAATTTCATTGCCTGAACTGAGAATTTACTTGTCCCGGGCAATCGGGCAACCGTTAATGTCGATCCCTGAGATGGACAAAGTGGGTACCTACATCTTGATGCAGGACCTGTATGATGGAAGTTTAAAAAGTTTTGAATTGGTCTGTTTTTAGTCAGTCAGACGGGAGAGGGCAAACAAACAATTATTTAAAGACGGCCTAATACTCCCAGATAATATCCTCTATATAAAAGCAGGATTATTTTAAACTTCCAGGATACAATTATTTTTTTAGTTAATTTCCAAATTTTTTCATCCCATTAATATCTATTTCAACTTTATATTCTTAAGTTTTTTTTTAATAAAAAAATTTCCCCCTTACCTATCTGTCCAAATTTTTTATCCCCTGTCAGGAAACCGCAACTGAACATTATTTTAAAGATGACCTTAAAACCCCCCAGTACTGCATTTAGTATTATTAGTAATATTCCTTTATTTTACCTTATTCAAGATTTTTATGAAGGAAAATATTTTCAAGATTTTTTTTACTGAAAATAAGTTCAAGCTAAATTGCTTCAAATACTAGAATGTAGCTTAGAATAGCGTTAGCTGGGGTCCACATTCAAGAGTAGGTGCAGTGTGTTTGTTTTGTATCGAGAAAGAAGAATAATTATGGCTGGACCAAGAATCAAACATGAGACCACAGCATCACTGGTAAGGTGCTCTTAATTAGCACTTTTCTAACAACTGATATTCAAGTCGATACCCATGCATAATATTATAGCTGAAACCTACAGTTTTTTCTCACTCTTCGTTACTTTAGCAAATTTACTTCAAATTAATTTTTTTTACCTCTTACATGTTATGGAAAAAATTGAATAGATATAATAAGCATTTCTTACAACAACAAAAATTGCATAGGGGTCAAGGCCCACAACTTCTTGTCAGCAATTAAGAACTCAAGATACATTTATCTAAAAGACTGGTATATGATTTTTAATTTATTTTGTTTGTAAATGATGCATGTCATATACCATTATATCTCTAAAATATTAAGAAATTGTAGACTTTCTAAGATGTTCCAATTTCTTCCTTTTGCCATCAACTTTATATATATATATACCGGGGTATATATAATAATATAGTTACATGATATATAGATATATAGATATATATATATATATATATATATATATACTTAGCAGTCACATGACTGCATGCTTTTTCACTGTGTGTTGCTAAGTAATACACCTGGCAGGGATGCTGAGATTTCTTATTATTGAATAAAATATTTTTTATGGAATCAAGGAACAGGTAAAAATGTGAATATAAGAAAAAACTGTCTGTTTTTTTGGTTTTATGATGATGATCAATCAGTTTGCTTGTTTGATAATTTTACGCATGAACACCTTTGGTGGTTATGCAAATTATTACACAAACAAACTGATTGATCCCATCATAAAACCAAAAACTAGACAGTAAAAAAAAGAAACCTTATGCAGCTTAACCTATTGATTTTACCTATATACATGTAAAATAATTTAATTGGTTAATATCATGATTTTTGAAAAAAGAAAGTTTATAGCATCTGTTCTTAAATTAAGTCACTTGACTGAAATGTATCAGTAAACTGAGCCACAAAAACAATGAACAATATACAATTATGGCCCTTCTTTCTACCTTTTCACTTACCCATAAATGTGACTCTAAAATTATTTTGTAACACATTTTTCAAGCGATAATTTCCTCATTTTGAGAACAGATGACTTATGAAGGGTTTTCCAACAAAGTCTCTATTGATGTACACATGCTGGTTTGTATGTCATTTTTATTCTTTCTTTTTAAGCTATAATTTTTTTTTAATTTTCAAATATTCATTTTATCTTGATAATTTTAATAATTAATGCACAATAGCTTCTAAACAAATTCATCAACAAACAGTTAACTGTTCAGTATCTAAGTTATACACAGACAGTGAGGTGTGCTTTGAATCTGCTTTTGTAAGTGCTATAAGTGCATTTTCTTCTCATTTTTTTTTATTCAAAACAAGATGTTTGTGAAGTACTGATGCCCCCATAAGACAGCTCATTCCCAAGGTTTAAGTTTCTCAAATGCAACTCAAACCTTGAGGTCTGATAAAAATACCCTTGCTCATTACAACTTTATATACTCTGCTTGCCTCCTAGATGCCCAGGAGCAGAGAAGATAATTTTCAGAGAAATAATGCATTTTCAGAGAAATAATGCATTTTCACTATAGATTCAACATAGCCCCATCCTAAAACCAGAGCTCCTGACCCAGGAAACAAGACATTCAAAATTTTGGAAAAGGCACCCTTGCTCATCATAACCAGCACTTAGTATGTTTGCAAAATATCTTTTGACAAAGATTTTCAAAGAAATAATGCATTGTTACTATATATTCAAAAGAGCCCCACTTTAACACTAAAACCCCTTACCCAGGGTTAAAGAATTTTTAAAATTTTTGAAAAGGCATCTTTGCTCATCATTATCATAAAATCAGTTTGTCTGCTACATACCCAGGGTCAGAGAAGAAGATTTAAATATATTTTCAAAAGACCCTCCCTCCCTGAACCCCTGATCCTGGAGCCACAAATTTCACAACTTTGAAAGAAGCATTCTTACTCATCATAACAAATAACAATGCACCTAGTTTATCTGCTAAATACCCCAAAGCAGAGACGATTTTCAAAGAATTAATGACTTTTCTCTATATAGTCAATAGAGTTCCACCCTAGCACCAGAACCCCCCGACTCAGGGGTCTTGAAATTCACAATTTTGGAATTCACACCCTTGCTCATCATAACTATGCACTTAGTTTGTTTGTTTAGTACCCAGGAGCAGAGAAGATTTTCAATGAAATAATGCACTTTCACTATATAATCAAAAGAGCCCCTCCCATACAAGCCCCACCCTGGGGCCACAAATTTAAAATTTTTTGAAGAGGTATCCTTGTTCAACATACTCATGCACCTAGTTTATCTGCTTAATATACAGGGGGAAAGGAGATTTTTTAAGAAGTCATGCATTTTCACTGTGATCATTAGAGCCTCACCCTAACTCCAGACCCTCTGACCCTAAGGCCATGAATTTTAGAATTTAGGTAGAGGGCTAATTGCTTATAATAATCATGCCAACAGTTTGAGTGCTTGATGTCCAGGAATAAAGAAGATTTTAAAAGGTATCACTGATTTTGATGGTTTCAGCCCAACCCCTTAGGTCCCAGGGACCATGAAATTCACAATTGTGAATCCCTTCACCCATTGATGCTAAATTACCAAAATTAGTTGAAATTGGTTTGGTGGATTAAGACAAGAGGCTGAAAAATTTAAAAGTTTACAACCGACAAATGACGCACTACACACAAGACAATGGATGAAAATACATAGCAATAGGTCACCTGTGTGACCAAAGTGATCTAAAATCTACTAAATCCTCAATCAAAGTCAAATCTGGCATCCAAAGCAGATCTTGTAGTGTTAATCCTTCTACGCAAGTTTATTTAAGGAAGGTCTTGAATTACCTTGACATAGATACGTCTCAAAAACTTAAAACTGGTCACTCATAAGGAAAATGCAGGTAAGATCCAGCATCCAAAGCATGTTTGGTAATGTTCATCCTTTGATGCATGATCCATGCAAGTTTAATCACCATATGGCTTGAATGATACTTGGAAATAGATCTTCTCTGAAAACTTTAACCAGTGTTCAATCAACTGGAACATGTAGGTCAGATCCAGCATTTGAAGCAAGTCAGGTAATGTGTATCCCTTGATATATACCGGTAATCCATGCATGTTTGGTCTAGGTAGGGCTTACAGTTACTTGGGAAAGGACATGCTTCAAAAACTTTAAACTGTTCACTCATTTAGAAAATGTGGGTCAAATCCAGCATCTGAATCAAATCTGATGGTATGAATCCCTGGATGTATTATCCATGCAAGTTTGGTCCTGATAGGGCATATATATACAAGTCCTTATAAACAGAACTGCTCCTAAAATTTAAGCCTGTTCACTCATCCTGAATATGTAGGTCAGATCCAGCATTTGAAGCAAGTATGGTATTGTGCATTAATAGATGCATCATCCATGCAAGTTCAGACACCATTGTCAGTGCTCCAGATAAGGTGCGTATTTGCAGAAATACGCATTGAATTTTACAAAATACACATTGAAAATTAAAACAGGGTGTACAGTTACGCATTAGCAATCGTAAATAAGCACTATGCTACGAAAATACTGCGTACGGCGGATTGAATAATACAAGAATGACTCAGCTAATGATATGAATTGACACTCAGTACCATCTGCTCATACATTCACCTCTGTCGTTGGCTTGCGTATATCACGGTGATAAGCACGAGAAATAGTGCGTTTAATTAAATTCATTATAATTAAATGCCTGTACTAATGTTTCTCTTTTAATGTAGATATTTACTAAGAAGATCTAGAACTATTAGTTTAATTTGAAATAATCCTTGGAATGTCATGTTTTTTACGTTATGTCAAAAATCTTGACGTGAGCCCATCGCAGAGGTGTCTGAGAGAGAAACGAACAACAACTCTGCAAGGGAGAGAAACAAACGACAACTCTGCAAGGGAGATTGATGAATTGAGGTTATCTCAGTGTTTTATTAATTTTTTTTTTCATAACGAAATAATGATTTAAAAGCTTATCAATAACTAGGACTATTCTAAGTTATGGCAACGACGGATTTCAGTTCGGAAGAAAGAATTCAATGATTTAGATCAAAATCGATTTCTTGTATAGAAAGACTACGCACTAGGCATAGTTACTTTGAAGCACACAAAAGCTTGTGTCGTCTATGTAAGACGATATTGTAACAAGTGTATAAGTAATAGAAAACAATGTTAGAAAACAATGGCTAATATTGGAGAAAAAAAGAGTCCTAGCCGGAGAAAAAAGTTTATACTGCAATGTTGTCAAAGAGTACACTATGTGTAAAAGAGCAGTGAAGACCATATTAAAACCATGTCGAAAAAAAACGAGCTCTGTTTAAATTCAAGACCAATTAAATAAACTGCCGTAGAGAGACATTAGGCATAATATGTATTTGAATTTAATGATTAAGAGTTCTCTTAGATTCTCTAGAGGTCTCTATGGTTCTCTGTTTTTATGATGGCTTTTGACAATTTCTGATTTCTCTCGTTATTTTTTTTCTCGGTTTACTCTTGACTTGCTACGATATCATCTTAAATGGAGAAAAAATTTATGTGTCTATGGTTACTTTACCTACTGTATGATCTTCCTTCTCAAAAAAAAAAGTTTCTCAGACATAGCAAAAATCTTGTTGGCATTTTTAAAATTTTATTTAAATTAATCCAGAAACTGTTTTTGTTTTATCTTTCCTCTTTTAAAATACCTTTATTTCGGTAACAATCTCAAAATTACAATAGATGTCAAAGCATTAATAAATTAACAAAATACTCTTAAATCATTTTGCTGAATATCAAAATCTGCATTGATTTGAAAATCAGGGAGTAAATACACTTTGGACAAAAAAATTATCTGGAGCTCTACATTGTGCTTATAGTTACTTGGGAATGAGACATATTCCAAATACTTTAACCTGTTCATTCATCTGGAAAATGTAGGTCAGATCCGCATCTGTAGTAAGTCTGGTAGAATACATCCCTTCATGCATCATTCATGCAAGTTTGATCAAGGTAGGGCATATAGTTACAGTGTACTTGGGAATGAGACCTCTCCTTAAACTTAAACCTGCTCCGAAAAAAAGTAACCTGCTCCAAAAACTTTAACCTGGTCATCCTTACTGAATATATTTGCTGAATGTCTGGACTCTACCCAGATAGAAGACAATAAAGGCAAGCATGTCATGCATACATATTAAATTATCATGGAAGAGAATGGTATTACAGACTTTTCCTCTGCATTTTCTCTGCAAACGAAAATGACTGCAATTCTCTGGAAGGTCATACTTCATGTAATTTGGCATTTGATAATAATATCATTTTTATTATACCGGAAAGTGGGGGGGGGGGGGGGGGGGGGGGTCTGAAACAAGTGTTTGTGAAAGAATACCATAATGATGTACATGCTACACATTCATGAGAATAAGTCACAAATTCACCTTTAGTATTGGTTTCCAGTTTTTGTCTTGTGTTTATTTACCTGAAGCATGATGAATCAGTCCATGAAAATAATTCAAATAATATCTCACACATGCAAATTAATCAGGTCCAGTACAATCAGTACATTTAGCTACGTAGCTAAAATTACCTATCGTAGCATTATTTACCTACCTTAGGTAGCTTTATTTAGCTATTTCAAGGCAACTTTTCACAATTTTGCTTTTTATTTTAAAAAGAAAAAAAGTCGCAAGTAAATGTCTACCAATATTTTTTCTAGGTATTATTTAAAAAGCTATTTAAAGCAGAGATAGTTTTAACATTGCTGCGTTTGAACACTTTTAAGGAAAATATGTATTTCCATTGTTTGAGTAACTGTACACCACCTTGTGTGTGATGAGGCGTGGATAAGTATGATTACTTCACAATGTGCTCATGTTAACCAAAACTGGTTTTCTTTGTTATTTCACTCAAGAAGTAATGTTAGGTCACAAATTAACTGTTGTATATAGCCCCAAAACTTTTAGAACTTTGATTGCAATTGCGCAGAAAAAGACACATCTCCAAGAGTGATTTTTTCATGAATTGTTTTCAGATGAGTTCAAAGTTGAAAATTATCACTGCATCAAAGTGCAATTTTCTGCACTTTCTGGGAGAAATGCTAAATTAAGAAATAAGTTTGATTTAGTAGCTAAATAAAGCTACTTCAGGTAGGTAAATAAAGCTATGTAGGTAATTCAAGCTACGTAGCTAAATCTAGTGATTGTACCAGACCTGTTAATCTAAGGAATCTTATCCAATAACTTTCACTGGAGCCTTCTTTGAATTTTGCTTTATATATGGTTTATACTTCAATGGTAAGAATGCATTTTCAACACCAACAGACCTACAACAATTACCAATCTGTATACTAGTTTCCGACCTGTTACTAGAGGAAATTCGAAATACGTCATAAGCAGCTGGTTATGCAAGTTCTTGAACCTTCCCGTAGTCATGTAGATTGAAACAAACCTAAAGTATATATAATAGATTTTTTAACGTCATTCTAATAATAATTCAACCTTACCTGCATAATATTAATATAGGTTTTAAATTGTCAAATTAATCCTATTTTCGTTTCATCTCGTCCTGGGTTCAACTTTTATGACAACGAACAGCTAATAACGGAAGAAAACCGGAGGGCCGAATAGACCCGAGTTAGCATCTTGGCATGTGTACATACACACAAAAAAAAAAACAAAAAAAAAACAAGGCGGTTACTTTTTCACTATTATAGAATAAGTTAAAATATTGAATTGAGTGCAGTAATAACTCTCCAAAATATAAATAAATAATCATAACTTAATTTGAAAATGACATTTATTTCAATTTAAAATCACAGATTTGTTTATGTGTATAAGCATTCATTTAATTAAGGACATATGCAATGTACCTTACCTACTGATAACTTTTCACGATATTCTTAATTTAAAATTAGGGTACCATTAGATATTTGCATTCAAAAAAGCAGCATGCATCACCAGGGGTTGAATAGATATTAAATGATGAATCTTGTATTATTCAAAGAAAAATAATACAGAAATTACTGAAAATATATTCTAGATGTTTTTTCATCCAAATTTGTTTTAGAAGAGGTGTACAGCACCATATTTAGACATTAAAAGAGTAGCACACTAGTCCTTCAAGTATTGGAACTCTTCAACTCCTGGGGAAAAGCAATAATGTTCAAACTACGTTGCGTATGTCCTTAAGATCTTAATCCAAATTTCATTACACTCGATCAATATTATATTAGTATTCTATATCAAACTGGCATTGTGAAATTGTAATTCCTTACAAGTAAATAAATTAGTTTATTATATAGTCTATTTATAGTCCCTATATAATCAGTTCATAACACTACACATATCTACACATGTTCACTGGACTTGAAGCTGTTATTCAACAGAGGGTCAAAGTGTGTGCTGCAATGATTGCAAGTCATGAATGACACCTCAAATAAATTTGTAAACAGTGGTTGTAACAGCTGGAGCCAGCTGTGTATCTGAGCAGTAAAAAGATTTAGCAAGCCTATATCAACAGATTATTATTCAAATATTTCAACAAGAAATTATGTCTTACACACCATGAAAAGAAAACACACAAATAATAACCTGTAACCTGGGCATTTTTTAATCTTTATGCCATAGAAGTTTTGTTTATGGAAATGGTGTCGTCTTGCAGCCTTTAATATCTTATTTATTCGAATCTTGACTATATATTAAATAAAACAATCTTTCCATGGTGAATATTCACCACCAAAAGTCCATAATACAGGGTTGTCCCTAAGAATTAAAATAGCAGGGAACATTAAAAAAAGTAGAAGGGGATTTGGGGTTCCTCCCTTAAATGGGGGATAAGGAGGAATACCAGAAGATTACGTCATTATAGGGGGGGGGGAGATTCCCCGGCCCCCGGGTCTTAGGGACAACCCCAATAATAGTATACTATATCGTATTTATATATTATTATAATAAATTACATATTTATATGAATATATATATTTTGATAAGATTTGATATATTACTATTTTTCATCATAATTTCCTTAAATTGAAAATTTTGAAAAATTATCATTGGCAAAAATACAACATATAATAATTCAGCCAGAAAATGTGGTAAAAAATTATAATTTAGCACTGCTCTGTCTTTGATGTATCACCTCAGAATCAATAAATTTCTGTATTGTGTCAGCCGAGAAACCAATTTCCTTCAGAATTTCTACGGTATGCTGTCCTAGTTGAGGGGATGGTAACACTTTATCAACACCTGGAGTACGTGACAATTTAGGCGCTGGACCCGATTCATATTTTCCATCAGTGCTTTGTAAAAATGATTTATTTTCCACATTATGGGGGTGAATAGGCGCTTCATTTGGCTCTAGTACCGGAGTGCAGCATGCATCTGAATCTTTGAAAATTTCTGTCCATTCATCACGAGTTTTAGTTGCAAACAATTGCATTAGTTTGTCTTTCAATTTGTCTGACTTTGACAAGCTCTGAGGGTAGTCATCTATACTAAGACCCAGTCCTGAAATAACATAGAGAATCCTGGCTACATATTGATCATTATAATTATGCTAAATTAGGCCATCTTTTAAAAAAGTTTGCTTGCCCTCTCCAGACTCAGGATTGGGTAGATAGGTAGAGGGAAAATTTTTTCTATTTAAAAACACTTGCGAATATGAAGTTAAAATAGTTATTAAATGGGATGAGAAAACTTCGGAATAAATAAAAACTAGAGGTCCATGGGCCACAATGCTCACCTGAGTTACTATGGCCCTTCTTGATCTACATCAACAGATTCTTTTCCCTATTTATTCTCTTGTAAAACTTGATCACCAATTGTAGACCCAACCTGTCCTCTGGGCTCTTACTTTTTCTAAATTATCTCCCATTGAAATAGGGTGTGGCACTTCATTTGAACAAACTTGAATCCACTTTATTCAAGGATGCTCTGTGTGAAGTTTGATTGAAATTTGCCCAGTGGTTCTGGAGAAGATGAAAATGTTTATGACAACAACAATGACAGACAACAGACTAATTTCAATCAGAAAAGCTCACTAGAGTCGATCTTTGGCTGATATGAGCTAAAAATGACTCAAGATTTAAAAAAAAATGAGTAGGCAAGTAAGGCCATCTTTAAAAATTTGTTTGGCTGCCCTTTCCTGACTGACTGGCTTAAAATGGCCTGACTTGAAACTTTTTTAACCTCCAGGTAGCAATTTTTTTGATGCATTCCAGAAAAAAAAAAATTGGCATTGCTCTTGAAATTTTCTTAGAAAAAAAATTTTCTCACCTACCTACCGAACAAATTTTTTCATCTTGAGTCGGGAGTAGGCAAACAAACATTATTTGAAAGTTGGCTTAGGGGAAAATTTTTTGTTATTCAAAAACACTTAGGAATGTGAAGTTAAAATATTAATTAACGTGATGAGAAAAATTCAGAATGAATAAAAAAATAATTGTTTCCAGGAAGAAAGTTTTCAGTAAGACTGTTTTTAGTCAGTCTGTCAGGAGAAGGCAAACAAACTTGTTTTTAGAGATGGCCTTATAATAAGGTTTCATTGATGTGAGTATACCTTGCAAAAGTTTGATGTAAAACTGAGGTTCTAGAGCACCAACAGCCATGTACTTGTTGTCAGCTGTTTCATATGTATCATAAAAGGGGGCACCACCATCTAAAAGGTTTTCTCCAGGAGGTCTTCCCCAAATAGGAAGGTCACTTGATCTCCACAACCAATTTGCTGAAATAAACAAGATGTGATTGTGAAACATTGATGCCCCCATATGGCACTCATGGCAAAGGTTAACCATTCTCAAGTGCATGTCAAACTCCAAGGTCAACATCAAGAGATAAAAAATGTTGGTACTCAAAGAAAGGTCTTATCACAAGGAATACACCTGTGAAATATGAATGTCCTAGCACCAACCACTCAAAAGTTATGACCAAAGTTAAAGTTTTTCAAAAGTAAGTCCAACTCCAAGGTCAAGGACAAAGGATCAAACTTACTGTTGCCAAAGGAAAGGTCTTGTCACAAGAAATAAAAAAGTGATATATGAAAACCCTAGCACCAATCATTCAAAAGTTATGGCCAAGGTTAAAGTTTTTCAAAAGTAGGTCAAACTCCTGGGTTAAGATCAAGAGGTCAAATATGTTGGTAACCAAAGAAAGGTCTTTTTACCAGGAATACACATATGAAATATGACAGCTATAACTCCAACCAATTAAAAGTTATGGGCAGGGTTAAAGTTTTAGTGAACAAACAGACAGATAGTAAGACGGGCCAACAGAGCAAAAACTATATACCCCCAAATCTTCAATTACTGAGGCATTAAAAAAGTTCACAGACAGACAAATAGTAGACATGGTCATTCCAGCCCTCCTCCCTCCCCTATGAAACCTTGTTTGCTGGGGGAGGGGGAGGTTGGGGTGCATTAATGTACGGGTAGGAGGAATTTAATATACTACTATAAAATCACATTTTTTGTGGGGGCAAATTTTTGAAGATAAAATATCCAAAGCCACAATTGCAACCGATGCAAAAGAGATTGCTGAGGTAGAAATAAAAAGAATACAACAATCTCAGTAAAGACAAAAACATAGGTAAACAAAGATTACGAAGCTCACCTCGACGAATGTTATCAGTGAAAGTAATGCAAATCTCACATCATATTTTCTTTATAGTTAGTGTGCATTCTGAAAACAATATTCATGCAAGTTAGGTCTTATAGTTCGTTGGGAATTGACCTGCTCCAAAAATTTTAACCTGTTCACTAATCAAGAAAATGTCTTTCATTTCCTACATCTGAAGCAAGTCTGGAATGCACCATCTATGCAAGTTAAATCATAACAGGCCATATAATCATAGAGCTACTCCAAACACACTGTCATGGTTACTCATTTGGAAAACGTAGGTCAGATCCAGCATCCGAAGCAAGCCTGGTAGTGCCCATCCCTAGATACACCATCCCTGCAAGTTTGGTTCAGGTAGGGCTTACAGTTACTTGGGAATGGACCTGCTCCAAAAACTTTAACCTGGTCACTCATCTGGAAAATGTAGGTCAGATCCAGCATCCAAAGCAAGTCTGGTAGTGTCTATCCCTAGATGTTCCATCCATGCAAGTTTGGTTCAGGTAGGGCTTATAATTACTTGGGAATGGACCTGCTCCAAAAAATTTAACCCAGTCACTCATCTGGAAAATGTAGGTCAGCTCCAGCATCCAAAGCAAGTCTGTGAGTGTCCATCCCTAGATGCATCATCCATGCAAGTTTAGTCCAGGAAGGGCTTATAATTACTTGGGAAAGGATCTGCTCCAAAAACTTTAACCTGGTCACTCATCTGGAAAATGTAGGTCAGATCCAGCATCCAAAGCAAGTCTGGTAGTGTCCATCCCTAGATGCATCATCCATGCAAGTTTGGTCCAGGTAGGGCTTATAATTACTCTGGAATGGACCTGCTCCAAAAACTTTAACCTGGTCACTCATCTGGAAAATGTAGGTCAGATCCAGCATCCGAAGTAAGTCTGGTAGTGTCCATCCCTAGATGCATCATCCATGCAAGTTTGGTCCAGGTAGGGCTTATAGTTACTTGGGAATAAACTTGCTCCTAATACTTTAACCGGGACGCCGACACTAACGCCGATGCCAACGCCGGGGGTATAGCATAAGCTCATCTCGACTTCGTCGAGGTGAGCTAAAAATGACTGAAGCCAGTTGAAAGCAGTTTTAGCCCAAAAGTGAGAAACATTTTTTACCTGGCTAACGGAAGAGGTACGTGCTAAAATAAATCGCGGCAAAGCAAAAAATGTAATCGCGGAAAAGCAGTATAATTTGTTGTGGAAAAGCAGGATTTTTTTCGTGGAAAAGTTGTGTCAAATCGCAAAAAAGTAAAACTGCGAAATTTCCGAATTTAACACAAGTTCTCTAAATGTATAATGTGTCTTTTGTCCTTGGCACAAGTTTGCATGTTTGACTGACAGTAAACAGAGGCTTTGAAGTGAATGCCTGTTTTCGATTTACTACAGAAAATCACGAATGTCGGCTGACCCCTACCACATTGTATGGCTTGGCTCTTTGTATATACATATACATGAATTTCAGAGCTAAAATTTGTTAAATCTTATGGTTTAGATTGGTTGATAACGTGAGATGAAGAATTTTGCTTAATTTGAATCTTCATTTTTTCACATTTTACCAGGGTCCATAAGTGCACTTGTTCTTTGAAATTGTTACGATGACAATGTACAAATTGTCTGACTAACTGTGTCACAATAGATAAACATATAGACATACGTACAGACTGACAAAACAATATCATCCCAAAATTTATAGATTACATTCTCTAAATTTTATTTTTGTACAAAATTCAAAAACATTAGTGTGAAAAAATGGTTATAGTGTCAAAACTAAAGTGTTGATGGAGAGACAGATGGAAGGACCACAATACACTGTATACATGTAAATAGGTTTACAGATGGAAGGACCACAATATACACGTAAATAGGTTTCTTTTATTTAAGATCCACTCCTTCTGTATAAAATTTGAAATGGTTATGATGTCAGAAAACTCTTTGAGTTATCGTGTCACAATGGATATACACTCAGACATACATACAGACAGAACGAACCCAAAATTTATAGTTGCATCTTCTTACAGTAAAGTACTTCTGTGTAAAATTTGAAAATGTTACATTGAAAACTAAGTTTTTCCATCACAACAAAAGTGTCAATAAATAGACATTCAGACAGATACACAAAGCAGTATGACCCCAAAATGTATTGAAGACTTTGACTTACAGTACAAATCCTCTAAACAAAATTTGAAAAACTGTGAAAGCTATATGTTTTATTGCATAACAACAAAAGTGTCTATAGATACATGTTCATTGTTCAGACATACTATACGTACTTGATTGTAAGTTAGATTTCTGGGAGTTAAATTTTAGCCCAAAACTCTAATCAAATATTTATGTCATACCCCAAAATATACTTGGAAACACAGGTAAATACAACAGAATATTACTTTGAAATTGTGAATAGATTCTAGCAAAATCCGTAAAAAACTTATAAGTAGGTCAATAGCAAATTCCACCTAGAACTTCATGAAAATGGACAGATGGACAGCCAAACATCATTTGACATACCTACATAGGCTGATCCTTCCACCATGCTGGCATCAATGACTTGACCTTGACCTGATTGTGTTCTTTCATACAAGGCCAACATAATCCCTAAAGCACAGGTCATTCCTCCCCCAGCAAAGTCTGCCAACAAATTCACAGGAGCATGTGGTTTTTTTCCTTTCCTCCTAAGATATGACAGAACACCTGCAAAGACATGAATTAAACAAGTACTAGCTACCATACATGTATTTACATTAGTGGGGCTATAATATTGCTTTACAAGAACTTCTATGTCTATGTATGATATCATGATCTTTAAAAGTTTGCTAAAACATTATAATTCTGTTAGTTACTTTAAAAATATATCATACAACAGTAAATAATGTGTATCATATACCATTTTAAAACTGAATTGATGCTGAATTGTTGAATAGGTAACCCTCACCTGAGGTAGCTATGTAATTGATGCCATGGCCTGCTTGGGACTCTCACCTGAGGTAGCTAAGTAATTGATATCATGGTCCACTCAGGGACTCTCACCTGAGGTAGCTATGTAATTGATACCGTAGGCCTCTCGGGACCCTCACCTGAGGTAGCTATGTAACTGATATGTATCATGACCTGCTTGGGAACTCTCACCTGAGGTGGGTATGTTATATCATGGCTCGCTCAGGGACTCTCACCTGAGGTAGCAATGTAATTGATATCATGGCATGCTCAGGGACTCTCACCTGAGGTAGCTATGTAATTGTGTCCACTCAGGACCCTCACCTGAGTTAGCTAAGTAATTGATATTATGACCTGCTTGGGGACCTCACCTGAGGTAGCTATGTAATTGATATCATGGCCAGCTCGGGAGGACATGATTCCTCTCTGTCCATACCCTGTTAACCGGGCATACACTAACTTTGGGTTCTCACTCAGAAGAGATTTAGGTCCCAAACCCAACTTCTCCATTACACCTACAATATACAATCATTAGAACAATGTACTGGGATCAAATAAACAAGTCCCAAACCCAACTTCTCCATTACACCTACAATAGACAAACATTAGAACAATGTACTGGGATCAAATAAACAAGTCCCAAACCCAACTTCTCCATTACACCTACAATAGACAAACATTAGAACAATGTACTCGGATCAAATAAACAAGTCCCAAACCCAACTTCTCCATTACACCTACTGTACAATAGACAAACATTAGAACAATGGATTCGGATCAAATAAACAAGTCCCAAACCCAACTTCTCCATTACACCTACTGTACAATAGACAAACATTAGAACAATGTACTGGGATCAAATAAACAAGTCCCAAACCCAACTTCTCCATTACACCTACAATAGACAAACATTAGAACAATGTACTCGGATCAAATAAACAATGTTTTTAGAAGAGAATAAATTACACAGGTACATATGTATTGGGTACTCATTTGGAAAATAGTGCATTATTGATGATAACTTCATGAAGAACAATGATAATATTTTATTCAGCATTTGATAATTTGATTGCATGAGAAATTCAGACACATTCTTTACTATAAGTATGCAATTTGATTATTACAACTGAAATACATGTACTGTAGGACAAGGAAATAATGTCCACTTTACTGTCAATGGAGTATCATCCAGCAACTTTTCTGTAGCCACAGCTTTTTTTTTCACCTCACCTGCTCTGAAGGGTTCAATAAGAACATCAGCATCAGAACACAGCTTTTTGACAATGCTAATGCCGTCCTGTTTCTTCATATCAATGGCTATAGAGCGCTTCCCTCTGGCAAGCTTATCCATGTCCACTGAGTGGGGCTGACAAAGAGGAATCAGAGTGAACTCTATCAAATTTTCTGCTTCATTACTAATTAGATTCCAGTTAAAGAGCAGTGCTGTCACTGTCATTTACAAGGCTTATTTTAAATAAAGCTACATCTCATAAAACATTAAAAAATGTCATATGGTACTGCCACTTAATATCCAATTGACCTTGAATTTGGGTCAAAACACAATCAAGTCTATATTCACTAATAACCTTTCTGACAAATAGAATTATCACAGTGACTGGTTTTTGTTACAAAGTATACATAAAAAGCTACTGATACGAATGACAGTTTTAATGCCGGTCTCCATTTGACTGTAGAGTAAGATCATCTGTGAAAATTTCCCTTTTCAGACCCAAATGGATATGAAAGAAAATCCCACCAAGTGAAGCATCTGAAGTATTTTTTGGTGTATGAAATTTCACTGCATGCAACACTTAAGAAAAATACCTTATCAATTCTAATTACTTTGGCCCCAAAATCAGAGAGAATCATGCCGCAGAATGGTCCTGGAGCCAGACCAGCAAACTCAATCACTTTGATACCTCTAAGAGCCATCTGGATAAAGAAAATAGAATAATCATTTAAATAAGAATATATACTGGCTTTATGAGTCTTAAATCAGACAGGAGGTAATTTCTAATTGTAGTTACCTTAAATCAGAAAGGAGGTAATTTCTAATTGTAATTACAAACCAAACATTTCTACATTATCAGTGAGTAAATGATGTACAAGGGACACAGGCAGCCTAGGACACCCTTCTGTGACCAACCATATTTTTTGCCAATTGATATTTATACATGTAAAATATACATAAAAAAATTAATAAGTCATTTTTTTGTTAATTAATATTGATCATGTTAATGGATACGTTTTTATTATATATGAAGTAAGCTAACTGGCCTAACATTCGATAAAATGTTCTAATTGTTAAAATGATAATGTCCCATGCACCTGGCTCTGGGACATAAAACTTAGATTGGCTCACTTTTGATGTAAGTCTCACTTTTCCACTATCTATTCCTTTCTAAAAGTGAGACCGAGATCAAAAGTGAGCTCATCTAAGTTTTATGGCCCCTGAGCCTAGCTGTTTATAATGAAGGAATGCGTTTCATGTATTGGCTTTGTAGCAAAACAAACATGAGCGATAACTCTTCACTTGATACATTTACTGTGAATAATCCAGAGAGTTATAAATGTCAACATGGCGTGTAAATTTGAAGCAAGAAAAATTGTTGAATTCTTCCATCATATGGATTAATTTTTTGGGGTGAAATGTATTCATAATCACAAAAAAGTTTATTTTTAATGCAATTTCATTTATTTTCTCCAAAATGGCTTGAGCAATGCTGCCATTTTCTGCTTCATTACGGGTATATAAGAGGTATTTTGTGGTGAGGACTTGTCCCAAAACACAGTAAGATTATTCTAACTAGCCTAACATGACTCACAAATCTGTTCTAGCTCCTGGGGGCTTCTTTCTGAGACCCCACAAAGACTTTAATTTGGACCAACTGATGGCCTTAATGCACCTCAGTAGGTCTAACAGCAGCCCCCCCCCCCCCCCTTTAAAGGCCTTTTAAGAATCTTGGATCCACCACACTGATTAAGTGATTATTACATATGATAGATTCTTCATAGGTTCTTGTTTCTGTAATTATGTTTTACCCTGTAGTATAAATGTGATAACACAAGGTATCTAACTCTTTACATGGAGTATCCCCTCCCTAGAATCCCAATCATTTGCACTTTCAAAGAAAATGCAAACTTTACCATTCTTCATCAGTTAATGCCCCTTTGCTTTTCCTGCCAACAGGTCCAGTACAATCTCTTGATTTAGCTATATATATAGCTTGAATTAGCTATATGACTTTATTAAGCTATTTAGAATAGCTTGATTTAGCTATATTTTACCACATTTTTTACTTAAATGTGTTATTTTTTTCAGCAAGTACAAAAAGTCCCAGTCCTTGACACAGTGATAGCATTTAACCTTGAACTCTTCTGAAAATAATGCATTTAAAAAACTACTCATTAATTTGCGTCTCCTTGAGAGACTTTGTACTCAGTTTTAAAAAGTTTTGGGGCTATATAAAGCAATTGATTTGTGACCTGTCACCACACAGTTACTTCTTGAATGAAATTAAGATAATTGACTGGTAATAATTTAGAACAATGTGAAGCAATCATACATTTCTCACGCCCCTCGCACACAAGGTGCCTTGATGGGGCTGCTTTTTTGATGGCCCATAGTACATACATCTTGCGACTTTTTGTTTTTATTTCTTACGAAAAACATTTTTGTGAAAAACTGCATATAAATATCTTAACCAAGCTATTATGAAAATCTTAAAAGCTATATAGCTATTTTGAGCTATATAGCTAAATCAAGAGATTCCTGACCTAATCGGTTTGGTCTACTTTCATTTTCTGAGGCCATGTGACATACGCAGGAGTATTGACACCTGCCATTTTTCACTCTCATCCTACATTTTTAGCAAATGCAATACTTACTCTGAAATGTACGCCTACGGTTATTATTTTATTAATTGCCAAACTAATCAGACGCGTACGCGTCTGCATACTTACCTCTAACCATTCAAAACAGATTTTGCACTTTGAACTTTGACTTTTGGTAAAATTTAAAGCCGAGCATGATCATAAATCCGGAATATTAAGTAAGCAAGTTAAAGTAAAATAGTCAGCATTTTGTACACAGCATAACAATTAACATAAGCTCTCTAGAGCTCTTAAGCCGAGTAGAGCACAGCTAACCAATATCTGGCTGCAATGAATTTAAAGCTCAGAGGACATTCACACAGGTACTTGTGGCCAGGACCCTTCCCCTCCCCTGGGACGATATTAAATTTTTCGAGGCAAAATGTTATCTAGAAAGAAAAAATGAAGGGGAGGGATTCTACATTTAAAGAAGATGAACACCGACACGTTGTATATATTTAAAGAATGCCCAATTCTTTTTTTCCAAAGTTTATCCCTTCCCGAGACTAGAATAAGTACATTGTAGTTTAAAACATAACTCGGAAAATTAATTTATCAAAAAGTGGTTTACTGGTATAGGGTGAGATAAGGATTCCTGTCCACATATGCACATCACAGGTGCTTTGAGAAGAATCCCCCCCCCCCCGTGTTCCATACCCAAAGGGTTCTTTGACTTCTTTTTTAAATAAAATATTTTTCTATGACACATTCGCAAAGTATTACAACTGAAAAATCCAAAATATAAACCTAAAACTAGCCTTTTTTAAAAATTCATACTCTCCGATACTAAAAGAATACACTTTTAGTGCATATATACAGGTGTGCTGAAATCTGCTTGGCTAATAGTTATACTTTATAGGTTGTATATCTCTTACTATTCAATATAATTCTTTGAAATTTAAGACATTGACATACTAGTAATTATTTTACAAGGCACTATAAGAATATAAATGTGAGAAATCTAGAAATAATACAAGTTCCTACATTTTTCAATCATCAGAAATTCATGTTTGCGAGTACGTGCATGCGTGTTGATTTCCGATTGTTTAATATCCATTTGCTGTAACTTTCTATGTTTTCAGTGAAATTCTTTGAAATCTAAAATAAAGTTTTTTATTGACGATGTATATGGTAATTTTCAAAATCATGTGCATGCACGATTTGCTTATGTTCATTGTGCTATATATTCAATTCAATTCAATTAGTTTATTTACCAATTATGTGCATTGCTGTTACCCCAAATTACTTTGGAAAATAGGTTGTTAAAGTCTATAATACAGAGATTTTTTCTGAATTTAATGAAGCTTATAGGGAATGCGGCCCCAAAGAGAGTGGGGGGGGGGGGGGGGGAGGCATCTGTAACGGTTTCCGTCGCAATATTATAACTAGTTGATATTAGCTCTTCCGAAAAATATTGACAGTCATTTAATTTTCATTAATATATTTGTTAAAATGTTTCCTATATAAAGTTAAGATTCTAAAATAAAATAATTTAATCGTCAGAAAATTTTCACGAATAGCAACGATATATCCCGGGCCGGGGTATATAGTTTGTTTAGAAAGGTAATATACATGTGAAATATGAATGCCCTATCTCTTCCCATTCGAAAGTGGGGGGCAATAAAAGTGCGGAAAATCAAGTGGGAAACCTGCTGGTTTCCTTTAAAAAAAAAAAGGCTGTAATTCCGTGCAAAATCATTGAGTGGAATGAAATGCAACTTGATCTGTAACTAATCAAGGTACATTCACATACCAAAAGTCAACTCGGTATCAGGAAGCGTTTAGAAAAAAGCGGAAAATCAATGGACAGAGGAGAGACAGACAGTCAAGGAGCAAACCTTTAAAGTCCCCTCCAGTTTCACAGGTAGGGGACTAATAATTGAACCCTTTATTTGCAACAGAGGTTTGCGTTTAATGTACTTCATTATTTTGAAACATTTTATTATGGGGTAAATGGCTGGTACTCTATGTTGAAAATGAAATAGATAAAATCAATATTCACACCTTTACATATTTTTCATTAGTGTATATAGGAGAGACTCAGACTGACGAGGAGGAAATTAACCTACCTCCGGGTTTCACCGGTAAGGGACTAATATTAAGATTGATCATGGTCCTGCCTTCTCAACGATTTCCTATGTACATGTATTCCTATGTACCTTTATGTATTGGGATCATGATCTGAACAAATCTAAATTTACACTTATTTTCTGGCGCAGTGGTTCTGAAGAAGATTTTGAAAACATATCATTAATGCTTTGGCAAATTATGTTTTCCTAGCTTTTAAAAGATGGGACATTTTTATGAAGTCTCAAGAAGATTGATATGTACTACTTGTATAAAACATTGCAAGGTTAAAAATGTTATATTTTGTCTTATGTTTGAACCCGACCATGTAAATACATGCAACTTAAATGTATTGTACTTTGGGCCGGTAGCCTTGAATACTCTCAATAAATATACAGCTGAACTTTGGTATCTCAAACACTGATATCTCAAATACCCTGGACATGTAGAAGTGATTTGGAAGTCCCGACCCCTTATTCTTTAATATTTTACCCTGGATATCTTGAATCCTTGGATATCTCGAAGTTTTTTCTTGGACCCATTCAGTCGAGATAACGAGGTTTGACTGTATATTGATTGATTAATTCATTGATAAATAAGTACACAAAGTGTCAGGTAATTACATATATTTATTCCAGTAGATCCGGTATTACTGGACAACAAGTCTCACATAACAAAAGAAGATGAAGATGATGACTATGTGTTAGGTGACATTGCTAAAAACCCTTATATATACAGAACACAGCCATCAAATGTCATCAATGAGCAAAAAGATCCATAAAACAATATATTATATGGAAAAAAAAGACATTTCTCCTTAAACTTTATACAAGTATACAGATGTAAATATATATATATATATTTTTATATCTAGACATCTTCTTTCTTTTACAAAAAATTGTGTGCAATATAAAAAAGTTAATTGTTCATAAAAATATCTCCATAAGAAACAAATACATGCAACAGAATAAAGAGGGTACGAAGGTCATAGTGATAATAAAAATAGGCTGCATTTAACCAAGGTTATTAACAACAATGAAGGAACACGTACCTAAATAGCACGACCCTCCTTGTCAAAGGCAGACAAGTCTGTATATCATAGTACAATCTGCACACAAAATATTACTAAAATATTACATTCAATGCATTTAAAAAATGAATATGGCCTCAAGTTATCTCCCTTTCCAGTGGAAGGTCATGCCTTATTATATCCTTACATACAAACTGTAAAAAAAAAAAAAGAACATACAAACAAGATAAATAACTAGGACATACATAATTTAGAACTGAACTGCACCAATTGAAATGACTCTTAATCAAGTGAGAGGTCTACATCTACACAGCCAATAAAAACTACACATAAATCAACATCCAATACATCTTTGACCATAAAAAAGCAACACAAAAGCACTCAAGCAAGACCACAGGAATATATGCATCTCTTAGATCTATCTCTCACACACAAATTTGATTCTTTCTAATACTTTTAAATAGAATGGCCATATTGATTTCTCACAAGAACATATAGCATAAACAATGCTAATATTCATGGTTTCATGAAAACATATCATGAAATACATATCTGTATAAATATGTAATATACAGTGAAAAATTAACACTGCATATTATCTGTATATATACAAACAAAGCAAGCCCATTAACCGGGGTAATACATTGCTTGACACAGTCTTTTCAATCACCATCTCTTGTAAATAGTACCGCACCTCTTTACAAGCAACATGACCATAACAATGGTTGAAAATTAAGATTTACCCATCAGTTAACAGAAATAGTTTTATCTCGGTTTTTTCTGAATACATGTATTAAGATTTACCCATAAATTATCAGATAGAGTGAATCAATGGAATTTTCATTATAGGCAGGATCGCCAGCTCTGATACTTTAGCTGATATGTAACAAATTAATGCAATCAAGGAAAAAAAAAATTAAGAATTTTACAAAATGTAGTCCTTTCTCAACATTTGTGTATGCTAATAACTGAATTCTTAAATTAAAAAACAGGCAAAATCATAGTATTTATTTTCTACATCATCCAAAAATGGCGGCCAAAAAGAGTTCTTAATTTACCTTGTTCCTTAATTGGTAGGAATTATTATCTTTCATGGCTTACTTGTGGACCACCTGCCATTCAAAAGATGCCAAGATTCCCCTAGTAGCAGTATGACAATAATGTGTCATTGTCACAGGGATCTAAATACTTTTTTGGAAGTAGACCCCCCCCCCCCCGGCCCCGTTTTTAAATATAAGCTTACTTTATGTCTTTTTTACAGTTACAACTCCATTGTTAACTCATCTACGGTTCATCAACCCTCTGTTTACTCCTGTAATTTTCAACATTTATTTTCCAAGAGGTCCTGGGTATCATGCTGTAAGTAAAGGCTTTAATTAAACATTAAGTTATAGGATTTTCAGACACCCTTGACAATTTTCACAATCTTTTTTTTTTGATTCTACGTGGTTTGTGCACATGAAGTTTTTGATACATTTTACTAACAATGTTAAGTAGTTTCTGAGTAAGATCACAGACATCTATCACAAACATCACATATCAAACAGAATCATACAAGGCAACAACAAAACAGTGCACTACAGGTCTCTGTCAAGTGATATACAAAGTGTAAAGAGAGGTCCTATCAGTTCAAATGTTGAGGCAAATGTCTACATACATAGATGGCTGTGTTCACATTAGAAAATACCGTCATGGATTTAAGCTTGTCATACATAGAATAGTATGTTTATAAAGTACAAAAGACAGATTGCACTAATATACACAAATCATGTTTTATACCATTAATTAAAGGAATAAAAATCTACACTAAAAATCGATAAAATTAAAGAATATTCTTCATTAAACAAGAAAAATTAATTTTGATCAATTTAAGTTTTATATGAAAAGCGAACAGCTTCTTCATTCAATTCTTTCTGTGAACCTTATCATCTTGGATGCCATTTTGTAAATTACAGTAAAATTGTAATATCAAATTCAACAATGCCCAAACTAATACTGAGCAATTTTAGTTTTTAGACTTCCTTCCTAGCTCTATAAATCACATAGGTCCTACAGTCTTTTTGTGTTGATGCCAATCATTGAGAAGGAAGAAAGCTTGTTTGTCAACATCATTTAATGAAGTTTGAAGCCTTTGCATCCACTTTCTTTCAATGTTGTTATTTTGGTACACCTGACTTTGAATTTGACTTGTCCTTAATACAGATTTAAATGATTTTTTTTCCATTCATTGACAAATTTGACAGCCAAGGCCTCATCTTTTCTCAAAGCAATACATAGACATGTAGCTGCCAAAGAAAGTTACTGCAGATTCTGCATGTGGCTGGACAATTTATTATACAACCCCAACTTCAGAAAGTTTCAGCGTCTCAGTTTGAAAATGAAGCCTCGTATGTGACAGCTAGTATACTGCATATGAATTACTATAGTATGGACATGCAAATATTAATTATATATTATGATTTCATTTTAATATATTATAATTACACATTTATGAAAAAATGAGATTATTGTTCAACAACAAAACCAGTAATTCTTGTTATTAAAATTCTTTTAACTAAGACTATCTGTCCTGCATCATCACTGGTATAACACTGGAAATAAGCCTACACACCCATGTACGACTAGCTTTTGGTTGTTTTACACTATATCATTTATATGCTCTGGGAAATTAAGTTTACCCTCGATTTGCCTGCCTAATTTCAGCAAATACCAAGTACATGTAATAAAAGTGTGTAATATTTACTCTTACAATAATGTACAAATGGGATTTTAAAAACTACTGAAGAGATGATTTTCTTTGAAACAAAAAATTCTATACAAATATCAAAAGTTATCCAGTCTCTCATTTGAATATCAAATAAATATGTTTAACATTCTACTTATAGTTCAATATCCTAATTTTTCAAATCTAAGTATGTAAGTAAATGTGGATGTGCAAGCAGCTCTTATAAGACTAAATACAGAGACTTGATTTAGTCATCTGAGATTCTATAGGCCTCTTTATGTTCATGTCTTGATAGTACATGTAATATATATGAGGTTAACTGTGTATCGTAAGTTTCATATGAAAGTTGGATGGGCTGGGCCTTGTGAAAAGTACAAAAAGCTGATGAAATAGTCACAAACCAAAACTTAATTGTAAGATTATTTACATTTGGTTGTGCAACAACCCACATTAACTGTTTAATGCAGTTGTATTTCTTAAGACTATGTATTCCTATTACAGAAATTTTTTTTTTACTTTATTTCTATGCAAAAATTGGCATACATTGTGTTTCCATACAAAAATTAAAATACAAGCAATCGTCGTAACTTCTTACATTTACTTTTAAAACTAGTGCAGAAAAACAGATTTAGCAGGCTCTGTAGAAGAATGATACACATATACTGGGGAGGGGATAGGGATTCTGGTGAAACCTTATCTTAATAATTTACAAATATGGCTCAGGCAACAAAGAAGTAAAAATAAAGCACTTAGAGACTACACTACAGAATAAATAAATCCTTGAATTGAGAATTTGATTGTCCGTCAATCCTGTGATGTGAATTTCTAGATGATCTCCTTTAGATATTGTACATAAGGCAACACACATAACAGAAAATAACAAGAATCTGTTGCAGAATAATTTGGAATGTCTTGAAGAATTGGTTGGTGGCAGTTTTGTTGACAATAAATAATACTTCAGATTTTTTTCTTCAATTTTTAGCACATAGCACTTGTGCTCATTAAATAATAGATGTACTTCAACATCACTGCTGCACCATATCCAAATTGCTAGGATAATAGCACACATCATCTTGGAAAGCACTGACCTCTTAAATAAGTATGAATCCTGATACAGAAATAAGATGGTGACTGCTAGTTACATACGAGGCATCTTCACAGTGAGGCTACAGAAAAGCATATCTGTTTGCAACTAATGAACTGATATCATCAAATGAAAACTATTAAAATTCTACACAACTATAAAATGCTTGGAGGCCATTTTATAATAAATTATTTGAGATACTAAGTTCACATGTAGAGCACAGATCTAGGACCTATGTTCTAATTTAAAGCTGTCCTCAGTAGCAGGGTCCGTAATCAAATTAGGGTCCGTTAACATCTGAAGTCCATCGAAATCCAAGGGGCCTAATCCCACTTTAAGAACTTCTTCATCCGACGCAAACAAATCATCTGCAAAATTCTCTGACATCCCTGTAATAGCATTACCCAATTCTTTAGCAAAGTCTTGTTGATATGAATTTGTATCATCAGCTCCTAAAACAAGAATAGGCACTAAACTAGCACACATACCACAGTACATCAAAGCCATTAATCAATTAGCTGGTACCTGTTACTTAATTTGATTACCCATTAAGTATAGCTAACTCTTACTTATCTCCCCTTTATAATAAAAAGGATACCAACCCCCTGAACAAACATCACAGTTGTATTACAAGTGTGACATGCAGTAAACATGCTTATAGTGTTATAACATAATTCATTGTATTTCTTTTGTTCATAACATGTTTTAATACTACAGGAAATAAAAATCACTGCAGGGTTTGACATGAACTTTTACAAATACTAGACCAGTCGGGCTACTTCCCATAATTTTTACTAGCCCTGACCATAAAATCACTAGCCCTGACCAAACTTGCAAATTTTTTTTCTTATAATCGAGAATTTTAATGAAGTTCATTCGAAACCATATTCAGATCTGTTTACCCATATTATTGTCTCTAAGTATTTTTTATTTGATTTGTCAGTGTGATTTGGCATTTGCCAGTAAGATTTCACAGTCCATCGATTTTACATAAGTTACTAGAGAACAACTACATTTCTGATTACCAAAACAAGGTTTAATAACAAAGAAAAACATCATATCTTTCTTTCTTTCGAGGGATTATTGTCAATTTTTTAAACAACCGCAACATCACTGAAGTATTTGAAATCTTTCTCTTCTTTAGCGATTAAAAAGTGTCAAACTGAGACAGATCATAACGAAAACTAACTGCTAAAATCCAAAGGAACGGATTTCCAATTTCCTATATTCGTAATAGCAAAACGTGAGACGTATTTTGGACTCAAAATCCGTACAAAATACGATTTTGAGTAAGAGAAAACAGGTCTGCATATTTAATAAAGACATCCTCTTTTGCGCTTGTCAATATATTTCTGACAGACAGATCGATATATAGGTCCCAGTCAATTGAGTCGGGTTCATCGGGACATTCGTGTATTATAAGCCTTAGAGAACATTAAACAAACTTTAATAAAATAATTATCGTAAATATTACCGGGGTAATACTACACCATACGTAAATATTTATACCATATTGATGCTGAACTACAGTAGTTTCGACTTGTCTATGGCTAAAAATATATAGTGTCATGCGGGGATTTTTTTCTTCACACAGCGATGGCTTTGGACAAATAAGAAAATTTCTTAGAAAGTTTTTAGATTATTTATTTGAAAGAAATGGGAGTTCAACAATTGTTTTATCAACAAGACCAATCAGTCTAGTTCACGTACATTTTACACGACCGGACCACTCATTTACTAGATTGAGTCGGTCAGACGTGCCTTAATGTCAAACCCTGCACTGTGAATTCATTACAAGCATGTTTGCTATAAATGTGTTTTACTGTAATCTATTTCAAGAACAGTTTTCAATCGTTTTATAAACTAGATTATGTTTCATTACACTAAAATAAATCTAAAAGTTAAATAATGTCATATGTTAAAAATCTATCATGGAAATGGAGTCACTTAAAATCTTGAATTGTTGCTAATATGATCTGAATGAATCACTTAACACATAGTTTTTGTCTGGACCCTGTTCATTAAGAGAAGGTTTAACTGTAATAACATGTATCTAAATTTCATAGAATATATTTAAAGCATTATGTGCACATTCAATAACACCACATCTAATTAATGGTAATCTAGCAATTTTTTTGTAAGAAAAAACATTACTCAAAATAGTTGGTCCATATGTGCATCACTGTAAAACAGTCTTTATTAAATGATGCAGTTTTTAATATCTGTATACATGGAAATTTTTGCCCATTTTTAATTTGCCCCCTTTCACCTCCGTTATCGTGGGTGCATTCAAAATTTGGCAAATTCAACTAAGATAGCATTTACCTGTGTCTGTGCAAATTTAAATTGGGGTGAAAGCAAAAATAACACAGGGCAAAAATAACCTTATATACAGTAATAAGTATATCGAAATAGACCAAATCACAGTATGTATGCCTTTAACTCTATGGCAATTGCTTAAAACTATTCACCTTAAAAGCAAACCAATAACCCCCTCCCCCCCCCCCCAAAAAAAAAAATGAGGGGGAAATTTGTACTAAACTCTGAAATCTTTCTGAATCTTTACTTCCAACAAGCAATTTCATAATTGATTGAAAAAATGTCCACTACATAAGACTTGGAATCGTCTTTATAGCAGAGATTTCCAATCAGTTGTCATATACCATATTTCATGTTGGATCAAATACAAATAATTAATATTGTTATATTTCTGACTCCCAGGATACTCACCATTAAATACAATATCAGGAATCTTGCTGTGGTGAGAAAGGTGGTGAGGGGACTGCTGAAGCTGACCTTGGTTCATACCTCGAGAAGGACCTCCACCCCCGACATCAGCCTGCTGTATGTAATAGGGATGAGGCTGCTGGTGAAACTCCTGACTCCCTGTCAGGCCATGCATCATTGCCTGAGACATGTTAACGGAGGGCTGAGAAGTGGTATAGCTCCCACTACTGACTCCATTAGAGAGATTTAAATTGTCAGCACTTGAATAATGGTTGTCTGGTGACTAAAAAATAGAATGTTAGATCATAGCTTAAAAACTTACCTAAAAACATCCTTATAATAAGCATTCTGAGAGTATTGCATTAGCAATACTAGTCCCCTACCGGCAAGTGTAATCTGGTTCCCGTTAAGAATTGAAAATGCCATAATTCCGTCAAAAATCAATGAAGCGGGACGAAATGCAAACTTGATCTATAACTAATCAAGGTAAAGCCACATACCAAAATTCAGCTCAATATCTACAAGCGTTTAGAAGAAAATTGCGGAAAACCCGTAAAAATTGAAAAGGCCATAATTCCGTCAAATATCAATGAAGCGGAACGAAGTGCAAAGTTGATCTGTAACTCATCAAGATACACTCACATACCAAAAATCAGCTCAATATCTGCAAGCGTTTAGGAAAAAAGTGCGGAAAACCAAGTGGGACAGACTGACAGAGGGACAGACAGACAGACAGACGGACAGACTCAGAGGAAACCTATAGTCCCCTTCGGTTTCACCGGTAGGGGACTAAAAATAAAACAATAAAAGTTATTCATGTGTCACTTTGATAGTTTTTTTCCTTCTGAATTTCTGAATTCTGAATTTCTCATCTTCTATGTAAAACTACGGACCTTTAAATAGCCCCACCGGGGTGAACTTCTCCTTTAGTTTTATCAATCTGGCTCAAATTCACTAGATTTCTAAATATCCTTCATTTGTTCAACCTTTAACCTCTAACACTCAATGTTTTCTGACTTAATGCTTTCTGACAAATTTTGGTTAAAATCGTACCAGTGTTCTGGAGAAGAAAAACGTGAACATTTATGTTCTGTGAACAACAAAAGGTGGCTATAAATTAACTGTGGCTCAGGTGTCCTGAAAATGAGTCACCAAAAGTCATTTCAGGGGAGATCTTTTAATATTAATCAATGAAAAGAATTCTCTTAAGATTGGACTTGCATTCAGTACAAATAGAAGTGCCTTTTCTCCTCTCCAGTAAGGGATTTGAGTACAGAGAAGACATCTTGGGTCACCTACCATTTTGAACTGTTCAAATTGGTGTTGAAGAGCCTGCTGTTGTTGCTGTAGATGGTAGTTGTCAAAATTATTCCATGTGGAGGGGGGAAGTCCAGGAGACTGGGAGGGGGAGTACGATGGTTGGGAGTGTGGTGATGTGGGTGACTGACAGTTTTCTGATACACTGTTTCTATAATGTGATAATGAAGGCTGAAAAAGAGAGAATTACCATTATATTCTTCAAACTTTGGTAGAGACATAACTCAAAACAGAGAAGCTAAACACATTATGAAAAACCAGGGACAATGGTTTTTCTTTTCTTTACTTTTTTTTTTTGGTTCAATTACTTAATCAGCATTTACAGATTCTGTAGGAAACAAATCATAATAAAATCACACTATATGCAGTTTTTTCCAAATATTGATAACTTATATGGAAATCAGATCCCAACAAAACTGATTTTTTTCCTCACAAAAAATTGGTTCCATGTGAAATTTTACAGTTACCAATGGAAATCTGATTACTCTGACCCTGAATTCTATTTTAGCTATTGTCTCATACAAACTTTTAATGTCTACCATGCTTTTACATGCTAAATACGTCTGAGGATTAAGGGTTGCATTTCAACACATTTCTTTAACACTTAGTACACGACACCAAAAGCTTCTAAGCTTGCTTGTCAGTTGTTATTTGTTATAAGAAAAAATATTTATTTATCTGAAAAAGTAAGCCTACATTCTTTAGTGAGCATTTACAACCAGTTCACCTTGTTTTAAAATGGCAAATAAAAGGTCACTAAGACTGCTATGTATGAAGATAATACTTTTTGATTTTCCAATTTCACTCTACACTGAAAAGCATTTCACACATTATTATACATAGTTTGCAGGGGTGCATTTCCAATTCAAGTGCAGTTACCTTTCCTACATTGCTAAATTTACACCATTAAATACCACAATAAGTCCATTTTTTCCCACGAACTTTTCTTCCAGCTGTTGCTGAACTTTCCTTTATATGTGTTTTGTGATATTTGGAATCCTTTGAGACACGTAGCTACATTTTCTTTTTAGAAATCAATGGTTGTCATAATGATAAACCACTTATTATTGCAGCAAACACTACACTATAGACATAACCAATTTCCAAATATAACTTTACACTATTAGTGAACTTGCAGGGCTGTAATATGCACCCTCCAGTCAATAATAAGGACTAGTCTGTTATGTCAGGAGTTCACAGAGGGAGAAAGATTTCAAGGGAGATAACATGCTCCTACATAAGACTTTGAACTACTGACCTGAGAATCATTTTGTTCGGCGGAGGTTATACAGACTTGTGGTAACCTTTGTTGAGGATTCTGTAAGACCGAGTTATTTGGAGGCTGCTGTGAAGATGGGTGGGGTGCCCCCACTCCCCCGGGGTGGGGGTTGGAGTGGGGCTGCGACTGATATGAATGATTGGGTGCCCTATGTCTCTGCTGCTGCTGATGTAAGTGTAACAAAAACTGTTGCTTTATCCGCGGATCCATGGGCAATTTACTAGGGTCGATATTAGGAACCTAAGAGTATACACAACAGAACTACAGCACAACGTAAAAGACTGGGGTCAACCAACAAATACAACACAATTACAAAATCTAAATAAAAAAAGATATCTTTAAAATTCCACAATCAACATTTGCTTAAGCGTCATATCATATACTGCTATAAGTGTTTTCAATCCTCATCAATATATATATGACACATTTTACATACTTCCAATATGAAAATATATTATTTTCCTCTCTTATTTTTCTGTCTTTTTTTTTTATATCAAAAGCTTTGTCAGAACAGCATGCTAATTGTGGACAAACTAAAATTTCTTCAACAAATTAAAAAAAAAATCAAAACACTATTAAACTGAAAAACATACACAACAGCAATTAATCATCAGTAATTTCAATCTCAAAACATATAAGCTTGGTGAAATAAAGTTTCAAATAAAGGTAAGAACTTCAACAACAAAAACAGGAAAATGCACAATGGTAACTTTAGCATTCCTAAGAAGAAACTACTCACACTAACTGGTGGTGAATGGGGCATCCTCATCTGTTGTGAGGGGGAGCTGCTCAGAACAAGTGGACTGGGACCACCCTGGTGTGGCCGCCGCCTTTGGGCAGGGCTCTGGGCCTGTGGACTAGCTGACTGCTGTGGCACCATTCCAACATGATGGGCACTAGTAGGAGAGAGGTTGGTGGGTTGGGCACCATAGTTTTGGTCTGGTTCAGCATCTAGAGGGGTGGTGAGAGGAGGAGGGAAGTGCAGGACTGTAAGGTCAGGCAATGAGCCAGTATTATTTGTTATTGGAACTGTAACTCCTCCTGTGTTGTTCTCTTGTTCAGCAGAGGGGTAAATACTGAAATACACAAAAACATGTTTTATGCCCATTTTAGTAAATCTGTCTCATAATTTTCAAATCAATTTAAAAAAGGTACACAAAAGTGCAAAGATACTAACTTGGAAAACAAGAGGCCCAAGGGCCACATCGCTTGCCTGAGCACTGTGGCTAGGAAAAGAGGAAAAATATGTTTAGTATTGAAAAGCTTAAATGCATAAGTGGTGCCAACCTACCCCTAAAAGGGAATGGGGGGTATGATTTGAACAAAATTAAATCTACACTAACTAAGGATGCTTACATGATTTTTTGACTGTGACTTTTTTCTCTACAAGTTTGAACTTTCATTGTGGCCCCACCCTACCCCTGGAGGTCATGATTTGAACAATCTTGAATCTACACCACCTGAGGGTGCTTCCATATAAATATGACCAATTATGGCTTTGCTGTTCTTAAGAAAAAGATTTTTAAAGATATTTTCCTTTATTACATTTTCAATAGTGAAATACTGTGATTTATTTATTGAATAAAAGTGATATTCTCTCACAGTGTGAAAGAATACCAAAAATGATATTCTCTCACAGTGTGAAAGGATATCAAAGTAAGTAAAAAATAATTTCTGGCCTGTCATAAGATAGAGATAGTAACTAAGCATCTTGATAGAGCTAAAACTGCAAATTTCTTCCTAAATATGTTGCTAAAATCCATGCTATGTAATGTTTTCAATCTGACACACAACTTCTAAGCTATGACGTCTCAACCGCTCAACTATGACGTCAAGCTTATATGGCACTAAGAAAAGACAGAGGCAAAGGGAAAATCATAGAAAATGCAATAAACAGAAAATTAAATGTTTTGTAGATGAATATGGAATTTATTTCACTCATGAGACAGGATTTTTTTATATTTTCACTCGTGCTTCGCACTCGTGAAAATATAAAAAAATCCCGTCCCACTCGTGAAATAAATTCCATATTCATCTACAAAACATTGAATATCCTCTATATATATTTCTATGTAAAACTTTGATCCCCCATTGTGGCCCCACCCTACCCCCGGGGGTCAGGATTTGAACAAACTTGAATCTACACTACCTGAGGATGTTTCCACATAAGTTTCATCTTTCCTGGCCCAGTGGTTCTTGAGAAGAAGGTTTTTAAATGATGCCATTATTTTTTCACTAATTCCTAATTATCTCCCCTTGAAAGAGGGCGTTTGAACAAACTTGAATCCCCTTTACCCAAGGATGCTTCATGGCAAGTTTGGTTGAAATTGGCCCAGTGGTTCTGGAGAAGAAGTCAAAAATGTGAAAAGTTTACAGACGGACGGACAGACAGACAGACAGACGGACGACGGAAAAAATGTGATCAGAAAAGCTCACTTGAGCTTTCAGCTCAGGTGAGCTAAAAACCACAGACAGAAATTTTTAAAACAGACACCTGACAGCTAAATAGATCTAATATCCATTGCTGTAAAAATCTTTTATCTAAAAAACATCTAAAAAGCATCTTTGAAAAATTGACAGACCTTAACTTCAAAAACAATATAGATAATCTGTATTTCCCCAACAAAAAATAGAATTTAAAATACTGAATAAAATGATTGAGTAATTGGGCAATTTTGATGGGTCAGTTGGAGTTCATCAAACAAATCATTTTTTATTGTTGGCCTTATACCATATAATCAATATTCAACTGAAAAGATGCTTTATGCAAATCTTCAAAGTATATTCATACATATAGGCCTGTATACTTAAAACCAAATCTGCACTGCCATTGATCAAGAATTGAATCAGCCACTTGAATTGTGGTTTTTGATGCACTGTCTTGCATTTTGCACCTTTTAACAATACATTCAAGTATGTGACCTTCACCTCTGACCCTTTTACCCTGATACCATTTCATATCATGTATGAATTTTTGACCTCTTTGATCTTTTACCTTTTGGCCTAAAAATCAATAGGGGTCTTTCGTAAGTTATAATCTGGAAACCATTTTATGCATTAAATAAATTTCTGATCTTGACCTTTTGATCTCCAAATAGAGGTCATCTTCAAGTCATAGGGAGTATTGACAAACAATTTCATTGCAAAGGCATAAAGACTTTTAGAGATACAGTACATAATTTTATAGTAAAGGCTTAGAGACTTTAAGAGATATCAATTGGAAACAAAAGTGTTACAAACAGAATGACAGACAGACAGAACCAAATTCATAATCCCTGGCTTTCAGTGAAAGCAGGGGACAGAGATTGATTAGCATTTATTTACACAGCAAACAGACATGGAAACTTTATATTCAAGATGTTTTCAATCAGGGTAATGGACCTGTGTAGTTGGGTAAATATTTGTACCATAACAAAATGGCACTAGTAGATGATATTTTAATGACAGAAGGATTTCAAAAGACACTTATTGCCTTTGATTAATTGTCACTTTCAATGCTTGTTTAGACACTACTTATATGCTGAAGATAAATGGAAAACCTCTTTTATAGGACTTGATGGGTTCAGACAGTACAAATGAGAATGTTTTTTTATCTTTAAGTAAGAAAGCATTCATCATTATTCAATCTTCTTACTTGATGTTTGGAACTTCGCAGGATTTGGGTCGGGAACCAGGCATCTACAGAAAATATATAAGAATCAGTTACTGTAATAAGTTTGTAACCTAAATGTCAATGAATCACAAGCATTTTTACATTATATCTTTATAAATCATGCTGATTCATCAGAAGATTTAATTAGAATAACTGGCATTTAATCAGTACAAAATGTTGAAATTCATAACTATGATTTCTATTTAAAAATTAATTAAGCACCAATCAAAATCTGTGGTTTCATGTTTGGTAAAATGCTTGCCTGTTTGGGGTCCCAGTATCCTTTCCTCATGTTGTCATTCCCCATATTCTCTCCCACCATTTCCACAACTGTAAAAGTAGAACAAGCACTTGTCAAACAAACGGAAAGTTCTATCATCACTGGGTATACCAACATCTATATTTTAAAACATTATGAAGCATTAACTTGATCAAAGTACAGAGTCAATTTGACATATTACATGCACCGATTAAATCTTATTAAAAGACAGCTACATTAACTAAATATGGTAGATAAAACAAAGTGACCAGACAGATGTGGTTCCTTTGTAAACAACTGAGAATATATTCCATCATTTTTTTTTTGCATGTATAGCTAATGTCTCAGTTAAGAGACTGTATACACACAGTATATGTATAGAATACATACACACTCGATTATTCATAAATAAATCATTCTTAAACCTTTACATAACCTGAACTTGACATGTGGTATTGTTCATTCTAGATAATACTACACATAATTATTTCCGAATGTCACGGTAAAAATTACATCATGCTTTCCCCTTAATTCTTCTTTCACCAATCACTGAATCCCTCACTACCCATTTATTTCTCCTATTATTTCTCATGTGTAAATAAATTAGCATCAAAGTCATCCAGAGCAATTGATTGTGTATTATACAAGAAATGATTAATTTGGCAATGTTGATTTTTAATTATTCTCTACACATGACAGATGAGGCCTTTGTAAGAACAGCTACTGTTGAATGATTTAATGCAGTCTAATTTGCAGGAGGATTTATCAAATGTCTAAGAAATGTGAAAATATGCAGAAACAAATTCAACAGACCTAGTCTTTCTCAAGGATCTCCACGCTATATCTAATAAATGCATATGAAATTCAGCTTAGGCATATGTTACAGCTACACCATAAAGTATTAATCATTTTAATTTCTTGAAAGTAAATTTATTGTAAATGCAGGAGTCTTTGTTGGCCTAAACACTTTTTATTATGAAAATTAAACTTAATTACAAGATTTCATAATCCATTAAATCTCTCAAAATTTTCTTACAAGATAATTCTACTTGACTTCCAAGTTTTAATTAGCCAAGTTTTTCTCATTATCATCTCAAGTGCAACGAGGATCTGTAAATTACGTTGTCTGTCTTGGTTCTACATTCAAGCAGAGGAGTTCACATGATACGATATAATCCCCCGTCATTCTCATAAAGCTCTTTCTAAACACAATTTCTACAAGAGTCAGTAGACCTACTTCATTTTTTTGGGGGGGGGGGGGGATTTCCAATATAATTGTACTTTTGTCATTGTTTATAATAGAGTTCAGGATATCTCAAGAAATATGATGATATGATAATTAAATATAGCATTTCTTCAGTACAATTAAACTACCAAAATTTATGCCAATGAAAAATCCAAGGACTAAAAGGTGATTTTTACCTGAATATTAGTTTACATTGGTTATACTTCTTGGAGAAGCTGAACATGTGAAGAAAATTTCTAAAAATGTATAATACAGAAATGGGGAAAATTGCATCAATTCTGTCACTAAGCTTCTGCTTTATCAGTAACTAACACTGCTGTGTAAATGTATCCAAACAACAGTATTGGAATCTGTACCCCCCCCCCCCTTTCATATAAAGCAAACCTCATCTTCAAGAATGAGCTACCCCCATTAATACTCTCTGCTTCAGACATTAAGATACCTGTAATGAGGTTAAGAGTATCTGAACAGAACCCAACAGCATCCAAACAATAAAGTCTATAGGGCTTGCACACGTATATATATGATTTCATGTATATTTGTATATCTGATTAGATATCCAGTTCATGTTACACTTGCAGTAAGAAGGAATCCAGACTGAAGCATTCAAATAATTTATATTTTTCACTGACATCTATCCTATTTTAAATTTATTGATTGATAATTACAATGACAAGTGTTTTGGGTTGAAAACTACAATTTTAAATACACTGTGATTATATTTCAACACTGAACGGGATCTTATTAAGGTCACTGCATTTTCTGTCTATAATTTGACATGGATTTGATAATGTAGGCTAAGATGATTTTGTCTGTTTGAATCTCTAAATCTCTCTCTAAATAAAAGCCGTATATTTCTCTTCCACACCACAGAGCCATTGAGAATTTTATTGATTTTTTAGTTTTACACAATAATGCATTTTCAGATAAATACATTCTTTTTTGTTCAAATTTAGCACACACTCACAAAACTGCCTTGGTTACAATTTTCTTTTTAACTGATGACGAGTCTTTAAAACAAGCATGTAATGAATTCTGACTGTGAATTTCCTTTTAAGTTCCTATTATCCTGTAGTGACCAGGATCCTATAATTGATATTTCTAACATGCAGCTTTTAATTCAAACACCTATTGGTTGTACTGTGTGTGAATTATGACTGACTTTTTTTGCCTGTAGAAATCTAAATACAGTTCAGAATTATGTAAAAAATTATTTTATCCTTCCTGCATATATATGTCTGTGATAAATAAGCCATTTTTAAGGCCTTTCATAATTTACAGTATCGCACCTATGTTACTTTTTTCTCCGACTACTCTGAGTCAGCATAGTACAGTAATTGATATATGAGAATCATCGCTATATTTTAACTTTGACAGCTCTCATTTGATGTTAAAGAAGCCACTCCTTCCCATTCACAAAAGCCATGTGTCTGAACGATTCGAGAAAAACAATAGGCTAAGGTACGTGACAAACAGAAAAGTTAAAAATCTGAATATTTGGTTTTTTACCACAATTGGCCTTCAACGTCACAAGTCACGTCATTGTAAATCTTACAAACTACATCAAAAGTCAACAATTAACGGATTTGATCCCTTTATAATTTCTACTGGATGTTCTTCAAAACAACTTTTAATACATATATATTTTTCAACACATCCATTTAAACCATCAATGGTGATTCAAATTGCACAAGTAAGGCTCTCAATTGACATAACATTATCTTTAAATATTATATTCAATATATTCCTCATTTTTATTAATTGTAAAAATAGACATCTTAAAATCAGCCAAAAAAAAAATAAATAAATAAATAAATAAACATGACTTGTTCACACAATACAGAGCAAGTGTGGCACTAGAAAGACCCTATAAAAATCCTAATGTATATTTATCACAAGATTTTTCTAAATGTTCCAGATATTGGATATATTCAAGTCAAATTTTCATGGAAAAAAATATGACACATAAATTGTTGGAAGAGTTATTAAATCTCTTTGCTTTTTGAAGCAGCACTGGATATGATAATACAAGTAGCCTGCAGACAGGATCTCCTCACCTGTCCAATGTCATAAATAAAAGTACATCAATATAACACAACACAAACTCTCACTACATAAAGAAGCACAGTGCAGCACATGTACACTATCACTACTGGTGTGCAAGAAAGAAAACAAATGAGACCCACTTCTTCATAAATGGATAGGACAGACCATTTGATATTTTCATTGAATACATGAATTTTAGCATTAAAATAATTTATTATTATAGGTAGACATCATTTTGTTGTCATTTGAAAGTGGAAATCCATATGTTAGTTTCTAAACAAGATTTCAAAAACCTTTTTCAAGAATTTTTTTTTAAAGCCAGTAAGTCAGCAAAGATTTAATTTTTTTTTTTTTTTTAAAAACTAACTTTTATTTTAAGCAAATAAACTAGCTATGATGTCAAACCCTGTTCAACTAGATTACTGCCTATTTAAATGAATTCCTTTTAACAAGATAGGAAGGTCTTGTAAGTTAACTGTGCAACTTTCTGCAAGTCTTTATTAAATCTTTATCATTGTGAACATGTTGAAGGTATGGAAAATACAAGACCAGTCTAATTTTTTTTTTTTTGCACTCAATTTTCAATGATGGATTGCAATTCCTATCTTAAAATAGAGCACTAAAGTGTTATCAATATATATGTTTAATAAAAGGTTCTAATGAGTTGCACTGTGATTCATTATGATTATAAAGCAGTTCTCTTGTTCTAATAGTTGCAAACGCTTATAAAATTATGTTAACCTTTAGTCTATTTATCAATGTTCCAACTGTCTTTACAGAGCACAAGCATCAGTATTATGTTAGATGAGTTGAGTTAGTTTTAGCGCTACCTATTTTTAGTAATTAAAATTGACCTACTTCTGCGATGAGGAGGGGGGGTTGTAGGACTGGGCATGTTGTCCAGGTCAGAACTGACCGCAGGTCCCATTGTACTGGTGTGAATAGCAGAGTCCGAATTTGTTCTGAAAGAGCACAATATAAAACACTGATTAACATACTGTTTCCTTTGGCCTGACAATGGGAGGAGCTGGAGAACAGTGGAATACCAGGGGTACTGGCTGTCCCTAACACACTTGTGTGAAGAGCGGAATCGGAACTGCTTCTGTAATATCAAAGTCAACAGTTATGTTTAAAATCAGTACTAAAGAAATGTAACCTTGTTCTTCATTGTATTTACTTATCTCATTCCTTAACCTAAAGAAAGTCAGGCCTTGAATCATGCTCATAAGAAGGGGTATAATTCTCAATCCACACTCAGAATAATAAAATGTATTTCAAATGTTATAGGATTTCTGGAAACTGAGTGCTAATTATGTTTTAATTAGACATAACCAGTGTACATTTAATTTATTTATATGTCATACATGCTTCCAACAGTATGAATAATACAGAATTTAAAATATTTCTAAGAGATATTTTCTTCAAAGCATAAATGATCAGTCCAACTGAGTATATTGAGACATTCTTTTTCACTGCTGAAATACACAAAACAATTTTTTTTTTGGTTGATATTTGCCAGGCTTTTTATGCAATACTCAGATATTAAAGAATTTAGTAAGAAAATCAGAAGGAATCTTGCATGTTGGAGTTTTCCACACCTGACAATGCCATGTGTATATAACATCACTTTATGAACTGGGATTTGTGATGGAAAATCAATGGCAATAGTTCGAGACCTTGTCTCTTTACTATGTTTGGCAAACTACTGCTAGCCTACATAAATCACACACTCTAAGCACAGCTCTGCAGAACTTTCAGGAAGTTAGAAGCATTGATTTAGAAGTAAAACAGCCTACCAATAGCTCGAAGCTCATCACTGACTGAAGATCACAGCATCATGTACATTGTGAAAAGAGAGCAATATCTATCTATTCAGGATGAAAATTGAAATATTATAATCACCTGATGAATCTGAAATTGAGTTTTTATCCCCAATTTGAATGGAACAAATGTTATAATTATCACCTGATATCATGCAAAATTATAGCTACTAAAACAACTTAATGGAAATTAGCTAGTCAGCTATCAATTACCCACCAAACACAATGAACATCCTACTTCTTAACTGACCAAACTTAATTCACGAATCCTAAGTTTCAACTTTTCATCATTATAAGCAATGTATCACACCAACTGTATAAAGCTAATTTTACTGCTCAATAATAGGTTATGATATTAGCAGTCTCTGAAGAATAGCATCATATCTTGCAATCGGTCAAATGTTTCAACATAAAAATGACCCAATCTGATATTAAACAATTGATTCAACTACTTAAAATGAACCTTGTACAACTGACAGAGATATACACCAACCTCCCATCCAATTCTACCTTGACCTCTAACTGCATATGCCCAATGTCTAAAATTTGCTTTATTAGAGTTTAAATTAAATTGGCTCTTGGGCTGATATGGGGCCACTCGGGCTGATATGACATATGATATGGATTTAAGTATGTAATATTCTCTATATATACAGTATATACAAGTATTAGGAATGGGTATTGCCAAAAAATTCTGTATCCTGATATATCACAATTTTTCCCAAAATATCTAATATCATGATATTTTTACACATAATTTTACCACGATTTTAAATAAATTTCAATATTTTTTCTAACAAACACAGAGTGAGACATAACTTTACTTTTTTCCATTTTATTTCTAAAGCATGTTCTGATGGTAAAATGCTGTTATTTAACTGTTTTACAACATTTTTTACAATTCCTTACATGTGATTGTAATCCAGACTTTGAAAAAAAATTATTTCCAGAATTTATAATTACATACTAAATACTGGTATTTTAGTTTCTGTATCAAAATATACTTATTGTGCAATTAAAATCATGATATACTGGTATGCTGATAAAATTACACATTCCTAACATATTTATACGTGTAATCATGACACATCAAAATACTGACCGATTTCTGACTTCCTGTCCTGAACTACTAACCTCCAACCTTATTCTGACTTCCTACTCTATATTAACCTCCAATTTGACCTTCTGACATCTTACCCAGAGCTATTAACCTCTAACCTTGACCTTCTGACCTCCTACCCAGAGCTATTAACCTCCAACTTGACCTTCTGACATCTTTCCCAGAGCTATTAACCTCCAACCCTGAACTGTTGTATTCTTATGAAGAATTATCCCCATCCTACACAATAAGCTAGCTGATGAATTATGTTTACCTATAAGCTATTATAGTAATTACTTGATTCTGAAGGTTTGTATGTTTATTTAATTGTCACAAAACTTTTCATTTGTGTGGGAGCAGTAAAGAAATAATAAGAGGCAGTCTAAACAAAAGGAGATGTGGCCATTATCATTAACTAATTATCTTATGTCTACACATCTACACCTACGAAATGATTCTTTTTACCAGCAGTTATTTTGCATTTTTCATTTTTTGCAAGCTGACTTAGCTGAGGTATGTTTTACCCATCACATTCAGTAAATATTTACAACTTCTATGTAGTCAATAAAATGTTGCATAAGCAAGTCAAAGGAATTATGATATCAAAAAGCAAAAAGAACTTTTTTGTTACACCTTCTTATATGATATAATTAATTCACATTGACTTGAACAACAATAAAAAAAAATTCTGACACCATTTTAACATTTGAAATTTAAATAGAGTCTGATCACTCTAAATATATATATTTAATGTGTCTAACTTAATTTTTATTCATTTCTGAATATTTATTATTATCTGGGAGACATCGCAACACCAAAATATGTTCCTAGATAGAGAATGTAGAACATGTACAAAATACACCTTTCTGTTACAATTTTTTCATTCAAATAATATTGACAATGAATTTACCAGTGTAAGGAAAAGAGAAGCAATGTCTGCTGGTTTTTGCTTTTTTTTCACAGCAGGCTGTATTGAAAAAAAGGTGTCAGAAAAATAATGGCTTGTGTGATGAATTTTATGAACATTATCAACAAATTGTAAAGAAAAGAGGGATCAAAACAGATTCTTAATCTGACTAGCATCTGCTTTCATTTATATTATCCATATCATTTTGATTTCTGTGTATATGAAAAATCACAAAACAAGCTTAAAAGTGTCACCTTTTTTTACCTTAACAAAGGGTATAGTTATCAGACTTGAATACTTTTAATTAAAGAATTCTAATTAAACATGGACACTCATTTTAACACACAAATATTTACATACAAAGGAATAAAAATCCAATATCAAATGAAAGTAGTTTTCATAATACATGTATTATTAAAGACATTTGTGAATATTCTCTTATAAAGAAATCATCTGTCTTCTATCTCTCTGACATTCTTATCAAGCTTAGAAAATTGAACCTGGAGTTTTTTTTTTGGTTTTTTTTCTTAAACTGTTTGCCACAAATTTTAAGATGATTATATCAGAAGAGATTTTTATATATTGATACATAAAGCAAACATTCAAGTAACAACATTCCAAATGCATCAGAAATGTCAGTATTCACATTTTATATATGTCTTCTGGCACCTTGTTGCTTCTAGATGAAATTAGCGACACAAAATGAAGTCACGTAAACACCCTGACAACCCACTTTGACAGTTTCCTTGGCCAACACCACATGCATGAAAACATGACATAGATTTCTGCAATCAATTACATAATTTCCATATCCCTTTTATAAGCACTGACAATGTCCTACATGCCATCATTTTTCCCTGATATAACTACTTCAAGTATAAGGTGGATTTAACAAGAATCCCCCCCCCCCCCCCCCACATACACACAGTCTCCATGTTAGAGTGCAGTTTTGCAAACATGAAAATACAAACTATCAGATACATTAACTGGGGCTAGGCTACAAGATAGTATATTTACATAAATAAGCTATGAGCATTGATAATTTCATTCTTGATAGCACCGAGAAGCAAAAAGCAAGAATTTTCTTAACACAAAGGTCAGGGCTCTACATTAACGTTTTTTTTTTCTTACTTGTCCATACTGACAAGTGACTATGAATTAATTTTACTTGTCCTTTCATAATTTTTACTTGTCCAAAATTTTCAATAAAGAACTATTTGACAACTTGAAAAAATATTGCAAATCAAAATAGGGTCTATAATATGTTTAACGGATTTTTGACACATATAGCAAATAATGATACTAAGTCTCATCTTTTCCTACATAAGTGGTTAATGCTTAATTAGATATAATAGAAAGATGCCAAGTACAAGAAATATGTTCAACATCAAACGTTTGATTTTTTTCTCCACTATTGTCTTTCCTTGTTAAAATATCCTACCCAATACTGAAAACCCACCTTCATCAGATCCATGCAACTAATTGAAGTTCAAAATTAAAAAAAGAAAATGCCTTGATCAAGTTTGATGGCCAGGATCAAAATTCATTATTAATGAACGGTATCAAGTTAGCTATTAACCACAGATGCCTATGATTTGAATTTTCAATAAAAGTTGGCAACAGGGTTTAGTTCTTTTTCATTTTCAACTTAAAAAATATTCTTTACAAAAAATTACCAATTTGATGGACAAGTGCCCAGCAATTTTCACTGGTACCGAACAAGAGGACAAACATTAATGTCGAGCCCTGACCTGAAGGTAGACTTAAAGACAACTATTATAATTTTTTATCAAAGATCTATTGAATTTTACTCCTTGAACAAAAATAAGAAATGCATACTAAAATGCAAGTATAATTCGTTCTTAAAAATTAATGAACCAATGGTGACTATAGCCTTTCCCACATGTTTGATCATTTAGTAGGGCTCTGAAATATAGTGGGATAAAAACAGCAACTGTATGATAGCCTTCACACACGTGTACACATAGGGAAAATGTCCACTCAACTGCATAGCTCAAACAATTAGTTTTATTTGGAAATTATAAATAAAATTGAATGGAACACTTAAATTTCTACCTTTTTCATCAAACATTATAACAAACCAGACAAAATGATAATGTCACTTTCAAAATGAGAAGCGAAGTGTACGGTACAGTTAGTAATCCATGCAAAGGGGGTAACTAGAGTATGCCAAAGACAAGGCAAGGGTAACTCACCGTGGTAAATCGTGGTTTCGAATCATTTGAGTCCTGAAATTGGTAGGGTGGTCAAGAAAACAAATCAAAGAGCAAAATTCAAAATGGAGGACAAAATCAAAAGAAGCAAGTTTCGAATAAAAAAGAAACACACAAATCAAAAATAATCACACTATAATTACAATCTGAAACAAAATGTCTCTCGGAAAACAAATAGAAAATTTAATTCAAAACAGCGATGTCTTTTATTTTTTTCCTAATAAAAAAAAATAATAAAAAAAAGCCTTTAGGGCAATCTTTAAAAAAAAATATTTGTTTGCCCTCTTACAACTTAAGATAACAAAAAATTAATTAGTAAGTTGGAAGAGGGAAAAAATTCATAACATTACATATACGTATTGAAAGTCCGCCATAATTTGAAGAAAGTGAAAATGAAACTTGGTTATTGGGTAACTCTTACGTAAAGTATTCCTGAAAGTGAAAGATTTTTAGAACAACCTAATCATTATCTATTCCTGAAAGTGAAAGTTACCTATAAAATTTGTTCTCCTTGTGTATTCTCTAATTTCTCGGTGGAAAAATAATCATTTAGCATAATTTGGATGGATTAACTTAATAAAGGAAAGTTAGACAATCTTTTATTGGTTCTCTGAATTTATTTTATTTTTTTTCAAAAGATTTCTTGAAGTTAAAATATGACATTAAATATTATAATGAGAATACCAAAATAACCGCCCCTTTTCGCAATTTTCTAAGCACCCAGGGTGGTTCATAGAGATTTTATGGTACTTGTCTATTCTGACCCTTGTCTGTTATTTGTGTTTATACTGTACATACTTGTATATATATATATATATATATATATATATATATATATATATATATATATATATATGTACCTCTTGCACCAGTGATCTGGTGTTGAGTGAATAAGGATTTGACTCATTTATTCAGTCAGTCAGTCAGGGGAGGGCAAGCACACAATTTTATAAAGATGGACTAGTCTACTCAAAGAAATGTTAAGATGAAAGAATACTGTGAATTTTTAATATGCAATGCAAAATATAAGTTAGGTTCATTTTCTTTTCTGCACCTAGTTGTCTCAAAAATATTCATAGGCAACTGGGCTGATGATCTATAAGCATGTAACAAACACAAAAAAGCTCTGTTGTCACAAACTCTATTGACTTTTTAAATGCACGGTTTTACAGTATCTAACTTTAGAAATAACTAGTTAAAATTGTAATCAAGATTATTTCGTTCATTTCTTAATTTTTTTCTCCCGATTTGGAAGTCGAATTTGTGTTCAAAGAACTTTATCTTTTATTAACACTGTACTGTCAATTTTCGGAATAAAAATACCAAACACACAGCTGATTGCACAAGGGTGTTTGAATAAAAGAATGAGGTCATATACTTTCCAATTTATTGCTCCTTAAAACTTATATAAAAGCCTATGACACCCCCCTCCCCCTACCCCCCAAAAAAGGAGCACTGAGCTCAAAAAATGATACACCCTGCTACAATATGAGTCTAATGACAAAATCCTGTTTTGCTATGGGAAAGCCCAAATATCCTTCCAATCAAAACATGAAAAAGAGATGCACAATGGCATTATATCGTAATGTCTGTGATAGTCTCATTAAATTTTAGTCAGTGGTATAGCAGGAATTGTTTAGAGATGGGTACCCCCAATATTATAGAGAGAATGGGAAGTGCCCCCACTTTTCAAGTTGAGGTGGGGGGATGTTATAAGCATATCAAATTTTTTGCAAACTATTTGATTAATTAATCATAATAATTAATATTTATAAAACTTCACTTAAGGTTTACTAAATAAATATTTTACAATACAAAAAAAAAAATATTTACTCAAATAATTAAAAAAAAAAATAATGATAGATGGAAATACATTTCATGTGGAATTATACTTCAATGATATTTATTCACAATTCTGCAATATGTGTATAATCTAAATCAGTAATCATTCTTTGTGAGAGGGATGAAAACTTATCAGGGTAAATATAAACATATAAAAAATATGTATATGTGTATTTTTTATGCGTTTGAAGGATAACAAAATGGAAAAATGGATAGAATTTGATAATATGAAAGCACAACAAAGTCAAATTTCCACCAAAAAAATATAAGTTTTTGAATAAAATTTAGAAAAAAAGTTAAAGGATGAGAACTATTAGGGTCAGATATGTAACAGTATACAAACAAACACATATCTTATCTTGTTAAGCTTCAAAGTCCACCACAATGTAAGAAAGACAAACAGGGTTCAAAACACTACATCTATCAGGGAATAGGCAAATTGTTTACAAATTTCAAAATGGGAGAACATACACAAAGAACCTTACCTCTTCCATATTGTATCAGGAGGAGGTGAAAGGTACGCTGCACCATATGGGGAGCAGTCATTCTATGAACAAAAAAAAAACAGAAGAAATTTCATACAATAAAGTCATAATAAAAGAACTATAGTAATGATTGTGTTTAACTTCAGGTATAATCTTGAATAAAACTGATCAAATAAAAGGACTATATTCGGTAATGACCAATATTTGCCCCCAAAATCAAACTTGGAAGGAGAAATATATAATTATGTTCTAAAGCAGCGGGATATCTGCTGACTTCAAAGCACTGAATATTTTCATAAGCCATGACACCATATGTTAGATATGACGTCAGGAAAATGACGTAAATTCAAAAATTCCATGATTTATACAGGAAAACGTGTATATTACATTGATATTTTGAGTAAAAGTCACCGAGCGCAGGTCTGCTCCAACTCAATATTTTGATATAATGTGTAGAATGATAATATCAATGAAATATATAAATATTGTTCTGGAGCAGGCCTACGCTCTATAAATTTCATAGTAAAAATTGACTATTTTTGTCCATTTTTTCCTCTTTCTGAAAAATAACACAAAATCCGAATAGTTTGTGATGTCATAGAAACAAAGTTGCCAATAACCTACTTTGAAACTATAATTTTTTTTTTAATTTAGATTTCTCATACAATATATACAATTCAGCACATTTCAAGAAATTTTTCAAAATACCACTTTTGTTGGGGCAAAAATATGCATATACTGCATATAGTTCTTTCACATTAAATTCAAGAAGTTGATTCTGCTTCTGCCTATAGATGCTTGCATTATATTAGTCTTATAAAATTGACAAAATACTTAACATGCTCATTAACACATATAATGCATGTGTGTAATGAATTTGACAATTTCACTTATTTCACCTTTCATTTCTGAGAAAAATATTCTACAAAATGGAGTGGACAGTTAAAGAAGACTTATTAAAAGAAAGTTCAATGTATTCGAATTTTAAAAATAAAAAAAAAAATAAGCTCAGGTCTACAAACATTACTCAAGTTTTACAAATAAAATAACCCAGTTAATTTAAATGAACACAGTTCGGCTGCACCCAATATTTGTATATTCATTTCATACAGCATCTTTTGCTTTCATTTAAAAAATTGCTTGAAATTTCATATTTATGCACTGAAGTTAAAGTTCAGAAAAATATTAAACACGCAAGTTTTTAGGGAAACTTACTCATTAATAGCTTTTCTGATTTCTGGAAGACCTGAGTTTCATTAAATAATTTATTGTTGAATTCTTGAGATCATCTCTTAAAGAGAGACTAGAAATGACATTCATTGACAGCATTATTATGACTCCACGAATCAGACTTGAAAGTTTTGCGATAAATTTATCAGTAAGGCTTTTCTTCTTATGTTGCAATGATAAGTATATTGATGTAATATATATATGTTTGACTGTTTTTGTTTAGGTAAGAATATGGTAAAATGATGCTAATAACATTTCAAGAAAATTTTCATCATCAAGTTCAACATGTACATCCAGATATTATGCAATGTATAAAAGCAAGTTTTAACCTTTCATTTCCTGAAAACACATTCATATCATCAGACCTAAAAAGGACTATACATAACACTACTGTGACAAATAGGTAAATGCTGACAAATGTCAACACTTTTGTGTTGCATCAGACCTATTATGGTTTGTATTTCTAGACACTCACAGAAAAATTATCAATTATTTTATGGATAAATATTAGGGCTGTCACGAGTACCCGAAATAACCGAGAACCGCGGTCCAAGTTGTTCGGTTCGGTTCCGGTTCCATTTTTCCGGATTTCGGTTCGGGTCTGGTTTATATATTAGAGTCTGTTCAATACAAAAAATGGCGTCGAAATCAAAGGAATGATGACGATAACAGTGATGAATAAACATCACAACTGAAATCTACTTCATTCCATGACAAAACACTTGTCACGGAAGTATTAGATAATTATCAAAACGAGCAGGAATGGTCAGGTTGTGGCTAATAGTAGGCCAAGTCACCGATGTCTAGACGTTCGCATGTTTAAGACTTGTTTTCAATGTAAATTTAATGTAACAAATAAAGATTTTTCAAGTTAAATTCATGAAATTAAGGTTTAAAATAGATGTAAATACCCGACCCAAAAAACCCGAAACCGAACCGAAAATTTACAGAACCGACCCGACCCGAAAAATTTTGGAACCGTGACAGCCCTAATAAATATGCAATACCTGCATACAGGAACATGGGTGATTAATGGGAATATATTGATGTTGTGTCCAATATTTTTCTACTCTCTTCTTAGATAATTTTACTTTTAAAATAAGAGTGTCTAAGTGTTACAAAGCCTGGGTCAATAAATCTGTGCCAAACTTTAAACTTCGGATGAAGTGTCATTGTTCAAAACTGCCAGGTTTACCAAATCAAAAATTTTACTGTATTATGAAAATGTATATATTCCTAATATTGAAATGTTTCATAACTGTATTTATTTTCATGACTCCAATAACAAAATCAGGTTGTAATATTGGTATAATGAATATGTTTGTTATGTTTATACCCTTTGTTTATCCATGGGAAAAGCTCTTCTGTGTGGCCCGAGTTGTCTGCCCCTGTCACGAACATTGTGTATTCGCCCGTCCACTCTGTTATGTATTGGCCCGCTAGCTCGAATGCTCTCAAAATCCCTCAGAGCAGTCTGCAAAATATCACGTAAAAATCCATAAAATACATTTAAAACCCGAAAAGAACATCATCCTGCGATCAATAGAACAACATATTACATTTGATCCGCCATGTTTTGAAATAAATGTACGTACTGGAAGATCAATGGGAGAATTTGTGGCCATCTGATTGACATTGGGCAGCGATCCGGCGCGATACTGTGTCCCAATATTTTGATGCAACTGTAGGTGCTGCTGTGGAGGGTAGCTCTTCTGTGAAGTACACTGAAATAACGAAAACGTTGTCAAGTATCGTGCAAATGACAATCTGCTTTACCCCGCTTCGTTCGTTTCCAGCTAACTTTACGATAAAAAATCGGTCAAGTGTGCCTTACCTTGGTTGCAAACGATACATCTCTCAGAATGGCTTCAAATGCTGCTGTTTCTTCGGCCTGTTTCTGATTATGAAGTGCTATTTTCTCGCTAAATTTACGCGGATTCGACATCATGGCAGAAACGACAGGCTTGTTATGATTTTGACATCGCAGGGGGTCCGTCCTATTATTATCCAATCAAAACTTTGAATAGGGCCATGTGATCACCGATAGATGTCAGCGTAATCGGGCACTGCTCCTCTCTACAATAACTGTAAAATGGATTTCCGAATACAAAATAAGTGATAACCGGTTTAAATAAAGATTTATACTTGGTATTATTGTGGTCAAAATATAGATATTGTGAACATGATTAATCTATTTCAATATCTGGGTATAATACTTATTTAAGGAGTGTGGTGTGTTATATATGCTATGCATCTGAAGTTTTGCGTAAGGGACCTGAAGTACATGTGTTTCATATTGTAGGTATGGTTTACTGAGTGTGAGCAGTGGCGTAGGTACCATATGCATACTTGTATGCCAAAGCTTCCAAATTATTTCTTTTCTTTCAAAAAATAAAATAATTAATGATAAATACAAAAATTCGTTGAAGAAAGAACGTTTTTTAAAATATTTGTTTCATTATTAAATTCAAAGCCTTTAAGGTAAATTGTTTTGCATGTATTATCTCACACATGTTACACTGCGTAATATATTGAATGAAATATGGAGATAACAAACAGTATATGCAAGCTCAAAAGTCCATTCAACTAAACAAAATATTAAGGAACACAGCAAACACGGACCTCTAAATCATTAGAGGTGGGATCAGGTGCCATGAAGGAGTGAACATCCCCTGCCGACTGGTCACACCCGCCATGTGCTCTTTGTCATGATCGGGAAAAGTCCGTAAAAAAATAAATACATATATGAGTATAATAATTATATATAAGTAAATAATGATGTAACAATTAGTATGAAAAACGTCAGTCAGCATTTGACTTAACGATATAGATTGTATTTGCTGATAAGGTCATTGTACTTTAAAAAATGATGACTTTAAATGAGACTGCTGATATTCTTGTTTAATCGACTTGTTTGTTGATATAGCTTGCCTCGTTTTTGAAATTTTTCGTACGTAGAGCATGATCTTTCGTATATTGAATCAACCGTGAGGCATAAACTCCTTATGTATGAAGGGTAATCGTGTTCAAAAATCCAGGCATGTAAATTCACAATTTGTTAGATCGAAAATTGTTTATCTTGTTTGACATGTTCACGTTCATGAGTCCGTATTTTACACATTCAAAATGGCATATGACAAAAAAAATCTACTATAGTGTCAAGTTATCATGGTTTTTTTCTCTCGAAATTTTATATACATCACCATACATGGAAAATCACGGAAACTTACGATTGATAGGCGGTAAATCTAGTACCTGTAGCTGAAAATTTCGGTCTATTTTTTTAAGATTTCTTCCTAAATACTATTGAGGCACATATTTCTCTTTTTCCGGATATGACATTTTTCTTCACTTTAAATGAACTGTATCTACAGGTTTTTAAAATTTAAAAAAAAAAGAAGCTTATATTTAGTTCATGCATTTGTAAGCATACAAAGAAATAAATCTAAACGAGCAGTGAATAATGAACATGAAACTGTTAAAAATAATCAAATCCTGGAATTTGCCAGTGTTCGACCTTATAACATCAAAAAGTGGGGGGGGGGGGACCAGCATCTAAATGATGAAAATTTACTATAGCAAAATACTATACACAGAAAAAAAAGTGAGGGGACTGCCCCCTCCCCGCGTTCTATGGGCCTGTATATCGAGTCGACACATAAATGATAGTAACTATTGGTATAAGTCAAAGATTGGTTTAGAAACATGTGTTAAAAAAGTACTATTAACCTTCCGCGTGCTTAAACCACGCCCTCCTGGTAACATTACCTAACAACGGTTGAAAATGCATGACAACGGGTAACAGTATATAAAAATTGTTCACTGCGCAGACGTTTCACCGTGACAGTTTCTTTTAAATGCATTCTAAAAGATATTCAGAATAATAAAAAAGAATATTACATGTTTATCTAGGGTAATATTGTTTCCCCTAGCTGAAAACCACTGCTGTTTTCGCGGAATAACAATTTAACATATTACCCTAAAAAATGTAATATCTTTATATTGTTAATTGATAAACGGCGTCGATATACATGTATCTAAATACTGATTGAAGGCAACGTACAGCAAGTGTTTTCTTCTTTTCTTGTAAAAGTTCTTGAAAAGGAATGTAAAAACAGGTCGGTTAATTATAGGTAGCACAGTTAGTTTCCATTAGAATACCAACAGATTGCTGGAAGACCTGCAGAAGGCATGCTATCGAAAGTGTCATAAGAATAGTCCTAAGATATGACTTAAGAGATATCTTAAGACAAAACTTAGGATGGTCCTAAGAGAGTTCTTAAGATCGACATAGAAGCTCTCTTAGGAATGTACTAACTAGGATAGACTTACGAGATTCTTTAGACAAATCTTAAATATTGTAACATCACAGATTATGTTTATAATAATTATAGTTATATAATAAAATTAAAAAAATAATTATTGGGACTTACAATTTTTTTAATAACTTGTAAAAAATTGAATTAGATAGAAGTAGTCATAGAACAATTGTCTACTTCTAAAAACGCTTTCTTATTTAAATTAATAAATTTATTAAAGGGACAACTCTCTCTATCTCTCTCTCTAAATAAATAAATAAATAATGAAGAAAATATGAAAATATACATTTTGAAAGAGTTTAAAAGATAAGTTTGTAAAAATTCTCATTTCAATATTAATACTTGCAAAGCAAATTAGATAAATAAATTTTATATAATTAACAAACTAAGAAATAAACCCGTCGGATATTAACTTAGCTTGGGTGAGCAATGTAGCGGACAGAGTCTAGACAGGGAAATACTGCCTCTATACCCCGTCAAAAGCTATCTTACTATCTTACTAGTAAGATAGCTTTTGACGCGGTATAGAACCTCCTCCATTTCATATAAGGTACAGCGAGCATGAATAGCCCTTGGTGGTGACCTCTTCAAGTTACTGTGTCCCGCTATATCCCGTGCTGGTTAGTGCTATTCTCATTCATTCGTGATCTTCGACTGAATAATAACTAGTACAGCTTTAGTATAGCTTTAGGTTTTAACGCATTTTAAGAACCATCAAAGCAATCCCAACTTTTTCGAAGTATAACTTAAATAATTTTGGAATTGTGACCACTAACTCCAAATTTAAATCAAGTCAATTTAATTTCTTAATTGCTAAGAAGAAATATCATAATAGTACGGCAAATTACTATTGGACAATTATTTATACATAGGTAGGAACGAAGCACTCGGTGTTTTTCAAAGTTGGAGGGAAGGGGGTGGGCAGAGTAACAGATTGTAACTAAAATGTACAACCGTATAATAAACGTACAAACAAAAAAAAGAAAAAGTTCCTGATTAACTCTGAGAGGCACAAAAAAAGGAAAACCTCTAAACTCGATATATTTATTGGGGGGGGGGGGTAGAAGAAACTTTTTTGTAAAAGTTTTTTTTGGGGGGGGGAGTAATAGGAAGATCCGCATTGCCCCCCCCCTCCCCCAATACTACATGTCTGATAAGAAATGAACGATTGCACAAAGTTTGGAGTCTCCAAAGTTCATGTTAGGACGGGTCTTGCAATGTCTTAACTTTAGGAGAAATTCTAAGACATGTCTTAAGTTAGGACAGATTCAATGGCCTCACTTAGGACTAAGATATCTCTTAAGATATGTCTTAGTCCTAAGATGGCTTCGATAGCATGCCTGCAGAAACTCAAGTATTTTTTAATATGAACTTCGGAGTATTTTGTTTAAAATCAGAATGTTAAATTTTTGACAAAATATAAGTGAGTCGGTATAGAAAACAGCAACTATATATACTTGTGTCCCCTCAATAATAACGTCTGATGACCTTTTATATTTTTGGTACTGTCCCACCAGACTGAAAATATTTGCCCCCCCCCCCCCTTCCAAACTGAAGTCGGAGTAAGTCAGTCAGTTAGAAATTAATAATAATAATAAAAAAAACAATGTGATATTATATAAAGCAAAAAAAAAAAAATCATATTTTTTCTTCCAATATATCGTGATTTTATTTCACTTGCAACCATGCTTAATGTGCTCATGTGTGTACAGGTTATATATGTCAGAGGTTTAGTGCAAGTTGTGTGTGTGTGTGTGTGTGTGTGTGTGTGTGTGTGTGTGTGTGTGTGTGTTTTCTTCATGTAAATTTGGTTTGTTTGATTTTTTCTCAGTATAACTTTTTGTTCAAGTTTCTTGATATGATCCTGGGTAATTCGAAGTCTTTAAAACGATCTCATAAATAGTTCGAAGCATTTGCTTCCAAGGACAAAAATTTATTTATTTTTTTTTTTTTTATATATAGAAATATAATTTCCCTTTTATATGTCCTATTTAGTTACCAATGCTTATTTTTAAAAACCAGGAAAAGAAAATGGAAGTGATCTGTGCATAGTGATTGAAGTCCTGGCTGAAGCCCCTTTTTCAAATATTACATGGCCGTAGGGGGGGGGGGGGCGTGCCCCCAATAATTTTTCCGATATATAGATTACTATAGTAAACATAGATACTATATGCTTGTGCTCCCTCAATAAAAACGTCTGATGACCTTTTTTTTTTTTTTAATAATTTTTTTTTTGCTTGTCAGGAATTTTTTTGGTAGTGCCCCCTCAACTGTCAATTGAAAAATGTATGGCTGTGCCCCCCCCCCCCCCCCCAAAAACTGAAATTGCTTCCTATAGGACTGTATTAAATTTCAGAAAATAACAAGTAACTAAGGTAATGACACTCGACACATAAGAAGATTATAAGAGGGTGGGGTTTCGACACCCCCCACCCCCACCCCCCGGGATTTTTTTTTTTTTTTTTTTTTTTTTTTACAATTATTCAAATTTATATAGTAAAATATTTTTAAAAAAGGAAGGGAGGGAGAGAGGGTGAGAAAAAGATTTTCTTTTGTGGAAATGAACCTCCCAATCCCTTTGAAAATTTTTGGATCCGCCTTTTAATTTGACCAATCTTTTAACCACCGCCACTTTTTTTCTCTCCCCCCCCCCCCCCTATAATATATATATGGACAACTTCTCTCGGAATCTAAGAATTCGGAATGCACAATTCCGTTTTCGACTTACAATGCTACTCAAGGGTCACGTGGTAGACGCCATTTCACATTATTGAAAGCATTTTACTTTTAGAGAAACAGTTGTTTTGATTTTTGTATAAAAGCAATGTCAGATCAAGAACAGAACAGTATGGGGTAAGAAATAAAAGCCTTTTATATTTCCCCGTGCCGCTATTTTGGCAGTTTCATGACGCTATCTATTCGAACTGCTAATCTTAAACAAGGGATGTAAGGTTTTACGTTCACAAAACATGCAGAAAGCGGATGTTTAAATAGCCATTTTTGGCATTAAATTATGTAGTTTGACAGCCAAAAGACTAAGTTTTGAGACCTGTACTTGGAATAATGGTAGCTCTCTAATATTTTAAAAATACTTACGGAATATTATTCGATATATTGATATTCTGTAATTTTGCAGAATCCAGAGTGGGGTTGAAATTTTCCTGGAAATCCCACTAGACCAGGGGCTACTGATCAGTAAAAATTTACTAGCCCAAACCTCAGACTAACTAGCCCAACAATTTTTTTCATGCAAAATGAAAACGTAACAAGTTAAAGCTTCAAATGCTTTGGTGACAGAAACAAAATAATTCTCAGGCAAAAGAAACCAGTCTACATAGAAAAGAGAAAGTGAACTGACGAGAATTTTTTTTCCATTCTGCTAGTCCGACGGACTATCGTTACAATTGAATTAGCTAGCCCGAGTCTTAAAATGACTAGCCCTGGGCATCGGGCTACCGTATGTTTCAACCCCTGGAATCACAAGGGCTTACTCCGGAATAGTTAGAACTTCAACATTGTTTTCAATTTATTTTTCTGTATTGAACTATTCTACGAATCTGGGATGTTTCGCGCCGATTCTGTTTCGCACTGAGATGGTTCGCGCCAGGATGATTCGTGCCAATTTGGGTGCGAAACATCTCACGTTTTATTTTAATATTTCATCACATTTTCATCCGTTTTAAATTTTTTATTAAATATGATATAAATATTTTGTGTGCTCAAATTCTTGACTTAATAACATGCACTGCTATAGTTAACGGATCATACGGTGCCCGTTTGCTCAGTGTGTCTGTTCAACAATTCAACAGTGTTTCAATGAGGATTTAATTGTAATAAGTTGGAGATCAAAAGGTGAGAATTTAAGTTGATGTGTGGGTTGTCCAAGCCAACAATAATTGGGAAGTTTCTAGTATGCCGGTCCCCAGAATCACGCGATTGCGCATGAGCAGTTATTTCCCTTGCCGTTGCTATGCAGAATGTAAACAAACCGCCATTTTCCCCTCGCTTCAACAAAACGCATTCGATCGAGTGATTAGGGTTAGGGTATATTGTTTTAAGATTGGAACTGTTTTATAAATCCACTCTTTAATCTTCCTGACTTCGGGCTAATTCATGTAATTTTTGCTTACAAAAGGCACTGCCAAGTGCCTTTTGTGACCAAAAACTTGCATGAATCAGCCTAATGTCGAACCGTGCCGATATACCATCTTATAGGAGTAAAGCATGAAACATGCAAAACTTAAACAAACCGTTAATTAAATATGGCACTGTATGCGACCTACGGATTAGGGTTAGAATATAAATAGCTCGGATATTGTAACTGTTTTACATTCACCCATGCTCGCATCTATATCACTTTGGGCTTATTGAAGTTATTAATACAATTTTTGCTTACAAAGAACCGGAAGAACAGGAAAGTTTTTTGCGAAACTTGGATGAATTAGCCTTGGTCTAATGTTGAAACGTGCCCGATATTGTGCGCTAAGTTTTGGCAAGTAATTGGTAAAAGCGACTTACCGTTTACTTAGCTCGATATCCTAACCTCCTAATGTCCATATTCAGAATATTTTTTCTTTCAAATCAATGGTGATGCACAATTCAATCAACCAATTACTAGTAATTAGTTATCACTTGTTAAATCCCTGCATTTCTCACAAAAATCTTGCAATTTTAGTAGCATTTCACTTTGAGTCCTATCAACTACTTCTTCATAAGTCTTCATTACGTCAAAACACAAGTGACGCACGTCATGAATATTTATGAGATTACGTCAAAAGCTGATCATGTGACCACATTCCTAAACAACGCAAAATGGAGTTTTATCTACTAAACAAGTACGTTATTTTACAAAACCTTTTAATTCTCATTTAAAAAACTGTGTTTAAAAACCAGTTTTTTAAACCCAATTTTTCACAAGGAACACGATTTTTGGCTCAATTTTGCGATTTGTGGCCTTTTTTATCGATTTTGTCGATCGCTCACGCGATCGTATTATATTGTACACCGCCTTCGGCGGCACCTATTTTAGCGCCATATTTATAGGGACCGGTATACTAGAAGTGTTCCCAATAATTACTTAATTAGATGGCGGTATTATATTTATCTACTTATACGTAATTATCACGGTGTTATAATAATTCATAATTATGCTATGTATGTATACTTCAAACACAGACATAAATAATTTGCTTCAAATATAATCTTCTTAAATTAAAAAAAAAAATGTTCCAAAAATATCTATATTTACATATATTTAGAATCTTAAATTTTGTTAAATGATCTAAAACTCAGCACATTTATGTACTTGGAGTGAAACATCATGGGGCGAACCATCTCAGCGCGAAACAGAATGGGCGCGAAACATCGTGGGGCGAACCATGCATAGGTGCGAAACATCCCGTTACCTATTCCACTGACTCGCTAGATGGAATATTTTATCATTAAAATGATATTGTCCAGCGAACCCGGTTTAACGATAGAATTCAATCCCTGTATTGGCAATGTAGCAAAGAAAACACGGGAGATATCTCTGAGTGCATTTCTTATAAACAATCCAGAGAGTTCCGAGTGTCAACATGGCATTTAAATTCAAAGCGAGAAAAAACGTTGAGAAAATGAATTGAATTTCCATCTTTATATGGATTATTTTATAAGTTAAAAGGCATATACAGTCGAAAAGGTTTGTTTTGATTAATTTGGCAGTTATTTTCAGGGCAACTCCTTTCGTATTTTTCAAAATCATTTTGAAGCAGATCTGCGACGACTTGCTTCATTGCATCTATATGGGATGTATTAAACAATGGTGAGGACTTGTCGCGAGACACAGCTTAATAGATAATTCTAACTACTAACTCACCACCTCAAATCTTTATGTTTAGACTAATTAGAGATGTTTAGAGATATTGAGGCACTAGTGCGCTTCATGAAATATGCCTGCGTGACAAGTCTGTGTAATTTACACACCAATAACCCACACAAAACTAAAAAATATTCCTTAATTTTTTAAGAAAAAAAGATACATTACTTTTATAGACGATGTAGTTGACAGTTGTTACTTCTCTTGTTGCTGTAAACGTGGTGAAGATGCAAAAATAACTACAGTCAAACCTAGTTATCTCAAACTCAATGGGATCGAGGAAAAACTTCGAGATATCCGAGGATTCAAGATATCCAGGGTTAAATACTGAAAGAATAAGGGGATTGGACTTTCAAATCCCTTTGACATATCCATGGTATTCGAGATATCAGTGTTCAAATACCAAAGTTCAACTGTACATGTACGTAATTAGGATATGCCTATATGAGCAGGGTTGGCAAAAAACCGGGAAATACTCATATTTCCCAGGAGGGTGGGAAATACTGGTAATTACCGGGAATTACTGATATTTCCCGGGAAATACTGGGAAAAAAGAAATACCTTGTATTTCATAATTTTAATATATTTGTGGGGGTATTGACATGTAGAACACCTTATTGGCTAAGATATCTACCTGGTATCACTGTCTCTGATTTGAAAATTTCTGGTGTCCAAGTAATTCTTAACACAGTATATTCATATACTGATCATGAGTGTCATTTGTTTTATTTGTTTCATGTTTGAGTCAGATGTAATCAGTCTATAAACTTCCATTTAATGAACCCAAAGATCCCTATTAGGTTTTTATGTAACCAAAGAAGGTTCTAAGAACATTGTTAAATGTAGAGTGTGGTGTAAATATCAAACCTAAGAAGAGGCTTTTCAGTTCTACTCAAGGAAACTATATCTCAAACAGGAGCACAAAACTGTCCAGAGCAATTTGTTAAAACAACATGATAATCATTGATTATAATAACTACAGTGTTTATAGAAAAATTAAAACAAGTGTGTTTTGTTCTTGGGTTTATAATTAATAAACTTGATAATTTTACAAAACTGAAAAGAAACTTGAATTGGAAAACTTCTGTTTTGTTTTTTAATATACAGCCAAGGAAATGTGAACAGCTTCAGAATGCATCCTTATGGGTGGGGGACCTGGATTCTGAATAATTATGTTAAATTCAGTTTGAGACATATTCAATATTATTCATTATCCATTTCTATATTTATTTTATTTCTGAATTTTGTATAAAATTGAATGAATTAAAGAAATAAAAAGTTTAACAATGTAGTATTTCCCAATATTTCCCAGTTTAGAGAAAATTTGTAGTATTTCCCGGAACGGGAAATACCGGTATTTACCACTGGTAATTCCCACTACTGGTATTTCCCGGCCAACCCTGTATATTAGTGTAAAAAGTTGGGATGATGATTGAAGAGGTTGTAAGACTTCCAGTAATGACTGATGCAAAATTTTTCTGATTCGAAGTTAGTGTGAATTCCTGCAAATTTTTCAACAGCACTATTCTTATCATTCAGATGGGACAATAATGATATGCAGCAATATGATGATGACTTGGATAGCATGGAAAAATCCAGGTTTGATATATCCCAGAATCACATTATCAATTTTATATCTTCAATGTCTGAAGCCATTTTTAAAAAGAGATTCTAGATATAAACTTAAGATTATTATTAACTCTTGTTTTATTTTTAGACATCGTGAATCAACATCTCGATCAAGATCTCGCTCCCCGGTGAGACGTTCCAGGTCAAGATCTCGATCACATGAAAGACACCGAGACAGAGCTCGTCGAATAAACCTTATCTCAAAGAGAGTTATTATCAGCAATGTACCATATGAAATGAAATGGCAGGACATCAAAGACATTTTCAGGAAAGAAGGTAAACACTGACACTCAAAGTGAATTTTTTTAATGAAGTTTGGAGAGTTGCACTAGCTAAAAATGCAGATTTTAATTCATTTCTATTATAAATCGATTTTCACATATTCATAAAAATTGATGAATCAATGGCTAATAACATTTAGATCTCATGAATCCATATTTGACTTGTAGAAATTGAAAATTTTTTACATTTTTACTTTTGTATTTTTATAGTTGGAGAGGTTCAGTATGTTGAAATGTTTGAAACACCAGATGGAAAATCACGTGGGTCAGGGTAAGTATCTTCATTTCATTTATTCTGCACATTTATGTGTTTTACATTTTTCATGCATATAATTTCTTGAAGCTTTTAATAGAATGGTAAAGCAAATTGCATTAATTAATAGTATGCAATAAGTTAACTGTATTTTATACTAACGGTACATTGATAATATTGTATTGAATAAAAGTCTTTTGGTTAAAACTACTTTCCCTGCTATTGGACAAATTTATTTGTTTAAGAAATCCATGATTTGATTCATTTTTCATAGTAATGTTTTGAAATTTTCTCTGTAGAATTATTGAGTTTAAAGATAAGGACACAGCTAGGAAGGCAATAGAAACAATGCACAGATACAAGATGAAGGACAGAAACATTGTTGTCAGAGAGGTAAAGCTTTTGTTTCACTGAGAAGAAGGAAACATTTTCTTGACGTTGAATTCAATAAGGATTGTAGAATTTATATAGAGGAGGTTTGCTATTTATCAAATGGTTTAAAATTAAAAATTTACCATGGCCTTTTGATTTATTGAAATCTTACATGTATAATTTCTGTATTATAGGAACGTGAAAGTGATCAAAACCAGAACATGGGCGGAGGACGTGGAGGTGGATCCGGGATGATGGGTGGTGGAAGCATGGGAGGAGGAATGGGAATGATGGGAAATATGGGTGGAGGTGGAGGTATGATGGGTAATATGGGAGGGGGAGGCCCTGGTATTACCCCACAGCTTCTCCAGCAGCTTGGTGTTGATGGACCGGTCACAAACACAGTATTTGTATCCAATGTAAGTGAACATAGCACTTGTATCCAATGTAAGTACATGTATATGTATAGCGATTGATCATTTTCATAAGGAAATTATATATATTTTATTTTTTTCAGTACATATATATATATATATATATATATATATATATATATATATATATATATATATATATATATATATATATATATATATATATATATATATATATATATATATATATATATATAAAGGTTTTTGTTTTAAAAGATTGATTACAAAGTAACATGGAAGAAATTGAAAGATGTGTTTAAGTTGGCTGGAAATGTGCAGAGAGTTGAGGTGATGCAGTCCAAAGATGGCAAAAGTAGAGGCATGGCTACTGTAAGCTTTGACACTCAGCTGGAGGCCCTACAAGCAATATGTATCCTCTCTATAAAAAAAAAGTGAAACTTAACTTAGTGTATTGGAAAGGATGTAAACATAAGATAATGCTTTTTTTTTATAAGGCCTATGAAAAAAAAATCTGTTTGTTTACTAATAAAAGTAGAGTCAGTAGGTAGAATTTCAGTCTTTTTTAAAAAATATTTTTTACATAAATGATAAATGCATAACTTTGAAATACATTTTTTATAGACAGTTTAAGGCATTCTTCCTCTAGCCATAAATTTTTTTTTTTTTTTACAATCTACCCAACAGCCCTAAAAATTGCTACTAAGAAGTGACCTACTAAAAAGTGAACTTTTGACCTCCAAAAATCAACAAAAAATAGTCAGTAAATGAAATTAGGGTCAGTCAGGTTACTATAAACAAACTTATTTTTTCCTTGGGCTTAATTAGATGCTGAAGTTAAAGTCCAAAGGTTAAAAATAAAAGAACAGGTATTTCTTGACGAATTCGTATTAGACCATACTATGGAAAATGTTAATGTTTAATATTGGAGAACAGCAACCAAGTGTAATCCTTAACGGTTTCACAGCTATGTTCAATAATCAGACTTTGTATGATCGTCCTATGAGAGTGAAAATGGACAGCACAGCAGCCAAGAAAGGACCTGATATACCCTTACCTGGTAATCCCTCAGTTAAAAAAAAATTGTTGTATTATTCATTACTATTTTAAACCTTTGATTTACTAAACTTTGCTCTTTTTCATTGTAGCTGGATTGAGGTCGATTGGCATGGGACTTGGTTTAGGAGGAACACCAATTCAAAACTCCCAAGGTAGTAGTGCATTGTAAGAGCAGTTGATCTGGTTAAAAAAAAATGTTGAAAATGTATATGAAAGAGTTCCCCCAAGTTGAAAATGTGTGTGTGAGGGTGTGTGTGTGTGTTGATAGCATCAAATATACTTCTTTATTTTTGTAGGATCAGGAATGGGGATGGGCAACCTTGGGGGAGGAGGAGGAGGAGGGATGGGCTCAGGCATGTCTTCAGTTGGAGGGCTTGGCAACATGGATAGTGGGATGGGTATGGGATCTTCCTTGGGTGGTGGATCTGTGGGTTCAATGGGTGGTAATCTGTCTGGCCTTGGTCTAGGAGGAGGAAACATGGGGGCTGGATCTAATGTTGGATTGGGTGGATTGGGGAATTCTGGTCTGTCAGGAATGGGCCTTTCTGGTGGACTTAATGACTTTAACTCTGGTATGGGCTCAGGAGGAATGGGGGGCAATTTTGGTAACTCACTTGGTGGTTTGGGAGACAATCGCATGGGCCTGAGCAGTCTTAGTAGCAATAGTCTGAGTGGGAACAGCTTCAGCAGCAACATGATGGACAATTTGGGAAGTGGGCTTGGACTGGGAGGAAGCAGCTCTAACTATGGAGGAAGTGGGCTATCATCTTCGTACTCTGACCGTGGAGGCAGCAGCAGGGGTCGAGATAGCCGGGATAGTGACCGTTCCACTCGCCCAGACAATTGCACTGTCTGTGTAAGAAATGTAAGGCAACCTACAGTATGTTTATTCTTGATACATTTATGTGAAGAGATATTTAAGAAACAAATTAAGTGTTTGATAATTTTTAAGGACATGTGAAGCATTGTAGTTCATATACTTCGTGAATTGTTAGCAAGTAAATTCATTTTTAGCTCCCCTTGACAAAGTCAAGATGAGCTTATGCTATACCCAAGGCGTCAGTGTTAGCGTCGGCATCCTGGTTAAAGTTTTAGGAGCAAGTCCATTCCCAAGTAACTATAAGTCCTACCTGGACCAAACTTGCTTGGATGATGCATCTAGGAATGGACACTACCAGACTTGCTTTGGATGCTGGATCTGACCTACATTTTCCAGATTATTGACTGGGTTAAAGTTTTTGGAGCAGGTCCATTCCCAAGTAACTATAAGCCCTACCTGAACCAAACTTGCATGGTTTCCTTTTCTAGTACATACATGTGTAAATGATAATTTGCAATTTTTTCAGCTTCCATACTCTTTGAAATGGCAAGATCTGAAAGAAAAATTCAAGGCTGTTGGTAAGTATTGACATTCAGAAGATCAACTGTCTATCAGAAATGACATATAATTAACTTTTTCCAGTTACTTTTTGATCAATTGTTATACTCCTTGTATTGAATATGATCCGTATGCATAGTTGTATCAAAAATTCTTTTGAACACAGCTGATGTAAGGTTTGCTGAAATCAAGATGGAGAATGGTAGATCTGCTGGATGGGGCTTGGTGCGCTTTGGAAACCCTGATGATGCACAGAGAGCAATTTGTATCCTTTATTTTTAGCTCACCTTGACAAAGTCAACAAGCCATTAGCGTCCAAGTTTAGGAGCAAGTCTCCTACATTATCTGGCATTCTTCAGATACAGGATCTGATCCATATTTCCTGGATGAGAGACCAGGTTAAAGTTCTTGGAGCAGGTTTCATTTCCCTAACTATAAGCCCTTTGGTGACAAAACTTGCATGGATGATGTATAGGATGCACAGTACTAGACTGACTTTGAGTGCAGGATCTGACCTACATTTTTTGCATGAGTGAACAGGTGAAAGTTTTTTGAGCAGAACCAGAAGCCCTTTAGTGACCAAACTTGCATAGATGATGCATCTAGAAAAACTCTTCCAGATGGGTTGTGGGTTCTGGATCTGACCTACTTTTTCCAAGTAACTAGGTAAATGTTTTTAGAGCAGGTTCATTCCCAAGTAAGTATAAGCTCAATGGTCACCAAACTTGCTTTGATGATGCATCTGAGGATGCATACTTCCAAACTGGCTCAGATTGCTGGATCTTACCTACATTTTCTGGATGAATGAACATGTTTAAATTTTTGGAGCAGGTTTATTTTCAAATAACTGTGAGTCCCACCTGGACCAAAGTTGCATGGATGATACATCTATGAATGCATACAGACTTGCTTTGAATGCTGGATCTGACTTACATTTTTTGGATGAGTGAATAAGCTAATGTTTTTGAAGAAATTTCATTTGCAAGTATATGTAATTGTAAGCCCTTCCTGGACCAAAGTGGCATGGAAGATGCACACTACCAGACCTGCTTTGGATGCTGGATTTGAAATGTATTAAAGTGGGTTCATCTCCAAGTAATCATTACCTGGATCAAACTTGCATGAATGAAGTATATAGGGATGCACACTACAGACTTGTTTCTGATGCTGGATCTGATCTTTATTTTCCAGGTGAATAAACAGGATAATATTTATCACTGGTCAATTCCCAAGCAACTATAAGCCTTCATGGTGACTGAACTTGCATTGATGATGCATGTTACTAGGGATGCTCACTACTACATGTAGGAAGCTGGATCTGACCTACATTTGCGGGGTAATTGAATAGTAATTGTTTTTGGATCAGATCCATTTTCAAGGATCCATAAATCTTAAGTGGACCAACTTGTGTAGATGGGGTATTTAGTAAACAGAATCAAAGTACTGATACAGTACTGAAAGACGGGGTCAAATACTAAACTTCATTATTTTACATATTTCATATATAAATTCATTTATATTTCATAACTGCATGTTGAAATTTTATGTAGGGCTTTGATACCAAATTAGATTTTTTTTTTATAATTTAATATTAACATTTAAAAAAAAAAACGTGAAAAAGATATCTGCACATTTTTTTTTCTTTTACACTGTAATGGAATAATCAGTAACCGCTAGTCAAGAAACCTTTTTGAATTGTCCGAATGTCACTGGGTCCGAATTAATATGACATTTCCGGAAGTAAACAATCGATGATGTGTACGCAGTCTTGTATTACGCAGCCGAGTAGTTTGTATACTAGATTGGTTCAGTATTATGTTTTTCACGTTAAAAATTTTCAAAACGGTTCTTTAATTTGAGGAAGAAAAACTTCATAAGGTTCTCTTTAGTTTGATACAGAGTGTTAAATTTTTAATCAAAACAATTTCTGCACTCTTTCATGTAGCGTAGATTAAATTCATGTGTTCTCCCTACCGGTCAGAACATTTGTTTGGTATGAGACTTTGCCTTACTTATAGATAATTTTTTTTTTTTAGCTGAGCTTGCAATCTTTGATTACCTTTGTTTTTTTAAGTGTTCCTGATATTTCTACAGTGGTGCCTGGCTAATCCAAGGTTTTAAATGTTGATGAAAATAATGCATACATGTAGTCAAGTTTACCTTGTTGTGTAATGTCAGAGCAATATCTAATGTTGAAATTTCAATTCCTATGTACATTTTCTTTAATGTTTTGCTAGCTCTGATGAACAGATCCCGTATTGATGGAAGAGAAGTGGATGTCAAAATGTACCGTTGATCACAAATGGTATTGTTGTTGACTCTTGATCCACTTGTGTTGTACAGAATTGGGGTTCACATCACTTTTTTTCCTAGTTTTTGTCATTGGAAGGTGTTGCCTAGTTTTTGTGTTGACCAGTCACAAGAACACCTGAATACTGTATATATATCTTAGTGTGGATCTGTGTTGTCCTTTTGTTTTATCCTCATCCATTGGAATATTTCATCATGATTTTTATAAGAAATGACATGAGGTGACAATTTTATGCTGTATCTCATATGGGCAGACTTGTTGGAGAATCATTTGAACCATTTACTGTTGTCGTCTTTTATAATATTGAAGCAGTGGACCACAAATAAAGTCTTCATACCTAAGACAAGAGTTACTAGTATTTTATTCAATAAGTGTAGTTTGTGTGTGCTTTTAATTCTTTGTTGAAATTTTTGTCATCCACATAAAGAACATTTCTTGGAAGAAGTTACAATTCCAATATATTTTCTCTTTGTTCTTTTCTCAGGAGTAATTGTGGATTTGTTTTGTTTACAGATTTTACACACAGGAGTAACTGAAATTTTAAACTTCAGCATTTTAGTTGCATTTAACTGTTTATTTTAAAAAAGAAAAATGGAGATGAAAGATGATTAAAAATCCATGAATAAGAAGATTTGTTCAGCAAGATTGATCTTTCTTAGATCCTGGTATTTAGTAGGGGATGTCTATTCTATCTTTGTTTCCCATGTGTGAATTTCTGAAAATGGTACCTTGACACATGAGCAGATTTTTTAAAGTAAAAATATGAAAAATAAAATAATTTTGGCCAACACTGTTTTTGATGGTATATTTGTATAATTTACTATGCATGACCCCAGTATAAGTTTTCTTAGTGTAAAGAAAAATCCTGTAATGTGATATTGACAAGGGAAGATGTAAGTCATATGTACATTTAGTTTAGTTATTAATCTAATTAGTTTGTAGATTGTTTTTCTTAAGAGATGAGTTGACAAATTGAGAGCTGTTTGTCTGAGAACTACATTGAGATTTGTAGTGCTAGGAAACCCAAACCAGATGTCTTGAGTCAGAAGCCATTGTAAGTTACCTGGGTATCTTTGATTGTGAGGTTCCAGGTGTACCAATGTTTGGGGAGAAATGCTGATCCAGTTTCAGGCTTGACGATCTCTGAATGGAGTTGGTTTGTGTAAGATTTTTGTACAGGTAAATGTATCGTTTTATTGGCTGGATATTACAGTAACTTAATATGGGCTGTGGGATTTTTTCAGTTTTATCAATTACTGTATTATGAGATTCTTTCATGTGCTGAAAATACTTCAGCATTTTTTCGATTTCAAATATTGTATAGTTGTCAGACATTGTGGGAGATGTGATAAAAGAAGCTCTAGGCTGGAGGGGTATTTCTTTGTGATAAAGTATTTGTTTTTGTTAATTCATGATATTTTCAGTACAGATATTATTTTTGGCAGATGTCCAAGAATGCAGAGTTATTGCCCTTTTCCAAGGCAATATGAAGGTTTATTCCATTGTTCAGCTTTGGGATTTCAGAGGCATTACTTTGTTATAATATGTCTCAGTAATGGTGGTACATTTTCTTTCTGTGTGATTTTGTTGATGGAATTGGTTTCTTTGATAAGTATAATATAAATCTTAATATTCCATATTTTTAGATATTAACAAAAAATAATGAAACAAAAATCCTTTAAAAATTGAAATTCAGACCATTGTCTACCAATCTTTCAACATACTATGCATATTATTTTAGACTGAAGTTCTGGATTATGTTCAACTGCATTGGAACACAAACTTGGGGCTAGCAGAAGAAGTAAATCAGGTAATTACAGTAATTTCGCTCTATGTACCCTTTGAATCGTTGGTGTTTATATTCTAATCCCTAGTTAAATCAGAATAATTTCAAATTCCACAATTTTTCATTTTTAGTCAAAAGCATAATGTAGCAATCTTGATCACCAAAAATTAAGTTTTGAAAATGTATTGAGGTAAATGTTCAATTCTTTTATACAAATTAGATGTAAGAGGATTGGATTAGAGATATTTCAAACAGATCATTCTATCTTATCTCTCTCGGAAAAGAAATACATGTATATCAAAGTATTACAAGGTTTCATGACAAAGTATGTTCAGTGAAGTGTCCTTATTTTTCAGGGTTATTTTACTACTAAAAGAGAGTGTTCAGATTCTATTCCAAGATGTCACATTTAGATAGGAGACATAAAAGGAAAAATCCTACAGAGGTAATATATCACACTAACAGTTTTTAGCTCACCTGAGCTGAAAGCTCAAGTGAGTTTTTACTGATCACATTTTGTTTGTCTGTCTGTAAACTTTTCACATTTTCGAATTTTTCCCCAAGAACCACTTGGCCAAACTCGCTTTGGGTGAAGGGGATTCAAATGTTCAAATGAAGGGCCACACCCTCTTTCAAGGGGAGATAACAAAGAATTAGAAAAGAACAGCAAAGCCATGATTAGTCATATTAATATGGATGCATTCTCAAGTATTGTACATTAGGGCTGTTATTCCAAAAAATTTTTGCGTTGGGTTGGTTCAGTTAATTTTCAGTTTGGTTTCAGGTTTTTCGGTTTGGTTCTTTACATCTTTTTTGACCCAAATTTCATGAATAAAACTTGAAACGTCTTCATTTGTTACATTGAATTCACCTTTTAAAAGAATGGCTCAGGTGAGCATTGTGGTCGATGGGCCTCTTGTTAAAGCTGCCCTTTTCATCTATTTTGGGAAGAATTATTCATTGAAATCTTAAAATACAGTTAATTTGGGGGGGGGGGGGGATGACCACCCTTACAAAAGTTCTTTGAAGGTTTTGATTGATCAGAAGCTGTTTTAGATAGCCATAAGAAGTGTGATGTATCATATTCATGTATGCAAAAATCTGCAGTGTTAATTTAAGACATTGGTATCTAAATCTTGTTTCTTTCTGCAGGTTGAGGCGGTGTGATGTCATGACGAGGTTTATACAGAGAGGATGTCTTGAGAAAATTTAATAAAATTGTTGAAATGTATCCCGCTTGCGTTTTTGTATGAAAGATTGCTTTCTATTATATTTCATGCATCAGTAGAGAAAGAGACTAAAAAGGAATAATCATTAGTTCAATGCAGAACATAAAGCATGGTGATCTCACCACAGACCTGATAAAACAATGGAGAATTTATGAAGTAATATGCCAAGGGACATGATTCATAACAAATATGGATTGCAGAAGAAAAGTTTCAATTACAGTAAAACACACTTATAGTGAACAAGCTTATGATGAATTTATGCTTATAACGAAGTTATTTTCATTTCCCTTGGTTTTGAATAGTATTTAGAACTTAACGGATATAACAAATTACGTTTATAACAAAGCAAAATTGTCCGTCCCTGGCACTTCGCTAGAAGTGTGTTTTACTGTATACACATTTATAAACGTGTATTCTGAACTTGGTTTAATTACACCCAAGATTCATTTGCAGGTATAGTAGTTTGTAGGGAAGGCTTTTTAGCTCACCTCAACAAAAAATGGGAAATTGGAGAACTTTAATATGTAATACCCTTGGAGTGGCTTCCCAGGTTAAAGCTTTTGGACACATGCTTCCCCACAATATTAGGTTCCCGAGTGTACTCTTGGCAATGGGACCTCTAAACAAGAGGCCTATTGGCCTTATTGCTTTTCTGAGTTACTATGGCCCTGCTGTTCACCAGCATTGCTTTTCTGAGTTACTATGGCCCTGCTGTTCACCAGCAGATTTTATTTTACCTATATATTCCTATGTAAAATTTTGATCACATTGTGGCCCCACCCAACTCACAGGGGTCATGGATTGAATAAAATTGAATCTACACTACTTGAGGATGCTGCCATATAAATATTACTAATCATGGGTTTGTTCTTGAGGATTTAGAATATCTTATATATTCCTATATGAAACTTTGATTGCTTAATGTGGCCCTACCCTAGCCCCAGGGGTTATGATTTGAACAAACTTGAATTTACACTACCTGAGGTGAAGAAACTTGAATCTGAAGCATTCACATAAGTTTCGTCTTTTCTGGCCCAGTGGTTAAAGAGAAGATTTTTAAAAGATGCCATTAAATTTTCACTAACTCTTCATTATCTCTTTTTAAAAAAGAGGGTGTGGCCCATCATTTGAACAAACTTAAATCCTCTTCATCCAAGGATGCTTTGTGGCAAGTTTGGTTGAAATTGCCTTAGTGGTTCAGGTCAAAAATGTGAAAAGTTTACAGACAACACATGACGGATGGACAAGAGACAGCCTTCAATCAGAAAAGCTCATTTGAGCCTTAGCCTTCAGCTCAGGTGAGCTAAAACAATTTTTTTTTTTTTAGCTCAAAGCATCCTCGATTTAAGGGAATTCTAAGATTTCATCCTCGATTTAAGGGAATTTTGAATTGTTCAAATGAAGAGACAAATTCTCTTCCGATGGTAGATAAGAAAAAAATGGGTGGGGTCAGAAAATCTTTCACAAAAACCACTTAACCAGAAAAGATGACATATTTACCTCCTGAGGTAGTGTAAATTCTAAATTGTTCCACAATAGGGAATCAAAGTTTAGCGTTGAAGTATACAGGAAAAATCTTTAAAAAGCTTCTCTAGACCTGCAGGGCCAGAAAAGATGAAACTTATGTGAATCTTCATGAGTTAGTGTAGATTGTGAATTGTTCAAATCATGGCCACTGGGGGTAGGGTGGGGCCACAATAGGAGATCAAAGTTTTACATTGAAGTATATAGGAAAAATTGTCGCAAGAAGCACTGGACCAGAAAATTTGAAACATGGAAGCATCCTCTGGTAGTGTAGATTCCATTTTGTTTAAATCATGGCCTCTGGGGGTAGGGTGGGGCCACAATAACCAAAGTTTAACATGGGAATATATAGGAAAAATTTTTAAACTGACCTCTTAAGAACAGCTCAGCCATGAAGAATCCTATTTAAAATGTGGAAGTATCCTCGGGCAGTTTAAATTCAAGTTTTTGAAATCTTGAACCCCGGGGGTAAGATAGAGCCACAATAGTGATCATATATATTTTAAAATAGGAATTTATAGGAAAATATTTTAAAAACCTTCTCAAGAACAGCAAAGTTGTGATTAGTCTTATTTATATGGAAGCATCCTCTGGTAGTGTAGATTCAATTTTGTTCAAATCATGGCCCCTGGGTGTAGGATGGGCAATCAAAATTTTACATAGGAATACATGTATATAGTGGAAAAAACTCTGCTGATTGAGAACAGCTGGGCCAAAGTGACTCAGGTTTGCATTGTTGCCCATGAGCCTCTTGTTTAGGGCCAGCTTCATCCACTGAGATGCACTAATCAGATTTCGAAGTTGACATAAATCTGAACAGAAAGAAATTAGTTGATTCCTCAATGTATGTGTTACAAGTGGTTTTGTACCAAAAGGCTTAATATAATTTATCAAGAGATGAGGAAAACAGTCACAATTTGTAATTTTATCAAAAGATGTTGCTGCAGTCAGACCATAAAAAAATGAATGATGTTTGTCATGAGTCCCATGGTCATGACTGGACTTGGAACCCCTGAGGCTCTGATATGAGGATAATTTTAAAGTACCGGTAAGTATAAGCCAAACCTGATCGATGCATCTAGGGATGCACACTACCAGTCTTGTTTCTGATGTGGATCAGACCTACATTTTCCAGATGAGTGATCAAGTGAAAGTTTTTGGAGCAGTTTCACTCTAAAATAACTATTAGTCTACTGGTTACCAAACTAACTTGTTTGATGCGTTTAGGGATGCACATTATTTGAAATGCTTTGGATGCTGGTTCCAACCTACATTATACTGTGAATGATTCTTAGGGCCCCACTATGTGGGTACCCTATAGTTATCCATCTGTCTGTCCATCAAATACTAGTATTTGTCCAGAGAATATTTTCTTTCCCCTGGCCCATTCTGGCTCATATGTCAACCATAATAAGAGTGATATATGTATAAAGGGTGTGCAGTGACTGGAACCAATGTTTATGGTTAAAAACACCTCTATGTAATTTAATATCTTTGGAGCATATTCTCTCCCCTTGGCTCAATCTTGCTCAAACTTCACTCAAACAGTGTCTGTGCATAAATGGTGTGCAATGACCATTGAACCAATTTTCTAGATAAAGGGTCAAGGTCTTAAAAGATCTCAATGTAAAATCCTTGTCCAGAGCATACTTTCTCTCCCCTTTGCCTTATCTGGCTCGTGCTTCAACCCACAGAGTGCTTCTGGGTTAAGGATGAGTGACCTTGAACCAAGTGTATAAATAAAAGGTTAAGGTCATAGCAGATCTTGAAGTAAAATCCTTGTCCAGAGCATATTTTCTTTTTGCCCTGTCTGATTCATACTTCTCCCATAGAGTGCTTGTGGGCTAAAGATGAGTGACCTTGAACCAATTTTCTAAATAATTCAAGGTCAGAGCAGATATCTGAGGAAAATTGTTTTCACGAGCATACTTTCTTTCCTTTGGTTCAGTTTGGCTCATTTTTTTCACCAATAGGGTGTTTGGGTTAAGGGTATACAGTGACCTTGAACCAAGTTTCTAGGGCAGAGGTCAAGTTCAAAATAATCATTGGAATAAGCATATTTTTCTCTCTGGCCATACTTTACCTATTGACTGCTTGTTAGTAGAGGGTATGTAGTGACCTTGAACTTATTTTCTTGATCAAAGGTCAAGGTAACAAAAACATCTTTGTGTAAGATCTTTGTTCAGAGCATATTTTCCCCTTAGCCTAGTCTGGCTCAAACCTCACCCATTGATTGCTTGTGAGTAGAGGGTGTGCAGTGACCTTGAAGAATTGTTCTTTATCAGAAGTCAGCATAAATCTTTGTTCATAGTGTATTTTCTCTCTCCTTGGTCCTATCTGACTCATACTTCACTCAAACACTGCTCATAGATTGAAGGTGTGTAGTGACCTTGAACCTAGTTCTTGTCAGAGGTCAAGGGCATAGCAGACCTGTATGTGCATATTTTCTCTCATCTTGGCCCCATTTGGCTCATATTTCACCTAAAAAGTGTCCATGGGTAGAGATTTAGTCAAGGTCAAGGTCTAAATACAGTCCTTTAGAAGGCCCTTTCATCCTAATATCCTTAAGTAAAAGTGGGGTCCTTTGAGATGGTAACCATTTCAATGATGTCTAGTCCAGATGAGTGAACAGGTTAAAGATTTTTAGTAGGTCTATTCCACCTACCTTGACCAAACTTGCATTAATGATTCATGTAGGGATGAAAGATACCAGACTTGCTCCAGGTGCAGGATCTGACCTACATTTTCTGGATGAGTGACCAAATTAAAGTTTTTTTGAAAAGGTTCATTCCTAGGTAACTATAAGCCCTATGCTGACCAAAAAATTGTAAAAATTTGATCCCCATTGTGGCCCCACCCTACCCCCGGGGTCCCTCATTTGAACAAATTTCATTCTACACTACCCAAGGATGCCTCCATATCAATTTTACTAATCATGGCTTTTCTGTTCTGGAGAAAAAGATTTTTTCCTATATATTCCTCTGTAAACTTTGATCCCCCATTGTGGCCCCACCCTATCCCCACGGTTCATGATTTGAACAAACTTGAATCTACACTATCTGAAGATACTTCCATATAAATATGACCAATCATGGCTTTGCTGATCTTGAGAAGAAGATTTTTAAAGATATTTTCCTATACACATTTCTATGTAAAACTTTGATCCCCCATTGTGGCCCCATCTTACCCCCAGGGGTCATGATTTGAACAAACTTGAATCTACACTACCTGAGGATGCTTCCATATAAATATGACCAATCATGGCTTTGCTGTTCTTAAGAAGAAGATATTTAAAGATATTTTCCTATATATTTCTATGTAAAACTTTGATCTCCCATTGTGGCCCCACCCTACCCCCGGGGGTCATGATTTGAACAAATTTGAATCTACATTACCTGAGGATATTTCCACATAAGTTTCATTTTTCCTGGTCCAGTGGTTCTTGAGAAGAAGATTTTTAAATGATGCCATTATTTTTTCACTAATTCCTAATTATCTCCCCTTGAAAGAAGGCGTGGCCCTTCATTTGAACAAACTTGAATCCCCTTCACCTAAGGATACTTTGTGGCAAGTTTGGTTGAATTTGGCCCAGTGGTTCTTGAGAAGAAGTCGAAAATGTGAAAAGTTTACAGACGTACAGATGGACGGACGGACAACAGACAAAATGTGATCAGAAAAGCTCACTTGAGCCTTTGGCTCAGGTGAGATAAAAATGAGACAAAAATACCATATACATGTATTTCTATACTGAATATTATTCCAAGACAAAGAGATGCCTGGTAGAGACATTGTGCTGGATTTACTATGTGTATACTGTTATATATGCTCAAGTACTCGTGTTGTTTTAGTTTTGTAATAGTGCCCTGGCACATACTTACAAGTGAATAGATCTACTTTAGGAGTTTTTGCCTAGTACCAAACTAACCATTTTCTCTATCCTTGAGTGTCTTATTTCTCTTATTAAAGGGCAACATATCCTCATGCATTTAACAGTTTATTTTGTTTTATTATATACTTATCAATTAAATTGCCATTCTGTGGATTCTTTACAGGGTTGTATTATACTCAGGTGACCATTAAGGCCCTTGAGCATCCTATTCTCCAATACAACATGGTAAAAAAAACCTTGATCCAACACACAAAAATTAAGCCTATGTTATTTTTTCATCACAAACATGCTCGCAGAGTAAGGAGTTGATCCTTATGTTACGGGTTCGAATCCACTATGTGATGTGAAGACCAGTCCTTCAGATGAGACCATATAAACTGAGCTCCCATGTCAAAGTAGGTACTGGCATGAAAAAGATCCCTCACTGCTCAATAGCCCTGAGTGACAAGTACAGATCTAAATTTGCTGCCCTCCACCTGCAAGTGGTGGCATCTCAATATGAGTGAAAAATTCTTGAAGGGACGTTAAACAAACAAATCATCACAAACAAAAGTTCTCATGTGTATGTTACTGTATTTCAATGAAACATAGACTGATGGCAGTATGTAAAATTAGACTCCCCTATAAATGCTTGTTAATATACATTCATATAAATGTAGTCAGGCACACCATATTCAGTAACACACAGTTATAACAAACACGCTTATAATGAATTGACACAGCAAAGTGATTTCAATTCCTTGTGGCTTTAAAATATATAATATACTTAACAAAAATATAATGAATTACATTTATAATGAAGCAAAATCATCCATTCCTAGCACTTTGTTATAAACGTGTTTTACTGTATGGAGTCATACATTGTAATTCTGATTAACATACACATTTCATTGGTATCTTATTAAAGAAAATTAAGATGGAAATTCAAATTCCAATTTAACAATTAATATGTAGATAATCAAATTTACATCACTTTAACATCGTATGTTTGTTTTTCATTGAATATTTATGAAGAGTACACACAAAGTTACAAAAGATAATCACTAACAGTTGATACATGTAACGTGTTATATGTAAAAACAAAATATTCAACACTGAGAAAACCAGGAGAAACAAGCCATAAAACCTATACAAATCGAACAACAAAGATAATTAACAGCTTTAAAATGTTTGAAGAATATTATTCCATAGCAAGACACTCTTTCAATTCAAGTTTACCTGTGACAATTTAGTTAACATGTATACAGTGTAGTTGTAATTTTTTAAGAACATTTATTAATACAAGTAGTCTGAGAGCAAGGTTCACTTGGTTTTTTTTTTTTTTGCCCTGTGAATTTCTCTAAAAAAAAAAAAAACAAAAACAAAAAAAACTACTCAGTTTTAGTCGATGATGCATTAAATATCATTTGGACTCTTGGTGACTGCATATCTATTGAAAATGATAACTGTAATTTTCTGGCTAGTCAATGCATCATGACATCATGAATTGGATCATTATTCCCATATCCTGAAAATGTCTTAAAAAATAGGCAAAAGCTTAATTTGTTTTTCAATATTTCTCATAGAGCACAACCTCTGCAAAATGTGCAATTATGTAACAATGGAACTGTTTCTGAAGATTATAAAACACACTTATTTTTTTGGATTGAGGGGTACATGTGCTCATATTTTAATTCGACTTGCCAAAGGTACTAAAATACACCTCTTTTCTGCAAAAGTTCAAGAATACTGCAGTTTTACAAAGCCTTTTCTCCTATACACTGTACCTGCACTCTAAGAGGAAACTTTGTTATAGGAAATAAAAGTACCAAGTCTTTATACTGATGCTTGAACTGGGACATAGGGTGTTAGTATATGAATTGGTATACCAGTAACTACAGGGCCATTTTATGCATAAAGTGACCTAGCTCTTTAAGAAAGTTTTCTTTGGTATAAAAATATAGACAAATAATGCCAAAATGCATTAATTAACATATAAATTTATCCTTCACATTGTTCAAGAAATTTAAGTTCATTCTGAAAATATGAGGTCAATGTTATTCATTTCAAGGTCACAATTTACGTTATATTTATAAACTTGTTAGGTTTAATTTATGCACAAAATGGTCCTGTCAATTGGCTATTAAATCAGTTCTTACAGTACATCCAATTCCAAACACTAAACAAGAAGTCTCCGACATGATGTAGCTCTACTTATACCGGCAGTAGTATAAAAGTCGCACATTTTTTCATTATCAAGTACCAAGTTTTATCAAAATTGGAAGGAAAGTGGAAGAGGAGTGGAATTTTGTATTTTTTACAGAAGGACATATGATAGACATTTAGAACCAGCTAGATCAGAAGTACTTCTGATTGTCATTCATAATAAACACTAAAAGTTCTAACATACACTTATAAACCTTAGATTGGAGGTTGTGCTCTTTTTAAAGTTTAACTTGAATATTGACCATTTTTGAATTAATTGTTAAACTGGAATATTGCAATTCATGACAAAAAAAGCTGTTTAGACAGTTGTCCTTAGATCTGTTCATTATGCCTTATACTTTAAGTTCACTATGGATACACATCCGATGAATTTAGAACCCATCCAATTATTTTCAGTGCCTGAGGGTAATAATATTTATTTTTAGTTGAAAATGGTTCAACACGTATAAACATGTTATAGTTATTTGAAAAAAAAATCAATTATTTGAATGATCTAAATTATCTTTCTTTGAATGAAAAATATTCCTAAATAATGTTCACTTATTCACATATTTTTTTTTACCTGGAAGATTTAATTTGAATTAAATTGATGACCAAATTAAATATTCTCAAGAAATCATTATTCTTAAGCATAATTTAAATTAAAAACAAATGTTACAGCCCTTCTCTCTACAGATACCTGGAGGTTAAATGGAGTAAATTGTATCTGTGTGTATATCTGGTATTTTCAGAAACTCCCCTTTCATAAGGATGCTATAATTTATAACCCACCCTTTGTATCTAAGTACTTTGGTCAAGGCAAAAACTAAAACATAGACTGGCACATTGATGCCAACTTTACTTCTGCAGACATGGCAAAAATAAGTGATAATTACAAAATAAATAAATAAATGCATACATAATTCAAGACAAAGTAATTCCTTACTATGAGTGATTTATGAACAATTGTGTGACTTGACACCTTATCAAAAGAGATAATTTAAAATGGCAGTACATGTACACACATCTTGTTAAAAGAAATTATTTAAAATGTAACTTGACTGTTAAGTACATCAACATTTCATGATTGTTAAACAGCCTAGAGAATATTAAAAATGGAAGAATTTTGCAATTATTAAATTGAATATAGCAACACCCAAAAAATCAATGCCAAGGGTGCCGTGTTCTAGAATTAAGGGCCACAATGCTCACACAAGTGACTTAAGGCTAAGTATGGGCGATTCTATTCATATGAGCTAATTAAAATACGTAAGAGGGATCGATGCCAATTATACAGAGAAAGTTTAAAATCTCTTTCTAATACATACTTATTACCCACAACATGTTATAGATAGTTCACATTATATCATTCTTCTGTACAACTTGAGGTAATAGAGAGCATCCACATAACAGCTTTGCTTCACAGATATATCTTATTCCAGTTTTCTAAAACATTGTAAAATAACAAGATTATAATCCTAAGTTTGATGTGATTGTACAAATCTGACACATTTGATCAGACTATACAATACTATAATACTTATAGTGGACTATGTATTTTTACTGTGTTTCAACTCAAAACTTCACAAATAGTAACTTGATAATTAATTGAACTGTGAGCATTTGTGTAGCAATACCATGAATGTGTGGAGTATTCTTATTCTTATTATTAAATATGGTTTCTGTAAAATTAAATAAAATGGGTGGATCCAGAGGTAATGTAAGTATACTGCTATAAAATCTTTAATAATGGGAGGTCATCACTGACATCATAATAGGACTTCATTATTACTGGTAATTTGATCACATAAAGGGATACATTATGTGTCTAAGAAAAAGAGTTTAAACCTTCTCTGTATAGAAGACAACCTCTTATGTGTCTTAATTAGCTCATTTGCATTGAAATGCCCAGACCTAGCTCACTCACTCGACCTGGTTTGTATGATTGAACTTCATAAATGTTGGACTCTTAACTGGCCTATCACTAAGTCTAAGGCCATGATTGGACAACTTCTGTTGAATATTGAACAAATCTTTAACAAATTTCAAACCTGGATATGTGGTTTTAAATGACATTATCTCAACTTTATATATCTTTATATATTCTTTTTTAGTATCCATTTCTACTGACAGAGAACACTGGAGTTTATCATTCTTCATCAAAGAATGCTTTGTGGAAAGTTTAGTTGAACTAAATTGGTTGACAGACAACTGACAAATGCCAATCAAGAAATGTCCACTTGAGCATCTGGCTTACAGTACTAGAGCTAATCAAGTGATATGAATAAATAAATTTACATCATATAATTAAAGAAAGTTTGTAGATGAAAAATAACACAGACAAAATGGCAGTTTTAGGACAAAAGCAATAAACCAAGGTAATGAAAGCACTGAATTAGGCAAACAAATCCTCTTCTTCGCTGTCTTCCTCTGATTCAGGTGAGCTTTCTCGAGTGAACTTACTGATTCGACTCAAACTCTCCTGTAACAATCTCATGTGACTGTCACTTGGTGTGTCAAAAATATCTGGGTCATGTGCCGTTTTCTTGTCTTCTTTATTTTCCGTGGGTCTCAGTTTGACTCCTTGTTTGATCATGCTTAGAATATTATCCATAGGATTCACTGTATGTAAAATACAAAGATAGGAATTAATATTTATCCATTTCAAATACTGTAGCTGTCAATCACATTTGATTTTCTATGATATATCAGAATTTCACATAACTGGATTCAAAAATAAAGTTTTAATCTTTAATAATATGAAGTACCCCAGTAAATTAATTTACCAGTTGCATGGAGCTACGAAAAATTTTTGCCTTGCTAATTAATGCAATGCTATCTCACAGCATTCATGGTATTCAAGATATCAGTGTTCAGGATAATGAAGTTCAACTGTAAATCCATTTCTGAATCAGATTCCATTCCGACTTACCAGGTATGGGTTTTTGTTTCTGATGACTCTTACTGACAGGCTTCAGTTTGCCTTTTCCTGCCAAAATGGATCCCAGATCAGGTGGACCTGCTCCCTTCTCCTTAGGTTTCTCTTCCCTTTTTTCCTTCTTTACAATCACCAGTTTAGCTGGAGGACCATCTGCTGATGGGGGTGGTGGTGGGGGTGGGGGTGGAGGAGGTGGTGGTGGCACTAGAGGAGGAGGGGGAGGGGGTGGAGGAACACAAGCAGAGGGTGGATTTAAGAGTGGTGGAGGAGTTGGTGAGGAAGAGTTTTGTTTTTGTTCCCCTCCTTCTGAAGTGTAAATAGTAACTGGCATTGAATCCACAACATCCTGGGATTTTCTAGGCCTGGGTGTAGGCTTAGCTTTACCAGTGCTCTTAACTGACTTAGAAGGTGACTTTTTTGGAGTGTTTGTGATTCTGATAGTTTTCTCAGAGTTTGTAAGAGGTCTGCTTGGCTTTTTGACATATGTTTTATCACAGACAGGCATGGACTGGGGGGATTCTTCAAGAGGGGTCTTCTTCTGACTAGGTGGTTGGTATCGAGGTGGTTTTATTGTCTCTGGTGTTGGATATTTCTAAAATGAAAATTTGAAAGAATATAGGCTTAAAAAGCAAACAAGTTCTGCAATAAAGTCTTTGAATAAAATCTAAGTGGTGTACTTTTTTAAAAGTCTGTATAAGTCCTATCAGAGGAAAAGTCAGCAAAATAGACAAAAGTCACTGATTCCTGAGTGCCTATGTTAACCTTATAAAACCTCTAGATATCAATATAAATTATTTTCCTTAAGATTATCTGGCATCAAAATGGGTTTCTTGGATGAAAATTGGTTCCATTTTAAGAAATATATTATTACATATATAACAGCACTAGATATTGCTGAATCATGATTCATGAATTATCTTAATTGAAAAATCTTAGATATAAGGTTCACTTACTATTTTAAAGTCTTTGATACGATTAATGGCCTTTGAGCGTTGATCATTTATAAAATCACTTTTCTTTTCTTCCTCCTCTTTTTTGAAATCCCTTTTCTTGAACAAAAAAAATTATATATCTATTAAAAATTTCAAATTTCACTGTGTCAGACTATGAGAAAAAATTGGATACACCAGTAATATTAGTAAAATCATTTCAAAAAATTCATCCGATGTCAGGTGATATACAATGCACGTACATAAACCTAGAAATATTAAAAGAATGAGACCTTACAATGATCAATACAATGATTTACCATCTGAATGGCATGATGTTGTTTAAACTGTATCTCTTCATCCTTCTTCTTTTGAATTTTAGATTTGAATTTCCTTTCCAATGAGGCCTTATAAAACAACAATATATTTAAGAAATAAAGTTTTTGTTTTCGTGAATGTTGCTGGTTAAATTCCGAGGTCAAGAAATTTTGTTTTAAAAGATAAAAGCTGAGCCATTAGCCGAGGCTTTTACATTTCAAACAACATTTTGAGACTGAGGAAGTTATTCTGCATTATTCATGACAACAAGAACTTTATTTGTATTCTACTAAGAGCTCTAAAATATGATTGGACGCTTCCTCTATAGAAAAACGAATTAGATCACGATGTCGTGCTTTGGTTGTTCCATGTAACGCCTGAGGGTCAACTTCTTTGTTTACTTGTGTATTGATTGCAAAGGAATGCAGACGATTAGAGCTTTCGTTAGATTCCAAATATCCTTTAATCATTTATAATTTTGTTTGCAACATATATTAATTAATTTTCATGATTACGAAATAACAAAATCTGTCATCAATTTACTATAGTAACTGCTTTAACAGTAAATTCTTGGAGTGTAAATGTTATGGGGAGCTCCATAGAACAGCCCCTTTAATTTAAACTATAAAAACAGGCATTTTTTCAGCTGTTTTAGGCAACACACAACAAGTAGATTGCAGAAGACAAGACAACAATATTGTCTAAATAAGTATTATATTCTTAAGTCACATTTTTAATTCTCCTTTACAAGTTTTGGATGTGTTTCTGATCTGATAATTTTTTGATGACATTCGTGATTTATTGGAGAATAATGGCCGCAGCATTTCTTTGATCTCGGCAATAACTGTAGTAGAATACACCTTAATGATATTTACTCAACAGTTAAAAAATCAAAACTCATAATATATCTAAATTTAACATTACTGCATTCTGCATACATGTAAAATATCTCCATTAAAGAGGAAAAATAATCTATTTTACTACATTTTAAAGTGATTTCATAGTTATTTGACTGGGTTTATATGCTAAATAAACTGATATGGTATCATTCAATCAACAGTACAATGCCACATGTACTTACATACCTGACATTAAGTTTAATATTTTTAATTGATCCTTCTCTTAACTGACCTTAACGTTGCGTATCTTGGCTCTTCTCCGTGTGATGGAGGTAAGCTTACTACGTAGAGCCACAATTCGAGGGTCTGCGGAGGACTTGAGTGGGAACTCCTCATCTGAACTAAGGTCACCCACATCCTCCACAGCATCGTAAAAAACAGGGATGTCTTCTTTAGCTGACACATAAACAAACACTGACATATCCTTCAGTTCAAATACAAATTTTAACAAAAACTGCTCTTTAGTCCTTAAAGAACAAACTTCTTTTTATCATAAGTAATTAAAGTAACCATATATTTATCATTCATACCTTTTATCTGATTAGTAATAGCCTCCATCTGGGTTCTAATCAGTTTTTCTTCCTCATCAAGAATAGCCATTTGTTGTTGCTGTACCCGGATTTGCCAATCAAACACCACCCCCTCTAGTCTCTCCAGCTCTTTGATGGCCCCTGGTTTGTCCTCTACACTCGCTATCTGTAAAACAATGGTAGAGGATGTCCACTGTTTAAAATACCGGTTGGACTATAGAAATTACACATACCTTTTAAATAATTTATGAGTCTGTTTATCTTTTCGTACCTTATATTTTGACAATTAAATTTCTAAAAATAAATTAAACCTCCTCTCACCTCCTCCTTTACTTTATCCCGTTCTTGTACAAACAAATTCTTCTCATTATTTAACAACTGAAGACATTCTAAACAAAGGTCTTCATTTATTCTGAAATAGATACTAATTAATTAATCCTTCACTCAAAAGCACAAACCATAAGCCAGTCACATATTCCAAATAAAAACAAAATAAGACAAAAGAGAGAGAGAAAGAGAAAACAAACAAATAAAAAAAAAAGAAACCAGAAGTGTCTGGTAAGACTGTAGCTCTACTGGCTTATTAACTAGTTGAAACAAAAGATAGACTTTACACCACACCAACAACATTGGTGATGGCAGCTGCCCCTACCTGAAACACTTTTCATAGTTTTACATATAGTATACATGCTTTCTAAACTTGTATCAAGCATTTATACTGAAATCAAATCAAAACTCTAGGAGCATCTTGATTTTGAATTCATAGATTCATAGATTATACTACTTTCAGTAGGCAAAACACCACCATTTATTATATCTTAGACTTTGCAGTATATGCCTTAGAAAAGTTCACTTATATACCAAGTTTTTATTGAAATCAGACCAAAACTGTTTAAGGAGTAGTCTTTTGAAATATTACAAAGGTTTAGGAAACCAACGAGGAATTCACTGCTACACATTATGCATTGCTAAACAAGTAAAATAATGTGAACATGTACATGTAATATTCTAACTTGTAGTTTACTCTTACAAGAACATGTACACTAGAGTTTGCTAAACCATTCTATTGTTTACAGACAAACAGATAGACAGATTAACACCATACACTCTTCTGATCTACAACCTATAGAGCTATTTAGTCTCCACACATATGTTTAAAATTCTAACTGTCCCTGGCCCTTAAATACATCTTGTGCTAGAAGCTTAAGAAAGTTTTAGCATAGAATTTAACTACCAGTAATAATATGTGATAGAGAAACAAGGGTGAAAATATCAACTGCCCAATCTTATTATTATCCCCCCTCACAATGGAGGTAAAAATTTATAATGGGATTGATGTGCTCTATTGCAAGGGGATGCGCCACTTTGTGAATCTTTCTTAAATATACTAAAATCAAATCCATAAAAGTTAGAACAGACAACATCTGAGTGAGACAATATTTTCAAATAGAAGATACAATGTTCATGCTGAAAAAGTCCTGTCCATCTCCTTTCAATTGGAAGATGCCATTTTAAACTGATACACAACTTCAGTTTCACTGATTTTTTTTTCTCTGATTGCTGCATTTTTTGTTGCATCTTAGCATCATCAATTAATAATAAATATAACTTTGCTCAGATTGAATCATTTTGAAACTTCATTTTTTTTTTTTTTTAACTTGGAATTGAAGATTGTCAGTAGAATACTACTCTTTTAAATAAGACTGAATGGAAGAATAGTACCAGATGGTTCTTACCTAAAAAATCTTTCAGCACCAATCAATTCAAAAGCAGTTTTTCCAAATTTAGTTTGATCTTCTTTCATTCTTTTTAACATATCTAAATAAATGAAACAATCATCATCATTTCAATAATCAAATGAGGCTCTAAAAACCAAATGTTCATCTACCACGTGATGTCTACAAATACAATGCATTACATACTCTGTACTGTGCATTGTTAAAGTAAATCTCAAATAATACTACACAGACATATAGCAACGGTTTCAAAAGTGGGGGGCCTACTTACCAAAATAATCTGACAAGCAAAAAAATGAACTGAAAGGTGAAACTTTGTTGCCCAAAAGCAAGAAAAATAGGGTGATCGGGATCAACAAAATAATTAGTTTAGTATTCATAAACAGTTCATAAATTAGGTTCAAATCTGTTCCCAATTTTTCACTATCACCATACAGTATATTAACAAACTATCAGTGCTTCTGTACTATATAAATTCCTTGTGGAGATGTCTTACATTGGCCTCTCTTGGTCTTTAATGAACATTTAATAAAACAGGTTATTTTTGTCTCATTTTTATTTATCTATTAATTACAAGTCTACCTGATCATTAGAACTATGAAAGTACTTTTTGTATTATACAATAAAAATTCTTGCATAATTCTCTTATTCTATTAACCTTTCAAATACTTTATTTACAGTGATTAATCATCAAAAGTAAATGGAAAAGGGGAATAACTCCTCTCAGTAGCATACAAATTAATAGAGCCCAGGCAAGGACCAGAACACTTGACCAAATAGTCCAGATGTTCAAAAATCTGGTAAAAATACCCTTCCTTATTAAAACTTTTACTCTTTTTGCCTCTGATATGCCCAGGTGCAGAGAAGATTTTTAAAGAAATAATGCATTTTTACTACAGATTCATTATATTATCAATAGAGCCCCCCCCCCCCCCCCCAAAGAAATACCAGAGCCTCTGACCATGGGACCAGAAGTTTGCTCATCATAAGTTATCACTTTGTTTATCTGCTTAACACTAAGGAGCAGACAGGATTATTTAATAGAATTAATGCATTTTCACTATATTATCAAGAGCCCCACCCTTAAACTAGCACATCTGACCCAGGGGTCATGCAATTCACTACTCTGGAAAAAGCACTCTTGCTCATCATAACTATACACTTAGCTTCTTTGCTTTTTAACCAGAAGCAGAAAAGAATATTTTAAAAGAAATTTTGCTTTTTCACTATATAATCAATAGAGCCCCCCCCCCTTTTCACCAGAACCCTTGACCCTGGGGCCATGAAATTCACAATTTTGGAAGAGGTATCCTTGCGTATCATAACAGTGTACATAGTTCGTTTAAAAAATACCCAGGGGCAGAGAAGAAGATTTTCAAAGAAATAATTCACCTTTACTATAGGATCTATATAGCCCCGCTCTAGCACCAGAATCCCTGTCCCTGGGGCCTTGAATTTCACAATTTTGGAAGAGGCATCCTTGCTTATCATAACTATATACTTAGTTTGTTTAAATAATACCCAGGAGCAGAAAAAGAAGAATTAATGTATTTTCACTATATAATAAATAGAGCCCCGTCCTAGCAACAGAACCCCTGACCCTGGGGCCATGAATTTCACAATTTTGGTAGAGTCACTCTTGCTTATCATAACTATGTATTTAATTTGTTTCAATAATACCCAGGAGTAGAGAAGAAGATTTTCAAATAAATAATGCACTTTCACTATATGATCTATATAGCCCCACCCTAGCAACAGAATCCCTGACCCTGGGGCCATGAATTTCACAATTTTGGTAGAGTCACCCTTGCTTATCATAACTATGTATTCAATTTGTTTCAATAATTTCCAGGAGTAGAGAAGAAGATTTTCAAAGAAATAATGAACTTTCACTATATGATCTATATAGCCCCGCCCTTAGCACCAGAACCCCTGACCCTGGGGCCTTGAATTTCATAATTTTGGTAGAGTCACCCTTGCTTATCATAACTATGTATTCAATTTGTCTCAATAATACCCAGGAGCAGAGAAGAAGATTTTCAAAGAAATAATGCACTTTCACTATATGATCTATATAGCCCCGCCCTAGCACCAGAACCCCTGACCCTGGGGCCATGAATTTCACAATTTTGGTAGAGTCACCCTTGCTTATCATAACTATGTATTCAATTTGTTTCAATAATACCCAGGAGCAGAGAAGAAGATTTTCAAAGAAATAATGCACTTTCACTATATGATCTATATAGCCCTGCCCTAGCACCAGAACCCCTGACCCTGGGGCCATGAATTTCACAATTTTGGTAGAGGGCTTAATGCTTATTACAATCATGTCAACAGTTTGACTGCTTGATGTCCAGGAGTAAAGAAGAAGATTTTTAAAGATTGCATTAATTTTGGTGGTTTTAGCCCCACCCCTCAGGCCCCAGGGGGGCAGGGACCATGAAATTCATAATTTTTGTTCCCCTTCACCCATAGATGCTATATGCCAAAATTGGTTGAAATTGGTTGAGCGGTTTCAGAGAAGAAGCTGAAAATGTTCAAATGTTAACGCACGACGCACGACGGACAACGCACGCCGACGGACAAAAACAGATAGCAATAGGTCACCTGAGTGACTCAGGTGACCTAAAAAAAAGAGTCCAAATCCTGGAATATACCAGACTCACTGCTTGGCCTTAAGCTACAGGGGCCAACCAGAATCTAAGGAAAAATTTACTATAGGAAAATACAATACTCAGAAAAAGTGGGGAGGTGCCCCCTCCTGCACCCCCCCCCATGTTCTAAGGTCCTGATAAAGAAAGCATTAATTAATCAATCTTTAGCCCTGAAAATAGAGTCTTTACCTTCATAGATTCTGGAAGTTCTTGTATAATATTCAATGTAGTACTTCTGAATGTTGTCTAAAGCTTCCTCGTAATGTGTTTGCCATTCTGTAAACATCGCTCCATATTCTCGCTTTACGCGTGCCCCGACATCAGGGTTCTCCAACTGTTCTTTGGCCTCCATGACTCGGCTATATGCCAGTTCTCTAACGTCAAGGAAAGGCTGTAGGAGGTAATTGTAGAGGGAGGCCAGAGCAATGTTCAGCTTAAAGACAGCATTGTCTTCTGATTTATACACATCCTTCATATCAGTCATATGACTTGCATTGTTACGCAAAAAAATCACATTCTTTAATTCATCTTCCGCTTTGTCGATTTCATCCTCATATCCTTGGCGACGAAGTTCACTGATGTTTTCGAAATATTCCTCGGCTGTGTGTTCTTCATATTCAAACAGAGTTGACATCAAAAGTTTTTCTTTGCAGATTTCCAAAGCATAACACAAATACTCTTCTAACTGTGAACAGACTTGTGAGTAATCTATATTGCACTCTTCATAACCAAAGTACGTCCATAACGACCGAGGTTCCTCTGGAAGGGTAGGTAAGTGGGGCCCCAGGGCAGGATGAACATGGCAAAGTAATTGGTGAATGGCTTCTAATTCACGAAAGGAGAAAATCCCCGTCCTTGTTCCGAGGTTATCTTTGTCACTTACAACACGACTGTGAGGGCGACTAGTAATGGCTACCTTCTTCTTCTCATCATTCCAGCAGACTAAAAAATTGAACTTTGGTGGATTCATCTGGTCAGCAAAGGGCCCCTCCTTGACCACCATCCATCCCTCCAAACTGTCCACTTGGTCCTCACAGTCCATGGCTAACCTTTCTAATATACAAATGATCAAAATTTTACAGCTTCCTTTTGCAATTTTTTTTTTTTTTGAAAATTGTCTTGTAATAAATAAAAGAAGTTTGTTTGTACGAAAAGTTTTAGAGAATGAAAAGAAATTCTTAACAATTCAATTTTAAAAATCAAATATAACAGTAAGATTCAAACTTTTAATCAGAACATGTACCTAAAAATCTTTGCTATTTAGTGATTCTAGGCCATATTATTAATGTTTAATTGGTGAACATGTAATATTAATGAACAGGATGGAATGTTGATCATACCACAACCATTCAATCTTAATTTAAAAAAAAAGAGTTGTAAAGTATATTTTTGTAGATTTGTAGATACCATTCATTTGTTTTGCAGCAAAATTCATTTCAAACAGAATTGATTTAGACAGAAATTTAAACACAGACAAGATGTACAAATGGAATTTATTGACAATCAACTGGGCACAAGTCAACTAGACACTTGGTGACCAGTATACCAGGTGCAGAATTACCTTCACTTGGTGCCAAGTTAACCATGTGCTGAGTTTACCACTTAGTGCCAAGTTCACTAGTATACATCAACAGCAGGTTCTGAAAGTTACAGGATGAGCTATTCCTCTACTTTGGACATTATGAAGCAAATGTTAACAGCACATGTGATTATGACTTATTTGGTTTTAGGATTATTTTGGTGCTATTTTTGTTTTAAAGAAAAAGAGAAAAAAAAGAAAAAGGAGCATTTATATATAATTCCTTGAAGACAATTTTGAAAGAAAAATAACCAATCAGTCCCTGCCTGTCTCAATGAACGATATCAATCTAACAGGTGACATATGTGCACTAGTGAAAATTGCTCACAAACTGACAACCTCTCTCTCTCTCTCTCTCTCTCTGTTATGCAATATTACTAGTTCAGAATCAGATTGAAAATTGAAGAAAAAATATTGCACAGATATGACCTGATGACACAATCACATTGCAAATGTTTGATTTTCGACAGTGTAAATGCATGCATTTTTTCTCCGTTAAAGACATTAATCTAACCAGTTGGAAAAAGTACTGTTATAATGAATGCAATCAATAAGATCAATGATGCATCTTCAATTTACACAGAAATCAGCTGTTCTGTAGAGTCTCAAAAGCCACAAAATAAATCATATCGATATTCATTCCCATAAGTATTACGTTAACCATCGTATTCATAATCATGCTTTTGTTGGTAATTTGTGTCTATCTACCTTTGTTTGATCGTGTTGTTTTAACACAATAGAAGACATTTTGTGCTAAAAATGGTACATGACACTATCACCTGCCATTAGATTCAACTTTTGTGTGTCGTAAATGTAAACAAAACAAAAATTAAATTAATGATGAATGGATAATTATAGCTTAGCATAACAAACACCCAAAATAAAAGATAATGTAACGTCTTAAAATCATTATTGATGAAATATCTCATTTTGAGTGATATCAAAATACAGCGTTTTACGACGTAGTTCATGTTGATGGAATGAGTAAAAATTAGAAATTATGTTTTAAACAACTTTTCTTATTTCTTAAATTTTATGCAACAATCCATAAGTTGATAATATCATTTCGAAAAGAAATAAACTTTAATAGTCTGAAATTAAATTTGATGTAAATCACTGCTTAAAAATAGCTTTATTTGGTTATGTTATTAAAATATTCTTGACACAATCCCTTACAAATTAAAGCGCCATGTTGATTATGATTTTTTTTCCACGTTGGCCACGCATGCGTTTAAATAATTTAGAGAAGATGGCTACAGAGAAAGATGTTGACGAAATTTTTGAGATCAAAACAGCTTTATACACGGGGAATTATCAGCAATGCATCAATGAATGTCAAAAATTAAGGGTAATTTTATGAGGATGATTGAAAAAATATGTTTTTATCTGTAAATTCAGTGAATGTTTCCATTTAGAAGAAGATATCGGTACCACATATGTTGTATGTTGTCCTGTCAAATATTAAGATCTAGATTATGTATTTAATTTTGATTCATAGTACAATTTATAGTAAATTATCTGCACTTGAAGTTGTCTTTTAGTATATTGATATACTTTAGAAAGGGTAAAGAATCGTGGATAGTGTGCAGGTCCGGCACAATCTCGAGACTTGATTTAGCTGTAACGGGAGAGGAGAAAAATGCGACGGACCAGACCGTGATTCGAACCCGGGCCCCCTGAATCTCAAGTCAGGTGCTCCACCAACTGAACTATCTGGCTACCAGCGATCAAACCTGATTGAATGCCATATTCCTCCAACCTTAAAGGTCTTCGGCCCCCCGAAGACACCATCCCAGACTCTTCCCTGGCAGGTCTTTCACCTGTCACTTTCAGGGCATGGCAGGGAAGAGGAGAAAAATGTGATGGACCAGACTGGGATTTGAACCCAGGCCCCCTGAATCTCCAGTTAGGTGCTCTACCAACTGAGCTATCTTGCCAACAAATTGTGTCTCCTTGAGGGACTTTGTACTCAAAGTTCTAAAAGTTTTTTAGACTTTGTAAAACAGATGATTTGTGACCACAGTTACTTCTTGAATGAAATTATAAAGGAGCTCAATTACGGTCAACAAGATCATTGATTGGTAATAATTCAGCACAATGTGAAGCAATCATACTTATCCACGCCTCAACACTCGCAAGGTGTTGGACAGTTATTCAAACAATGGAAGTACATCTTTTCCTTAAAAGTATTCAAAAGCTGCAATGTTAGAACCATATTTGATTTGGGTTGCTTTTTTGATAGCCCATTGTACATAAATGAGTAGTCTACTACTTGCTTCTTTTTTTATTTCTAACAATAAAACATTTTTGTGAAAAACTGCAAATAAATAGCTTTATCATGCAATTTTGAAAAGCTTAATAAAGCTTTATAGCTAATTCAAGCTATATAGCTAAATCAAGAGATTGTACCAAACTTGGTGTGGGGGAGGGGGTGTACATGTAAATGACAAAGTAATATTAGGAAATACATATTAATGTGACCAGGGACTTATATACATGTACTAATGGGATAGACAAGTCTCATAATATCTCACAAAAGAAATTTTGTATATCAATTATATTTAATCTATGAAGTATCAAGTTTTATTTTTTTAATCAAAATATATATGTCTTTTGTACAGTTTATACTCCTTATCTAAGTATTATTACTTTTTATTTTCAAAATCAACATATGCCCCTGATCTGCCCTTTTTCCGAGATTCGGCTGAATTTAGGTGTTTGTTTACTTATCTTGCTTATAGGTACATAAATTATTTTACAATATATGCTTTAAAATTAATTTTAAAATATATTCCAGGTTTCTTATAAATTATAAGAACACAAAGAACAGATTGGATTTATGAAACACCAAACTTTTTACTGAAAAAAAACCCCCATACTTTGAAAAACTTATAAGGTTGTGTGTGATGTTTTGAGCAGATAAACATGGCACTGAAAGAGATGCTTATCTCGTTATTTTATACGTTCCTGATGTGATGGGGAGGGCACCTTTAGTCATGATATTGGTGTTGCACAGCTTTAAAGCTCTCCTTCACTAGTCACATCTAGGGCAAGATTATGACACCAAATGTTATAATAGGAAAAGAGAAAACCATGATTTGAATCTTTGCTCCCAGGAAATCTAGCAGAATGCCTAACCAGTTGAGATATCTGCCCATTTGCTTGATTACCAGTACCGCATACATAATAATCTCAATGGTCAATACATGAAATGTTAAATAAGAAACAATCTGAATGGTCAATATATGAAAAGTTAAATAGGAAAAGTTCACTTGTGTATCTTGAGCAGTGAGTTCACATGTATATCTTATTTTTGTTACAGCTGCCCAACCCAGACCTTAAAACAGCTAAGGATGTTATAATGTACAGGGCTTACTTGGCTCAGAGAAAATATGGTGTTGTTTTGGATGAAATTAATTCTTCACACCCTCCAGAACTGCAGGCAGTTAAGATGTTTGCTGACTATTTATCCAGTGAAAGCAAGAGGTAGCTTAACATATACATGTATGATAGATCTATACAAATAAATCAAATTTCACGATGAATTTACCATTAAAACTTGTATGAATTCTCAACTTGTTGATATTTGCTAAGATATTTGCTAAGATACCTTGTCATACATACTGGTAGTCATACAAATTAATTTTTCCAAATGTCTCTTAGAAATTCATTGTTCTTCGATGGCACATGCTTAAATGTTATGAGACACTTGCATGTTTAGAGTTTTGAGTACATGCAGTGCCATTTTCATTATTATCAAGAATCCTGATTTACTCTGAAGATAACTATCCATTGATGGGAACAATGTAGTTAAAAATATTCTGGTTTTGTTAGTTTCATTTATTTTGTTGCATTTAAATTTTTCTTTGTCACAAGTTTTTATGTAAAGTTTTAAACTTATATTATTTCCAGAAGCCAACAAATAATGACAAAAACTCTTTAATTTTGTTGAGAGCCTGGATGTAATATTTGTTATCTTTGATAGAGCTTCTATAGTAAGGGACTTGGACCAGAAGATGAGTTCAAGTGTTGATGTTTCCAACAGCACATTCTTAGTCATGGCTGCCTCAATCTACAACCATGAACAAGTCAGTCCAATAGTCTTGTACAATTTGTTTAAAAGTACCACAGTTTTCTGATGAATTCAATTTTAAATATAAATACTTGAGAAAAATGGTGTCAGTTCAATATTTTAAAATTTGAGATCTTAATAAATTCAAAAAGATGTAAATTTCGTTATACTTAACCTGTATGAGAAACAAAATCAGTTAGCTATAAATTTGTTATATTGGTGTTCATTATAACCAATTTTGTAAGCAATTGTTGAGATGTTTGCCAGGGATCTCAAAACTTTGCTAAATCTGCAAATTCAGACTTAACAAGTTTACAGTATTCAATGTTTAGTTTAGCACCTCCAAATTGATTATGATTTTAACTTCTACATAAACATTCTTGAAGTTTTTGACAGTTGAGTAATATGTTTATTGTTTCCTTTTTAGAACAGTGATGCTGCATTGAGAGCTCTGCATCAATCCGATGCCCTAGAATGGTAAGATTTTATTGTTGTAGCTCTTTAAAATGACCTTTCTACAAGTAATGAATATCTTGCATTAAAATGATGGGGGAAAAAAATCAATTTTCAAGAGGTCCCTGCCAGAGAATTTTTATTATCACCTCACAACAAAGTTGGAAGGGATGTAGTAAAGTGCTTGTGTGTGTGTGTGTGGGGGGGGGGGGGGGGGGGTAGGAGGGGGTGAATGAGTGTGTGCGTAACTAAGTTATGTAAGTAATAATTTATATCGGGATCAGTGTGCTCTTTTGTGAGGGGATGCTTGGCTTTGCAGTGCCCTTGTAAAATTTTGATTGAGTCTGTAATCTTTTAAATACCTTTGTTTTTTTCTCTATTATTTTCAGCATTGGTCTTACTATCCAGATTTTACTCAAGTTAGATCGAGTTGACCTTGCAAGGTAAATATTTGTACCATATGTCAATAAGTGAATTCTTAGCAAGGCACAAATTTAGCAAATCCAAAAATTGGTATATATTTATAGAAGTAATTTGAGCAATTATATAATGCCATGAAAGATAAGTCATAAGTCCAATGCAGAATGTACTGTTACCAATATTCAATTTTGATAGCGAGATCAACACTCTTGCTAATAATACCAAAATTGAATCCTCACTAAAAATTTTGCTTATATGATATTCCATAATTCCTGATCTACTCCTTAATTTTCTTAGCTCAATACAGCTGATCTTTGTGTAAATTGTCCTGTATGCAAACTGTAATCAGTGTGGGTTTTCATAAATGTCTTCATAATGAAAGAGTTTAAATTTTTTTTGTCTTGAAGAAAGATAAAGTTATTTTGATGATTTGAAATAAAAGTGTGTTTCATTAAAGAATATCCCCCCCCCCCCCCCCCCCCCCCCGTAGGTATAAAAATACCAAAGGTGATCTTCGTGGATAAGTACTTTCTAGTTTGTAAATTCTAACAAATTGCTGTTTATTTGAATTTAAGGAAAGAGCTTAAGAGAATGCAGGAGATTGATGAGGACAACATTCTCACACAACTGGCTCAGGCCTGGTTTAATCTGGCTGTGGTACGTTTTTACATTCTGTTTGTTATTATATTATTACATATACTACTCACATCTGAAATAATCATGCATTATTACATGTATGTAATCATTATGTATGTATGTATGTAATCACACAATTTCGTATGTAATTCTCAGTGTATTAAAATCTATCCAAATGGTTCTTGGTTCCTAGAATTCACATTGTAAATTATGTTTCATGAACTTTCATCCTTTAACAAGAAGCATATGAACATTTCACAGACACACCAGAAATTATTTTTCATATATCTTATAGTGTAGCTAAACAAAGTCTAAAGCATTCATTCATTGTTCCTGGTTATATTAGGCTGAGAGAAAACTTATATAGGGACATTAATCTTATAGTGTTCCAACAAGTTATTAAACATTCATTGATGTGTTAATTGTAAATGTTCCTACCTGTATGTATTATAGGGAGGGGAGAAATATCAGGATGCTTATTACATTTTCCAAGAGATGGCAGACAAACACAATTCTACACCTCTGTTACTGAATGGTCAGGCAGCCTGTTATATTGCACAGGGGAAATTTGATGATGCTGAATCTGTACTGCAAGAGGCCATGGACAAGGTAATATTCAAAGCTTATATATGTAGTAGAATTGTGTAATTATCAATATTCATGAAGAATGTTCAATTCAAACATTGAAATCAATCATTATATACAGTCGGACCTCGTTATCTCAAACTAAATGGGACCAAGAAAATACTTTGAGATATCTGAGGATTCAAGATATCCAGGTTAAAATAATTAAGAAATAAGCACTTGGGACTTCAAAATCACCTCTACATATCCATAGAATTCGAGATATCCATGTTTGAGATACCAAAGTTCAACTGTGTGTGTGTGTATATATAAATTAGTGAATAAATAAATGTAAAATGTTTTATTGTAGGATTCCAATAATGCAGAGACTCTTGTGAACATGATTGTTTTAACACAGCATATCGGAAAACCACCAGAGGTCTGTATAATTTATGGATGTGAGAGGTTTTTTAATTATAGCTTGTTTACTAAAATGGATGAAAATTACATATCAGTATCAATTATAACTATATTAAACTATGTTACACTGTATAAGTGAAAAGACTTGTTTTGTCATCTGAAAAAAAAAGTTCACATGGAGCATACATTGAATAAGTAAATCTCCATTTGAATATCATAATGTTTGTAGATTTCTGGGGTCACCCTTACCCACGAATTTACATTCCCACTGAACAATTATTTTGACAATGTATTAACTCACTGAATCTACTGTGTAAATTTACCCAAGAAATTCGTGTCCCCATGGACCAGTTAAATTTTGCGTAGATGTGAACATTGACCCCCATAAAATAAAATGATTTCACAGTAACTGCATAAATTTGATTGATTTAAATTTGCTAGTCATTTCTTAATTTATATAGTAATATTGTACAGTTTTAATTCATCTGTTTAAATTTCCTGTTTCTTTATTGATAGGTCAGTAATAGATATGTATCACAACTGAAAGACTCTCATCGCAGCCATCCATTTGTCAGGGATTATTTACAAAAGGTCAGCACACACATTAATCAAATTCAAATATTGGGAAACCATTAATATGTAATAGATAATGCTGAATGAAATTTTTAAAGATATCAAGGCAATACTTTAAATGAGTAACCTACTTAAGTCAAATCCTTTTTTAGCGCATTTGTGCCAGAGGCTCAAGTGAGCTTTTCTGATCGAAGTTTTTCTGATGTATGTGCATAACTTTTCATATTTTCATCTTCTCCAAAAACTACAAGGCCTATATATCAACCAAACTTGCCACAAATCATCCTTTGGTGAAAGAGATTTGAAAAGCCATGCTCTCTTTAAAGGGGAGATAATTAAGAATTGGTGAAAATATGGTGACATCTTTTAAAAATTACTGGGTCAGAAAAAAAATGAAACTTGTATGAAAGCTTCCTGACATCATGTATAGTTTAGTTTGTTCAAATCGTGGCCCCTGGGGAACTTTTATGAAAGCTTCATGACATCATATATAATTAAGTTTGTTCAAATCATGGTCACTGGGGATAGGGTAGGGCCACCATAGGGGATCAAAGTTTTACACAGGAAAAATATTCTAAAGAAGAACAGCAGGGTCATGATTTACCATATTTATATGGAAGCATCCTTTAGACTACCTTATGACAGTTGCGTATGAATAATTTTCAGCATGACCCAGCTGTTCCTCATCAGATTTTTAAAAGAATTTTTCCTATATATTTCCATGTAAGACTTTGATTCGCTATTGTTGTTCACACCCCACCCTACCCCTGGGGGTCATAATTTGACTGAATTTAAAATCTATACTACCTAGATTAAAATCATTGCCCATATCAATATGTAAGCATTTCCAAGATCTGTTTATTATTTTTTTTTTCAAACTATGGATCACCGTTCACAGTAGCTCAGTTGATAGAGTGCTCGCTCCATGATGGGGAGGTCGTGAGTTTGAATCTCGGCCGCGACTGACCTAAGTCGATAAAAAGTGGGTAGCAACTGTTCCTTCGCCATGCGCTCGGCACTTTGAAGTAAAAGTTGCAGTTCCTTCAGATGAGACCTTAAAAATCGAGGCCCGTGTCACAGCAGACATTGGCACGATAAAGATCCCTCACTTCTCAATGGCCCTGAGTGCCAAGTAAAGGTCAAAATTTGAAGCCCTTCATCGGTACATGGTGACCTCTCTATATGAGTGAAAAATTCTCAAATGGGATGTAAAAAACAACATTCAATCAATCAATCAAATTATGGATCATGGGGTTAGGGTGGGGGTAAGATCAGAGATCAGATTTTACATAATGCTAGTGTACTGGGGAAAAAAAATCTTAATCTACAGAACAGCAAGGCCATGTTAGTCATATTGATATGAAAGCATTCCAGTGTTGTGTGGATTCAATCTGGTTAAATCATATCCCCTTGAGGCCTAGTAGGAGCCACAAAATGGAGTCAGATTTTTTCATTGGAATAAAGGGGAAAATCTTTAAAAATCTGAAGAAGAACAGCAGGGCCAATGTGACTCAAGTGAGCATTGTGGCCCATGGACCTCTAGTCTAACATAAAATCAAATACATGTTTATAAGTTTTTTCTTTCATTTGTCCATATTTAATAAATTCTATTTGTTTTTCACAGGAGAATGACTTTGACAGAATTTCTAGGAACTACTCTCCTTCCGTAACAGCCTAGCATACAAAGACTATTTTTTCATCGCCCATTTTCTATTAAACAAAAAAAAAAGACTTATGAATGTTTATGAACCTGTAATTAAGAACATATTACAGATAATTTTTTTTAATTATGGAAGATGTATCATTGCATAAATACATGTATTTATTCATCTTTGATATTCTCTTATTCTACTTCTGTTTGTAGTAAGGAATCGGACAGTGGTACAATGATTCATGAACTCCATGAAGTGGAAGATTCTTGGTTAGGATGGAATGTTTTGGTCTTTCCTATTGGTCGTTGATTGTTACATAATGACACACCCATTTCTTTAGAAAGGAGAAAGCAAATTATTGTCGCAATGTTATGGACACCCCATTTTCTGTGACTTGCAACACAAGTTTTGCTGAAAAGGGGATTTTATGGAGCTAGGAAAAAAGAGAGTGAAAAGTCCCACTTCTATAAAACTTATGTATTGCAAGAATATGTACATAATTCATGTATTTATCATGTTTATTTAAGTTATCACAACACATGCATCAATCAAACAAGTGTGTACCCGATGTTTATGGAGATTGTTAACTGATTGGCTTTTGCATTTATGACTGTTTATAGAATACCTCTTCTACAGGTATTCAAGTGAAGCATGTGAGATAATTTTCTCCTTTCTGAAGACTTGGGGTGTCATTTTGTAATGACCAACATTCAAAAGAAAGTTCAAACCATTCCATGCAAACAAAATTTTTTACCACGTCATTGTACTTCTGTAATTATGATGATTCATAGCAAAGTTTAAATAGAGAATTTAATTAAAGAATAATTTCTTTTATTCAGCTGTAATTTGCACTTATTAAGGAAGCTCTAATCAGTGCTCATTGAAGAGTTCAAATTTTGAGGTAGTTAATCAGGTAGAAAAATCTTCCCATAGATGTAAGATAGAATAAATGGAAATCAATAGTGTAAGACACTTGTAATGGATTAGACCAAGATAAAGTATTTGAATACATTATTTACATGTATTTCTCAAATATAAGTAAACAATGGTGATTTCTGTTCACTTATTTGAGTTTTTGCAATTTTAGAATAATAGTTGGCTTTAACAAATTTTCCCCCTTTAAATGCAGATTTTGTAAGGATTTTGGCTTAGAAATCTAGAGTGCAGGCCTGCCCCTAAATAAAATGATGATATTTTGATAGGTCCTGATCAAGGAATAATTTATTAAAAATTTTTTAATTGGTACCTTTGCCCTGTGGTCAAATTTGACAGCCTGTTTTATATTTATACCGCCCTCTCTCATAGATAGTATAACTCAAGTGATGCCTGGCGTCACACTTTTACTGTTAAAATTCTCGCTTTTTTCCACTATTTATTTTTTTTGTGGCGGCTTTTGTATGGAATCTGGATGGCCATGTAGTTCACTATCGCGCATTAACTTCTGGGGATATGGTGCGATGACGATGACACGATGGTGCGATGACGATGGAGCAAAGGCACATTGGAGCTTTAGTGAGCATTGATTCATCATCATCGCCATCGCAAACTGTTATTGCACCATTGTGTTATCGTCATTGTATCAACGCATCGTCGTGCCATCGCACCATCGTCCATTGCATTATCGAACTAACTATAGCTTCATTGTGATTGTCATCGTATTATTATCGACCCCGATGGAGCGATTGTGAACAATGTGACCCAATCTGTATTCCACACTTACGTATTTTTCTTCAATTATCTATCTTTAATGTATGCAAATCGTAAAATTCTCTGTAATTGAAACGCAACCATCTCGGTATTAATTTTTCAATGTCAGTTTTTCCCCTTCTTCATAATGCTTTAATATGTAATTATTGAGGATTTTTAACTTTCAACATAATCTGAATGTCACTTATTAAGGAACATGTAACTGAAAAAAGTGAAGTTAAAGAATTTTCATTCAATAAAAATTAGAATGACTCGATAAATCTTGTCCATTTGCGCATATTACCAGCCTAAGATTTACAAGCGTGATCCACTTTTTGACTTTCCAGCATTAACAAGTGCTCTCCTGATGAAAACTTTGACACGTGATAAGCTGAAGGCAGAAAGGATGAGAGGAAAATAAAGATCCATTAGTTCCTCTGATAAGGATCTTCCACAAGTCTGTTGATTTTTCACAAAAAGACAAATCTTTCTTTTTAAGTGACAACTTGCGATAAAGCTCCTTTTCCAAGAGTACAAGTTTAAGACAATCTTAAGTGCAAAAAGCTGGCGTTACTGTCACCAAAGACATAAATAAAAATGACTGTTATTTGTGTCTCAGCGTTCATGTGTTTTTGTTCACAAAAGAATGCTTTCATGAAGCTGATTTTAGATTTATCTAATTAAAACTTAAGATAGACTAAGATTTTTTGTGAAAAGGTCAATTGATGTGTAAAGTTTGACATATATGTTGTTTTTTCCCCCTAACGTTTACGGAAGTCAAATGTGTTCTTGTTTCATTTTTTTTTACTATAAATGTTTTCAAAATTTAAAAAATATGAAGTAATGTAATTTAAAACCCCAAAATATGAAAAATAAACAAAATCAACATTGAAATATACATATTTTCAGCAAATGATCAGAAAAGCAAAAGTCTGTAGAATATTCATAACACTCCTACAGTCTTATTCGTTATGTCGTGATTTGGATTATCCTGTTTATTCCTTTTTGACGAATCGACTTATTTATTTCTATTGATGGATTATCGTGAAAGAAGATCTACTGCAGACTTCCAGAGGCTTTGCTTAGTTCCAGCTGTTGACATGGTCTTTTCAATATGATACTATGAGTTCCCGTCTTTAAATTAGTTTCATTGGTCGTAACGACAACCATATTTTCTTATTATCTCTTGACCGGGGGAGACTCATTGTCTGATTCAGTTGGGTTATTTGTTAATACACTGTGATTTTCTGTAGATAGAAAAATCATTATCTTGTACAATACCAGGTAGAACCTTCAGCTACGATGTCTGATAATATATAACGTACCTGCTGCTGCGAAAACGGCGGAACTAAACCCTCGATCATTGAACTGATTTCGTCAACTTTCTTGGAGTCTCCCTGTTTTTTTTCTAATACTGCGATTGAAAGTGTTTCAAATCATTACAGAAGGCACTTACTTTTTCCTTAAGTTGCATATGTTAAGTTTTTTGTTCTGTCGTTGAATGATTTTTTTTTAAAATGTCCTAAAATGAATATTATAAACAACAGGTATGTGAGTAAAGTATTTAAAAACTGCAGACATATGAAAAAAAATCTTAGACGGTGCTTGAATATGTACTAATATGTAGCAGGATAATGGAAAGAAAATTATTTTGAATGTTATCTGAATTATTACCCATGTTTCCTTTGGCATGCCACCAGTTTTAAGGGAAATTTACAGACTATCTGGGGCTGAACTATCAACAACTCTAAATTTTTATATTTGCCCTTTTTCAATATTTATAATGTTTCAATGTTTATGATTATATTTTTAGCTCTACTGGTCAGAGACCAGAAGAGCTTATGCGATAGTAAGGTGTCCGTCCGTCCGTCTGTCTGTCTGTCTGTCCGTCTGTCTGTAAACAATTTTTCAAAACGCTACTCCTCCTACAGTTTTGGTCCGATTTCAATATAACTTGGCACACAAGTAGACTACACTAAGATACATAATTTAGTGCATCGGTTTTTGATTTCGATGGACGGTGTTGCCATGGTTACTAAAAATAGAAATTTCTGTGAAATTCCTTTAAAACGCTACTCCTCCTACAGTTTTGGTTCGATTTCAATATAACTTGGCACACAAGTAGACTACACTAAGATACATAATTTGGTGCATCGGTTTTTGATTTCGATGGACGGTGTTGCCATGGTTACTAAAAATAGAAATTTCTGTGAAATTCCTTTAAAACGCTACTCCTCCTACAGTTTTGGTCCGATTTCAATATAACTTGGCACACAAGTACACTACACTAGGATACATAATTTAGTGCATCGGTTTTTGATTTCGATGGACGGTGTTGCCATGGTTACTAAAAATAGAAATTTCTGTGAAATTCCTTTAAAACGCTACTCCTCCTACAGTTTTGGTCCGATTTCAATATAACTTGGCACACAAGTAGACTACACTAAGATACATAATTTAGAGCATCGGTTTTTGATTTCGATGGACGGTGTTGCCATGGTTACTAAAAATAGAAATTTCTGTGAAATTCCTTTAAAACGCTACTCCTCCTACAGTTTTGGTCCGATTTCAATATAACTTGGTACACAAGTAGACTACACTAAGATACATAATTTAGTGCATCGGTTTTTGATTTCAATGGACGGTGTTGCCATGGTTACTAAAAATAGAAATTTCTGTGAAATTCCTTTAAAACGCTACTCCTCCTACAGTTTTGGTCCGATTTCAATATAACTTGGCACACAAGTAGACTACACTAAGATACATAATTTAGTGCATCGGTTTTTGATTTCGATGGACGGTGTTGCCATGGTTACTAAAAATAGAAATTTCTGTGAAATTCCTTTAAAACGCTACTCCTCCTACAGTTTTGGTCCGATTTCAATATAACTTGGCACACAAGTAGACTACACTAAGATACATAATTTAGTGCATCGGTTTTTGATTTCGATGGACGGTGTTGCCATGGTTACTAAAAATAGAAATTTCTGTGAAATTCCTTTAAAACGCTACTCCTCCTACAGTTTTGGTCCGATTTCAATATAACTTGGCACACAAGTACACTACACTAAGATACATAATTTAGTGCATCGGTTTTTTTGATTTCGATGGACGGTGTTGCCATGGTTACTAAAAATAGAAATTTCTGTGAAATTCCTTTAAAACGCTACTCCTCCTACAGTTTTGGTCCGATTTCAATATAACTTGGCACACAAGTAGACTACACTAAGATACATAATTTAGAGCATCGGTTTTTGATTTCGATGGACGGTGTTGCCATGGTTACTAAAAATAGAAATTTCTGTGAAATTCCTTTAAAACGCTACTCCTCCTACAGTTTTGGTCCGATTTCAATATAACTTGGCACACAAGTACACTACACTAAGATACATAATTTAGTGCATCGGTTTTTGATTTCGATGGACGGTGTTGCCATGGTTACTAAAAATAGAAATTTCTGTGAAATTCCTTTAAAACGCTACTCCTCCTACAGTTTTGGTCCGATTTCAATATAACTTGGCACACAAGTACACTACACTAAGATACATAATTTAGTGCATCGGTTTTTGATTTCGATGGACGGTGTTGCCATGGTTACTAAAAATAGAAATTTCTGTGAAATTCCTTTAAAACACTACTCCTGCTACAGTTTTAGTCTGCTTCTAATATAATTAGGCATACAAGAAGACTATACTAAGATACATAATTTATTGCATTGGTTTTTGAATTCGATGAACAGTGTTGCCATGGTTACTTAAAATAGAAATTTCTGTGAAATTCCTTTAAAACGTTACTCCTCCTACAATTTTGGTCTGATTTCAATCTAATTTGGCACACAGTTAGAATACACTACGATACATAATATGTATTTCTGTTTTTTTTATTTGGGTGAATGGTGTTGTCATGGTTACCGGTACTAAAAATAGAAATTTCCGTGAAATACTTTCAAAACGCTACTACTCCTAGTTTTCATTTGATTTCAATATAACTTGTCACAAAAGTAGACTACATTAAGATACATAATTCTATTTATTGTTGCATGTTGCAATGTTTCAAATCCAAGTGCTACTTTTCTTTTGTTATACAAACAGACCAGTAGAGCTACAGTCTCATCAGAGACTTCTGGTTGAGATTTGTCTTCCTATATATCAATCAAGCTTTATTCCGAGGAAGGGTTATAGTAAAGTTATAGTAAGTGCAAATATATGTTAATTACTTGGCATGTATGAGATGGTAACCGACATGGGAGCACATCATACAAGTAACATGGCCAACTGACCTTGTTTCGGATGCTGCACTTACTGGAAAAACGAAATTCTAAACTTATTAAATCCTTAATTAATCCTTCATTGGCCATTCTTGACCAGAAAAATGAAAGATGTCGCATTAATTATGGGATGTGAAAGACATTCTATAGTCTATTACAAGAGAGCTTCAAGAAAATTTGTCTTGACCAAACCACAGACACACTGTCTGCATGTCTCTGTCAAATACCACTTGCTATCATAATGAGATGCAAAATATCACTCTCCTCTAATAAACAGCTTTAATGGCGATGGTTAGGGTTTTTTGCCATTGATGCGAATTATCACGTTCTATAGTGTCGGTTATCACTTCATACACACCAAGATATTCACTTCTTCTTTTTATATAATCATTCTAACTAGAATGAGTCAGAATTTTAAAATTAAACTAGAGGTACTGTGGGCACTGAGCTCACAAATTGATACCCCCCCCCCCATATGTTTATAATTGCAAAGTCCATGTTTTGCTATGGGAGACCCAAAATAAGTGTTCGATTAAAAAGTAAAATAAGAGGTGCACAATGGCATTATGTAATAAAGAATCTGTGAAAGTATCATTAAATTTTATTCGGTGGTATAGGAGGAGTTGCGGATAAGAGATGGGTACCCCTCAATATTATAGAAAGAATGACAGTGTTCTGTGTTGTGCTATTGGAAACCAAAATAAATGTCCGATCAAAAAGTAAAATAGGAGGTGCACAATGGCACTATGTAACAAAGATTCTGTGAGAGTCTCATTTTAAAATTTTTATTCAGTGGTGTAAGAGGAGTTGCGGATAAGAGATGTAACGGACGGACGTAACTGACGGACGGACGAACATCCCCATCACTATATACCACCCGCTTTTCAAGCTGGGGAAATAAAAATCATAGAAATTTTAGATGTGTATATAATACCTCATATCATAGCACTGAATGAATGGACGAATCTAACGTTAATGTGAACAGAATGTTCATGTTGTTAGTTATGCTGAACGACAATCAATGTTGAAAAAAATTAAACAAATCAAATGAATGCCAAGTGGCTAAAGCCAAGTATACAAGTAACGGACCTGTACTTTGCTTATCACTATTATGTGAAAGAAATAATCTTGACCTGTTGTGAATAAGACTGTAAAACTTGAATGTAGATTTGATTAGTTGTGAGTTAATTTAATTTTCAGCATCTTCCTTAGGGGAATTAAATAACATTTTGGTTGGGTTATTTTTCCTTATCTACCTTCGCGGAAGTGAATTATAACCCTCGAGTCACTAGAACGGAATATAAACAATTTCATAGAGATAGAAATGAATTCAAATAAACTTGGTACCGAATACTTGTACGGGGCTTAGTTAAGATGTCAGTGTTGCAAATAAAACTTCCACACTGACTTCAATAAAATACTATAGTTTCCTTCACTTTGGCAGAAAGAACGAGACATTAGTCATTACTTTCTGTAAAATTGTGAAAAAATTAGTTAAAAAAAACAATGATCATTTGGATTTTGATGAAAGAATTCTCTTCATATAACTCTCTTCGTTGCTCATTCTACATATCATTAAGTGAGGGCATCTAATTATAGTTCTAAGATGTTTTTTCCTCACAGAGTTCACAATCTTGGGTAAAAGTCAATGGCAACCAGAGACAGAAAAAATGATAATCACCGCTATTAAAGAGGTTCAGTTGAGAAAAGTGTCGCTCTGTCACTGTACAGTATTATTGGAAAAAAAGAACCAGCAAACAGGCATTTGGTAGAGACGTGCAAAGGACATGTATATTTCTGTGGCTAGACTAAAACAGGGTGTGTTAAAGCTCTCTTACTGAAATAAACAATGGTAAATATAGTATTTATACTAACTTCAGAATTTAAACGCTACAGTTAATGCAGCAACCATTGTAAGGTGTATCCACCTTCAAATTTACTTAAAGAATTTTACTTAATTAGAGCTTTAACTTGACCATTTATTCGGTAAATGTAGGTCACATGCAATATCAAAAGCATGCTTTATATTATTTTATTTACTTCCTCGTGAGTCCTCACGCGGGGTGGGAATAAAAATTTCGAAATGTTATTGTCCTCTGTATGACTTGCATAAAAAAGATGTGTTTTTGAAACACTGATGCCCCCGTATGGCAGCTCATGGCGAAGGCTAAGTTTCTCAAATGCAAATCAAATTCCAAGGTCAAGAGATCAAAAATGTTGGTACCAAAAGAAAGGTCTTGTCACAAGGAATACATCTGTGAAATATGAAAGCCCTAACCCAACTGTTTAAAAAGATATGACCAAGGTTCAACTTTTTCTAAAGTAGGTCAAACTCATATTCCAAAGTCAAAGGGTCAAAATAAATGGTACCCAAGGGAAGGTCTCACAAGGAATGCACATGTGAAATATGAAAGTCCTAGCACCAACCATTCAAAAGTCATGACGAAGTTAAAGTTTTTCAAAAGTAAGTCAAACTCCAAGGTCAAGGATAAAAGATCAAACCTGTTGGTACCAGAGGGAAGGGCTTGTGACAAGGAATACACATGTGAAATATGAAAGCCCTAGCAACAATTGTTCAAAATTTATGACCAAAGTTAAAGTTTTTCAAAACTCCAAGGTCAAGATCAAAGGTAAAAATAAATGGTACCCAAGGGAAGGTCTTATCACAAAAAATATTGTCTTAAGGAATACACATATGAAGTATGAAAGCCCTAGCACCAACATTCAAAAGTTATGGCCAAGGTTAAAGTTTGATAAAATTTTGCAAAAGTGGGTCAAACTTCAAGGTCAAGATCAAGAGGTCAAACATGTTGGTATCCAAAAAAAGGTCTTGTCACATGGAATACACTAGTGAAATTTAAAAGCCATAGCTCCAACCCATCAAAATTACGGGCAAAGTTAAAAGTTTTTGCGGACAAACAGACAAATAGATAGACAGACAAACAGACAGACTGGCTGACAGAACAAAAACTATATGCCCCCGAATCTTTGATTACGGGGGCATAAAAATATTTGCAACAATAAAAATTGTGGAGGAGATCCAGTAATATACTTAAGGTTTATAGCACACCTTGTTCAGCCACTGAGACCCCTTTAGTTGAAATAAAAAATAAAAAATTCCAAAACCTTTATGGACATCAACATGAGATGTTCATCTTCATGCAAAAAAGATTATATTTCTGGGAAAAAAGTGAAGAAAACTGACATTGATCAATCTTATTAAGAAAACAAATCGCGAACAGGGCAAAAACACGGACCCCTGGAAACAGCAGGCGTGTGTTCAATCCTGAGGATCATGAAACATCCAAGTTTAAGTCAAATTCTGTATATTGCGCTGAAATAACTCATATATCCCAGTGATAAAGGTCACAAGTCAAACAGACCAAAATCAAAATTCTGTTGCCTGCAAATTAAGTTTTAATTCACTAGTAATAATCATCTTGCAAATGATTGAAATTTTGAAATAAGTCTAAGACTCTTTCAAGTCTAAGTATCCCCTGTCATATCCGCCACGAGCCCTCTGTATTAATCATTTAAACACAGTTATCCGTCATACATAGTGTTAAAACAATGGCCTAACAATTGGTAAGAAACATGTAAGTCAAAATACAACTTAAAGATAGGTTGTAAACAAGTTATTATGTTGACCAAGGAATTTGCAGAAGTAAACGAGATTGTTGAAAGTCCCGTTAAATCAATGTATTTATCAGTAGCCTGTCTTGGTTTAAAATATGTGCGTACTCAGAACATGTTCTTGCGTACCCAATCAGCTGGGGGGGGGGGGGGGGGGGGCTTACACACCATATGCAGATGACATTTAAACATACCTGCATAAATAGGGAAAGTTGACGATGGAAAGTCTGAAGTCATCAAGTTTACCATTTAGTTTAATTGTTCGTTGGCCAATAACTTCTATAATAGGTAAGGAATTCCAAATATGAATCAGGTGTGACAGAATCCAGGCTCGTAGCAACGGTTTCAAAAGTGGGGGGGGGGAGGGGGGGGAGGGAAATTTCCCAAAAAATCCGACAAGCAAAAAAACCCCAAAAAACAACAAACAAACAAAAAAACAAAACAAAAAAAAAAACACCTAAATTGACCAAAAAGTGAGGGGGCAAACTCCCCCCCCCCCCAAAAAAAAACGTAATTAACTGTCCAAATCTTGGAATTTGCCAGTGCTCGAGCTTACTACAACAAAAAGTGGGGGGCATATAAAGGAAAACTTACTACAGCAAAATATTATATTAAAAAAAAAGTAGAAAGGGCCTGGAGTCTGTGGTGTGTTTCGAGTCCAGTGGGATATTACGAAAGCCTATTAGGATCAAACTACGGTAAAAAAATTTAAAAGGCGTTATAACGCCTTTTCAAAAGGCGTTATAACGCGATAAAAGGCGTAATAACGCAAATAAAGGCGTAATTACGCCTTTCCAAAAGGCGTTATAACGCGAAAAAAGGCGTTATTACGCCTTTCTAAAGGGCGTTATAACGCCTTTCTAGAAGGCGTTATAACGCCTTTCCAAAAGGCGTTATAAAGCCTTTCCAAAAGGCGTTATTACGCCTTTCCAAAAGGCGTTATAACGCCTTTCTAAAAGGCGTTATTACGCCTTTCCAAAAGGTATTATTACGCCTTTCCAAAAGGTTTTATTAAGCCTTTCCAAAAGGCGTTATTACGCCTTTTAAAAAGGCGTTATTACGCCTCTTTTTTTCAATACATGACTTACTTAGCCCACCCTGGGGGCTGATTATAATTAGATTTCTAGGAAAAAGATTTTTAAATGTGTAAAATATTTTCAGTGTTAAACCAACTTAGTCCTTCTCTGATGCCAGACGCTTCTACCAAGGTGTATGGATTTCAGAAATTTTGTTGAAGGCTAATTGCTCATTATACCTATGCAAATACTTTGCCTGTTTTTTACCAAGAGGAGAGAAAAATATTTCAAATTTGACATGAATTTTTAATACGTGGCTAGCAAAGCCCAAAGCTGGTTCTGCCTATATCCTGGATTTTCAAAAGTAGAGTGTTGACTTCTCTTAATATGCATGCAAAATGCAAACAACTGTCTGCGAGATGTGCAGGAATATAGAAAATATTATAATTTATAATATAATTTATAATATTAAAACTATAATCTAAATATTGCATAAATAAAGATGGCTTTGGTTCAATCTTTCATATATTTACTATTTTAAAATAACGCCTTTCCATTTTTGGATACAACTCCTTTTCAAACAGGCCGGTAGTACGAATGTGAGGGGGGGGGGGGGGTCCCCACCCCACTTTTTGGGAGAATAGTCTTGCTATAGTTTAAATATAAAAAATTATTAATTGATTGCTTGGTCCCTTAACATTTTGTTGCAGTATGGTTAAAGTTTTACCGAAAAATTAGAAAAAGTTTCCCCTCAAGTTTAGGCAGTTTATTTTTTTTCGGGGGGAGGGGGGTCTTGTTTTTTTGTTTGCTTGTCAATTTTATGCCCCCCCCCCCCCACTTTAAAAGCACGGGCCTGTCAAAGACATAATAATAGCCCTTCAAAAGGCATAATAACGCCTTTTTGAAAGGCGTATTAATGCCATTTAAAAAGGCGTAATAACGCCTTTTAAAAAGCGTAATAACGCGTTTTGAAAAGGCGTAATAACGCCTTTTGGAAAGGCGTAATGACGCCTTTTGGAAAGGCGTAATAACGCCTTTTGGAAAGGCGTTATAACGCCTTTTAGAAAGGCGTAATAACGCCTTCTGGAAAGGCGTTATAACGCCTTTTGGAAAGGCGTAATAACGCCTTTTAGAAAGGCGTAATAACACCTTTTGGAAAGGCGTAATTACGCCTTTATTTGCGTTATTACGCCTTTTTCCGCGTTATAACGCCTTTACAAAAGGCGTTATTACGCCTTTTTTCGCGTTATAACGCCTTTTGAAAAGGCGTTATAACGCCTTTTAAATTTTTTTTTACCGTAGTTTGATCCTAATAGGCTTTCGTAGGATATATCGAGTAAATATGAATGAAATAAATTATTGCTTTTTGCTTGAACTCGTCGATACATGTATAACTAACTGTCGAATCCTCAAAGAGGAGCAATAAGAGTGTATGACACACGCTAGAATACAAACATTAAGCACGCTGCTATATATAGAGACTTTACTTTAATAACTCCCTCCCTGGCTTGATTTTTGAATTGTATCTATGTGACATTTGCAAGAATTATTCCTGTTAAAGTACGACAAATAAGTTTTTGGTCCTAAATGAAGGAACTTATCTATAACCATAAATTCAAAATTTACACCGAACACTTCTAAGAACTTGGATGCATGTATTATATCCATTCAAAATGAATTTTAAAAAGTGTAATTTACGCGATGATTTTTTTTTTTTTTTTTTTTTTTAGAATGTATTGATTTTTTTAAAAAGGAAACATGCATGATTTAATAAGATTTTAAATGTTCTGTGTAGTAGGCCTTTTAAAAGTCGATATAAAATACAAAAAAAATATACACTGTGCATGCCACTATATCAAAGAAATTGTGATTTGCGTCAATGTTTTTTGTTTAGATTGATATTTGTGATCGGAATCTTAATTGTTACCATATATCAAACTGCTCCATCGGTTCCCTGAGCATACAGTGATTATCATTGAAAGGGACTGGGCAAGAAAGGCGGCTGAAGATCAAATGATGACTAGACGAGAGGAGCTTATTTACAGGATTAAGGTTTTATTGTTTAGAACAATTACACAAAGGACCATTTGAAATATGCGAAATATACGAGGGCTGTTCGGAAATTATTGAGACATTTACTTTTACTCCGTAAAGGACAGAAATAAATTGATGAAAATTCGTCAACATTTTATAAAGAACAAACAAAACAAATTTCCGGTGAAATTATAAAAATGCACATGTCTATTGACCTGAAACAGCATCGCTACGTCATTTTAACGTCACGTCAGCTGTTTTCGCATGTGAAACGATCGGGAAGCGTTTACTCTTCTTTCTCTGTTATCACATATAACATTCTAAAAATCAAACTGTCTCTCTTCTTAAACGGTTCTTTAAAAAAAATAAAATAGAATATGTGCTGTTGATACCCCAGTATAAAATATACATGCAGTGTTATGTACATGTTGATTTAGCAGCATGCAGTACCGATTTATGGAACGCGGGTCAACTTTATAAAGTAACTGTATGGTGTGAGTTTTACCACTCTTTATTAAACAACAATATATACACAAATATACTCTGTCGTGGGTTCTGGCCCGGACCGACTCACCGTCTCTGTCTACACCCGTCCGGTCTGTTAGCCATCCTGGTGGTGAAAGAGGTCCGTGCGACTGTCCCGCCATCTGACGTAGCATCGTCAGTAAGTCGTACCACGGGACAGTCGCACAGATACTACACTTCCCCCCGTTTTCTTTGAAAGGCGGGAGTCCACAGTGCGGGGGAGGGTCCGGAACCATCTCCAACGATGGGGCGCTGTTAGCGCCCACCCGGGCGGACTGCCCAGGGACGACTAGTGCCGGGGCAAGCCCCAGACAAAACACACCCAAGATAACTCCCGGGAAAAGGGCCCGGGATCGCTCCCAATTAAACACTTCCAGGCCCTAGGTCCGGGATAATTCCCAAGTAAAGAGTCTGGCCTGGCAGGGTACGCTAGAGCGGGTCAAAGCCAGCTGACCCACTTACCACTCCTGAACATTGCCAGGGTTACCCGTCTAGCCCCGGGCCAAAATTTGGGCATGTCCATGGTTACAACCCCACCGGTGACTGTCCCAGGTGGGCCTGAATGGGGCCGAGTCATCCTCTCGGCAGGGAACTTCCTCAACGGAGGATGTCTCGTCACTCTTACGGCAGGGAACCTCCTCAACAGAGGAGGTCTCTTCCTCTACAACATTCATGAGCTGGACAGGAACCAGTGCTGTAGAGGGGGTGGGCATGCGCCACACACATCGATCGGAGGGTCCATCAGGGACACCAGGGGGCAAGCCCATCCCAAAACTGGTCACCCGGCGACCTCCGACCCTGCGCCCATTAAACGCATTGGTATACGCCCAACGAAGGCGGCCAGATAGGCGCTGCAGGATATACGATTGGGCCCTCTAATGTAACAACAAAGCTGGGTGCAGCGGTCCAGTCAATGAATATACGGCCGGGGAAGATTCCCTGACGTGATCGGAGAGGGCATCCATGTCCAGGACTAAGTCCTGAGTGGCCAGGCTATTCCTGTCCGGGAAGACATCTTCCCCCCGGAGCTGATCTGCCAAGTCCTGGACGAAGGAATCTTCTCCCAGTGTCTGGCGGGTAAGCCACTTAAGGGCCTCCATCCTAATGGCAGACGCCTCTGCGGTGGGTGGCACCCCGCGTCTGAACATAGCGGGGAGATGGGACCGCAAAATGTGATCTCTTAGTTTGCGGGTCATCACCCCACACAGGAGAGGGCAAGGAGGGATTGTCATTCCTTCTAGCCCTGCCCCTAGGGGAAGCTGGCTGGTGTCTGGGAGGAGGCATGTCCCGGGACCCCTCGGATCAGGCTGGTCGGAAGCGGTACTGCTCCTCGTCTATCCTCTCCATTAAAGGTGGTGGCGAGAGAACCCCTCCTTTCAGGGGATGTCTCAGGGGGCCTCTCGTTCTCTTCCTCCTGGCCTCTCTGGTTATAGTCGGAGGGAGGGCGCTCCCTCCTCCAGCCTCTCACTGGCGATAAGTCTTCATCCGATGAAGGATCGACATCGTCGAACTGGCCGTCCAGGGGAACTATAAAATAGAAAAGCACCAATGTTAGCCACCCGGGGTTCCCCTATACAATCTGGGCAGATATACTGATCCAGGGAGGAAGCCTCCTCTGAAGTGACCCCCGCACAAACCCCGTGGAACCAACTGCCACACTGGTCGCATTGAATCATTAGTCCCCCATCGTCCGAAACAATAGAGCTCAGAGTCCGTCAGATCCCCATCTGACGACTTAGCGGACTCGGTAGAGGGCGACCGCACTTTACGTGGGCGTCCCCATTTTCTCGGTACACAGGGAGAGCTGTCTGAGGGTGAGCTCAGCTGGGAAGGTCCAGGGACCTCACTCGAGGGAGCTTTCTCCCCTGGGGACAATGGAGCACTGCTTAACTCACTACCTTCCTGGGACTGGGCTCTGAACTTCTCTTGATACCGGGACAGCCATAATGGTATGTCCCGATCTGCACACCTTTTGAGGCGATCATGGTTGACAACCATCACAGTGAGCTTGGTATTCACTCGGTAAAGGTGGGAGCTTAACTTCTTCAAGATAATACCGGGTCCCTTCCAGGAAGGGCTCAACTTCCTGCATTTCCCCTTGACAGTAGCCGTGTCAAGGACGTAAACTAGGTCACCTTCATTGTAAGTTCTGGCACAGACGTTCAAGTCCTAATCCCTCTTCATACGCTCCTCTGAGGTCCGAAGACGTCTCCGGGCTGTCTCATGAGCTGACTGGATGGCCTTTTCCAAATTCACTACGTAACTCCCAAGGTCAACAGCCGGGTCCCTCTGAGGGGGGCATACATCAGATCAGCAGGGATATTCACTTCCCGGCACAACATCAGCTTGTTTGCAGTAAAGCCTGTGTTCTGGTTGACTGCAGAGCGCAGGGCACCTGCAATCTGGGCAAGATGTTCATCCCAGCAGTTCTGGGCCTTGTCTATATAACAACGCACAGCATCCTTCAAGGTTCTATTATACCTTTCTACCTGGCCATTGGCCGAGGGACGATAAGGAGTGGTGCGGGCCTTATGGATCTGCAACAAGTCGCACACTGCTGTGAAGAGCTTACTTTCAAAGTTCCTACCCTGGTCGGTGAAGATCTGGAAGGGACAGCCAAAGCGAGCAAAGAACTGATCGACCGCAGCAGTAGCTGTTGCTCAGCAGTCTGAGTGGGCAGAGGGACACACTCCACCCACTTGGTGAACTGATCCACCATGACAAGTACATATTCATTACCCTGTTTAGTCCGGGGTAGGGGCCCCAGAAAATCAAGATGGACTCTCTCCATAAGGGCGCCAGCATCGTACTTAATCATCCTGCTCGGGCATGGCGCTGAAGATGCTCATTCCTGCTGCAAGGGCAGGGTTCGAAATTCACTATATACAACTCGCAAAATGCGAGTTAGAATTCCCAAATTGCGAGTTAAAAATTAGGTAACTCGCAAAAACTTGCGAGTTGATTTTTTTGGCACTGAAACTGAAATTGAAAATTATATATTATGACAGAACATAATGCTTTTGATTTAAATCAGTAATTTAAATTGAAGTTGCACTGTAGTTGTATTTTGTGTATTGTACAGTAGTTACTTTTTCCTTAAGTTACATGTTTTTAATTTATATAAATTTAACTTTATATGAAAATTGCGAGTAGTCTTATAAAATAGCGAGTTCACTTTCTTGGTACTCGCAATTATTTGCGAGTTGTAATTTTAGGGAGTTTCTAACCCTGAAGGACCACAGGTGCTCATGAACTGTTCTGCCTCCCTCATCATGCCATACCAGAAAAATCTATCACGCAGGCGTGCCTTGGTTCTATCAGTGCCCTGGTTGCCTGGTGCTGGGACGTCATGGCACAGGCGTAGAACCTCCTTCCTCAACTCCTCAGGGACAACTAAAAGTCTAGTCTTCACACTCCCCTCCCCCACCTCTTTCCAGAGGACCTTGTCCTGATCTAAGGTGAAGGCCGTCCTATGGAGCCAATAGTTTTTAACTGCGGAACTCGCAAGGAACATCACACCTTCCTCTGGAGCTACATCACCGTCCAACCAGTCAAGAAATTGACTGATTTCCGAGTCCCTTAACTGGCATAGACTCATTTCCTCTGGGGTCAAACTCACAAACGACAACGGGCTACCAGAATCGTCAGGGGGTGCCCCCACTACTGCCACAAAGTGGGGGTGCTTGGCGAGGCGAATCTGGGTCCGGGAGGGCCCCTCTACTGACTCCTCATCATCAAAGTAAACTTCCGGGGGAGAGTAATGACCAATGCGACCTAACTCCCCCAGAAACATAACCATAGGCCACTTCACTAACTGAAGGTTGGGCTGGTCCAGGGGGAGAGGGCAAGTCACTGGCTTCCTCAGTATTGCCCTCAGACTCTACAACTGACTCCTCCAAAGTTTCTACCTCCGAGCTAGGCGTATATATCCAGTTTCCAGGACTGGCCAAGGGCGCCACATTGACAACTTCTTCTGCAAAGACATTCCAGGTCTGGTGAGCCTTAACACACTTCGGGCATCCGCCACAAGGTAAGTCGCTGGGGTGTATGGTGACATCAGCTCCAGCACAGATGGCACTAGAAGGCTACCGGGACAGGGCATCTGCGTTGACATGGCGTCGCCCCGGGCGATGCTGTATCTCCATGTCATACTGGTTGAGCTCTTCCATCCATCTGGTGAGTTGATCCTGGGGGTTTCTAAAGTTAAGCAGCCAAATAAGACTATGATTGTCTGTCCTCACAATAAATCTCCTCCCCAGCAAGTAATGGCGAAACAGGCGGGTAAAGCGGATAACTGCCAGCAGTTCCTTGTGGGTTGTGCAGTACTTGCGCTGCTCCGGGGATAGACTGGGGCTTCCAAAAGATATGGGTCTCTCCTGGCCATCCTGTAACTGGGAGTGTTCGGCCCCTATGGCTTCATTGGAGGCGTCGGTGTCAAGTATAAACTCTCCATCGGGAATGGGGAGGACCAGGACAGGCGGAGACGTAAGGGCCCTCTTTAAACCATCAAAAGCTGCTTGTTGCTCCGGGCCCCAGATGAAGGGCTTCTTGCCTGTGATCTTGTAGAGGGGCAGTGCCCACTCAGCATAACCTGCAATGAATCCCCGGTGGTAGTTAGCAAACATAAGGAACCTCTCTACCTCCTTTGTGTTGCTGGGGACAGCCCAGTCCTTTACTGCAGCAAAGTAATCTTCTCCCATCTCAATGCCTTCCTTGCTTACCCGGCGTCCCAGGAATTCAACCTTGGTTTGGAATAGTTCACATTTCTTCGGCTTAAACTTTAAGTCGTACTCCCGGAAACGCATGAACACAGATCACAAGTTCTCCAGGTGATCCAGGAAGTCCCGACCTAAAACCAGGGCGTCATCTAAGAAGGCCAGAACAATACTCCAAGTAAGGCCTCTGAGTACCAGGTTCATCGCCCTAGAGAAGGTAGCCGGGGCATTGCAGAGACCAAACCCCATGCGCACAAACTCAAACAGACCATACTTCGTCAAAAATGCTGTCTTCTTTCTATCCTGGGGACGGATCTTTATCTGATGGAAGGCAGAGTTGGCGTCGAGCTTCGAAAACCATACATTCCCTGTAAGGGTGTCCAAGCACTCGTCTATCAAAGGAAGGGGGAATACATCCTTCCGAGTCACCTTGATCAAACAGCGGTAGTCCAGGCAGCATCTGACCTGACCGTCTTTCTTCCTAATCAGAACTGGAGCTGAGGCCCATTCAGACATAGAGGGCTGTATCACACCAGCCTCCAGCATTTTCTTTAGGTGGGATTCCTCCTCACCAGCAAAGAACATGGGAGTACGTCTCATCCGCTCCTTTACAGGGGGTGTCTCTCCGGTATCTATCTCGTGTTCTAATGCGGTGAAGTTCCCAAAGTCGAACTCGCTCCTAGCGAATACATCTTGAAATTCCGAGAGCAGACTGGCCAGCAAGGCCCTCTCTTCTAAGCTGACCGCTCTAACAAATCATGCAGAAATTCAGGAACCTCAGGGGATGTGGCTCCTGCCCCCCGATCCCCGTCATCCAGGCTGCCTACTGTCCGCACCAAGTAGGGCACAGTCTGGTGTGGATCAGCTTCCACTGCAGGACCAACAAGGCTACCCCCGTCAAGGTTACATCCCGATCTGAAGCGTTCACTACACAGATTACTGCACTGTCCCCTCCCACATGGTATGTATGGGGCATAAGAAGCACATCAGACTGCATATGAATGCCAGGGACAACCACAAAATCATCCAGCTTCTGATCCAGGGGCATAAAATAAAACAACAGAGCCAGCTGGAACTCGTACCTTCCGGGCCAAAGTCACCCTGGCCTCCGGAATCTCCCCAGCTCGTCCAAAATTCATCTTTATGGTCATCTTTATGGTCTCCCCTCCCAAAGTCCCCTGCTCTAAATCTAAACGGGCCTCCCGGGCATGAAGAAACCCCATGCCCAGCAACATGGTCCTGCAAGGGGGCGACATAAAGATCAACCTTATGAGTCTGATTACCTAAATTCAATGACACGGGTCCCACTATGAAACCTTTAAGCTTGGTGTTTTCACCCGCCTGCGTCATAGTAACATGTCTCCGGATCTTACTCCCAGTGACTGCCCTACCTGGGTATGGTGTGGTGCCCTGGTAACCACGTGAGCCATAATGTATTGGTGTACTAAAGTTGCAAGCCTGGTTAGCCGGGACTGACTGACTAGCATAGTATCCCGGATGGGCTGCCCCATACATGTTAGGTTGAACATGTGCTATCCTCTCCACCTCCCTTCCAAAATGACAGGCTGGGGTATCGGGATGGGCAGGACTACAAGTCATTGACACAGGAACACTATGGTGCTGCAGTGCACTGGGCATAGCCATACCATGGAGTGTGGCTGGAGTACTCTCGCCTCGATACAACACATACTGGGCGTGGCCGGGTACTGGGGGTTGGGCATGCCTACCCCCAGGATTGATGTACACTGATTGGGGCGCATGGTAAGGTGTGCTTGTGGAACTAGCATACAGTGATGTAAGTTGGGGTCTGGCAGCAGTCACACCAGTGTCTAAAGGCCAAGAGACTAGGTTACCATTTGCTCGTGACTGAACCAGCGCTGGGGACATTCCAACATTTACTGGGGCTGGGGCAGATATATTGCGTGGCATTGAGCTCCGGGGTTGCAAATCATCCCCAGGGAGAGAGGGCGCACCAAACTCTGCTAGTCTAGGTTGGCTCTGTATGGGTGCAGGGTCCCAGGTGAGCCCTAAAGGATCTACGGGCCTCACATGTTGACGATCATACTCGGAGGTGAGCTGTGCGGGCATCAGAGGCCTCTCAGGTTGCTGACTAATACACGGTGCATGGGACGGAAGGGCGGGGTCAAGTGGGTGTGGTACAACCTCACCCAAGCGGCTTGGTCTATAACCCATGGTAGCAGGGCCCCCCAGGTTAGCTGTGTCTCCCACAAGGACAGGGTGGCTACTACTAGCTGGTCGCACATGGCCTAAGGAATACGGATGATTTGATCCCGAATTCAAGGGAACCTCCCTATATTCATATTTAGGTGGGCTACAACCCACAGTGCTACCAGGTGAGCCACACCTACACGGGCTACCTAGAAAGGCCTCCAGGGAATCACTGGTCATCATCCCTGGTGAGCCAAATTGAAACTTTTCCTGACTTTCCATGTAATACACTTCCCTCCCCACAGGGGATGCCCGAGTGCAGGCCGGGCATAGGTGTAGAGGGACCCCCCAGGGGCAACCCCCCTCCCATGTGGCCTGACATTGACTGAGCAAAAGGTGTGTGACGGGTGGCAAAATGCTCACTCCCGCTATAAGCGTATGGTGAATAACCCCCTCCCCGGGGTATCCCCCCACCCTACCCGGAGTGTGAGGGGTGATATTGTCTGACCGCGTGACAGCCGGGTCACTACCCAGGCCTAAAGCCGACACGGCTTCCTCCAGGGACATATCCATGAATAAAATTGTACAAAATAATTTTCAAATAAATCACAGTCTACAAAATCACTAAATCACTTGCAATAAATATCTACACAAATTAATTCCAGTTAATTCAAAAAATTATTGCATCAGAAAAATCCAGAAAATGTCGCACGTGCTCTCTCAGCACCAAAAATGGCGGCTGAGACTGATACCTAAAAAATTTCCAAGTTTGACAGAACTACGGGAATCACCGAGCCCCGCGAATTGGGTGCCAGTAAAGTAACTGTATGGTGTGAGTTTTACCACTCTTTATTAAACAATATATACCGCCTTGACGTCAAAATCAATTTTGTCGTCGTTATCAGATTTCTCTATTTCTTAATTTTTTTTATGATCTCCGTATTTATGATCTAAATTCTAACAAACTTGCAAAAAATAAATTCGAAATAAAATTGAAAAATTATATACATAATTTGAATTATTTTCGCTCTTATAATGGGTTCTCCGGGAGTTTGAACGTTGGTGTTACATATTTCTCAATATTTGATTTTGTGACTTCGCCGGGTACCCCTACCATTGACACATTAATATACCATTGAAAAGAAGAAATAAAATATTTGTAAAATATTTCTTGCTTTTAATAAGTCTTAGTGTTTGTCAAACGTACATGCAAATTTTCACCGAAAGACGTTCATTAGAAAGAAGAATATACATGATGTCTCAATAATTTCCGAATAGCCCTCGTACAGTATGCAAAAAAAAAAAAACGACGTTTTTCTACGAAGACCTGGCCCAGGGATCATGAAAAATCTCAATCTTTATGTTGTACTAAAATATTGTAGAAGTCAAGCAGACCAAAATTGAAATATTTTTCAAATATTGCTTTAAAAGTGTTGTTATCTGCAAATATAGAGATTAATTTAATAATTGATAAACATTCTATAGGCGATTGAAAATTTGACTTCAGTCTAAGTCTGTGTCATGATCCTGGGGCCTGATTTCCAGAATTCCTCTTACATTTTACGCAGTAGTCAAATTATCTTTTTGAATACTAGTATGAGAGGTGGTGTACTGTAAATACCGTGGTCATTCATAATTTTCGGGGTACATAATAGGTACGGTTTTCATGAAAAAAAATAATACTAAGTCGGTTCAAAGGTCATGCCTGTTTGAATTATTTTTTTACATACAGAAAATGCACATTTAGTTTGCGATTAATTCATCATTAAAAAAAAATATCAGAAAATTCCCTCATGTCTTCGTACATGAAGAACTGTGTAAACACAAGATTCAAAATGAATGAGACGAAAGACCAGAGACAAGCAATTACAGTATGCTTACACAGTTCTCAAGGTCTAACTTTACGCGATTTGGCATCATTGTAAGAAGTGATTGTCACATCAAAAACATGACTTGTAATCTGATCATTCTTCAATAACTCATATTATGTGTTTTATATTCAACTAAGGATTCCCTCTATAATGTATGACACTCTGTTTACTCTGATCCATGTGATGACAGTTCAGTGAGTATTGTATAACCTGTAATATTAATATATGGATGTAAACATAGTCAAAGAAATTGCTGATATTGTTATAGAAATATATTTAAATATAAAAAAAAAGAAAGTCTACTGATAATTGTACATGTCAATTCATGTTATGGAATAAGGAAATCATTTCCTCAACCTTTCATACAGAAGAAAGGAGTGGAGGTCCAATGTAATCTGTATGAAAACACTGTGCATTCCAGATTTCCTTCAAAACTTGATCATATTATTTCTTGACAAAATATATCTGTGTCTGACAGTTTCCGTTAAATAATCACGAAAGCGGCGCCTCACAAAGTAAGAACTCGTAACTTTATCTTAAAGAATTTCAATTGCCATGAGCCATACACAGCTCTCTAGTGAATAACCCTGGTAATAATCGATGACTGGCAAAAAATTAAATTGACAACTTAAAATAACTTAAAAAAATAAAATCACAAAATTTTCCAAAAGAAGACGGGCGAACACGGCGAGCGAAATGCCTTTAAAGCGACAAACATGAAGATGAAAATTAAATCTCTATTATAACAAAAGAGGATGGAGGAACAAGGCGAGCAGAATGCCTACAGTGCGACAAATAAGAAGTGAAAATTAAATCTCAGTTATAACACAATTTTCTTCGATATTTCAACACATACATTAACGTATTCTTTATGTAAAATCTCCACAAATCGCAACAATCTCACAAAGATTGAAATTGTTCGTCTATGAAATAGCATACATACACCAAAGAGGGCAAAAACGATCAATTTTTCATACTGAAACACAATTTTTCAACATGAATGGGTCTCTGCTCCATTTTTTGAAAGAATATACTCAAGTATGCGTAAAAATATACATTCTTCGGTTAAAAAAACATAGAGCAAAGACCCTATATACCTTAAAAATACACTTTATGACACACCATTCGTATCTTTCTGAGAAATATTTCATTTAGTCAAGGATCATTTCACAAACATGATTTAAATGCCAACAGTTGTTATGAGCGGTATAGCACTTAGAGGATAGCGTGCTAGTTTCGAAGGGAAAATCAATACTCAGGATTTTTAATGCTTGGATTCGAACCCAACGAATATCACATTTTTTTAAATCATAGACTGATTTTTGTTGAAAGAATTTTCGAAGGAAAGGTTTTGTTTGTCATAATTTCATACTTTTCAATGAGAAGAACTTAACTCTAAATATTAAATTCACAAATTGATTATGATTTTTATACATTTGAAGCTCTAGGCATTTTGCACGCCTTGTTCACCCATCTTTTCTTTGATATCTTAACTAATGTTAACGTATACTTTACGTAGAATCTCCAAAAGTCGCAACAATCTCACAAAGATTGTAATTATATGCGTATGAAGTAGCATACATACAATAAAGAGGGAAGAAAGGATGATTTTCTTATACTTAAGTGAAACTTGTATAATCCGGATGTTGTGTATTCCGAAATCTTGTTTAATACGATGTTAAAGTTTAGAGTCCTTTTCAATAAATTCATTAGTTTTAGATGTTTAATCCAGAATTTTCTCTAATCTGGCAAATTTCTATGGAACCAGTGGTATCCTGATTAAAGATGTTTTACTGTATAACACAATTTTCCGATATGAGTTGTTCTAAAAACTAGGCATTTTGACAACTGCTTCCTTAATAAAATTAATATGGAGATAACAAACAGTATTCAAGCTCAAAAGTCCATTAAACAATAAAAATTTTGGAACAGAGCAAACAAGGACCTCTAAAACATCAAAGGTGGGATCAGGTGCCATGGAGGAATGAGCATACTCTGCAGACCGGTCATACCCGCCGTGTGCTCCTTGTCATGATCGGGAAATAACGGGAAATCCGTCGACAATTCAGTGTGTAAATAATGGCCTAACAATTAGTATGAAAAACGTCAGTCAGATTTGGCCAAATGATAAATTGTATTTGCTGACAATTAAGGTCATTGTATCGACCTTAGAACTTACGAAATGACGACTGCTGATATTCTTGTTTCATCAACTTGTTTGTCAGTAACTTACCTCGTTTTAGAAATTGTTCATACGTAGAGCATGCTCTTGCGTATCGAATCAATTGAGAGATATAAACCTCGAATGCAGGTGATTAAGGTAAATTAATACAAGTATATAAGTAAGGGAAACTGACAATTGCAAAGTTGAAGTCATCACGTTTATCATAAAGCTTGGTTGTTAGATTACTATTAACGTCTTTTTCTAGTAAAATATCCAAATATGAAACAGATGTGTCAGACTCTGTAGTATCTTTTATCTCAAGCTCACCAGGATATATCGTGTCGACATAAGAATGGAAATAACCATTGTTAATTGACAACACGTCGTCGAAATATCTAAATGTCGAGTTGAAGGCCACAGCAAGTGTTTTGTTCTTTTCACGTATAAGATTTTGAACAAATTCTGCTTCATATGAATACAAAAAATGTCTGCTAATAACGGGCGCAATTGGTACCCATATGAATTCCAATAGATTGTTGGAAGACCTGGTCTCCAAAACCCACATAGATATTGTCAATCAGAAACTCAAGCATCTTTTTAATATCACATTCAGAGTACTTGTGTGTACAATCATGATGTTTTTTAACAAAATAATTTTGACCAATGACAAGGTAAGTATATTTACGAGTTCCATTTTTATTGAAAAAGCAATTGTCAATGATATAAAAAAGCCTGGACTTTAATTTATCGTGGGGAATGGCTGTATATAAAGTTGAAAAGTCGTAAGTTTTTATGTTGTTGATTTTGGTAAAATTTTGTGATTTCAAAATTTCTAAAAATTCCTTGGAATTTTTAAGTAACTACATCTGATTTACACCACTTCTCGAATATATTGTTGCACAGTACTCCTGAAGTTTCTCCTTCACAACTGTTGATATTTCAGTGAGGAGTAAAAAAAGAGGCTTGGTAGAACATTTAATGGAACCCGCTATGTACTTTGTTTGTAAGGATTTTTATGAAGTTTCGGAATCAAATATAGATATGGTAATTCAAATTCATGTTGGTTGTAGCTCGGAAATTTTCATATCTTGAGACTGGTCTTGAAAATTAAAATTATTTTATTAAAAATAACTCTGATTGTTCACACAAGTACTCTAAATTTGATTTTAAAAAAAAAATCGGAGATCCTCGTTGACAACAACATCTATGTAGTCTTTAAAGACCTGGTCTTCCAACAAATTGTTGGAATTTCGATATAGGCACTATCTGTGCTCCTATATGAGCCTATCTGTTTTCATATTTCTATAAAGCAGAATTTATTCAAAACTTGTTCATGAAAAGTAGAAAAACAATACTTGCTTTGGCCTTCAACTCAACATTCAGATATTTCGATGACGTTTTATGAATTAGCAATAGTTACTTCCGTTCATATGTCGATTCGATAAATCCTAGTGAACTCGAAATAAAAGACAGCACAGAGTCTGCCACGTTTGTTTCATATTTGGATGTTTACTGACTAAAGACAATAAGGGCCAAGTAACAACTAAATTGGATGACAAACGTGATGACTTATGCTTCAACTTTTCCACCCTCAACTTTTCTTATTTATGTAGTAATATTTCGCTATCACCTGCACATGGTGTTTATGCATCCCAGCTTATTCGATACTCAACAGCATGCGCTGAGTACAATCAATTTTTAAACAGAGGCAGGCTACTGACAGATAAGTTGATGTTACAGGTATTTAAACAACCTCGTTTTAAAGTCAGTATTTCGCAAATTCTATGGTCGTTATTATGACTCTGTTAGGAAATATAACCTATCATTGCATGGGTCGTACTTTGTCTGACATATTTCATACCAATAATTAGGCTTTTGCTTATATATAAATTTGACTATTAAATATTCCTTCCACCTGATCATTACATCAAGCTTAGGAGGGTATGACCGGTCGACGGGATGCTAACTTTTCATAGGCACCTGATTTTCTGGGGTATGTGTTTTATGTCATCTTCAGAGATTGTTATTGTTTGTAGATTTTCGAGATCGATCATTGTTCTTTTTATTACATTTTCAAAAGTGAAATACTGTGATTTATTTATCGAATAAAAGTGATATTCTTTCACAGTGTGAAAGGAAACGAAAATGATACTCTGTCACAGATTGAAAGAATATCAAAGTAAGTAAAAATGATTTCTGGCCTGTCATAAGATAGAGATAGTTACTAAACCATCTTGATAAAGACTAAAACTGTAAATTTCCTCCCAAATATATTGCTAAAATCCATGTTACAATGTTTTTAATCTCTTGCTTAGCTGTTACTCTTAACCGCTCCACTATGACGTCACAGCCTATAACACTGTGTTAATAAAAGGCAAAGGTAAAGAGAAATCAAAGAAAATGTAATAAATAGAAAATTCAATGTTTTGTACTTGGATATGAAATTGATTTCACTTGTGAGACAGGATTTTTTGATATTTGCACTCGTGTTTCGCGAAAATATAAAAAAGAATCCTATCCCATTCGCGAAATAAATTCCATAATCAACCAAAAAACTTCGAATATTCTCTATATCTTTACCTTTTCTATTCTTCAACACTTCCCTACAAAAGAAAGGAGCGGAAATCCATTGTAACCTGTATAAAAATACTGCATCCCAGATTTGCTTCAAAACTTGATCATATTATTTCTTGACAAAATATATCTGTGTCTGACAGTTTCCGTTAAATAATCATGAAAGCAACACATCAGAAAGATAGAACTCGTAACTTTATCTTTAAGAATTTTTTTGCCGTGAGCCATGGGCAGCTCTCTAGTGAACAATCTTGGTAATAAGCAATGACTGGCAGAAAAATGTCATTGCCAGCATAAAATACATGCAAATCAGCATCATCAGTCTATATCAAAGCAGTCTATCTGAGGGATCACATACAGGACCCCAAAGTATAATTGAAAACAAATTATTAAAGTGATGAGGCATTGTAAAGAGGCATATTCATGTATGTAAGCAAATAAATAAAAGAAACTTTAATCTCTTGAAGCTATCTCAATGAGAAGAGCAAAATATATTGTAATCTATCCCGTAGGAACAATTTTGTGATAACCCAGAGAGCAAAGTAATTAACAAACGGCACTCCGTTATGTTCATTTGAGTCAACTTGTACTTCAAGACAAATTGTTCCGAAATAAAACCTTTTTGCAGGCCCAACTTAAACAACTAAAAAATTCCATGATTTTTCCTAAGCCTATTTTGTATCATTTTGTCCATATTCATCTCGTAGATATCAAAGAATTTTCCTTTTTAATTTATTTGTGAAAACAAATGGCCGAAGGATCTTAACAGTCATCTGAGTATAATACAACAAAAACTGACAGATGAAGATATATTGCCCAATGGCAAGAGAACTACGATGATCAGGAATCAGAAAGATAGTTAGTCTAGTAGGCTAGTACTCAGTAACAAATCATTTCCTAAGTTCTATGGTCGATACAATGACCTTGTCAGCAAATACAATTTATCATTAAGTCAAATGCTGACTGACGTTTTTCATACTAATTGTTAGGCCATTATTTACACACTGAATTGTCGACGGATTTTTCTTTTATTACCCGATCATGCTCACTCCTCCATGGCTCCTGATCCCATCTCTGTTGTTTTAGAGGTCTGTGTTTGCTTTGCTCCAAAATTTGTATTGTTTAATGGACTTTTGAGCTTGAATACTGTTCGTTATCTCTATACATTTCATTAAACAGATCTATTTACTTGCCTGTACTTGCCAGTGCTAATACACTAATGCAATTTCACTACATAAACAATAGAACCCCGCCCCACTACCAGAACCTCTAACCCATGAATTTCGCATTTTTGAAGAGACATCTTTGCTCATCATAATCATGCAATTAGTTTGCCTACTAAATACCCGTAGACAGAAAAGAAGATTTGCAAAGAATTTATGCATTTACACAGTATGATCCATAGAGCCCCTCCCTTCCACCAGAACCCCTAACCCAGCTGCTATGAATTTCACAATTTAGGAAGAGTCATCATTGCTCATTCTAACCATGCACTTTGTTTGTTTACTTAATACCTAAGGACAGAGAAGGAGATTTGTAAAGAATTTATCCACTTTCACTATATAATAAATAGAATCCACCCTAACACCAGAACCCGTAACCCTGGGAGAATGAATTTTCCAATTTTGGTAGAGACACCCTTGCTCATCAGAAACATGCACTATCCTGTGATTGCTAAAATACAGTGCAGAGTAGAAGATTTCAAAAGAATTTATGTTTTTTACTACGTGATCAACAGAGCCCCATCCTAACACCAGGACCTCTGACCAAGAGGCAATGGATTTCATAATTTTAGATGAGGAACCCTTACCTATTATGATCATGCACTTAGATTGTTTGCAAAATACCAGGGACAGAGTAGAAAGTTTTTAAAGAATTTATGCATTTTTATTAAGTGATCAACAGAGCCCGCCCCGCCCTAACATCAGATCCCTGACCCAGGGGCCATGAATTTTACAATGAAACACCTTTGCTTATCATAACAATTATGCATGTAGATTGTGTGTTAAATATACGGGGGGATAGAAGAAGCCTTTTAAAGAATGTTTGCATTTCCACTATATGATCAATAGAGCCCCACCCTAGCGCCAACAAACCTCACCCAGGGACCCAGAAGTTCACAACGTTTTGTAGAGGGCTCAATGTTTATTATAATCATACCAACAGTTTAATTGCTTGATGTCCAGGAGCAAAGAAAAAGAGTTTTAAAGATTGCATTAATTTTGATGCCTCTGGCTCAACATGAAATTCACAATTTGTGTTCTCCCTTAACCAAAATTGTTTGAAATTGAATGAGCGGTTCTAGAGAAGAAGAGAAAATGTCGAAATGTTAACACACAATGGACGACACATGACGACGGACAAAAACAGACAGAATAGGCCAGCTTAGTGACTTAGATGACCTAATAAAATCCTTATAGTCAAACTCTGTTATTTATAACATGTAATAATTTGAACTATTCTTATTTTGTTAACATGTTACATGTCTGATCTGGTAAGAATCTGGTAAAACCATGAATCTAAGCTTTAATATCACGAAGTGTGTTTCTCAATGCATGTAACAATAAGCGACGTAATAGATGAGACCGAAGCGAGCGTTGTGGCCCCAAACCTATTTTCTGATGTGTTGCAATCTTTTCTATGTGGGAAGTGATAATTACATCTAGTTTTAATGTAGCTTCATCTGTTCCACAAATCATATTACAAGTCGAACAAATGTAAAATCGTTTTAGTTGCGCATTAATGAACTGACGTAAAATTATAGTGTCTAAGTCTCCTCAGCGGAAACCGTTACAATCTCAGATTTAACGATGTTAACTATGCTCCATAAAAAGCACGCAATTCCCCTGTGTGTACACTAAGGGACATGCAATTAGCACCGAAATAGTAGCACGTTTTTATAGCGGTGCTAATGCTGCAATTCTGCACTGAAAGGAAATAAAAAGATTTAGTGAACTGAATAAAAAAAATACCTGTAATCATTTAGCAGCGTCAGTAAAGACGCTCATATCCTGTAGAACTTAAAAGCAAATTTTCTGTACTTTTTCTATCACTTCAAAACATTAAGATTAAACACAAAGAATCAAATGCCCTCTTTTAAGTTACATTGTTCCCAACTGGATGGGGCCAATTGTCCCAATGGGATATGATTAGCCCGTTTGTGATATAATATTTCTATAAATAGAATATAGACTTACAGTGCAAAATTGAAGGGAAATCTATTTAGCTATACATATCGTAAATCCATAAAATTACATAAAGAAACTTTTGATGCATATTTTCTTTCTGTTCAGGAAATTGAATCTACAGAAGATCTAAAATCCTTATGGGTCAATCTCACAAACTGTAAAGTAACAAAGGAAAAAAAAAACTAGGTTGCCCAAAGTTGTTGCATTCAACATTTATATATGCCGATAAAAAAAAAATGCAGTCATAAGACAGTAATACGCATGTAACCGTTTTTTCCCTTCTAAATACACTCTCCTCCAAACCTGGAATTCTAGCGGAAAGGCCACAATAGTGATTCTTTTAACTTTATTATATATTTAAAATATTGCTGAAAAACGTCGCTTTCGATCCTTCATTCGTTCCCAGGATGAAAAGGAAAATTCTGATACCTTTTACAAGGCTTCTTGGAACCAGGTTTTTGAAGAAAAAACCTTATTTTTCGACCCCGAATTGATCTCTCGGTCAAAAATGGAAATAGCAAAACCTTATTGCATATCTGCAGAGCACCACCAATCATATTTTAAAAGATGAATTTACTGCGTACATGACAGAAAGTTTATGGAAATCTGTCTTTTATTAAAAAGAAAAATGACGATTTACCCCCACTTTGCCCCTATAATAAAAATTAAAGTTCCAAAACCTTATTGCACATCAACAGGGCACCACAATTATTCCAAAGGAATGATTTGGCTACTGCGTAAAATGTAAGAGGAGTACTGGGAACCAGGGTTTTCTAAGGAAACTCACTTTATGACCCTCCATTGACTCCATGGATAAAAACAAATTTTCTTTAACCTTATTGCAAAATTATCATATTCCAAAAGATAAATTGGCTACTGCTTTTAATTTTAAGAGCAGTTTGAGGAAGAAGAAAATGTGATAGAAGGACGGACCAGTATAACAACAAGTATAAAGTGAGACTTCCCCCAGTAGATGGATCCCCGCGGAAGTTTCACTCCAGAGCCACTCTTCCCTGCAGGAAGACTTAGTATACTTTTTGTTGTAGAGTCAGACCTCCCCATAGCAGGCCTTCCTCTTCATTATGTTCCCCAAACGAAGTTTGGGAACATATTGTTTTTACTCGGTTTCTTATTATCATTATTAAGTCTTCCGTTCACAACGGAAGACTTATAGTGATTGTATTGTTAAGTCTTCCGTTCACAACGGAAGACTTATAGTGATTGTATTGTTTCTTTTTATTATTAAGTCTTCCGTTCACAACGGAAGACTTATAGTGATTGTATTGTTTCTTTTTATTATTATTATTATTATTATTATTATTATTCCTCCCAAATTTTGTGAGCGCGATTACTCAGAGATGGTTGGATAGATTTTCACAATTTTTCACATGATAGTAGGCTGATATATGAAGTTTATATAAAATTCCGTTTTTTGAAAAATTCACTTCCGGTCCGAAGTTACGGCCGTATTTCCAATTTTTAAATGGACTTTTGTCCGGAATTTTTCTCGGAAACGGTTTGAGGTAAAGATGTGAAATTTACAGGGGTATTAGATCATGACATTCTCTTTGTTTCGAAGTTGCTTTCGTGTGTTTCCGGTACTTCCTGTCCGAACCGGAAGTGAACTTGTGTTTGGTCAATTTTCAACTTTTTTGTTTTTTAATATTTTTTCAAGATATTATTATGTATAACAGAGGTTATTCTACAAATACTAAATATATAATTTGTTTTGAAATCAGATTCCACATTTTGCAGATTTTCGGTACCCTCATTTTCCCTATTTACCTAGTGTGTAGACAATGGGCAAAGAAAGATAACTCTGACTTGTAAGTGAGAATAGAACTTTCGAGATAAAGGCGGAAATAGTATCGATGACGTCAGAGACATATACACTCTCCATATCAAAATATTTAGACGTTCTATATTCACTCTTCAAAATTTAAGAGTACGTTGGTAACCGCTTCCAGTGCATGTAAAGTTTGAAGGTGCCAGTGTAGTGTAAGTCTGTATTGACAGTTAATTGATTTACACATGAATATATCTAAAAAAAATTAATATATATGCTAGGTACCTAATTCAAGTAAATATATTATAAGCACTAAATATACATTTATAGTGATGAACAGGCATGCAGTTTTATCTATTTCGTATATTAAGTCCAGAATATGATAGTTATAAGCCTTCTATAATGCAGACGATTTATTATTCTCTATGATTTGAATGCGAAATTATCCCGATTTCCGAGTTTTACTTTCGATATTAAAAAATATTACATACACTCAAAAAAGGAATTAAGCGATAGAAAATTGTAATACAGTACTGTTTTAAAGCCTTTATAAATAAATTGATATCTGCCACTGAAAAGAAAGAAAATCAATCTATAGATTAGATTTGGTTATTACATGTATATTTGATAAAAGGTTAAATTATTTATGACACATGATCTATATTCTATATACCCAAGGAATTATAAAAGATGTGAAAAGGCGATTCTTGGATTCTTGTGAAATACTCAAAGAGTTAAAGAGTGTGTGAAATAATGGTACGCTATATGTTTCTTTTGAAAAAAAAAAACATGATAAAAAAATTGTACAGGTCTGTTGATATGTGGGATAAGTATATCTGAATGAACACAATTTTATGCAATGATATATAATCATGTACATGCAACTGACGTCCGTACTTTTCCTTATAATTCATAAAACATAAAATTATCTAATTCCTTTGAAGCCCCCCCCCCGTCTTGATTAATATTTGGAGACGTTCGTGCAGCTAGGCATTTGAATTATATATTCGTTTTAGATTTAAATCTGGAACATGTGAATAACATTACCGTTTACATGTATACAGAATTTCATATTCTATAGTTATGAAATGTTCAATTTACATGTGAGAGAGAGAGAGAGAGAGAGAGGAGAGATTCCTTCTTAATCCCGATCCAGACCAAAAATTAGTTCTATATCGGTCACACCCATTCTTTATTAGATGTTTTCTGATTTCATAGTCATGATCTCATCCTGTGTATTTTTCAGCTTAAAAAGTATCACACGAAGTGCACGTGTGTTGACCTGTCAATCAAAATCACTTGACGCTGTATGCACTGCAATTAAGTAGCCTGAGTTCGAAATGATCTTGAAGTATGATCTTTAAGTAAATTTGATGCAATAAACTTGTGAAAGAATAGAATAAAATAAAAAATAAAATATCTCGGTATTATGAACTTCGATTGTGGGACGTGGAGACCGATCCTTTGGATGAGATCGTATAAATCGAGGTCCCTTGTCGCAGAAGGTGCTGGCATAAAAAAGATTCCTCACTGCTCAATTGCGATAAGTGCCAAAGTATAGGACAAAAATTTGCAGTCTCCACCGGCGAGTGGTGGCATCTCCATGTGAGTGAAAAATTCTGGAGAGAGACGTTAAACAACATACGTATAATCAATCAATCAATCGATTGCTGAAGAATTACTGTAATTGAATAATCTGTCTTATAGGTATGCTGTCAAATCTTGATATTATAACTTTACAAAACTCAGTGACTTTACGTTTAATGTGATACTAACTTAATTCATTATATTTTTTATAACACCATCACAATTATGCCGAAACATATACACAGTGAAGTTTATGATAGTACGGTGTTCGTTTGTCTGTTTGTTTGTCTTAGAAATGATTGCAAACAATTTTTTTTTTTTTAAAAATGCAAATGATAAACGTATATCTCTTATAGGTGACCGTTCACGGTAGCTCAGTCGGTAGAGCGCTCGCTCCGTGATCGGGAGGTCGTGAGTTCGAATCTCGGCCGCGACAGACCTAAGTCGATAAAAAATAGGTAGCAACTGTTCCTTCGCCATGCGCTCGGCACTTTGAAGTGAAAGTTGCGGGTCCTTCGGATGAGACCTTAAAAACCGAGGCCCCGTGTCACGGCAGGCGTTGGCACGATAAAGATCCCTCACTGCTCAATGGCCCTGAGTGCCGAGTAAAGGTCAAAATTTGAAGCCCTTCACCGGTATATGGTGACGTCTCTATATGAGTGAGAAATTCTTGAATGGGACGTAAAACAATATACAATCAATCAATCAATCTTATAGGTGCAAAATGTATTATACAAGATTGATAATGAAAATCAAAGTACCTTAAGTAATGAAAGGACTTTTTTCCAGTTATTTCTTTCTTTCACAGAAAATATGATATGTATGTTTTTTACACAGAAAAAAGCAAATTCTTACAGATTTAGAAGAACGGAAGACTTTTTTGTTGCCATGGCAACAAGAGTCTAGTTATTATTATTATTATTATTCCTCCCAAATTTTGTGAGCGCGATTACTCAGAGATGGTTGGATAGATTTTCACAATTTTTCACATGATAGTAGGCTGATATATGAAGTTTATATAAAATTCCGTTTTTTGAAAAATTCACTTCCGGTCCGAAGTTACGGCCGAATTTCCAATTTTTAAATGGACTTTTGTCCGGAATTTTTCTCGGAAACGGTTTGAGGTAAAGATGTGAAATTTACAGGAGTATTAGATCATGACATTCTCTTTGTTTCGAAGTTGTTTTCGTGTGTTTCCGGTACTTCCTGTCCGAACCGGAAGTGAATTTGTTTCTGGTCAATTTTCAACTTTTTTGTTTTTCAATATTTTTTCAAGATATTATTATGTATAACAGAGGTTATTCTACAAATACTAAATATATAATTTGTTTTGAAATCAGATTCCACATTTTGCAGATTTTCGGTACCGTCATTTTTCCTAGTTACCTAGTGTGTAAGCAATGGGCAAAGAAAGATAACTCTGACTTGTAAGTGAGAATAGAACTTTCGAGATAAAGGCGGAAATAGTATCGATGACGTCAGAGACATATACACTCTCCATATCAAAATATTTAGACGTTCTATATTCACTCTTCTAAATGTAAGAGTACGTTGGTTACCGCTTCCAGTGCATGTATAGTTTAAAGTTGCCAGTGTAGTGTAAGTCTGTATTGACAGTTAATTGATTTACACATGAATATATCTAAAAAAAAAAATTAATATATATGCTAGGTACCTAATTCAAGTAAATATATTATAAGCACTGAATATACATTTATAGTGATGGACAGGCATGCAATTTTATCTATCTCGTATAGTAAGTTCAGAATACGATAGTTATAAGCCTTCTATAATGCAGACGATTTATTATTCTCTATGATTTGAATGCGAAATTATCCCGATTTCCGATCGATATTGAAAAATATTGCATACACTCAAACAGGAATTGAGCGATAGAAAATTGTAATACAGTACTGTTTTAAAGCCTTTATAAATAAATTGATATATGCCACTTAAAAGAAAGAAAATCAATCTATAGATTAGATTTGGTTATTACATGTAAATTTGATAAAAAGTTGAATTATTTATGACACATGATTTATACTCTATATACCCAAGGAATTATAAAAGATGCGAAAAGACGATTCTTGGATTCTTGTGAAATACTCAAAGAGTTAAAAAAAAATGTGAAAACGCGATTCTGTGTGAAATAATGGTACGCTATATGTTTCTTTTGAAAAAAAAAACATGAAAAAAAAATTGCACAGGTCTGTTGATATGTGGGATAAGTATACCTGAATGAACACAATTTTATGCAATGATATATAATTATGTTCATGCAACTGACGTCCGTACTTTTCCTTATAATTCATAAAACATAAAACTATCTAATTCCTTTGAAGCCCCCCCCCCCTCCCCCGTCTTGAGTAATATTAATATTTGGAGACGCTCGTGCAGCTAGGTATTTGAATTATATATTCGTTTTAGATTTAAATCTGGAACATGTGAATATATATAATTACCATTTACATGTATACAGAATTTCATATTCTATAATGGTAGATTTGTCATTATGAAATGTTCAATTTACGTCTGAGAGAGAGAGAGAGAGAGAGAGAGAGAGAGAGAGAGATTCCCTCTTAATCCCGATCCTCCTATTCATTTACATAGACCAAAAATTAGTTCTATATCGGTCACACCCATTCTTTATTAAATGTTTTCTGATTTCATAGTCAGTCATGGTCACATCCTGTATATTTTTCAGCTAAAAAAGTATCACACGAAGTGCACGTGTGTTGACCTGTCAATCAAAATCACTTGACGCTGTATGCACTGCAATTAAGTAGCCTGAGTTCGAAATGATATTGAAGTATGATCTTTAAGTAAATCTGATGCAACAAACTTGTGAAAAAAATAGAATAAAATAAAAAATAAAATATCTCGGTATTATGAACTTCGATTGTGGGACGTGGAAACCGGTCCTTTGGATGAGATCGTATAAATCGAGGTCCCTTGTCGCAGAAGGTGCTGGCATAAAAAAGATTCCCCACTGCTCAATTGCGATAAGTGCCAAAGCATAGGACAAAAATTTACAGTCTCCACCGGCGAGTGGTGGCGTCTCCATGTGAGTGAAAAATTCTGGAGAGGGACGTTAAACAACATACGTATAATCAATCAATCAATCAATCGATTGCTGAAGAATTACTGTAATTGAATAATCTGTCTTATAGGTATGCTGTCAAATCTTGATATTATAACTTTACAAAACTCAGTGACTTTACGTTTAATGTGATACTAACTTAATTCATTATATTTTTTTATAACACCAACACAATTATGCCAAAACATACACACAGTGAAGTTTATGATAGTACGGTGTTCGTTCGTCTTTTTGTTTGTCTTAGAAATGATTGCAAACAATTTTTTTTTAAATTGCTAATGATATACGTATATCTCTTATAGGTATTATACAAGATTGATAATGAAAATCAAAGTACCTTAAGTACTGAAAGGACTTTTTTCCCAGTTTTTTTTTCTTTCACAGTAAATATGATATGTATGTTTTTTACACAGAAAAAAAAAACAAATTCTCACAGATTTAGAAGAACGGAAGACTTTTTTGTTGCCATGGCAACAAGAGTCTAGTTTCTTTTTATTATTATTATTATTATTCCTCCCAAATTTTGTGAGCGCGATTACTCAGAGATGGTTGGATAGATTTTCACAATTTTTCACATGATAGTAGGCTGATATATGAAGTTTATATAAAATTCCGTTTTTTGAAAAATTCACTTCCGGTCCGAAGATACGGCCGAATTTCCAATTTTTAAATGGACTTTTGTCCGGAATTTTTCTCGGAAACGGTTTGAGGTAAAGATGTGAAATTTACAGGGGTATTAGATCATGACATTCTCTTTGTTTCGAAGTTGTTTTCGTGTGTTTTCGGTACTTCCTGTCCGAACCGGAAGTGAACTTGTGTTTAGTCAATTTTCAACTTTTTTGTTTTTTAATATTTTTTCAAGATATTATTATGTATAACAGAGGTTCTTCTACAAATACTAAATATATAATTTGTTTTGAAATCAGATTCCACATTTTGCAGATTTTCGGTACCCTCATTTTCCCTATTTACTTAGTGTGTAGACAATGGGCAAAGAAAGATAACTCTGACTTGTAAGTGAGAATAGAACTTTCGAGATAAAGGCGGAAATAGTATCGATGACGTCAGAGACATATACACTCTCCATATCAAAATATTTAGACGTTCTATATTCACTCTTCAAAATTTAAGAGTACGTTGGTTACTGCTTCCAGTGCATGTAAAGTTTGAAGTTGCCAGTGTAGTATAAGTCTGTATTGACAGTTAATTGATTTACACATGAATATATCTTAAAAAAATTAATATATATGCTAGGTAGCTAATTCAAGTAAATATATTATAAGCACTGAATATACATTTATAGTGATGGACAGGCATGCAGTTTTATCTATTTCGTATATTAAGTTCAGAATACGATAGTTATAAGCCTTCTATAATGCAGACGATTTATTATTCTCTATGATTTGAATGCGAAATTATCCCGATTTCCGAGTTTTACTTTTGATATTAAAAAATATTACATACACTCAAAAAAGGAGTTAAGCGATAGAAAATTGTAATACAGTACGGTTTTAAAGCCTTTATAAATAAATTGATATCTGCCACTGAAAAGAAAGAAAATCAATCTATAGATTAGAATTGGTTATTACATGTATATTTGATAAAAGGTTAAATTATTTATGACACATGATCTATACTCTATATACCCAAGGAATTATAAAAGATGTGAAAAGACGATTCTTGGGCATGGATTCTTGTGAAATACTCAAAGAGTTAAAAAAAAAATATGTGAAAACGCGATTCTGTGTGAAATAATGGTACGCTATATGTTTCTTTTGAAAAAAAAAACATGAAAAAAAATTGCACAGGTCTGTTGATATGTGGGATAAGTATACCTGAATGAACACAATTTTATGCAATGATATATAATTATGTACATGCAACTGACGTCCGTACTTTTCCTTATAATTCATAAAACATAAAACTATCTAATTCCTTTGAAGACTCCCCCCACCCCCACCCCCACCCCACCCCCGTCTTGATTAATATTTGGAGACGTTCGTGCAGCTAGGCATTTGAATTATATATTCGTTTTAGATTTAAATCTGTAACATGTGAATATAATTACCATTTACATGTATACAGAATTTCATATTCTATAATGGTAGATTTGTCATTATGAAATGTTCAATTTACGTCTGAGAGAGAGAGGGGGGAGAGAGAGAGAGATTCCCTCTTAATCCCGATCCTCCTATCCATTTACATATAGCAAAAATTAGTTCTATATCGGTCACACCCATTCTTAATTAAATGTTTTCTGATTTCATAGTCAGTCATGGTCACATCCTGTATATTTTTCTGCTTAAAAAGTATCACACGAAGTGCACCTGTGTTGACCTGTCAATCAAAATCACTTGACGCTGTATGCACTGCAATTACGTAGCCTGAGTTCGAAATGATCTTGAAGTATGATCTTAAGTAAATCTGATGCAACAAACTTGTGAAAAAATAGAATAAAATAAAAAATAAAATATCTCGGTATTATGAACTTCGATTGTGGGACGTGGAGACCGGTCCTTTGGATGAGGTCGTATAAATCGAGGTCCCTTTTTGCAGAAGGTGCTGGCATAAAAAAGATTCCCCTCTGCTCAATTGCGATAAGTGCCAAAGTATGGGACAAAAATTTGCAGTCTCCACCGGCTAGTGGTGGCGTCTCCATGTGAGTGAAAAACTCTGGAGAGGGACGTTAAACAACATACGTATAATCAATCAATCGATTGCTGAAGAATTACTGTAATTGAATAATCTGTCTTATAGGTCTGCTGTCAAATCTTGATATTATAACTTTACAAAACTCAGATACTTTAGGTTAATGTGATACTAACTTAATTCATTATATTTTTTTATAACACCATACACAATTATGCCAAAACATACACACAGTGAAGTTTATGATAGTACGGTGTTCGTCTGTTTGTTTGTCTTAGAAATGATTGCAAACAATTTTTTTTTAATTGCTAATGATATATTACGTATATCTCTTATAGGTGCCAAATGCATTATACAAGATTGATAATGAAAATCAAAGTACCTTAAGTACTGAAAGGACTTTTTTTCCAGTTATTTTTTTCTTTCACAGTAAATATGATATGTATGTTTTTTACACAGAAAAAAGCAAATTCTTACAGATTTAGAAGAACGGAAGACTTTTTTGTTGCCATGGCAACAAGAGTCTAGTTATTATTATTATTATTAAGTCTTCCGTTCACAACGGAAGACTTATAGTGATTGTATTGTTTCTTTTTATTATTATTATTATTATTCCTCCCAAATTTTGTGAGCGCGATTACTCAGAGATGGTTGGATAGATTTTCACATTTTTTCACATGATAGTAGGCTGATATATGAAGTTTATATAAAATTCCGTTTTTTGAAAAATTCACTTCCGGTCCGAAGTTACGGCCGAATTTCCAATTTTTAAATGGACTTTTGTCCGGAATTTTTCTCGGAAACGGTTTGAGGTAAAGATGTGAAATTTACAGGAGCATTAGATCATGACATTCTCTTTGTTTCGAAGTTGTTTTCGTGTGTTTCCGGTACTTCCTGTCCGAACCGGAAGTGAACTTGTGTTTGGTCAATTTTCAACTTTTTTGATTTTTAATATTTTTTCAAGATTTTATTATGTATAACAGAGGTTATTCTACAAATACTAAATATATAATTTGTTTTAAAATTGGATCGCGCATTTTCTAGATTTTAGGTACCGTCATTTTCCCTATTTACCTAGTGTGTATACAATGGGCAAAGAAAGATAACTCTGACTTGTAAGTGAGAATAGAACTTTCGAGATAAAGGCGGAAATAGTATCGATGACGTCAGAGACATATACACTCTCCATATCAAAAATATTTAGACGTTCCATATGCACTCTTCTAAATGTAAGAGTACGTTGGTTACCGCTTCCAAAGCATGTAAAGTTTAAAGTTGCCAGTGTAGTGTAAGTCTGTATTGACAGTTAATTGATTTACACATGAATATATCTAAAAAGAAAAATTAATATATATGCTAGGTACCTAATTCAAGTAAATATATTATAAGCACTGAATATACATTTATAGTGATGGACAGGCATGCAATTTTATCTATCTCGTATAGTAAGTTCAGAATACGATAGTTATAAGCCTTCTATAATGTAGACGATTTATTATTCTCTATGATTTGAATGCGAAATTATCCCGATTTCTGAGTTTTATTTTCGATATTAAAAAATATTACATACACTCAAAAAAGGAATTGAGCGATAGAAAATTGTAATACAGTACTGTTTTAAAGCCTTTATAAATAAATTGATATCTGCCACTTAAAAGAAAGAAAATCAATCTATAGATTAGATTTGGTTATTACATGTATATTTGATAAAAAGGTTAAATTATTTATGACACATGATCTATACTCTATATACCCAAGGAATTAAAAAAGACGATTCTTGAATTCTTGTGAAATACTCAAAGAGTTAAAAAAAAATATGTGAAAACGCGATCCTGTGTGAAATAATGGTACGCTATATGTTTCTTTTGAAAAAAAAACCATGATAAAAAAATTGCACAGGTCTCTTGATATGTGGGATAAGTATACCTGAATGAACACAATTTTATGCAATGATATATAATTATGTACATGCAACTGACGTCCGTACTTTTCCTTATAATTCATAAAACATAAAACTATCTAATTCCTTTGAAGCCTCCTCCCCCCCCCCCCCCCCATCTTGATTAATATTTGGAGACGTTCGTGCAGCTAGGCATTTGAATTATATATTCGTTTTAGATTTAAATCTGGAACATGTGAATATAATTATCATTTACATGTATACAGAATTTCATATTCTATAATGGTAGATTTGTCATTATGAAATGTTCAATTTACGTCTGAGAGAGGGGGGGGGGGAGAGATTCCCTCTTAATCCCGATCCTCCTATCCATTTACATAGACCAAAAATTAGTTCTGTATCGGTCACACCCATTCTTTATTAAATGTTTTCTGATTTCATAGTCAGTCATGGTCACATCCTGTATATTTTTCTGCTTAAAAAGTATCACACGAAGAGCACGTGTGTTGACCTGTCAATCAAAATCACTTGACGCTGTATTCACTGCAATTAAGTAGCCTGAGTTCGAAATGATCTTGAAGTATGATCTTTAAGTAAATCTGATGCAACAATCTTGTGAAAAAATAAAATAAAAAATAAAATATCTCGGTATTATGAACTTCGATTGTGGGACGTGGAGACCGGTCCTTTGGATGAGATCGTATAAATCGAGGTCCCTTGTCGCAGAAAGTGCTGGCATAAAAAAGATTCCCCACTGCTCAATTGCGATAAGTGCCAAAGTATAGGACAAAAATTTGCAGTCTCCACCGGCGAGTGGTGGCGTCTCCATGTAAGTGAAAAACTCTGGAGAGGGACGTTAAACAACATACGTATAATCAATCAATCAATCAATCGATTGCTGAAGAATTACTGTAATTGAATAATCTGTCTTATAGGTATGCTGTCAAATCTTGATATTATAACTTTACAAAACTCAGTGACTTTACGTTTAGTGTGATACTAACTTAATTCATTATATTTTTTTTATAACACCTTCACAATTATGCCAAAATATACACACAATGAAGTTTATGATAGTACGGTGTTCGTTCGTCTGTTTGTTTGTCTTAGAAATGATTGAAAACAATTTTTTTTAAAATTGCTAATGATACACGTTTATCTCTTATAGGTGCCAAATGTAATATACAAGATTGATAATGAAAATCAAAGTACCTTAAGTACTGAAAGGACTTTTTCCAGTTATTTTTTTTCTTTCACAGTAAATATGACATGTATGTTTTTTTACACAGAAAAAAAGCAAATTCTTACAGATTTAGAAGAACGGAAGACTTTTTTGTTGCCATGGCAACAAGAGTCTAGTTATTATTATTATTATTCCTCCCAAATTTTGTGAGCGCGATTACTCAGAGATGGTTGGATAGATTTTCATAATTTTTCACATGATAGTAGGCTGATATATGAAGTTTATATAAAATTCCGTTTTTTGAAAAATTCACTTCCGGTCCGAAGTTACGGCCGAATTTCCAATTTTTAAATGGACTTTTGTCCGGAATTTTTCTCGGAAACGGTTTGAGGTAAAGATGTGAAATTTACAGGAGTATTAGATCATGACATTCTCTTTGTTTCGAAGTTGTTTTCGTGTGTTTCCGGTACTTCCTGTCCGAACCGGAAGTGAATTTGTGTTTGGTAAATTTTCAACTTTTTTGTTTTTTAATATTTTTTCAAGATATTATTATGTATAACAGAGGTTATTCTACAAATACTAAATATATAATTTGTCTTGAAATCAGATTCAACATTTTGCAGATTTTCGCTACCGTCATTTTCCCTATTTACCTAGTGTGTAGACAATGGGCAAAGAAAGATAACTCTGACTTGTAAGTGAGAATAGAACTTTCGAGGTAAAGGCGGAAATAGTATCGATGACGTCAGAGACATATATACTCTCCACTCTCCATATCAAAATATTTAGACGTTCCATATTCACTCTTCTAAATGTAAGAGTACGTTGGTTACCGCTTCCAGTGCATGTATAGTTTAAAGTTACCAGTGTAGTGTAAGTCTGTATTGACAGTTAATTGATTTAAACATGAATATATCTAAAAAAAAAAAATTAATATATATGCTAGGTACCTAATTCAAGTAAATATATTATAAGCACTGAATATACATTTATAGTGATGGACAGGCATGCAATTTTATCTATCTCGTATAGTAAGTTCAGAATACGATAGTTATAAGCCTTCTATAATGCAGACGATTTATTATTCTCTATGATTTAAATGCGAAATTATCCCGATTTCCGAGTTTTATTTTCGATATTAAAAAATATTACATACACTCAAAAAGGAATTGAGCGATAGAAAATTGTAATACAGTACTGTTATAAAGCCTTTATAAATAAATTGATATCTGCCACTGAAAAGAAAGAAAATCAATCTATAGATTAGATTTGGTTATTACATGTATATTTGATAAAAAGTTAAATTATTTATGACACATGATCTATACTCTATATACCCAAGGAATTATAAAAGATGTGAAAAGACGATTCTTGGATTCTTGTGAAATACTCAAAGAGTTAAAAAAAAAAAAAATGTGAAAACGCGATTCTGTGTGAAATAATGGTACGCTATATGTTTCTTTTGAAAAAAAAAAAACCATGAAAAAAAATTGCACAGGTCTGTTGATATGTGGGATAAGTATACCTGAATGAACACAATTTTATGCAATGATATATAATCATGTACATGCAACTGACGTCCGTACTTTTCCTTATAATTCATAAAACATAAAACTATCTAATTCCTTTGAAGCCTCCCCCCACCCCCACCCCCGTCTTGATTAATATTTGGAGACTTTCGTGCAGCTAGGCATTTGAATTATATATTCGTTTTAGATTTAAATCTGGAATATGTGAATATAATTACCATTTACATATATATTTTTTTATAACACCATCACAATTATGCCAAAACATACACACAGTGAAGTTTATGATAGTACGGTGTTCGTTCGTCTGTTTGTTTGTCTTAGAAATGATTGAAAACAATTTTTTTTTAAATTGCTAATGACATACGTATATCTCTTATAGGTGCCAAATGTATTATACAAGATTGATAATGAAAATCAAAGTACCTTAAGTACTGAAAGGACCTTTTTTCCAGTAATTTTTTTCTTTCACAGTAAATATGATATGTATGTTTTTTACACAGATAAAAAGCAAATTCTTACAGATTTAGAAGAACGGAAGACTTTTTTGTTGCCATGGCAACAAGAGTCTAGTTATTATTATTATTATTCTTTTTTATTCTTATTTCTTCTCCGGTACTTTTTTGTCCGCGAGTGTTCTCGGAAACTGCACATCCAATTGAGTTAAAACCTTTTTAGGGTTACTAGGTATGTTATGTAGATTTGCAGAACGAAGGTCATTTTGCGCGCACGTGCACGCACGTGCATGCGCGTGCAATGCGTAAAATGACCAATATACTTGATATAGCTGTAACTTTTATATTTTTTGATGAAATGTTTTGATACTCAGAATATAAGGATATATTAAAAGTGTAGACAAGATGACATGGTCAACATGCACATGCACGCACGTGCGCGCAAATCGTAAAATGACCAATTTCTTTGATATAGTCGTAACTTTTATATTTTTTGATGAAATGATTTGATACTCAAAATATTTATATATATTAAAAGTGTAGACAAGATGACATGGTCATCATGCACATGCATGCATATGCATGCACGTGCGCGCGAGTGCAATGTGTTAAATGACCAATATATTTAATATAGTCGTAATTTTTATATTTTTTAATGAAAAGCTTTGATATTAAGAATATACAGATATATTAAAAGTGTAGACAAGATGATGTGGACATTATGCACATGCATGCACATGCGCGCGCGTGCAATGTGTTAAATGACCAATATGCTTAATATAGCCGTAACTTTTATATCTTTTGATGAAAAGCTTTGATACTAAGAATAAACAGACATATTATAAGTGTAGACAAGATGGCATGGTCATTATGAACATGCATGCAGGTGCGCGTGCGCGCAATGCTAAGATGACCAGTATACTTGATATAGCCGGAACTTATACATTTTTAATAAAATGTTTTGATACTGAGAATATAAAGATACATTAATAGTATAGACGGGATGACATGGTCATACTGCACATGCATGCAAGTGCGCGCGCGCGAAATGCAAAAAAAGACAAATATACTTCATTGCCTTATTTAATGAAGCTTACAGGAAATAAGACACCAAAAGGGAGTTGGGGAGCGTTTGGGGAACATCTGTAACGGTCCCCGTTACAATTATAACTAGTTTAATCTTGCTTTTACTAGTACTACAATCACCCTAAAGAGATAATTTAGTTAACAAACCTTTACAGTGGTTCATTAATTGACCCTGCTTTCACTGAAAGTGGAAGATATTTATTTCGGTCTGAATGTCCGTTTGTCCGTCCGACAAGCCGATTTTCTGTCTATACGAAACACTTTCGTTTCTTGACGATATCTTAAAAAAACCGAGCTCTTGCAATGAAATTCTATATCATTTTTGTATGGCTTAATTAGATAAGTACACCGTACACATATCTACTATGCAATAAAAATTAAGAAAGCGGTATGAGCACTACATTTGTATAAGTTACTATTACTTAAGACCTCTTTTAAAAAAATGTTTGTTTGCCCTCTCCCGACCGACTGGCTAATAATGGCCCGACTCAAAACTTTTTTTTCACATCTAGGAAACGCTAATTTTTTTGTTTATTTTTGAATTTTCTTATCCCGTCATTAACTATTTTAATTGTATAAATACATTTAATTTTAACAGATTAATGTTGAAAAATTCTGGGAAAAATTTTTTCCACTTATATACCAACCCATTTTTTTTTTATCTTGAGTCGGGAGAGGGCAAATAAGCATAAATTTAAAGGTTGCCTAATACATAAAATTTATATACTCCTTTTCCTTTCCAAAAAGTTCACAATTTTAGAATTTACCTTGATGGGGAAGGGATGATTCACTCTAAAGCAGGACTTCAAATGGGAAACATGACCCTAAAGTGGGCCTTCCCCGAGGGGTTAGTATCACTCCAGAGCAAATCCCTCAGGGATTTCCCCATTGGATAGACTTACTCTTTTTTTTATACTTTTGGGGGGAAGCATGGATGTGGAGGGGAAGTATGGCTCTAGAGTTAGATTTTCCCCCAGGAGGGAAGGCTCACTTCAGAGCAAAACTTCCGGGGGAAGTCCTATTATGGGGGAGGGGGGAGTTTCGCTCTACAACACCATTATTCCCGAACTTTCTTTTGAAAGTGGGGGTATAATTACCAAAAATATATTTTCCCCTTTTTTGCACTGTAAATTGAAATCCCATTTGGGATGTTATATATCAAACGGGCTATTATTTCCTATTTTGGTAATTCTTCATTTTCGAAAAATAATTTTTTTCTGTTAAGAAAGGAGGGAGCGTCTTAATGCTATCATTGCCAAATGGTTATAATGTCTCAGTTAAATTTCTTTACACAACCTTTTCTACAATTGAAATGATTATAATCAGCTTAAGAGATAATTACAGTTGTGCATTAATGGAAGATGTAAAATAACTGTGCTTAAGATACTGTAACAATGTCATATTGATATGCACTGCAACTATTTTTGGTTCTTTTTGCCAATTGTTGAACGCAATCCAGGCTTCAAACTGTTCTATCTTCATCTGAATTTTTTTATGGTAAAGTTTACATTTCGTAAATCTGATGGTTTATGAATTAAGTTTTGCCAATCGTCTTGTTCCTTTGCCATTAAAGCAATCCGATGTCATACATGTACACACTGTATAAGTAATTCTTTTGGTTTCTCACATGTTTATTTTTGGTCATTAAACTGAATGTTGTAGACAAATCAAGTTCATTAGAGAACTACAAGTATGGTATCGATTCCCTCTCTGGGACAGTGATCTTTAATCTATAGAACTTTGAAGTGACATTTTATATAAACTGAGAGCGTGGGAACTCGTTTGCCTCACATTAATTCTAACAAGAGAGTTCTCTAAACATTTCCCTTGAAAAGATGTAGATTTCCCTATACATATATCAATATGACATCGTTACAATATTAAAAAGTACACACGACCCCAAGGAGCTACAAGTCAAAGTGGATGCTTTCTCACATTATTTCTAAGACAGAGCCCATGATCGCACTTTCCAAACATTGTCACAACTTCAGAGGAATCAACAACTGATACAGGGAAAAGGTCGTAAAGATTTATGAAAGTTTGAATGTAAAAGGAGAAGATAACGAAAAATGATCAATGTCATAAATCATGTAAAAAATAGAATCTTGAACCAGGACAAAAAAAAAAATGACCCCTGAAACACCAGAGGTGGGATCAGGTGCCTAGGAGGAGTAGGCATCCCCTGTGGACCGGTCATATTCGCCATGAGCCCTATGTATTGTTCAAGTAGATGGAGTACTCCCTAGTCAAATTAAGTATAAAAGCAATGACCTAACAAATTGTATGAAACATGTAAGACAAAATACGACTCAAAGATAGGTTGTAATTACAAATAACGACCGTTACATTTGCAAAAAGCTGACCTCAAACGGGTTGCTGTAATTATTGTAACATCAACTTATTTTTCAGTAGTATGCCTCCTTTTAAAAATTGACTGTACTCAGAACATGCTATTCTGTATCAAATCAGTTGGGAGACCTAAACACAATGGGCAGGTGAGAGTGGAATATTACAATATAAATAAGGGAAGTTGATAAAAGCTGGTCATCCCTTTTGTCACACAGTTCAGTAATTAGTTGGTCATTATTGTCTATGGTCAATAAAACATCCAGATACGACACAGATGTGACAGACTCTGTAGTGTTCATTTTTAGTTCACTGAGATATATCAAAACGACTCATAAATGGAAGTTATTATTGTTAATCGATCAAGCGTCGTCGTTATACTAGTATCTAAATGTTGAGTTGAAAGGCACAGCAAGTGTTTTCTTCTTCTCATGAAGAAGTTTTAAAATAAATTCTGCTTTAGAGGAAATATAAAAAAGGCCGGCTAGTAAAGAAGCTCAATAAGCGCCCATCGGAATTCCTATAGATTGTTAGAAAATCTGGTCTTCAAAAACTACACAGATATTGTCATTGAGGGACTCCAGCATCTTTTTAATATCAACTTCAGAGTACTGGCATGTAGAATCAGAACCCATCCGTTTATGGGATTACCTATTTCTTGAGGAGGGAGAAGATACACTGTAATAGAAATTGTTCTTGATTATTGCAAGAATTCAATTCAATAAATACTTGTGTTGTATGGTATCACTAAACATTGATGAATAAAAGCATTCCATATGAAATAGTTTTCACAAAGAGTGATATTTATGCTTTAGGGAATTCCTAAATTCCCTAGATCCCGAGTTCTCATTAGCTGTCCCAAAATAAAATTTAACAAGGACGGTAAACATGGCGGATAAATTCAAGTTGTGATCTTGACATACACGAAAAGTAACCGATATATGGATTATTCTGTATAGTTTTGGATGAATTCATGTCTAACATAACTATATTTTTGAGTTCAGGTAAGTAATGTTAATAAAATAGTCATTAACTGATGATTTGAGTCAAAATCAGTGCGGGAGTGAATCACTCCCGCACTTGCGATCACTCCCGCACTTGCACCATTACGGAGATCCTAAGGAGTCCTCTCAAAAAAAAAAAAAATCGGAGAGGGCCACATTATTGCAGCTAATTATCTGTGTATACTGTCAACATAGTAACCTTTCTTAGCCTTTCATTAGCAATAATTTCCATTCTTCCAGCTGCTAAAAATAATTTATAAATGAGTCATTCCTTTCTCCTGAATCCAACAAGAAGGAATCATAATGACCAATATTTTGTGCACACTCTTCTGATATGAAATGTATTTTTTAAATCTAAATAATGCCATATTAAGCTGTTTCTATTGATAAGTATCAGATTCTTCCGGTGATTGTTAAATTCTCTCTAATTTTCAATGTCTGTAAAATTGGCCTTTGTCAACTTTTAAACAATTTTATGTGATACTAATGTCACTCTAAAGAAAAAAAATTAAAACTAACTAAAATTAGGTTTGGATTCTCTGAATTTCAAAATTTTAACATTAATACATTCTGCCTGTATACAGTTGTACATAAGTTATACGACAAATTCTCTTCTTTCACGATGGATTGTGATCTCAACTTTTGACAATGTTAAGTAGCAGTAATAATGTTTTCAATTCAATCGAGTTTTTATGGGCTATTAGAAATTAGAACTTGATGATCTTTAACTTAAAATGTATACAAGCGTTGAATGATTTCGGCCTTAAATTTGATGTGAAGTATTTTTTTTTCTAATAGGGCACGTAAATAGCGAAAATCAGTCTTTTTTTTCTTCTTAAAAACAAGTCGTGAGATAATTAACGTGCACTATACCAAACTTTCATGGCCGTTTAATGATAAATAATTCATGAAATTTCAAGATTGATGACAGATACTTTTTTTACCTCAATGTTTCAATAACATTTACCACTTGACTCTCTCTAAGTTAATCAAATCTCGCAGAAAGTAAAAAAGCAGTTCAAATTAAGCATATTTAGCATACATCTGATCAATTACTAAAACTATTTATCGTACAGTGTATTTCTTCGTCTAATTTACATGCATTTTAATTTTTTCATGCTAGTGGCCTCTACGTATTTGTCAAAAATGACCAAAATAAATAAATAAATAAATAAATGATTTTTTTGTTTGTTTGTATGTTGTTTAACGTCCTCTCGAGAATTTTTCACTCATATGGAGACGCCACCACTTGCCGGTGGAGAGCTGCAAATTTTGTCCTATACTCGGCACTTACGGCCTTTGAGCAGTGAGGGATCTTTTTTGTGCCAGCACCTACTGCGACACGGGACCTCGGTTTATACGGTCTCATCCGAAGGACCGGTCTCCACGTCACACAGTGGGATTCGAACCCGCGACCTAAGGATCAACTCCTTACTTCGCGACTCTAGAGCAGACGCTCTAACCACTGCGCCACGCGGGCGACAAATAAAATAAAAATAAAATAAAATAAAAACAAAAACAAAAACAACAACAACAAAAAAACTATAACGTAGAATTTCTTCTTACGCAAAATTTAGCAAGTATCATAACTCTTTGGTAATGAAATATAATGAAAATAGGGATTGCGTTGTACAATAGATTAGACAATTAGACTTTGGTCTATAAATTTAATAATAAAATATTCCAGTTCAAATTTCCTCTGTCAATTTTCTAAGTTCTCCCATTGTTAATTCTAATATTTCCAAAATAAATAGATAAATAAATTTTGGAAAAATGAATGATGAGAACTCAATATTTCTAGCCTCATTTTATTGTGTATTGTCCTTATTCCGCTGGTATGAAAATTATATAAGATTAATGATAAAAATCTTTTAAATATGCTGTTTGATATGGCTTTTGTTCATATTTCAGATTTTCTTCTTTGCATGCATTTATTTTGTCTTTATTATCTGAATAATACACGAGCATATGTTAATCAAACATATTATTTGCAAAACGATATTGAAAAAAAAATGAAAATGAAAATTTAAAAATTAGTTCGAATTTTCCTCTTCCATGCCATAAATATATATTTGTTGTTGCGTATTTGCGTCAGATAGTAAATATTCAATTTTGAAATTGATATTATTTAATGACATTGTTTTAATTTAAGTTGAACTTTATAGCAATCCGTTTCTGTCAATGAAATATGGAGATAACGAACAGTAATCAAATAGAAAAATCCATTGAAACAATACAAATCGGGAATAGAGCAAACACGGACCTCTGAAAGCATCAGAGATGGGATCGGGTGCTATGGAGGAGTAAGCATTCCCTCTCGACTGGTCACACCCGCTGTGTGCTCCTGGTCATGATCGGGTTAACGGAAAAATCTGTAGACAATTCAGTATGTAAATATTGTCTAACAATTTGTTTGAAAAATGTCAGTCAGCATTCGACTTAATAATAGATTGTACTTGCTGACAAGGTCATTGTATCGACTAACGTTTATTTCAAGTGAAACTGTTCATATCCTTGTTTCATCAACTTGTTTGTCAATAAATTGTTCATACGTGGAGCATGCTCTTGCGTATCAAATCAACTTGGAGACATAAACTCTTTATGCAGGTGATAAGGGTATTTATAAATAAGGGAAGGTGACAATAGAGAAGTTGAAGTCATCATGTTTATCATAAAGTTGTGTTATTATATTAACATTAACGCCTTTTTCTGGTAAAATATCCAGATATGAAACAGATGTGTCAAACTCTATGGTATCTTTTATTTCAAGCTCACTGGGATATATCGAGTCGACATATGAATGAAAGTAACAATTGTAAATTGATAATACGTCGTCGATATATCGAAATGTCGAGTTGAAGGCCACAGCAAGTGTTTTCTTCTTCTCATGTAGAAGTTTTTGAATAAATTCTGCCTATATGAATATAAAAATAGGTCTGCTAAAACGGGTCGCAATTGGTACCCATGGCAATTCCGACAGATTTTTGGAAGACTTGGATCTCCAACAACTATATACATATTGTCAATCAGAAACTCAAGAGTTTTTTTAAATATCAACTTCGGAGTACTTGTGTGTACAATCAGAACGTTTTTTAACAGAATAATTTTCGAAATGACCAATGAAAAGGTAAATAAATTTACGAGTTCCATTCTTATTGAAAAGGCAGCTGTCTATGATTTCAAAAAGTTTGGACTTAAATTTATACTTAATGTTATTGATTTTGGTAAAATTTTGTGATTTCAAAAGTTCCTTGGAGTTTTAAGTATTCACATCTGATTTACATCACTTCTAGAATATCTTGATGAACAGTACTCCTAAGGTTTCTCCTTCACTGTTGCTAACATTTAAGTGAGTTGTAAAGAAAGAGGCTTGGTGGAACATTTACTGGAACCCACAATGTATCTTTGTAAGGATTTTACATTGTCTAGGAATCCAGCATAATTATAGTAATTCAAGTTCAATTTGATTGTTGGGAATGTTAGAAATATTTAAAACTGACAAATAATTTTGAGGAGTTTTCTCCTCAAAAAGAGAGCTACGGATATAAGTAACTAAAACCCTGAGCAAACTTTAAGTCATATCTTTTATCCTCTTTAGTCGCTTTACAGTTATGTGTAGCGACCTGATTAAATCAGATTGGCTTAAGTTTGCTATTCATTATTAATACATGGATAGAAAAAATATTATTTAGAGTGTGAGTGATTAGACAAGTTGTAATCTTTTTGCTCTTGAGAGATATTTATAATTTGAGTCTTATTTATAATATATAGACCCCAACGTTTCCAACAAATTTTAGTAACGTACACTAAATGGAGAAGCTTATAAACAACAATTTGACAAATTATAAATTCGGCTTCCTTTCTTGTCAAAAAAAACACAAAAAATTCTGTTTCCGCGATCTCATACGTTAGCTGATCCCCAGGCCATGGTTCGAAGAAACTTGCACATAATTTTGTATAAGAGTTCACAAAAATCAAATTGGTAAATTTTACTTTTGTTTTAGTTTTATCTTTCGAAATAAAATTATGTTCTCTTTTTTAAGCGGTTATAGTCTCAAAGATCGAACAAACGTCTATTTGGTAGCTCTGTAAGTTTCCTTATTTTTGACTGAATGGTACAAAGGAAAAAAAAAAATATTTCTAGTAAATCAGTCTGTATTGTCTCCTTGTACTTTATCTACATAGAATCTTTAAACAAATCAAAATCTTCCTTCTGCAGAGTGCTAGCTTTACCAGGAAAAGAAGTCAATTTTAGAAATCTTTCAGAGGGATGAAATGGTTACCAAAACGTATGATTCGTCGATACCGTTAAAAAATATTCACTATAAAGGTGTGACAGGACACCACTCTTGATTACTTTCTGTTTTATACATATTGTAGAAACTTTCATTATGGATTAAAATCACTGTATGTATTTTCGCTATACAGATACCGCAGAATTACAATACACTTACAGTATAAATCAGCTACAAAATATCACTGTCGACTAACGTCTATCAAATTTGTAGTCTTTTTTGATTATGTGAATAATTTTGTCTCCCATTTGATTCCATACGCAAGCGCGTGTTCTTCGTACGAAGAATTTCTAAAACTACACTGAGTTGACTACGGATTTCTCCGTTTATTCGATCATGAAAAAGGGCATACGGTGGGTGTGACCGATCGGCAGGGGATGTTTACTCCTCCATGGCACCTGAACCCACCTCTGATGTTGTTAGATTTCAGTATTTGCTCTGTTCCTGATTTGTATTTTTTCTATGGACTTTTGAGCTTGATTATTGTTCATAATCTCCATATTTGATTTAAAGATTTCATTGAAACTTTTGGGAAAAAAAACAGTAAGGACAGAAGTACACGTGTATTAACTGTGCAGAAAGACTGTCTCCAGTTGGTCATTGCCGTTTATTTACCAGTTTACTTAACTTTTTTTCTTTCCTACCTCCTGTTTAACATGCATTCCATTTCACTTATTCATTTTCCTTTATTGCATAATCTACTTAAAATATATACATGTAATTAAACAATTCTTTCCAACATCGTGTTAAATGTCACGTTTTTTAAAAACTTTCTTGACAAATATTTTTATTTTCTAACATCTTTTGTTTAATTAAAACGACTAAAACTGTATAAAAACTAATTTGTCAACTAAGTTTATTACATATACATTCTAACACTAAACAAGTAATGTGCCATTTCGCAGATTTAAGACGTAAAAATAACTTGAGACATAACTAGTAAACATTTTTAGGACAGTAAATATAAGGGTGCAACATCATCGACTTAATATCTCTACAGGAAACAACTTCAGCCTCGAAGGACTCTGGACATTATTATACATTGAAGACTGTGGTGTAGTTCTTTAAGGGAGTGGGAAGATTATAAAAGCGGGGGTGCTTTATAATGATGAACTGGGAGTTATATCAATATTATGGTATTTATTCCTCATCAAATGAAATGTTTCGGATATCATGAGGCTTAGATGTTGCTTACAATAATTTTTTGTAAACCTCCCTCAAAATGGATAGTATTTGACTTTGCATGATGCATTGAATATGGGAAAATTCCAAAATTCTCAAATCTATAATCAAATATGACTGATATTAAGATAGCATTTCTGAGTAGAACTACATTCAACATTGACATAAATAAATGTTAGAGATGAATACACATTGGAGTAGACATATAGACTTGAGTGGATATAGAATTTTCTGGCTCATTATACACGAGAAATAGAGGTCTTTTGGCTGCCCTTTCCGGAAAGCATCCTTGAAGATTCCATTGACGAGTCAAACATAACTCGAGTATACTTCTCTTTGCTTTTTAAACAAATGCATTTTAAACATTTCTTGAAATTTTTCCTGAAATTCTGACTAAATATGCTATACAAGATAGGATTTGCGGCTGAGTTAATATACGCAATCACGTGGACTATCGCCACAAATTCCCAAGTCTGTTGAAACTTTGTGTTGGAGATAACATTGTAGAAAAGTAAGACTTGGGGCGGGGCGTAGCAAGCTGTGTACACAATGACACTGGCCGCTAACATTTTGACGACACCTTTTCTTGCCTTAATGGTGTCGCCTGCTCGGTCAGACTTACAGCTCGTGTCCTTCCTCATCTGAAATTTGGTGTGAAGCTCACTCGTGCTGACGTACAACCGCTGTCCAATGATCGCATAAAGCACAATTTGAATACAGACAGGAATAAAGTAGAACAATGCAAATTCGGAAAATTTGTAAATGTGCTGATCGAGCATGTTCGGAAATGACGTCAAGCACAGCGAGAAGTTCCGAAGAGGGACGGGAATAACTTGGTTGTACAGAGCAGTGGGTAGGCCATACATTATGCCGACGGACCATATCAATGACACGACTATGAAGTTCTTTCTTCGGTTACACAAAATCTGGGCTTTGATAGGAAACACGATGGCCACAAATCTGAAATCAAAAGAAAACACCACGTGACATGATATACTGATATAATAATCATGATACTATACAAATAATCATTTTGCACACTGTTGACAAAGAAATATCCCAACGGCATTTTGTATTTTATTTTTAGATTCAAATAAATTTGTTACATCGTAAAATTGAAATAATTCACATTTATTTTGGAGGAATTTCAATGTTGAACAATGCTTTTGTATTTAAGGTATTCAATGTATAACGACCGTATTTTGTATCTTATAAATGAACAGTCCTATATTTGTAATTATGGTATCATTTTGAAGGTGTTGTGAAATAAAAATACTCCACCAAAGAAATTTACAAAATTTTGATTATTGTCAAATTAATTGCACCTTGAATTTTACATTGAAGTCTATGGGCAATGCACGTGTTATTAAGATATTGTAAAAAGTATTTTGAATTTTATAAAAACTCTTGGTGAAAATATGCATACACTCTCTCTTTATTAAAATATGAAATAAAATTAATCATTTACCACAGATAATTTGACGAAATTAAAATTTTCTTCTTTGCATCAGGGCAGATAACTCTTCAAAAACTTTCAAAGTGCAAAATGACCAGCTTCTTTTATGTTATCAGTCATGTGAATTTGGTTCATTTCACTTTCATCGTTATCTAGCAGTGCATTTTTAACTAGTTTAAAATGATTCAAAATTGTTCAAAATCCCTTCATTATACATTGAATACCTTAATTTCAATACAGATGTAAAATGAATGACTTGCAAAGAATGAAAAAAATACGGTTTGCTTGTATGAAAACTTCGTATAAATATGTGTTTTAGCATTAATATATCGTGTACAGATTTCTTTTTTATATACAAAATTCGATAGCATATTTTTTGAGTATTCTATTTCCTTAAATAGCTTAGAATTGCGTAGATTGATTGATTGATAACATTAACTCATACTAAACTGAATATGAATAAAATAACAATTTAGCCATGTAAACAGACAATGTCTTCCAATGAACAGTATTTGTTGATTCCATCAAAGCTAGCTATTCAGCCTAATTTCTGTGTCATATCTTATCCCACTGAGAATTCCTGATTGTATCATTAATATTCAATGGTGCAAACTTTAGTAAATTAACTGGCATTCGAATTAGACAGTATAATCCAAGTTCCGGAATGTGTCGCGATTTTAGAAACGATTCGATTCTCTATCACTTCATTTTCATTCGAATTGTAATATTCCAATTAAAATATAGTTCTGAAATTTTTTGTAGGTGTCTTTTAAGAAATGTCATGCCCATTATGAATAGAATAGAAAATGGGAAATAAATTTATTTTAAACTGAAACTCTGCAGCTGTTTTTAGACACAATTATCGAGTAAACACTTCGAACATATGCCTTTTGTAAGCTGAGAAGTTTTATTTACATTGACACACCCCCTGGTAGAGCGCTACACATAGCTTTATAATACACACAGTGGTCTTTCACCGACTAATTTTCTCCCTGTCAGGAACAAAAGATCAAAGAAAGGGGATCAATTAGTTTGATGTCATGCAGATCTTGAGAATACGAACAGCACTCAACCGAATGATGAAGTTTAATTCAACATTTCCAATTTGGGCTCTCTAATATAAGTTCTTCTAGTGATATACGAGTATGCTCTACAAGATACACCATTCGTTCGATACCTGAATCGTTGTCTCTCAGTTGCAGTGCAGATATTGCCAAGCTGCATGATGGAAAAGTAGCTTTTTATAACAGTGTATCTCTGCTAAGTATTTTTGATATCAAACAGTTAATAAAAAAAATCACCCAAGAATGTATTTAAAACGGTGAATTTGATTTCAAATAGGTTTTAGAAAATCATCAAATGTGTAACTTTGGATAGGTGAAAGTTTGATTTCAATAATGTACAAGAAAATCATCCAAGGTGTGTTTAAAAGAAAATTAAGATACTAAAAAAGCATCAAAAGGGTTTATTCCCACCTAGCCAAATTTTTTAATTTAATTTTAATCAACAATTTTAAAATACATACATATATATCAATAACCATTAAAAAGATAAATGATTTACATTTTTGGATGATAAGATATAAAAAGAAAATACAGAATTTAAAGATTTTTATAAATAAATAAATGAATGACTGAATAATTAAATCAATTCATCAACATAAAGATAAGAAATATTTTGACAATAACCTATTGAATGTATTTGGATTATTACTTTACTAATACAATGAAGAGATGGCAACAAAGAAAAAAAAAGAATTTGATTCATTTTGCAGAAATACTAGTAATAAGAATTATTAAAGGTGCTTGGACACAGATTTGAAGTTAATATTTTCTCAAATTTTCTGTATAATTTCATGACTTATATTTTGCTATAGCATTTCATACTAAAATAAAATAAAAATCTTATTTCATCTCGAAGTTATTGAAACTTCAAATTTCTGGACGCGTTTGATTGACACATCCTTGCACTTTCACAAATTTTAATTTTATTCTTAATACTTAAGAAAAGTGGCAATTTTGTTGTGTATTAATGAAAAATATTAGAACTATAATCCAGAAAATTCAGAGTAGAAATGTTCGAAAGCAAAACCCACTCACAGTATTGTCAGTCCGTGCTCAGTGGTGTGTGCAGACTTTAACAATTGAACACACCCGGTGAATCGTAAACATTAACAATAACAGAGCTCGTGCCCTGTTTACAAAAACAGTTTACGTCTCACGGGTGTATTCAATTTGTTAAGATCTGTACACAACACTGAGCACGGGCTGACGATATTAGTGAGAGGGTTTGCTTTCGCACATTTCTACTCTGAATTTTCTGAATTATAGATGTAATGTTTTTCATTAATGCACAACAAAATCGCTTCTTTTCTTAAATATTAAGGATAAAGATAAAATTTGTGAAAGTGCAATGATGTGCTAATCAAACGCGTCTAGGAATTCGTAGTTCCAATAATTTCTAGATAAAATAAGTTTTTAATTATATTTTCGTGTGAAATGCTATTGCAATATATAAGTCGTGATATTATGCAGAAAATTTGAGAAAATATTAACTTCAAATCTGTGTCTAAGTACCTTTAAGAATACTAACACAAACAAACTTTTTTTTCAGAAATCAGCAATAAGTCTAATAGATTAATGTTCATAATGATAATTTGAACAATGTTTACCAGAGTAAATGTAAACCAGAAGTCTTTGACGAGACCGTGGCTCTACTGGTTTGTGCTTATAATAAAGGAAGAGAAAATTACTACTTGGACTTGAATCTTTGCAACAGCAATAAATAGAATAATGATCCTTGGTTTAGTCACTTTTTGTGGCAAGATTTATTGCAATCAGACTAAGACTGTAGGAAGTGTAGCCATTTGAAAGAATTTTACAGAAATTTCTATTTTTAGTAACCATGTCAACATCATTTATCAAAATCAGAAACCGATACATAGAATGATGTATCTCATTGTAGTCTACGTGCCAAGTTATATTTAAATCACACCAAACTGTAGGAGGAGTAGATTTTTGAAAGACATATAATGTTTGGTCCAATCAACTTTATAGAGAATAAAACATACCCTTTTTTCCATATCACATGCTGTATCAGCCCGAGACACCAATATCAGCCAGAGGGCCGTATGTCTGAGGGCTGATATTGGTCTAGGGCTTATACAGGATGTGATGTGGAAAAGGATATGTTTTATTATGCTTATTACATACTTAGTAATAAAATACAGCACACAACAACTTGAGAAAAATACAAATAAATAATCATGCACTGACTACTCACAATAGGTAACTTATTGTTTCAAAGAACAGTAATTTAAAATTAGGAGAATGTGAACCAAAAAAATATGTGTATTATCACATGTAATGTTTTTTTTTTAAAGGTTTAATTGACTAGAGTTGTGATATTAATCCGTATCAGCCCTGCAGATCCATATCAGCCCTGCAGGGTTGATACGATTATTGTGACGTCAGGCATATCACTTATGCAAAAATCCTGTATTTATTACTAGCATGTAATAAATAGAGAATAATACATGGCAAAATCTGTATCACATCCCATATCAACCCGAGACTCCAGAGAAGGCCAGAGGACTGATATTGGTCGAGGGTTGATATGGGATGTGATACAGATTTTGCCATGTATTGTTATATTATATATTTGAAAATAGTGTCTAAAAAATTAAATCATATATAAACTTGTAAATTAATTACTGAGTTTTTAATAATTGAATGTGTTCTGTTTTTGTTGAATTTCCGTTTCTCATTTTTTCCCCAAAGGCAATGCATTCAGCGATAAATTAAACAAATAATTATTTTGAATAATATAAAATGTCTCATGAAATAAAATTACAATTTGAATAAACTTTGGAAAGAAATAGGAAAAGATACGAGGTACTCCGAATGAAAAATATAGAGATGTTCCGGAAAGGTGTAATAAAGGGTGTGATAAAGGGTGAAATAAAGGGTGCTGATACAGGTTGTGTAATACAGGGCGCGTGCCTGTGCTCATATCAGGAATGCAAAATCCTGTATTATATAACAAATATATAAATTTTTTTTTATTTCATTGATGTCAAATATTTACTAGAAAATCATCCAAGTGTGTTTTAGGACCATTTTTCTAGAGTTTTTCGACGGATGTCATGTAGAGTACTTTCATGTTAATAAGTAAAGTAGGATGGGTTGTTTATCAGTTTTTATAGCCTTTTCATCATTTTAAAAATATAATTATCATTTCCTATAGAAATTGCATGAACCAGATGTACATGTAGTAAACTAATCTTACACAGCAGAACGTAAATGCAGTGAATAAAAGATTAACTTAAAAAACTGAGTAATTTGGTATAAGTTATTAAATATTATAATATAAGTGAATATTAAACGTACATAAAACATGTTGCATTGGATGAATGCCCAATGGTTTCGAAAAGTACAAAAATATAACCGTCGATTGAAGGAACAAATGACAAATAAAAAGCGATGGTATTAATATTGCATAAAACCGTTTTGTTGAAAACGTACAAAGAAAAATACTGCCAGAAGGACATCATTAATTCAAAGGTTAGATATTTTTATTTTATCTAAAATATATTTTAAACTAGGTCTTTTCATTTGATCACTAATAAACCAGGGACATCTAGGATAACCATACCTAAATTGACTAAAATAAAAAACTAAGTTTATGTTTCAATGTACTTGACGATCATTATTAAACGATCTCTTGAGTTTATGGTGAATTACTAATAGGATACATGTAGTTATTTACATTAGTAAGGATGGCACATACCCAAAGTCAAGGGATTCTTAACAACCTTTAAAGCTACTTTCATCTGCAATTAAAGGAAAAATAAATGGGATTCATGACATTTTTAAAAATTAAATGTCCTTTTAATTCACTTGGTTTATGAATAGAGGACAGACAGAAATATTGCCTATACTTTGATCTCCTCAAACTTTTTAAAAAACAAATTATGGGTCGGACTTCGAAATATTTATAAATCTTCATTGATTACTGAGCTACTGTCTTGCGCTAAAACCATCAATGATTGATGACTTCGTTAATTAGCCCACCCTTCTTTAGTTACTTCCTGTTCAAGGAGAACACTTGCCTCCTCGATATCCTAACTTATTTTCCTTGATACTTTGTGTTTATGTTCATTAATTGAAGAAAAACCAATTTCTTCTTCTGAATTCATATCAGTTCATATGATGGTCTCTTCTGATCTTTTAGTTTACGACAAAGGCTAATGAGGTTTTAGCTGTTACTCATTATGGCCAAAGCCTAAATACAGGTTTGAGTAAAAGACCATGTCCACGCACACATTTTTAGTAAGGCGAGGTGTCTGGGGACCAAGACCTCCTGGATTTTAGCAAATTTTAAGACTTAATTTTTAAGTTTTCGCGTGTTTATTTTGAAATTGGATTTATATTTTTTTTTACATGCAAACTTAACAATGTTAATTAATTGAGAGCTACTCATTCTCGAATTGTAAGTGACAATGTCTCGTCAAAGCTCTCTATTTACCCTGTTAACGTTCTTTTGTCTAAGATAGTGTCAGATGTTTACACTTTGTCAGAATGAATACAAATATAAGGTTGAAGTTAAAACCTCGTTAAACGATTGAGGGGCAATATTAAAAAACACATGTATCATTCTATGTTCAGTAATTCAGAAGTGACTAAAGAATTAGCTAGATTACATGATCAATATGTACTGGCTCACCGACAAAGCAGGTTACAACATTGTTTGTAAGGCTCATTAGTCATTATTACAACTGTATTTTAGAGTAATTTGGATTTAATTCTGTAGGTGGTAACCCAACTTATAATTCCCTTTCTAAGGAAGATGTTCTTCAAAACACATGTCAGTTTTAAATATTTTTGATTTCTAAACCGAACCGAATTGAATACTACGGAAGCGTATTAGTGCCATTTTGACACTTTTTATTTTTTAATTTCTACACTTTAATGTGTAAATTTTACACATTAATCTGCAAAATTTACACTTTAATGTGTAAAATTTACACTTTAATCTGTAAATTTTACACATTAATCTGTTAAATTTACACTTTAAAGTGTAAATTTTACACTTTAATCTGTAAATTTTACACTTTAATATGTAAAATTCACACTTTAATGTGTAAATTTTACACTTTAATGTGTAAAATTTACACTTTAGTCTGTAAATTTTACACTTTAATCTGTAAATTTTACACATTAAAGTGTAAATTTTACACATTAATCCGTAAATTTTACACCTTAATGTGTAAAATTTACACTTGAATCTGAAAAACTTATATTTAATCTGTTATAATAGAACGGTCGTTTCATAGTGTTATACCTATGACATTTGAAAATGTCATCTGAGATGTTCACAAGTGTTTGCAGAAAATTTTATGCATATATATATATATATATATATATATATATATATATATATATATATATATATATATATATATATATATGTATGTATGAATGTATGTATGTATGTATGTATGTAACAAGTAAGAATGGGTGATTTGCGCATTGGCCTCGTAATTTTTCCCAGCAAAATATCGGGAATCTGCTTTCAATCCAGTATATTTCTTTAGCACTTTAGTAAAGAGCGACGAAACAGTTTAAATATATATCTCAAATATTTTTGTCTTCTCTTTTGCAGTTCGGATTGCTATAGCAAATTTATGGGTCTATGATCATGATGTAAATATAACATTTAAAATTACGGTGATTTTAGAACGTAACAATAAAGAAACACCATTGAATCAAAGGATATTAATTTCTATGTTGTTCCAAAATTAATACAAAATCATATACTTTAATTATTTACATGTATATACTTTAATAATTAATATATTAATTGGTTATTTAAAAATTTTCAATTAAGTAAGTCATTCAATTGGTGCCCATAATAAATGTTGAATGTAATTCAATTAATGCTACATGTATCAATAATTGAACTGCCGAGCGCATCAAATGAATTTGCGTAAAATGATGTCAGTATCATATTCATTGAGATATGTGTGTTTGCTTTGCTCTTCACTTTCACTGAATTCATTATTCTTTCAAATATTCTATGAAAGTCTCACTTATATCAGTGGTACTAGATTGCTTATTATTTGTATTATATCAATACAGGTATGAGATCTGATAAGTAATTATTTGCCACGTTTATTATTAAATAAGAAATCAAAATTGAATTTTATCATGCAGTATTCATGGTCTTTTGGCTTTATAGCGTGTTACTTAAGATGTATGAGGTTGCCAAATTGATTATGTGAATTAAACAGATAAAAGTGTAAATTATACAGATTAAAGTGTAAATTTTACACATTAATGTGTAAATTTTACAGATTAAAGTGTAAAATTTACACTTTAAAGTGTAAAATTTACACTTTAATGTGTAAAATTTACACATTAAAGTGTAAATTTTACAGATTAAAGTGTAAAATTTACACTTTAATCTGTAAATTTTACACTTTAAAGTGTAAAATTTACAGATTAAAGTGTAAATTATACAGATTAAAGTGTAAATTACACATTAATGTGTTTTACAGATTAAAGTGTAAAATTTACAGATTAAAGTGTAAATTTTACAGATTAAAGTGTAAAATTTACAGATTAAAGTGTAAAATTTACAGATTAAAGTGTAAAATTTACAGATTAAAGTGTGGAAAATGAAAAATAAAAAAGTGTTCAAGTGGCACTAATACGCTTCCGTAGAATACCTATATTGGATTCCAAAAATTCATAAAAATCCTAACAAAGCTACATATCAGGATAGCGTTCTACCAAACTTTTTTCTATAATCCTCACGAAAATATCAACAGCAATGAAGGAGAATCTTCAGCAGTACTTTGAAACCGCATATTCTAGAAGTGTTATTGTTACTTAAATACTCCAAAGAACTTTACGAACATTTAAAATGACAGAAAAATCAATAGCATCAATATACGACTTTCCAGACACTTTAAATAACCATTCCCCTCTATAAATTAAAGATTAGGCTTTTTGGACATCATATACAAATGTTATTTTAATAAGAATGAAACTCTAAAATTTTCCTGTCTTGTCATTGATCATCTGCAAACTTACTTTGTTAAAAACATTCTGATTTTACATACAAGTACTCTGAAGCTGATTTAAAAAAAGATGCTGGAGTTCCTAATTAACAACATCTATGTAGTCTTTGGAGACCAGGTCCTTCAACAATCTTTTGGAATTCCCATGTGCTCAATTATTATCCGACCTACTTTTGTATTCTTATGAAGCAGAATTTATTTTAAAAAACTTCTACTTGAAAACAAGAAGGGCCCTCAAATCGACATTTAGATATATCGATGACATTTTATCCATGAACAATATTTATTTTCGTTCATACATAGATTCGATTTATCCCACTGAACTCGAAATAAAAGACAATACAGAGTCTGACACATCTGCTTCATATTTGAGTATATTACTAGAGAAAGATATTGATGGCAAACTTACAACTAAACTTTAGATAAACTTCAATTTTTCTATCGTCAACTTATTTATGTAGCAATATATCATTATCACTTTCATATGGGTTTTTTGTCTCCCATTTGATTCCATACGCAAGCGCGTGTTCTTCGTACGAAGAATTTCTAAAACTACACTGAGTTGACTACGGATTTCTCCGTTTACTCGATCATGAAAAAGGGCATACGGTGGGTGTGACCGGTCGACAGGGGATGACTACTCCTCTATGGCACCTGATCCCACCTCTGATGTTTTCAGAGGTCTGTGTTTGTTTTGCTCTCATTCTGTATTGTCTATTTGTACTTCTGAGCATGATTTCTGTTCGTTATCTTCATATTTTATCTAACATTGTGTTTTTATTAATCGATGCTCTCGCCCAGGTCTTCATATACCTCCTCCCAAAAACAGCCATCACAACACCTCAAACCTTTATATACAGAACACACTATTATCCCTCATCCTATGCTGCAGAGATAGCGAAACAATTAAGCACCAAGATAAGATTACAAATTTCCTAAAATTGGAAATTATAATGAAATAACAACGTCCCAAAGAATTAAAATTCTGAGTAGTGCTATTTACTGTTTAGAAAATTCAAAAATCTACAGAAATACTTGTACACTAATTCACTCACTATGAAGTTTATGATTTTCACTCTAAAAGACATGAAAGAATAGCGTTGAAAAAAAATATATTCGGTGATTCTAATCACATAAGTATGCCTCTACTAATGACCAATAGACTCTGCTGTTTTAAACCTAAAATGTTTCCAACATCGGCATTTCCTAAAAAAGGGATTAATTTATCATATCCCGGAAAATTTCAGATGTGTATTTAATAATGACACTCCTTTCGTTTGACCAAACAGAACCAAACAATATTCATATGAGGAAACCTGTGAAGTACAAAGATAAAGTCACGGAAACATTATATTGCATGTTGTTTACAATGGCGAATCACATAAACTGCCTTTATTAACAGGATATGCAGGTCATATTACATCGCAAGTTGGCTTTATTTCGTTGTTAAACAATCATTTGAGTTGCGTGCATATTGAAGAAAATGACTTGAATGTGCTGGGTTTTATTTTGCATAAAATTGGTTTGTTCTTTGTATTTTTGCTTTTATTGTTTTCCTTTTTTTTAAAAAAAATATTGATTTATATTTTTTCTTTCTTTTCTCTATCCGTTTTTTGAAAAAATAAATTTACATCTATTAATCATAGGTTGGTAAAATCACATGAGCGCGAGAATAAAAAAGAAATTGATTCCAAAAGTTTTTGTTGCTGTGCAGTAAATAGCCGATATTTCATAGATTGTGTTTTTTCTTTACATAGTATAAATAAATTCTTTCATAATCAAAACGCTTCAATTGAAAAGATTCAACAATTATTTCACAGATATAACACAATTCCTTCAGTTTGCCTCTCCTTAACTATCCTGCACTTATTCTCTCATCATTTCATATAACGACCAAATTTACATTTTAAAAAAAAATGAGCCATTAGTCCGCGTTTCATCATCAGAGAATGTTGCAAACTAACATTAATTACTCAACAAGAATTACTGTCTGGGGTACAATATCACAAAGTTCATTGTATTTAGAGTGGAACTCTTTCCTACTGTGAATACCCGCCAATACTCTAGAGCATCGCAGAGTCAGGAACGATAACACCGCGAACCAAACCATTCCAGCGAATCAAACAATTGGTTGTCATTATCAATATGTTAGTTTTTTGGGTAATTGAAGCAAATGTTAGGAAATCTTACCACTGTGGAAGTATTTGCTCTGACCTACATCTATCTTTCATCAGAAAATACATTTTTCACAGTTCTCCCTCATACAATACGATAGAAAGTTCATAGTAACGAAATTAACATTGACGATAAAATTAGTAAAGTAATGTTGAACTGAACGACTTCAACATAAAAATTTTTAACGATATATTAAATCCTCTTGTTGGGAAGCCAAACAAATCAATGTAAAAATTGTGTTAAAGTACAGAGAATTAAATTGTAAAATACCGTTCTGATTATGATGAAGTAATTTTTTTCTCACTGGCATTCTGAGATCAAAGACTCTCCTAGGAGAAACAATAATTTAACTTTAAGAACTGTTAAAATGTGTGAAATATCAAGAAATATAAAATTAAAGAGTAAACAGAACTCCAAGGAAAATCTTTTTCGATGCCTTGGGTTTATTTCAATATATTTATTTATTTCAATGAAGGTGTCAACAAAAATAACTGGACACCAGTCTTTTCAAAGTAAGGATCATTTTTAGTGGTTTATTGTTCAAAGGGTCTGCTATAGAAAACGTTTGGTACCTTTGGAAAGAAAGCTTATTTTAACAAAGATTGTGCTTATATCAGGTCTGCCCTGGAAAAAATGGCAAAAATCCAATCCACAACCTGAATAACTCTTCCTGTTCCATCATATTAGGTTTTAGTGCAGCTTTTTTAACAGATTATTGGCTCAGTTGTAAAGAGAGTCACTGGTTTCACATAATATAGGGTGACATTTTTTACACCTTCTTCGAATTCTGTTGGAACGACTATTTTTATGTCACTCCCAGTGAACCCGGAGGGAAATTTTTTTTCTACCTTTAATTTTGTCCGGAAATTCTTGCAGAAGGCTTGAAAAATCTTAATGAAATCCTCACAGTATTGAAAATCAGCAAGTGTAATCGTGCACCCAACATTTAATTTTTTTCAAAATTACCGACGTTGCTCGGGAATCAAAGGGAAATATAAAAATGTTAAATATAACTTTTCTCAGTAAGAGCCCATCTAATTGTTTTGAAATACCTTGCATCAAGCAAATTTATTATTACTACCAAAAAAGGAATCGATTGGACAAACCTTTTTACTGTTCCCATGGAACAAAAAAGGAAGATTTTTCTTTTCAATTTGATTTCCTCTACAAATATTTCAGCATGTATAATATTTAAGTGTAAAAGTCTACCCAAGGTTCTGGGGATTCAAATTTCCAAAATAGACTGTTACCTTGGAGACAAAAAGTGGTTGAATTTTTGAAAATTAATTTTTTTTTCAACATTTTAAACAGGAGTTGCTTACTCTGCTTTCAACTCCAATATTGCACCCTTGGGGTCAGTTAGGGGTGAGAAACACTATAACATGCAAAAGACATAACAAACGACGATAAAGAGGCAATCATGAACAATCTATCTTTATGATGATAACCATTTTGTCTGTGTTTCATGATAAAGGTACTGTGTAAAAAAGAAATTGTTCACTTTCCCGTTTTAATACTGTTTTAACAAACAGCCAGTCATTTAAACCGCTGACTTGATACTTATAAAATACTTTTTCCCCATTAACTCTTTGTTTTCTTGATATAAATCAATCTATTACATTTCCGTAGTCTAAAATCACGTACCGAAATGGCTATCGCAAAAAAAAAAATGAAATGCGACCCTCTCAGTCACAGTCCTTTGAGATTAGGTGTTAAGAAAGCTTGCAGTATTACTTTCCCCATTTAGTACAGAATTTACACAGAGTTTTACATTAACTTTCATATCATCTGTTTATTATCCATACAATTTCAAATTATTTTATTCGCATTTTTATCCATGGAAATCATGCACATTGGGAAGGGAAAAGAATTGAGATTTTTTTTATGAATGCAGTTTTTAATGAAGTAGAAATGTTATGTTCGATTCTGCACAACGGAGAGATCTGCTTTTAAGAAAATAGCAGATCTATTTATACCGGGATCACATTTTGATCTTTTTATTATATTTGTCAGTGTGAGTCATTCTATTTCGAACATTGAACCCTATGTTAGTACACAGATGTGTGTATCTCAGAAGGACGATTTCTTTCACATAAAAATTTCATGACCTTACATAACTTCAGTGGCAAAAGAGACCTTACCTAACTTCAGTGGCAAAAGAGACCTTACATAACTTCAGTGGCAAAAGAGACCTTACATAACTTCAGTGGCAAAAGAGACCTTACCTAACTTCAGTGGCAAAAGAGACCTTACATAACTTCAGTGGCAAAAGAGACCTTACCTAACTTCAGTGGCAAAAGAGACCTTACATAACTTCAGTGGCAAAAGAGACCTTACCTAACTTCAGTGGCAAAAGAGACCTTACTTAACTTCAGTGGCAAAAGAGACCTTACATAACTTCAGTGGCAAAAGAGACCTTACCTAACTTCAGTGGCAAAAGAGACCTTACCTAACTTCAGTGGCAAAAGAGACCTTACATAACTTCAGTGGCAAAAGAGATAATTTTTTTTGAATACTTTTTTTAAATCAAAGATTATTTTTGTAAAGAATTGTGCTTAGTGTAAGCCTGCTCTGGGGTGAAAATGACAATCTAATAAAATGAACTGAATAACTCTTCCCATTGCACCCTACTAGCTTTGACTTCAATAAGCAAGTTCAGGCAGCTAACATGGTGGTGTTTTCACGTTTTGAATTGGTGACCAATTTATTAAAGAGGCGAAGAGATGGTCAAAGTAGCTTTAAACGTCTGGTTCTTACAAAAGAACCAATTTCAAATTATAAGGCAAAATCTTCAGGAAAGTAAATAGTCAAATTTAACCAGAAGATTCAATAGAAAACAGGTGAATAAAGGGGGGGGGGGGAGAAGTTACACTGGATTTAGTTAAACTGAGATTCACATAAAAATGGAGAAATAATTACATACTGAGGCTACGTCTCTTTACCTTTAAAAATGGATCACGTTTTTTCTAGGTTTCTTTGTAAAAGGTCAAATTTTACTATAAATACTTGTAGCAAAAAGACAGAAATTAATTAGATCGACATTATGCAAAAGATACCAAACACACAAAAGATTAGGCCTCGGTCGTGTTTTAATTTGCTAAATGCAACGCGAACTGGGTAGAAAAATGTATCCAGTGTGAAAAACAAAGTAGATCTAATGGATATTTGCCGAATACCGCACTGCTTATAAATGTATGGTTTATATCTTATTTAAAACTATTCGAAAGCTACTGTAAAAATTCAATTCTAAGTAGACAGCAGACAAATCACTGCAGTCCGATAACCTACTATCAGACTGCTTTCATTGTATTAATAATGGACTCCTACAAGTGAGCTTTTAGACATTGAGAACACAAAAATGACGTCACAGTTACGTTTTTTTAAACAGTGAATAAATCGATTGATTTAGAACAATAACCATTCTTTACATTTTTATTTCTTGCTAAAGGTACCACTTTGAAAAAAATGCGGGAAATGGTGTGTTTTGCTTTAGAAGAAATTGACTCAATGAATAACACACTCGCTGGAAAAATTTTTATACAGAAAATATACTACAGAACTGCGTCGATTATATTTTGTGTACAGTAACTCAGTTTGTAAAACATATACTGTGAGAGTGTTTGTTTGGATGAGACAATTATAACTTTTTTATGCTAAAATAACACGAATACATGGTGTGAAGTGGAATAAAGCCAGACTTGATATCAATAAAATATTGGCTTTGCTCAAAACTTTGTTTTTGTAGTAATTTTTCGATAAAGAATCTATTACAATTGTTTTTGCATTTTCCAGGAAAGTTTGAAGTAGTAATATTGCCAAATAACCATGACAACCGTAGACAAAGCTTGCATCTAAATATTGCTTCTGATGGTACATAAGTTTTCAGATACCAAAAGTGTTCAGATGCTGCATATGTTATACTTTTGTCATTAAGATTAATTAAAATTAATTGGTGCTTATTTCTTTTTTATCCGCCATGTGGATTTAATTACGGGAAATTTTTTAATCACCCATCTTAAAGTCAATCATCAGAGTGCATGTATTACTGTTTCTCCTAACAGTCGCTCTAGTTTTAAATAATGGATCTTTCTCAATTTGAAAGTAATGTTTTCAAAAATAACAATGATGAACAATACATCTTGAGCGTTCATTTCCGGGACAGCGTGATGTAGATATTTTTATCGACGTAAGAGGTCATTCAAAAATATGTAGACTAATTTTTAATAATTTTGATGTTTCGTTTTTGTTTTTTTTTACGCCACATTACGAGCAATTTCAACATTAAATCCAAATAATTTGAATTAAAAAAAATTAAATATATCATGCTATCTTTCAAAATTATATGAAAAAATTGGGTCAAGTAGTGCAAGTCAAAATTAAGTTATATAATCGCAATACACTATAAAATGTTTATAGGTATATGTATGGCGTTAAAACAAAATAGTAATTAAACATTCAAATTGAGTATGTTTATATCATTTCATAAGCTAAATTGTGATGTTATCTATGTTCTTTTGAACAGTAGTCTTCATTAAAAAGCTCACATCGCAGGACACCACGGAGCAGTAGCGTGGCACTCGTGGAATTATGTCAATTAAAAAAAAAAAAAAAAAAAAAAGCTGGAGGAAGTAGAAAATAAATCAAAAGTTGGCTGTTTTCTTTGTGTTTAAATGTCACAGAATTTTTTTTTTCAAATTTTTGACACTCTCTATTCGAGGATTAACGGCCTACAAGGAAATGAAATAGTAAAAAAAAAATCTGGTCAAAACCGTTAGCAACGTAATGGCAATGTATTTGCGCTTCACGGTTTTGGAATTAGTGGAAGCAGAGTTGCGCAGTAAAAATAATTGAAGACACTGACAAATTACATGTATCTTGATACTCGAACTGTGAGCAAACCAAGTATAAAGTGGTATAGAAACCTTTTTAATAAATGCGTAAGGCGCCACAGACTATGTGTAAAGTGAAGAGTTGGTGTTGAGAAACTATCATGACGTTATGTTGTTGAAGTTAATTGATGAGTATTCCTTAGTGACAAAACATGTTGATTTCAAAATAATGTAACATAAGTCCCATTCCATAAAATAAATGCAACTGCACAAATCAATAGAATAAATGTTTTAAATATAAATAATATGTAGATTTTAAATTTCGCTGTATTGATATGTCGGAGAGCAATATTTTCTAAGTATCCTCGTACATGTATTAAAATAAATTTTAGTCTCAGTATGAAAATGTCTGGAAAAAATAAAAACGATAATGACAAACCATTTCAAAAAATCAATATTATGAACTCTAACAATTTGAAATTCATTACTTAATTACTTTGTCTATTCTTTTTATTTATGAAACGCAACTTACTGGTGTTGTAGAGTAGAATTTCACCCATAGCCAGCTTTCCCCCCATAATCTGTACTCTAGGATTTCCCCCGAGGGGAAATTTCACACTAGAGCCAATTTTCCCCCTCTTTCTTTCTTAGAGTAGGACCCCCCCCCTTTTTTAACAATACTTTGGCTAAAGGTTTATATACAAGTAAACTGATTTTAAAATCGAAATATGAGTGTTTTTGACACAGGAATTGTCCAATTTTAATCTTAAAATATATAGCTCACACCATTGAGTCTCACCCCAAAATAATAACTCGTATGAAATTATGAAATTAATCACTCAAAAAATCAGTTTGATTTCTTGCAGAGACACTTACGAATCAATAGTATGTACATGTGGTTTGAAATACAATTGGAGATAAAAATCCATTTAAAACTAAAATTCCTTTTTGTTTCCATGGATACAGTTAAAAAATTGTCCAACAGATTACATTGTGCCAATTTTTTCAGACACTAGTTTAATCATATGAAAAGAATAAGATTTTAATACTTCAAAAGAATTATTGGTCAGACAGTTTCTAAGAAAAATGAGATTTAAAATTTCATACTTCGAATATTTCAACGGAGGTGATCGTCATTTTGAAGAAGAGACACTTGTAACAATGTGTCGCCTCCTCCCCATATATAAATACAGCCATGATATTTTATTGGGGGAAAATTAACTCTGGGAGAAATAACACTTTATAACTATTACAAAGAGTAGGATCCCCCCCCCCCCCCCGCCCGGGAAATTTTTTTTTCTTTGGGGAAATCCTACTCTAGAGGTTATTATACTCTAGAGCTAGTTTTTCGGGGGGGGGGGGGGGTTAGAGGTGAAAGCCTACTCTACAAGACCGGTACATTACTTTGAGGAATGTATGTGTACATGAGTGTTTAAACATCCAGATAGATTTGTTTAAATAACTTATAAAGTAAAAGTGTATATAAGAATTACATAATTTATAGAAAAAACTTCAATAAAATTAATATTTATCTCAATTCTGTCACTAATCATAAAATGGGTTTTAATAGCAAACATATACCGATTCCATTCTGTGTTTCCGACTGACTGACTGCGAACGACATTGAGCAGTTTCTAAACCTGCTTTCGCCAATAGCGAAACAGGTACAAAAAGAGTCTATTCCGGGGTGAAAGCCTGTAATCTTCTTAATCACAGATATTGCAATTGAGGAATTGTTAATTACCAGATGTCAGTTGGCTGTTTAAAAGAGAAAAAATCGGTTAATTTTGTAATTAAGGACACATTAACAGCGATACAATATTAAAATTTCGTATACAGTAAGACGCTGCTTAGTTCATGCAATGTAATATAATGCCTACCATTCACAATCAAAAACATTTATACGAACCGGTAATCTGTGCTTCCTGTCCTCAACTCGAACACGCTTGGTCAAATTCAGCTTGAGAATTATCACATGAAGTGTTTAATGTTCGCTTTTCGAAACTTGGCACTTCCGTGCAAGGACGAAAACGATTCATGTTGTTCAAAACTATATCTTTATGGCACGAAAGAAAGTTTTTGCCTCTTTACAGTAGCCCATTAACAAATCAAAGAGTTCTAAATTTGGAGATAGTACAATACGGTAATTAGCAATTGGACCTTATGTAAAAGAAAGAAAGAAAAAAAAAGACATTTTCTGCAGATGTGAAATCCAGGCATGTTTTTCCTTACATTACTTAAATTCTACGTACTTTTTAAATATATGAATTTAAAAAATACCCTTAATTAGAAAAAAGTTGATATCAATAAATTTGGTTCAGCTCATAAACACATCGTGTTTTAGATGGAGAATAGAGCAATATTGTAGAACTGCCTTAGACACAGTATCAGAAGTGGTTTCGTGCTGTTTTCGTCTAGCACTTTAAAAAAGCTTTTTTGAGATTATAACTGTCCCTGCATAATTCAAAACGAAATACAATGCCAATTTATAAAATGAAATTTATGGAGATAACGAACAGTATTCAAGCTAAAAAGTCCATTAAACAATACAAATTTTGGAGCAGAGCAAAAACAGACCTCCAAAACGTCAGAGGTGGGATCAGGTGCCATGGAGTAGTGAGCATCTCCTGCCGACCGGTCACACCCGCCGTGTGCTCCTTGTCATGATCGGGTAATAATGAGAAAATCCTCGACAATTCAGTGTGTAAATAATGGCCTTACAATTAGTATGAAAAATGTCAGTCAGCATTTGACTTAATGATGAACTAAATGAAATGAAAAAAATTAAGAACTATATTTTATTACCTTGGGATTGAAATGTTTTAGGCTTCTTTGATTATTTCTCCATCGCCCAAAACTTTAACACTGATCATTACCATAAACTAAATGAGATCGAGACCTTTATAGCTGAAAAAAGTTGACAGAGCTTGTATGCTAAGGCGAAGAACATACTATTTTAAGAGTACAAGGCGGGTTTGAAAGGTCGGCAGGGGATCCCATCTCTGATGTTATCTGAGGTCCGTGTTTGCTCTGCTCCCGATTTGTATTGTTTAAATGGACTTTGAGCTTGAATACTGTTGGTTATCTCCATATTTCAAAAAACAAATACGAGTTTGCATTTATTGCTACAAAAGGAGTATTGTTTTGTCACCTAGGGAATATTGTGTATCATTTCAATGAACCGCAAGGGTGTAAAGAAGAATAAATAATTTTAGTTCTACCAGATATTTCGATAAAGTATAATGGAATCGAAGCCGAAAGATTAAGAGAAATTACGGATATAATTATTATCACATGGAGAGCAAAAAGGCCGGGAAATTTCTAGGAAATTCCTCACTTTTCTTTTCTTAACGATAGCTGATTCAGAAACACTGTGCTGTTCATTTATCGACAAGACCTACTGAGGCACTGTGTAATTATACGCTAGTGTACGATAAAACAGGAGCAAATCAAAGATATATCTTTTGCCCCTGATTTTTTTTTAATTAAATCAGATCAAAGGTAAATACAATTGATTTATACAATGATATAAAGCTCAAAAAACCCAATAAATTAAGAAGTCTCATTTAATTGCTTAGAAATATGTGTCTACAGTTCACATAACTGCAGAACTGTAGCTCTCTTTATGAGGAAATTCGAACAGACAAACGACTGTCGAAGAAAATAAACATGCCGAGAAATATTGTCCATAAAAGAAAACAATATAAATATATAAAAAAAGAAATTACTTATAAGCATTATCCCAACATTGATGTCGGAATGCGATTTTTTAAGACTGATATTTTAAAGCCACTAAGGGCTGTTTGGGACCGTTAAACAATAAATAAAGTCACAAGACTAGGAGTAATATTCATGGTTAATTAATGATTTTGGCTTGCATGGGAACGCATATAATACAAGAAATAATATACGAAGCGTGTGACAAAAAAGCAGCCCCTTAACTCGAAAGTTTTTCTTATTAGTATAATGCTTGGATTTGTAGCTTTCTGGTTTGTCTGTCTCTTAACCAGAGAGCACAGCTCTGCAGCTACAGTTCACAAGTCATGACTTTAAAATATTCCAAATTGTTCTTGTTTTATAAAATGTTTCAGAATATAAAGTTAGAATTTCTTATCTATGAACACATGTGCATACATTTATTAAGTTGGAGAACTAAATCACCCTTTCACACATACATCTAGAAAAGAGTTCTATAAGATCATGAAATACAAGGACATCTGTCCCTACTAGATTACATACATACGTAGATACCTGTGAATGCATCAATAGAATGGACTACCCATCTAGACAACTTCGATACAGTTGAGTCGAATCGCCCATTTGTTTAATAATGTATTCTATATTTTGACCTTAAGTGTTTTGATAATATTCAACATCTTTTGAGGTTGTTATACTTTTTGTTTTTTACCAATGTTTTAATTCTTGATAAATTAAAAAAAAAAGCATTAAGTCAGTCTTTATCTACGTATTTTTAGTGTTAAACTGCTGTATCTACAAAATTAACTACAATGCGAGACAAAGATGATAGGTCTACAACATGCTGAGGTCGATTCTATCTAGATATCATTACTATTTAGAGTACAAGATGAATTATTTTGTCTAAGAGATTGACGATTAGCTTGAGATCGATTCTTGCATGTATCTTTATGTAAAGTCTGATGATGAATAAAAATGATGTTCAATGTAAGGTAAAACTAATATTATACCATGCATATTTAACATTGCATGTTTCACAACGCTTGGTGGAAAACATAGCATTTGGTAATTCAATAAGTTTGGATTAAAATATCTGGCAATAAATCCAAATAGATTCTTTAGAGATCATTATATACATGGAAACAAAATACAGAATTTATGTATTTTCGAGGAATTGCATGCTTACCTAAATCAATAAATGATTCTGACTTACAATGGAATAATGGAGATGTTACTCTTCTGAAGAAAAATAAATAACTCCGATGTTTTTACTTGTCTATTTTTATGAATTATAGAGAGAACAATTATTTTTCTTGCAAAATAAATAAAGTACTGCAAGTTGCTTGAATATTCAATATCCTATATATGAAATAACGTTGCTGTTTTATTTTCAAATAACAAGGAATGTAGTGACATGCCATCTATTAAAACGTAAATATAGTTCCTAATTGTTTCGGTAGAAGAAAAACGGTCGTGTAACGCGCTGGTGAGCTGAGGATGTACTACTCAGGAACAAAATGTATTTAGGTCTCCTAGTTATGCTGAAATACCATCCTCAAGTGAAAACCACGGAAAACATTAGAAATGAACTGGATATAAAAGATTCTGTCTTTGAGATATTTCTAGCCAATGGTAAGATGTGATCAATTGAAATAAACTCATTATTTCTAGCAAGGAGTAAATAAACTCCCAGAGTTCCTGTGTATTAGTACAAAACACAGTCAATGCATTGATTGTGAAATTTCTAACTCGGGACTTAATTGAATTTAAAGAAATAAACCTGCATGTCATCCTATTAAAAGGTTAGACCCTCTCTTTAAAAATAAACATTATAAATGGATAGTTCGATCTTCATTTGAGAATTCACTTAGAAAGCCCACGCGACGGTAAACTGTGCTCAATTAGCGAAACTCTCAGTCAAGGTAATGGACTTCTCATTTCTTTATTTAACTTTCCAGAAAGTCAACAGATACTATCATGCTCTTTGGCTCACATCATCTCAATGGTGTTAAATTAATTCTATCTACTTTGATAAAGATTACGAGTATACAATATATTAAATTAAGGTCAATATGCTGCTTACTAGTATTTATTAAGTACTTTATTTTGCTCCACTCCTAAGTAAATTTTTAAAATCCAATCAGAATAGGAAAATAAGATTTTAAATTAATTGATCAAAATTTCATTAAATTATTTTACTCTAATATACTCTTATTCATATATATCTTATTTCTGAAGACCAGTGAACACAAAAATATCGTAAAACGATTTCTTTATAATGTATACATATATAGAGAATAATTTACATACCCTTTTCCATATCACATCCTGTATCACCCCGAGACACAAATATCAGGGCTGATACAGGATGTGATGTGGAAAAGGGTATTTTTTATTATGTTTATTACATACTTGGTAATAAAATGCAGCACACATCAACTTGAGAAAATACAAATAAATAATCATGCACTGACCAATGACATGTAGCATATTATATAAAAAACAACAATTTGAAATTAAGAGAATGTGAACCAAAAAAAAAATAGGTGTATCTATCTCAAGTATACTGTTTTTAAGGTTTAATCTACTTGGGTGTGATATAAATCCGTATCATCATCCGATACAGCTATTGTGACAGCTGCAGGGCTGATACGGCTATTGTGACATCAGGCATAAGGCATACGCAAAAAACCTGTATTTATTACTAAGTATGTAATAAATAAATTTATCATAACACATTGCAAGAAGCGCCTGATTGGTGTATAAAAGTATATTTTAGCGATGTACAATATGACAGTGTTCTTTATTGATATTGGAAATTAATCAACTTCTGGTGTATTACAAAGCAAATGTTTATCTTTTGCCATTACCACCAGATATGAATGCCATAAACAAATTACATTTCAATTTCCACCACAACTTCCGACAATTCCCTCGCTACATTTACACAGCATTGATGAGTATATTTCTAGCTCATCCGAGAAATAAATGAAATAAAAACAAAGAGGGTATTTAGCGTGATTTATGTGTAGAGGCTTACCTTTCTATACAGACAGACACCAGAGAAAGAACAGAGACGTAGAGGCACGTCACTTGGATGTATCTGTTGAATTTACACATCCCGACCCCGATCATCCAGCCGCGATTAAGAATAAACTGAATGATATCAGGAACGAAGAAAACCATAATGAAGAGGTCAGCAATGGCCAGGTTCATAATAAAGACATTGGTCACTGATTGTCTCATTTTCCTGTCTATTAGGATGACCGTGATGACCAGGGAATTTCCCACAATTCCTAGTACACCGATAATGAAAAATAAAATGCTCAGAGTTATGATTGTTCCCAAGGATACAGGGGGGTCTAAAGATGACCCAGGCGAGCTAAGTATGCTCGTGACGTTTTCCATAGCTGTTGAGTTTACAGACGTCTCTGACCAATTGTAGCTATAAAGTCCACTGTCAGATATGTTCAGTTGACCAAACGTACTAGCAGTCGATGTATCCATCCTCTCCAAAGACCATTCGCCATCTACAAGACAATGAATATATGTTTAAGTATTATATCTATGCCATGCATGACTGTGTATGTTGTTTATATAAAAATAGTCCGGTCCTCTTTGTGCGGTTTGGTTCAGAGTAAATACGCTGTCCTTACGAAGTAAACTGTTTATTGACGGAGTGCCGGCCTAATAAACCAAAGGGTGGTCCTCCTTCATCGAACTTACACCTTGTCTTATTTCTCTCGGAGAAACATCCGTCACTCAAAATTGGAATTCCGAAGTTTTATTTCCGAACAAACAAGCCCGCGTCATTAAGATGAGAAACTGCCCCAAACCCCTTTTTGATGAAAAACGAAATCAGCTTCCTACGAGTATTTTCCTTCAATTGTTTAGCTTAAGGTGTACGATTTTTCTCTCTGGAATCTTGTTAATTATAAACTGGTTAATCATAGTCTATACCGGATGCTCTGTTGAAATGACAAAATGTAGAATAAAATTTTTTAATAAGATCGCTATTCGTTCGAAAATTTTCCTTAAGGATCGATGGTCATTGTCAAGAATGATCAAAAAAATATTGTGCAAAGGATATTCCTTTCCAGAAAATGTTTTTAACATTTATTTAAAAAAAAAACTTACAAATTTAAACTACATTTTCAAATGCTGGAGACTTACTTGAACGTTTAAACCAGAAATACAAGATCCGATTTTTAAGTTAATTTCTACGGAAGCTGATCGAGACAGGATAAATGTTTCACTTAGAGCAAGGATTAACGTTAAACATTACGGCATATGTTGATTGGATACTAATGCACTTCAAACATACATCATAAAGCCAGAAGGTGCACTATCAGAGGTCATCAATTGTACTATATCTGAAGCGCATTATCACACATCGTCAAAACAGATTTAACTTTTTCTTACCAGCAGCGCACAACACTTTTACCTGTTAGAGCATCATAAAATCTACAGGAAGAAAAATTAAAAGCACTTTCATTTTACCGATTACACTACTCAAAAAAGACATTATAATTCAATATTCCGCTTCTTTTATATTAATTCATCACAATTTCAATTCCTTTCTCATTTCTCTCAAGTGCGCTTTAGTTGTTCGATAGAGAATTTTTATGGATTTATGTCCTCTTCAGATTATGAAACAGTCAACATGATGAATAAAAAATTTCGTTTCATAAAGCTTGAAATCCCGACCAAAGATATAATTGACCAAGCGCTCCTTCGTCTCCTCCGTGCAACAGATGCTCGGGTCGACAGATCCTCAATAACGGAATTAACCATACCGTCTCAGATCTGAGTTTTATAATTTCGTGTTAAGTTGTGATCAATGAAGGCTAGCATGATTTCGTTACTCAATTTGTTCACGTCAGAAGAAGTTTTACCAATTAATTTCTCATCATAAATAAACTGTATGGTCATTAAAGTATATATCAGCAAATGAATATGTTCAGCAATCTCACCGTCACGGCCGTCTCAAATGGTCTTAGGAAGCTCAGCACGCAATCCACACGATAAAACAAGGATTTCTGCACCATTTCGTATCGATAAGAAAGTAATGGGAAAATGTTCTTGTTTATTATCTACATCAAAACAAATTTCGTGACATAGTATGATTTATACTTTATTTTTTATTGCGTTTATGGAAAACTTTTTTTTCTAAAAATTTTCGAGAAATAAATTGCAACTGAAATCGCACTTTGATTGTTTACTATGGATTATTTAATGAGATTATTGTTTAATTGAAAACTATGCTCTTTGTACACAGAGTTCTTATAAGATAAAAGGACAACTTTCCTGTTGCAATACATCATACACAGTTTATTTCTAAGCCTTGCAAACAAATTTTGCAAGCTTTGACAAGTTTCATGAATTATCAAGATTTTGAAAATCCTGTTGTATGAACAGGTGTTATGTATTCTTTGTACATGTATGCTTGCCCTAAATTACACAGTCAAACCATGTTCATTTTTCAAAGTACTTTTTAGTAGTACTTGTTCATATAAAACCTCAAACACTTCTTGAACCAGGTCCACTAAACATAATGTTAAGACATTTCAGGGAGCAGTTTTGTTTTTTGTACCCAGAACTGAATAAAATTTTAAAACCACCAAGCAATTTAGAGAAATTTTCACTTTAAAAAATACGAAATAAAATCGTTAAATCGTAATCTCTGTCCCTGTGTTATTGATAAAATAAGCGATTTTGCTTTTTTATATTCATAGTAACACAATATGATAACTAAATTAGAAGCCATGTTTATGTCCGGATGAAAGATTTCAGAGCCATTGATTTCATATAGTTGCGCATAAAGTGAGAAGATTGAAGGATTATTTTTCACTGCTAACTTTGATATCCCTGTTCTTGACTTTGATTATTGACTAGATCTGGGAATCATACATATGAAGAAAATGATGAGCTGGTGATTCCTCAGTATTGATCACGAACAAGTATCGGAGAGAGCAAACAGAAGGACAAATCAAAAATCCAACTTATATTGTCGATGCAAAATTTAAATATACTTCCTCGTTTTCTTTAGAATGACTAAACGCAAAAATATAAACAAACACAAAAGTAACTGTAGGTTTTAGATAATATTGGGTATATTTACCAATCATTACCACTTAACTAGTAAAAGATGTGACCAAATGTTTGTAATCGGACATGTTTTTTCCCTCTTAATTAAATGCCAAGATGTAAAGTGTCGCTGGACTTGAGTACTTGTTTTCAATTTTTTTAAGTACATTTTTTGTAAATCTATATGGAAACAATTGAATATCATCATTGGTTGATAGGTATGATTACGGGAAATCCGATATTTGGAACAATTATAGTAGACTTTGCGAACCCATTATAAAAAAAAGACACCAATTCGTAAGTTATATTGATTTTCACCTCCATATTACAATATTATTTACAATGTTATAAAGAACAATTCCATGTAGCCTTTAAACGAAATGATTTAATCCTGTTCTCTTATTTAGGCAATATGCATATACAAATAAAAATATAACACGTTTTCCATATAAACGAGCAGCACATGTTAAGCAAATGAACCTCTGGTGTATTGTCATTGCTTTACATCTATTTATAATGAATCTATGTCAATTTCATGTGCTCATGGCATGTGGGAATAACAAACAGAAACAATCTTCAAAAAGTCCAGTTGGGAGCAGATCGAACACAGACGTCTGAAAACAGAGGTGGGATCAGGTTCCATGGAGGAGTAAGCATCCTTGTCGACCGATCACATACGTCGTGTGTCCCTTGTCATGAATTGGTAAACGGAGAAATCCGTAGACAATTCAGTATGAAAATAATAGCCTAGCAATTTTTATGAAAGACATCTAGTCAGTCAACATTCGATCTAACGACAGATTTGGCATGCAAACAAGGTCTTTGTATCGACCATGTTGACTTTCAACAACATCAACCTATTTGTAAATAACTTGCCCAGGCCCCAGCTTTAGAAATTTTTCGTACATAGCACATACTCTTACGCATCGAATCAACTGAGAGACATAAATCCTTTATATGCAGATGATTATGGTATATTGCTATATATAAGGGAAGTTGACGATAGAAAAGTTGAAGCCAGCACTTTTATCACAAAATTGAATCGTTGGTTTGTCCTCAGTTCTTTCTCTATCAATAATCCCAAACATGAAACAGATATGTCAGACCATAGTTCATGTTTTCTAATTCTAATTGAATGCCACAGCAAAAGACCTATTCTTTTCATGTAGAAGTTTTTGAATAAATTCCACTTCACAAGACTATAATAATGGGGCACAATTATTACCTTTGGAAATTCCAATAAATTGTTGGAAGTCCTGGTTTCTAGTAGCTACATTAATATTGTCAATGACCAACTCAAACATCTTTTTAATATCAACCTCGGAGTACTTTTGTGTAGAATCAGTATGATTTTTATCTGAGAAAATTTGTAGATGACTAATGATAAGGTATAAAGATTTCGAGTTCTACTTTAATGAAAAAAATCTTGTCTATAATTTATCCTGGAGAATGATTGTGAAAAGTGCTGTAAAGTTACTGACATACGATTTGATGCTATTGAATTTGGCGTTTGATGCTATTGATTTTGACGAAATTTTATGATTTTCACATTTTCTAAAAGTTCTTCGAAGTTTTTTAGAGCCACATTTGATAAAGACTATTTCTCGAATAAGTTGTTGTACAGTACTGATGAAATATTCCCCTATGGGACATATTTATCATGTGTTAATCATATGATAAAATACTCACATATGAGACATAATCATTTATATTTGTTCAATGGATATGTTGTTCGTTTTAAACATATGTTGCACATTTTATATATATTGCTAGTCTTTTATGGTAACTCATTTGAATTTGAAAAAAATGTGTTAATAATATGTTGCAATTGTATGTGTAAATAACTTCCTCTTAAATTTTTTCTTCATATGTACTACCGAACATTTAGCATGCACAAGTTCCGCATGACTTCATACAGCAATAAGCTCTCTATTATATGTACTATACCATTACGGGAGAGTATATCATTGTATTAGGGGTCTTTACTCTTTGAATTGGGCTGTAACAAGAATTAAATGTTATAAATAAAACTAATCAATTGTATTTGCTTCTTATGGGCTGGTAATTGTATATTCCCTAAGTTTGGGGAACAATTAACTTGTATTCCCATTTCTCTGTCTCTGAATCAAGACTTGAGAAGGGGGGATTGTTGTGGTTATTCCGAGTTATTAAAAATTGCCTCATAAATTCAATGATTTTTTTAACCAAAGAAAACTATATTAATTGAACTTTGCCAAATATATTGAATAAATTCTATGTAATCTTTAACAACCACAGATATTAAACAGTACTGTTTCAAAAGTGATAAAGGGAATCTGACTTCCGCAATTTTCAATGGAAAAAATGAGATCAAAGCTCAAATTTAATCCTACTTTATGTAGAAAGTCATTTTCAGTTGGAAAATGTCAAAATTTCACGTTATACATGTATTTTGTGCAGGTACTCCTGGGAGTTGAACTATCAATTTGAGCAATACTTACACCAAAGAACATCGATTATAGTCCACAAAAAGGGTATCATCTATTATTTTTCGAACATAAAAACATCATTGATGGGTCAAGAAATTAGGAAATACGGATGGGATAAAGATTATTAGAAAGAAATTTCCATCAGAAGAAATTACGAAAATCGATTGTGGCTGAGAAAAATAAGTAAAATGAAATATATGGAGATAACGAACAGTATTCAAGCTCAAAAGTCCATTAAACAATACAAAATAGGAGCAGAGAAAACACGGACCTCCAAACATCAGAGGTTGGATCAGGTGCCATGGAGGAGTGAGCATCCCTTGCCGACCGGTCACACCCGCAGTGTGCTCCTTGTCATGATCGGGAAATAACGGAAAAATCCGTCGACAATTCAGTGTGTAAATAATGGCCTAACAATTAGTATGAAAAACGTCAGTCAGCATTTGACTCAATGATAAATTGAATTTGCTGACAAGGTCATTGTATCGACCATAGAACTTACGAAATGATGACTTTAAACGAGACAGCTAATATTCTTGTTTCATCAACTTGTTTGTCAATAATTTACCTCGTTAGAGCATGCTCTTGCGTATCGAATCAACTGAGAGATATACACCCCGTATGCAGGTGATGAAGGTATATTGCTGCATAAGTAAGGGAAGTTGACGATTGAAAAGTTAAAGTCATCACGTTCATCATAAAGCTTGGTTGTTAGATTACCACAGATTTTTAAGTATCCACATCTGATTTACACCACTTCTCGAATATATTGTTGCACAGTACTCTTGAAGTATCTCCTTCACCACTGTTAATATCTTAGTGAGGAGTAAAGAAAGAGGCTTGGTTGAACATTTACTGGAACCCGCTATGCATCTTTGTTTGTAAGGATTTTTATGAAGTTTCGGAATCCAATATAAATATGGTAATTCAAATTCATTTTGGTTGTTTGGAATATTAAAAATATTCAAAACTTACATACGATTTTGAAGAATTTCTTCCTTGGAAAGGAAACTATGAAAAGTCTATAAAAGTCAGAAATACATGTTAGGTGAAGATAATTTAAGGGAACAGAGGAATTGGTTAAAGGGTGGTCATATTTACACCAATATACCAGAAAGTGCTTTATAATACATGTACACATAATGATATGTTCAAAGTGGAAATTGTTTCAGTTTGTTATAAGTTTATGGATTTTCATCAAGAATGAAAGTGCCAGAATTTGTATTAAACCAACTATAAAACCACAAATGATTGCAAAATAATCATAAAAAAAATTAGATTTTTGATACATCCAACGAGGCAGGCACTTACATGTAATCGGCCGTGGTTGAAAGTATCATTTCAAAAGATATGACCAAAAAATTTTTTAAAATAGAAATCTACACTGTCGTTCTTGGCTTTATAGGGTGCAGTCATTCTCCAAAACTCTTGTATTTGACGACCAATTTAAAACAGTAAAACAATGAAGGGTATATTAATGACAATATTGCCTGCACCAGCTGTCTTTAAGATTTATTCAATGTGTAGGGTTTAGTTTTTCGATTTATGTGCAACATATTCTCGTTTCAACTCAAATGGTTCTGCTTAAAATGAGAGATCAAACACGTAGCAAACTGTCCCATTTGAAGTAAAGATGTTTAAAATCAACATTCATTTTCGTATTAAGATGTAAATTCCATACTTAAATATTTGGGAAATATGAAGTCAATGACTTTACATTTAAGAGAGAGGTTTGTGAAGTGATAATGCACATTACTTTATTCACTGCCATAATTAGACGGCAGACTGAAAACCTAAAAAATATAAGCAAGGAGTTTGTTTCAATAAATAAAGACACCACAGATTTTTAGTCTTTGATTAATATTATACATTGTCGCTATTACTTCATTTCATAATAATTTTTTTTGGTGTAAAATGTTTATACACATTGTTTACTAACTAACACAACAAATAGAAATATTTCCCAGGTACATGTCTTAGTGCTTATAGGTGGCTTCTAGACAGTTTTAGTCACCATTTAAAAGCCACATTTTGGCCAGATGTCTAGGTCTCTTGAAGAACTTTGTACGGTAAGTTCGTTTAAGGTGCAGCTTACAGGTGGCTAAAAGGTGATTTAAAGAAGGTCCTATTAGTCGACTATAAGCCGTCTTTAAGCGAATGTTTAAAAATGTTTTATCCTGTGTTTTGGCCTTTTGGTGATGAGACTAATGAGACGTTTCTTTCTGGGGGTTGGCACTGAAGACCCACCAATAGTTATGTGCTTTGACGTTTTTGTTTATGGTACATGCAATCATAATTTTGAATTTTTACGGGTCATCCAGGGATTAAATGTACCCTGCGTTTCACACCTCAAAATTCTTTTCACCTGCCATTACTTTACTTTTTTTACGTTATTGTCAAACAAAAAGTAAATGATAGAACGTGTATTATCAATCAACAATAGCTAACTCCATTCATATCTTGACTCGATCTATCCCAGTGAACTTAAATAAAAGATACCACAGTCTGACAAATCTGTTTCTAATCTGGATATTTTACTAGGGAAAAAGACTTTAATGGTAACCTAACAACAAAGATTATTGATAAAAGAGATGACTTCAATTTCTCAATCGTCAACTTCCCTTAATTATGTAGCAATATATCCTTATCATCTGCTTATGGGGTTTTTGTCTCCCAGTTGATTCGATACACAAGAGCATGCTCTACCTATGAACAATTTCTAAAACGAGACATTCTATTGACAAACAAGTTCATGAAACAAGGATATCAACAGTCTCGTTTGAAGGCATCATTTCGAGTTTTATGGTCGATACAATGACCTTATACAACCTATTATTAAGTCAAATACTGACTAACATTTTTCATACTAATTGTTAGACCATTATTTACACACTGACATTTTTCATACTAATTGTTAGACCATTATTTACACACTGAATTGTCGACGGATTTTTCCGTTCATGACAAGGAGCACACGGCGGGTGTGACCGGTCGGCAGGGGATGCTCACTCCTCCATGGCACCTGATCCCACCTCTGATGTTTTTGAGGTCCCTGTTTGCTTTGCTCCCGAATTGTATTGTTTACATGGACTTTGAGCTTGAATACTGCTCGTTATCTCCATATCTCATACAATTTCAGAAAATATCAATGAAAAAAGTCATATTAAATGCACCGTATCACCAAAAAAAAAAAAGCGTAATGACCCCATTTTTTGTGTTTTAATTTTTAATTAAGCTATATGATCAGATACTAAAACTATACTTGACAAAAAATTCTTAAGACTTTTAATAGCTGGATCAAACCACCTGAAATAGACGTAGTTTTTATTCCTCATTTAAAAAAAAACATTATTTACAGAAATATTAATAGGTAGTACATGTATGTCTATTTTTGGATCTCTTTTTTTAGTGCAAAACGTTGGTTAAGAACTAATATACTTGTAGAGGAAAATGAGAAGAAAAGCAGTTTATAATTTCACATGATACTGTACACGTGCAAAACAATTGCAATAGCATACACTCGTCCGATACACATGCCGTATTACTCGTAGTCATACACGCCGTGTTTGAATTACAAAATATCCCTTCGTACAAAAGCTATACAATTTAACATGTAGGATCTTTTTTATGAAAAGAACACATCAAAAACACGCGAAGTATAAAGTTCATTCATTTTTTTCATGATGTAGAAAAAATGCCGGTACCAGTCAATTGAGTCCACACCAAAGTGGAGGATACTCATCAATATTTCTTCTCATGTGAAAAATATACAGAAGCCAGAAAAAACTATTTGGACATATTTCTGCGATTGGGTAAATTACATGCTGTTGATACTCACACTTAACTCTGGGGAGATGAATCGTTAAATAATGTTGAGAATCAGTTGTACAAACATTTATTAAAAAGTCAGTTCGTTTTGGTTGATGCAATAATTACTTCTTGCGAATTCTATTTAACTCGTGTATTATATAATGAATGTATCCTATTGAATGTTTGAACCTTTGATAATTATGTTTTCTGTGTTTATTCATTTTAAGCTGAAACCCATATGTTTAAATATGTTTGATATAGTTCACATGTAGGGAAAGGGCATATAAGTTTTAGAACCTTTGCCCGATTCCAATAGTAAAGTTTATAGACAAAATGTCTATAAATAAAACAAAATGTGTTCAAACCAAAGTACCTTCTCAAATCATTTAGAAAATATTGCGCATTCAAAGTGACCGACTAGGGGAGGTGAACAAAATGCTGATAAAGTCATTGTTGTCGGTATCAATTTTGATGTGGCTTTTCTAGGGAAAAAATAGCGAGAGGGAGAAAAAACAGTTAAATAAAAAAGTGGCCAGAGGCTGTCTGTAGCTTTTCGGTCAGATAAAGAAATTTCATGAACTTTATTCAATTTCCTTTGCAATAGCAAAATTACTGAAGATGAGAATACCAAAGAATCCCAAGGGGTCTGATCGTCTTAATGTAATTATGCACAGGGCTGGCTAAAATACAAATCATGCTTGCAATGTGGTGCCTCATGACAAAACCTTTAATTAAGTGTAAAAACCAATTCATTGATATGTTTCAGTAAAGCAGAACACTGTAATAAGAATGTTAATAAAATCCTTGCAATTCTTTTGTTGGGATATATAGCGGTGATATTGATAATCTTATAACAAGGAAGATATCGAAAAGGTATTTTCAATACAAAGCTTTGATATGGCGATAGATGATACATTGTTACTTAGCATCGATTGATGTCCGTAAGACTACAAAATCTTCCATTAAGTTATACTTGTGCATTTATTGACAGATACATATTTCTAATCTATTAATATTACAATTGAATAATGGTTTAATTTTGATCAAAGGAGAATGTAAAGTTATCGAGAGTAAACGATTTTTGAAATACTGAATATGTTAAGTGTTAGAAAAAAGAGATGAATGTATCTTTAATCTTAAGAGCCGAGATCCTGGGAGGAATGACAGAATTTCATATTTAGAATTTAGTCACAGTTCTATCACACTTTAAAACGTCCCTTCTCATGCACCTGCGGGTTACGTGTCATTCTGGTGATTTATTCTCCAGGTGACGAATACTGACCTTTGAACTTTGGTGATTTCTAAATCTGCTATTATTTCATTCCTCTAATATTCTTTGTTCTTAAGATTAAAGACACATTTATATTTCTTTCTAACACTTTTAATCAGACACTTAATTATAACTGCAGACAGTTTACCTGAATTTGTGGTCAGGTGTGTACTAAATACCGTAACAAAACTATTTTTTCCTCATCAAAATGGATGCTCTAGATATTTGCCAGACTTATTACATGTTACTAAAAAAGCATACACTCAGTTGCCTTTTTGTAGGAATTTGCAGATTCAGAATATGGTCATGCTACAACATGTATATTTTACTTTTGCACTACATTATTTATAGGTTTTCTTTTCCATGTACGCATAATGTTCACAGGCGAATACTGATGTCAATACATTAAACGTGCAATAATTCAATGCAACACGGATTTAAAAAAAAAATCCCAAATCTTCAAGACCATTTCCAATAAAAGAAATATTTATTTAGAGTTATAATTTTATTACAATAATTATCTATTGTCATGCATAACTACTGATCTTTTTCGGAAAATAATTTATAATAAACAAAAAAATAATAAGCATTCATAAGAGCACAAAATCTCCATTATAATTAAGGAATAGTTTAACTGATTTCAATCCTTATCCATAAAACAAATTTCATTAAAAATGACATTTAATGCCAGTTATCCCCACAAAGGACGTTTTCTTACATACTCGAATTTAAAATTACAAAAAAATCCACTAAGAGTATGTTGAAAGCTGAAAATAAAATGTATAGTGGTCTTACAAACACAAACTACGAACGAAAACAAAGCCACGAGACAGTGGCACAACTTACCTCTGAAAGTCGACAGATTCATTTAAGTTGACAATTGTTATGTAAATTATAAACATCACACTCTCACTGCACTTGCTGGTTACACAAAGTGCAGAATAAACATGACAAATTGGTGTGTGGTTCAGAAATCTGACAATTCCAGCATTCTTTGATAACACAGCTACTGTCCTAAACAAATACTTGTATATCTGTGTCCACTAATTATAATGCTTTACCATAAGGTTTATTCCTTGGAAGCAAATATTAAGGGATTGTTGAAACCGATAAAAACCGTGTAATAAATATTCAATTGGCATTCAATATCACCTTTGGTTCTGACACCATTCTATTCGTTGTGGTTGATCTACGATTAACTGCCCTGCCTTTGTTTTACTCATTAATTTAGAGGAGTTTTATCTGTTTTAATATTAATTCTTAACAAGGAACTGATGAAGTTTGGTGGTTACCTATGCATTATGTAGGAACATATCGATCGACACTTCCCTTTATAGAACCACCTTTGTCTTACAAGCTTTTCCTAGTTCTCTTTGGCAAACGTGAAAAATATTCATATTAACAAATTTTCAACCATAAATCTTTTTAAATTTTTGATCAACAATTACTCTTGGCACTGACGCGGGGACCCATGGATCATACACTGAATGACATATGGAGATAACGAACAGTATTCAAGTTCAAAGACCATTTAGACAATACAAATCGGGAGCAAAGCAAACACGGACCTCCAAAAACATCAGAGATGGGATCAGGTGCCTGTGAGGAGTGAGCATCCCCTGCCGACCGGTCACACCCGCCGTGTGCTCCTTGGCATGATCGGGAAAAAAAACGGAAAAATCCGTTGACAATTCAGTGCGTAAATAATGATAATGGCCTAACAATTAGTATGAAAAACGTCAGTCAGCATTTGACTTAATGAAAGGTTGTATTTGCTGACAAGGTCATTGTATCGACCATATAACTTGCGAAATGAGGACTTCAAAGGAGACTGTTGATAATCCTGTTACATCAACTTGTTTGTCAATAGCTTTCCTCGATTTAGAAATTGTTCATACGTAGAGCACGCTCTTGCATATCGAATCAACTGGGAGACAAAAACCCATATGCAGGTGATAAGGGTATATTGCTACATAAGTTAGGGAAGTTGACGATTGAAAAATTGAAGTCATCACGTTTATCATAAAGCTTTGTTGTAAGGTTACCATTAATGTCTTTTCCTAGTAAAATATCCAAATATGAAACAGACTCTGTAGTTTTTTGAATCTTTTTTTTCAAGTCCACTGGGATAGATCGAGTCGACATATGACCTATCACTGGGTCGTACTTTGACTGCATTGTTTCCCACCGGTTGTTAGGCCTTTATTTTTATACTAAATTTGACTATAGATTGTTCTGATCAATACATAGGGCTCACGGCAGGTGTGGCCAGTGAACAGGGGATGCTTATTCTTCCTAGGCACCTGATCCCACCTCTGGAATTTCCTAATTTCCTAAATATAAGGCTAAAAAAGCCTATGCCTGCAAATTGGCACGCGATGCATGACCACGGTCAAAGAATTAGTCTCGCGAATCTCTCACGTGACCTAAATAAAAATAAATCATGCACGATAATGCTATGATATTATTTTAATTAAAGTACCTGTATGATTTTCTTTTTCTTTCTTTATAAAAATCAAAGTTTAAAACCGTAATTTAATCAAAAGATCTGAAAAGTTTGAGATTAAGATTCCTTAAAATTCCCAGAGAGTGGTATGACGTTTATATTTCTTTCGTTTACAGTTATTTTTTTAAAAGTGATGGACAATGATCAACACTGAAAAACAATAGGAAAAATTTAAATGTTTGAAAGATATACATTTACAGGGCAATAACTGAAAGTTACAGAAGGTACACGAAGATTCAGGGATTAAATCACCCTTAGTCCAGTGTTTGAGATAACCGTGCGCCCGACCGCCCGAGACGCACAAATTTAGCAGCGGTCGAACAAATTTACATATATCGATGCCCGGCTGGACCTGTTAAAATTTTTGCTAATTAAAATTCATATATTTTATAAATCTCTTTCATATCTTTCATATTGGTAGCAAAGTGTAACAAGCCAAGAGGAAGAATTCATCAGTCTAAAGATTCTGGTTTGAAGTTATGGTGACCTGGTTCCAGGAAAGAAATTGACACGACGTAAAACAGATCGTCTTAACCCACTCAAAATCTAATAAAGTAAAAAAAATCGGAACAAACACCAGTACAGGTTATATTGCCTTTAATTCAACTAAAAAAAACCTAAAGTAACTTTTTATTATACCTCATACTAAAGTGTGAATTCTGTGATAGTAAACATTTCCTTTCTCAATGAAAATGTCTTATAATCATTACATCGTACAAAACAAGACAGAGGAATTCAATTAAGCCCTAGGCCATTGTATGCAATTTGTCATTCAGTTTTGTAACAAAACAAAACATTTTGTATGGTTAATATACACTGTATATGAAAATTGTCTTTTACATGTTAATTTATAGTCATTAATTTGAGGTAATGGTCATCAAAGGAAATCTATTTTGGAATACTAAGAAACGTCAGTGTTCCTTGACAAATGGTCGGGCTATTGACAAATTTCTGGGGAGAATCTCATGAACCAAGTTCGACTGTCAGATTCTCATTATTTATCTTTGTAATTAGAAATGCTAATATGTCTGGTAACAGAATCGTATTCTTCAGTATTTACATAGCATGTCAGTGAAACAGGTTACTCTAAAAGGCTCTTTTAATAGTTTACTTACGTGGGCCTTCTTTTGTAGACCTGTATACAGATACACACGTATCATTTACTTAAAACATATGCGAACACATGAGATATCTTCTTGACTTTACATGTAATAAATAAAAAAAAATATACGTACAGGTGTCTGTAGTTATGAACAAACCTACTGGAAATACGCTTATCTCATGAGCAGAATTTAGGAATTCTTAAGAAAATGTCATTTTCGTGTGAATAAAAAGGGTACCCCGATATATCTTTAAGCTTGAGATTTTTTTTATAACAGCTTTGGAAGCTCTTTGCTTTTTATTTCCTTTGAATATTATAATAAGGTTAAGTCAGTGAATCACATCACTTTTCTAAATTGGCCAAATCAAGTGATTTGACTATGCAAGGTCTGTTATTCTAAATAATAACAAATAATCAACGGTAGATTATAAAATTATCCTATTTTTTCACAATTATGCAAAAATACACCTCAATACAGGATTTTCTTGTTGAAAAATTGATCAACAATATCTCTCAAGACAAAAAATAATAGATTTCCACGCTTAAGAAAACGTTGCAAGTTTCTGTACATTATTGAATGTTTACTGCATTCTAGCCCCCCTCTTTTTTCTACATATACATGTATATGAGTATATGTACTCAGGACAAGGATTATAAACAAAATCTGCTTTAATCATGAATTCTGACCTTTTTTCACAGAGGTCTGCTTTTACCTTTAACTTAGAAACCTAGTTCCAGGTTAGTGCAGACACTTTACTCATGGACACTATTTGAATGAAGTAATATCCAGATCCAGATTGGTCAAAGGAGAGAGAAATATGTTCACAAAAGGATTCTACACAAGAGATTTGTTTCGACTTTGATCTTTGATCCAACTTGATGTTTGATCCACCTTTTACCTATAGCTCCCTTTCTAAGGAGGAAATTCTTCAAAACCATATGTCAGCTTTAAATATTTTTAATATTCCCTACAATCAAAATGAATTTGAATTATCATACCTATACTGGATTCCAAAACTCCATAAAAATCCTTACAAGCAAAGATACATAGCGGGTTCCAGTAAATGTTCTACCAAGCCTGTTTCTTTACTCCTCATTAAAATGTTTACAGCAGTGAAGGAGAAACTTCAGGAGTACTGTACAACAGTATATTCGAGAAGTGGTGTAAACCAGATGTGGATACTTAAAACCTCCAAGGAACTTTTAGAAAATTTGAAATTGCAAAATTTTACCAAAACAATAACATCAAAAGGTACGACTTTTCAACACTTTATGCAACCATTCCCCATGATAAATTAAAGTCCAGACTTTTTGAAATCATAAACAGCTGCTTTTGAATAAAAATGGAACTCGTAAATATACTTATCTTGTCATTTGTCATTTACAAAATTATTTTGTTAAAAAAAACTTTGATTGTACACAAGTACTCTGAAGTTGATATTGAAAAGATGCTTAAGTTTCTGATTGACAATATCTATGTAGTCTTTGGAGAACAGGTCTTTCAACAATCTGTTGGAATTCCCATGGGACCAATTGCGCCCCCTTGTTAACAGATACTAGTATATTTTTTATTCATATAAAGCAGAATTTATTCAAAAACTTCTACATGAGAAGAAAAATACACTTGCTGTGGTCTTCAGCTTCAATTCAACTTCAAATTCAATTTCAATGTACTTTTTAGACGTATTATCAATTAACAATAATTACTTCCATTTATATATCGATTCGATATATCCCAGTGAGCTTGAAATAAAAGATACTGCAGAGTCCGAAACATCTGTTTCTTATTTGGTTATTTTACTTAAAAAGACTTTAATGGTAACCTAACAACAAAGCTTTATGATAAACGTGATGACTTCAATTTTACAATCGTCAAATTCCCTTACTTAGCAATATACCTTTATCACCTGCATATGGGGTTTTTGTCTCCCTGTTGATTCGCATGCTCTACGTATGAGCAAATTCTTAAACAAGGCAAACTATTGACAAACAAGTTGATGAAACAAAGATATCAACAGTCTCGTTTCAAGACATCATTTCGCAAGTTCTTTGGTCGATACAATGACATTGTCAGCATATACAACATATCCTTTAGTCAAATGCTGACTGAGTCTTTCATACTAATTGTTAGGCCATTATTTACACACTGAATTGTCTACGGATTTTCCTGTTTTTCTCGATGGTGTGACCGTTCGGCAGGGGAAGCTCACTCCTCCATGGCACCTGACCCACCTCTGATGTTTTTGGAGGTCCGTGTTTGCTCTGCTCCCCGATTTGTATTGTCTAAATGGACTTTGAGTTTGAATATTGTTCGTTATCTCCATATTTTATCTTTAACTTACATCTTAATGAAGATTACATCTTTATCTAGATAGGACCGAGGGGAGAGAAAATACTTCTGAACATGAGTTGTAGACGGAGATGTTTCCTTTTACCTTGATTTTGATCTAAAATTAGTTAAGCTCACTACATCCTTTACCCATGGACCACTATGATTAAATTTGAGCAAGAATGGGTTAAGGAGAGGGAAACATTGTCCCTACAAGTGATTTCGGACAGACAGTACCGCAGAACGGGGTTCTAATTAATATTGGTATACAAAACACACTTAAAGGTGATCTGTCTCTAAACACCCAGTTTTCTCCTTTCGTCGTCGAAGATATTCAATGCTTACCAAATCGCTTCGAATGGTGAAAATAGCGTCATATTTAGAAGCATAATAGTAAGATAAAAATGTTAATCCAAAAGATTTTCATTATTAATTAATATGATTATTTCAAGATTCACTATTACTTTCCTGGGGATCAATCAGATCAACCGGCTAAACATTCCTAATGATATTGATTATAACCGTACAAATTTCATTGAATGGTTTTTATTATTGTTCAGAGGTTTTTTGTGTTGTTTAATAGTGTTTATGTCAGAGTGAGCGTTTTGGCGAAAAGTGCATCAAGAATCAATGTCGGATTTGTTTTCACACCTTCCTACCCGGAAGTACATGTAACTATCATAAAACCACGAAAATACTAGTCGAAAAAAGTCTGAATCTTTTCATGAGGTCAAGTATTGATAAATGAAGAATGAAATAAGAAAGTAGTACAACAATCAGAAAAACGTACATTCGGTATCCTGGAGCAGAGAATGATTAGAGTGAATGTGTTTTTATCTATATAGACTAATGAAGACATATTATACCTTTACCGATTACTAATGCAAGTACCGTTTGAAGATACATTTACTATCTTTTTATCCACATACTGGTGATGATAAAAATTAGCCATCATAAAAATTCAATTGGAAATAAACTTACCACTTATAAAAAATCCCGAGAGCATTGTGTTTGCTCGGCATTGACACTCCAACAGGAGGAGTCGTTAGGCGCCATGCACAAGCTGACAGCATCCAAGGCGACTGCAAGTCCTATTAAATTAGGTCTACATTATAAATTCATAAAGGGCATAAAATACAGAGTTGATTAGACCGCGATTAAATAAAACTTGTCAATCAAACAAAAGTCTTCTGAAATGCAGGAATGTTCATTTACATAGGTGACTTTATCTCATGACTGAAAGGTCCTTGTGTTGCACTCTAATCGCTGGCTTGCTGACTCTTCCGTCTTTCATATTCCACAATCTACAACGTTGAATTAATTAACACTTGTTCAAAATCCGTTTTATGTCAACAAAATAAACTAGGGCAAAAAGACTGACTATGTATGGGATTTTGGTGCATGTACACCTTTGCCAATTAAATGTATAGAATCTGATTATTCTACTGTAAAGTAGTAGAAGGATTCCCCAGAATAGTTTTAACAGTGACAGAAAAATAACTTAACCAAAAAATATAATTAAAGTTAACTCCTTTCCAACTGATCTTAATTGCAGGTTAATTTTCAGTTTTCTAGTTTTGAGAAAAACAATTCCATACTAGTATTTTTTTTCAATTTTGTGTATTTCGAGCGTCATAATTTTGCTTCAAGATCATAAATTTCAGTATTTGGACTTGGTTTTCATTTGATTAATTGACTAATTGATAGACTGCTTGACTGATTTATTACCTATGGTCTTCATCAAAATTTCAAACATATTTGGTTTTATTTGATTTTCAAAGAATGAATAAACTGTCGTGTCATTGTATATGGTTTGACAATTACGTTGAACACGCATTTGTTATGCTCTAAAGAAAGTTGCAAATGGTATACTTTTTATACTTAAAGAGTTGTTGACTTTTAAGGGAATGCATACCTGGAGTTGTTAACTTTGAAGTGAGTCATATTTCTAACACCACACCTGAGGTCACTGCTGTGTCAAAAATCAAGCCAAAACTATAATTCAACCTTATACACGTGTGTTAATCATTTTATCATAAACAGAATCCCAAGTATGTTAAATTTTTAATAAAATTTACAAAAATTTCAAACGTAAATGAATTTCTTAATTTATCTGAAACATTATCAAGGATACATATATAATGCTTAAATATCTCCTGTATAGGGACCAATTCGGTCTTGAGAGACTTAGAACTTTAAAGAGAGCTTATGACCACAATGGACTCATTTTTTTTACCTGCATTTTCTATAATAAAATTCGCACTTCTTTTTGTTATCTCGATCAGTCTGTCCGTCCGTCTCTCACATTATCATCTTCCTCAAACTTCTCTTACACTTTAGGCACTAGCCAGTTTATCCTTTGGAAATTGATTGATGGTGTCCTCTAGATGTGGAAAATGGTTTGGGAATTTTCATTTTCATCATGCGAGCCAATTTGCGTCGAAAAAATATCTTTTCTACAAAACTCTTAGAAGTTTTACATTTTAAGCAGTAGCGAAATCATTTAAATATGATTATAGTGGTGTCCTGTAGATGTGCAATTAAGTTTCGGAATTTTCGTTTTCATCCTGAATGGTTTGTATTGCTAAATGAAACACTTTCTCTAGCCTAAAAGAATTGCATGAATATGTATTACCCAGGGTATAATGTTATCATACGGGGTAAATGTATATATTAGGCAAGGCAATTTATAGTCGGTAACCAGTTACTCGGTCGGAATGATGTTGATCGGTTAGAAAATCGGTAATCGGTTAGTAGGAAAAAATTAATACATGTGTAAATTTGAACACAATTTCGTGAGAATTCAATGTAAAACATAAATAAAAATATCTGATTTAATTAAGTTGATTTGGAGATAATTGAGGCTTTCCAGATTGACAATGCAGGGGTAATTGGCGAGTTTTCGGGATGTTAATTGTTGTTTAAACATGTCGTTACCCAGTTTGTCCTGTGTTTTTTTTTTTTTAATAATTTTAATTAAATGAACGTTGAGTACTGTGAACTGATTATTATGTGTACCCAACCACTGCTTTCTTTTGTGATTACCTATCAAATTATATTATTACAAACAAAATAAATTAAGCAATAGCTCGGACTGAGTTTTGATTATGGTGACAATGCTTTATTTGTTTGTTTATTTCTTTAAGCCAAAGGCTCATCAGATTTTATACACAATGTAGAGCATACAAAATGAAGAATTTTTCCAACTGTATGGTATACAAAACAAGGATATAGATATAAAAATAATTACAAATTGTATTTTCGAAGAGCTTTGGCTTTTTATTAAAATTTACCCAAATTAGATAGCTCTTTCATCTTTTGACTACACAATAAATTTATAAGTTTAAATACACTTGGTTTAACATAATATTTCTTAATATACACACTTCTCAGACTTTCATAAAATGGACATTTTAATATAAAATGAAATTCATCTTCAATATCATTAGAAGAAAAGAGAGTGCAAACTCTTTGAGGTCTTAATGTATTGTTATATCTATCAGTTTCATTTTTTAGTTGGTGGTTTGACAATCTCACCTTGGTAAACATTCTCGGATATTTTTTATCAATAGGCTTTGTTAAATATGTTTGTAATACAAAATTATTCACAGTTGTCCTTTTGAATAAGAAGATACAATTGAAAAAATATTTTGTCTATAAACATCAATCATTCTTTGCTCAATTATTTTATTTACACAATTATCAATAATATTAGATTCCCATAAATAGCTCAGACCTAGTCTTTCCAACTCTTCTTTAATACACATAATCCAATTGCCATTAGGCAAAACCATATCTTCATAACAGGCACTGAGTATACAATTATCAGACCTTCTTAACTTGAGCCAGTATTTAAATTTTTTTTTTTCATTTTTAGTGATAGTGGATATCTACCCAATTCACAATATATGAAATTATTAACTGCTTTCTGACCTACCCCTAAAACTCTTTTACAATAATTAAGATGGATTTTTTTCAACATCATTAGCTTTATGCCATCCCCGTAATGTACTTCTCTTCTGACAATTTTTTTTAAATGTATCTGATACTTCAGGCATGTTTCATGGTTTTCTCATTTTTACCCTATTGAAATTGAAATAAAATATAGATATTGTTCTGATCAAATATATACATAATATTACTACATGTAACATCTTTATAGTCCTGTTTATAGAACAGGGTTTACAATGATGAAATATGAATTTTTGATACGATTAACCGATTAAAAGGTCGGAACGTCTTGCGGTTAACCGGCCGATTGGCAATTCTGTATTCGATTGCCATCCCTAGTATATATATATAAACATGCTCTTGCGGACATTCCATATCCATTAAAGGGGATGGGTCATTCTGTAAATTTTCAATCTATTGGGTTGGTGTAAATGCAAACGTATGACTTTTCAACACTTTATACAAGTGAAATATGTTGAGATAAAGAACAGTATTCGAGATCAAAAGTCCATTAAACATTACAAAATAGGAGCAGAGCAAACGCGGTTCTCTAAGACATCAGAGGTGGTATCAGGTGACATGGAGGAGTGAGCATATCCTGCCGACCGGTCACACCCGCCGTGTGCTCCTTGTCATGATCGGGAAATAACGGAAAAATCCGTCGGCAATTCGGTGTGTAAATAATGGCCTAGCAATACGTTCTATTTCCACTATGGAAGAGTTATACTTCTTAGTGCGCTCTTTTGTGAAAAAGTCGGAAAATGTACAAATCTCGCGGGATTTCAGGGACAAACGTAACGTAAACATGTAAACAATATGTTGAATGTCGATGAACAAATCCTAAGAAAATGCAAATGAAATATTTTATTGTCGTGGACTTTATATACATCAAGAGTAGGAATGACAACGATATCAATTTATATCTATTGTTGATCGTATGTATCTATTTATCGTATGGTACATCTAAATACAATACACGTGCCTCGGAAATGTATTTTTTAATTAATGGATGATAAATTTAGGGTTCTCGCTCTCTTACATATGTCTTTTAGTTCTTCTATTCTTTAATTGGAATGACAAATACATTTAACATTAAAAATTGGATTGAGATTGACATGTTTTGTATTATCCGCAACGCCATGCTGTCCCTGTCAGAAGACCAAACGCGCCTCTAATTTTGAAGAGTTCACTAATGGAAATATAACGTATTAGTATGAAAAAAGTCAGTCAGCATTTGACTTAATGAAAGATTAAGATTACCCATGATAAATTAAAATCCAGGCATGTTGACATCATATATACAGATGGTTTTTCAAAAAAAAAATGGAACTCGTAAATATACGCTCGTATTTACCTTGTCATTGGTCATTTGCAAAATTATTTTGTTAAAAACATTCTGATTATATAGACAATTACTCTGAAGTTGATACCAATTGCGCCCCGTTATTAGCAGATCTATTTTTGTATTCAGATGAAGCAGAATTTATTCAGAAACTTCTACATGAGAAGAAGAAAACGCTCACTGTGGCCTTCAACTCGACATTTAGATACATCGACAACGTATTATCAATTAACAATAGTTACTTCCATTTCCATTTATATATCGAATCGATATATCCCAGTGAACTTGAAATAAAAGATGGGGTTTTTGTCTCCTAGTTGATTCGATATGCAAGAGCATGCTCTACATACGAACAATTTTTAAAACGAGGCAAGCTATTAGCTAACAAGCTGATGAAACGAGGATATCAATAGTCTCGTTTGAAGTCATCGTTTCGCAAGTTCTATGGTCGATAGAATGACCTCATAAGCAAATATAATCTATCATTAAGTAATATGCTGACTGACGTTTTTCATGCTAATTCTTCGGCCATTATTTACACACTGGATTTTCTGACGATTTTCCGTTTACCCGATCATGACAAGTAGCACACGGCGGGTGTGATCGGTCGACAGGGGATGCGTACTCCTCCATGGCACCTGATCCCTATTCTGATGTTTTTGGAGGTTTGTGTTTGCTCTGCTCCCGATCTGTAAAGTTTGAATGGACTTACGAGCTTGAATACTGTTCGTTATTCCCATATTTCATTGTGAATTTTGCTTTTACACCCTTTTAGAAAATTGGGGGAAAAACACGGTATGACAGAATTTAGCGAGGGCGAATGGTCTGTAAGGATACTTAATTTAACACTGTATATACTACCCTCCCCCACCCCCAAAAATGAGCGACAAAAGCTTCAAAATTATTGGTAAATAATCAATTACTTTAATATCAACCATAATATTTACTTGTAACATACATTTGCACTTGTAAACGCAAAGCAAAGAAAGAAAAGTGTTTATATAGATTCACATTCCTTTCTTAAACAATTAAAATTAAGAATAATTTAGAGCCTTCTAAAATTGTTTCATTGTTACCTATCACCCGATATACGACGTCAAATTACAATGGCTCTAAAGAGTGCTAAAACACCCTAATACAAGGTAAGAATATCCCCCTTTAGGTTTCTTGTTATATTGTTGTCATTTATCTGTCTATTTATCACTGTTTCATACTATTAAATTTATGTTGTAATCAAAAATATTTTTTATATGAAATAATGTATTTAAAGCCTTCAGCTTGATCAGAGTCAATTGGAAGCTTGGACAATGGCTGGCTACAGAGCTCAGCTCTGCAGCCACTTCTACTCTCGAGAATGGCCTTATGAATACGCAGGGATCTTAAAGGTTGGTGATTTATGAAATATATGGAGATAACTAACAGTATTCAAGCTCAAAAGTCCATTAAACAATACAAAATAGGAGCAGAGCAAACACGGACCTCCAAAACATCAGAGGTTGGATCAGGCGCTGTGGAGGAGTGAGCATTCCCCGCCGACCGGTCACACCCGCCGTGTGCTCCTTGTCATGATCGGGAAATAACGGAAAAATCCGTCGACAATTCAGTGTGTAAATAATGGCCTAACAATTAGTATGAAAAACGTCAGTCAGCATTTGACTCAATGATAAATTGTATTTGCTGACAAGGTCACTGTATCGACCATAGAACGAAATGATGACTTTAAACTAGGGATGTCAACGAATAGTCGACTATTCGACCATCAGTCGAATGGACCGACGATCGAATAATGAAACGACATTCGAATATTATTATTATTAAATAAATGCAATTAAAGAGTGATTTAACGAGATGGAATTCTCATCTTAAAATTGAGGAACCGTCTTTCTTCAGAGACAGTAGAAAATTTTCCTCAACAAAAAATGATTGACTTTCCATGTACTTATAGAAAGTACATTAATCGTAAGTGCTTCACTACCGCGGGAATTATATGTCAGATACTGCCTGTGTTGTTTTTTTGTAATAAATTACCCATCAAATTACTGGACTTTGTTTGGAAAACTATTAATTGGGCTTGATCTTATACCCTGTATATTTGTTATTTTAGGACTGCTCAAATCCAAGAAACACACCATAGCCGTGACTTGTTTTGACACTTCGCTTACATTTTAAGGACATTTTGATAGCCGGGGCAATCAATTTTAATAAGCAGTATCTAACTGGTTTAACAATATCACGAGCACCTGATTTTTATTTCTTTCATAATAAACTTAAAAAGAAAATTGAAAAGAAAAAATATCGGCTGGCAATTTTTAAATAATGCTTACTAAAACAAAAATTGACTGTATAGGCCGGTTTATGAATTCGATTGATGGGGAAATTTTACATTTTAGAGAATTACCGGTAGGTGTCTAAATTTATTTCATATAATCATGCTATCCACACGTTACGTTGCATTAATTTTGAGGTTACTTTTAAAATATGTTTATGTAAAAGGGTTTTTGAGTGACAAATTCGTCATGTACCAGTGAAGTTTAAAATAAAATTTTATTTTCAGAAAATGTTCCGAATATTCGACTATCGTTCGAATAATGTAACTGAATAATCGACTAAGGAAAATGAAATTTTTGACATCCCTACTTTAAACGAGACTGCTGATATTCTTGTTTCATCAACTTGTTTGTCTATAATTTACCTCGTTTTAGAAATTGTACATACGTAGAGCATGCTCTTGCATATATTGAGATATAAACCCCGTATGCAGGTGATGAAGGTATATTGCTGCATAAGTAAGGGAAGTTGACGATTGAAAAGTTAAAGTCATCGCGTTTATCATAAAGCTTGGTTGTAAGATTACCAAGTCTTTTTCAAGTAAAATATCCAAATATGAAACAGATGTGTCAGACTCTGTGGTATCTTTTATCTCAAGCTCACCGGGATATATCGTATCGACATAAGAATGGAAATAACCATTGTTAATTGACAATACGTCGTCGATATATCTAAATGTCGAGTTGAAGGCCACAGCAAGTGTTTTATTCTTTTCACGTATAAAATTTTGGACAAATTCTGCTTCATATGAATACAAAAAAGGTCTGCTAATAACGGGGCACAATTGGTACCCATCCATTGAACTTGAAATTTAAGGATATTGATTATTGAATTTCCTTGTGCATATGATTTGCCATTTTATGAAAATTTGCAATAAGAATTCGAATTTTGTTCTCTTCCTTGTGTAAGAATCTGTAATTTTAGGTCAACTGAGTCACCACGATAATCTATTACTATCCCTTTTTGTTCATTAATTGGTCCCAAACTTTCAAACATTTTCAGTTTCTTCTTTGAAAGGGTGAGACCATACAAATATTATTGTTGATTTTGAAGACAAAGGGGAATACTGTTTTAAAGTAACCATTTAAAGTAAAGGAGGAACAAGGTTTTTATAAAAAAAAATTCTGCATTCCTAACGTCAGGTTTCAGGCCCTAGTTACTGGCTAAGTTGGCCATGGCCACATATTTTAAAAACCCATTATATCTGTGAACTTATTCCTCTTTATTCCTGTAAGAAAATATGCAAACTGTTTATAAGAGGAGAAACTCTAACAAAATTGTGAAATTCATGATACAGTTAAGGCTGCAAGGTAGGCCTAAGTTGATTATGTGTATTTCAAATGTGTTAAATATTTAAAGAAATTCTTCTATAATAAGCGAGAAATTGTTATTCTTCAAAGCTTTTAAATACAGGGAGCCCCGGATCTTTCAACTGGCTACAGAACTTCAATTCTATTACAAAAATGAATTCTGTCGATGATTATGCCGGACGTTGGTTAAATTTGATTGATTGATTGTTTGTTTGTTGTTTAACGTCCCTCTCGAGAATTTTTCACTCATATGGAAACGCAGTTAAATTTGAAAGGAAAGACATGAACACTTTTTCAAAATGGATTATGTGTTTCAGAAATATATAAGAAAGTTGAAAGGCAATATTTGAACTATCTATCCTTCCGTTTTCACTAAACTGGAGGTTATAAACGAATTAGAAAGACTACATGAACAATATGTTATGGTTCCAGCAGATATATCGTCTTTGTTTGTAAGTCTCATCATTATAACTGTATTTTAGAAGAACTTTGTTTTAATTCTACGTCGGGAAATCCATTTTATACTCATAGTTCATTTTCTATGGCTGAAATTCTTCAAAATCGAATTTCAGTGTTTTTAAAATACTTTTAACATTCTTGAGTTCGATCTACCCAACTTATACTGGATCCTTACAACGATACATTGCCTGGTCCAGTAAATGATCTACCAAGCCCCTATCTTTACTCCTTTCGAAAATATTAACTGCTGTTATGGAGAAACTTCAAAAGTACATGTATTGTGCTACAGCATATTCTAGAAGTGGTGTAAATCAGACGTGGATTCTCAAAAAATCCAAAGAACTTTTAGAAAATTTAAAATCACCAAATTTTTTCAAAAGTCAATAGTATCAAGACGTACGACTTTTCTACACTTTATACATACAACCATTCCTCACGATAAACTAAAAACTTGCCTTTTGATATCATAGACAACTGCTTCTTCAATAAAAATGGAACTTGCAAATTTCCGTATCTTGTGATTAGTCATCAACAAAATTGCTTTGTAAAAAATCACTCTGATTCTACACACAAGTACTCTTAAGTTGATATTAAAAGGATACTGGAGTTCCTCATTGACAACATTTATGCGGTCTTCGGAGACCATAAAAGTTAGACGAGCTCAATTTTGATCTCAGTCTAACTTTTACATAAGGACTTAATAGTAGAAAAGTGGGACTGAGACCAAAAATGAGCTCTTCTAAGTTTTATGGCCCCGGAATCTGGTCTTCCAACAAACTCTTGGAATTCTATGAAGCAGAATTTATTAAAAAAAACAAACTTCTACATGAGAAGAAAAACCCACTTGTGAGAAGAAAAACCCACTTATTGTGGCCTTAAACTCGACATTCAGGTATGACGTTTTATCAATTAACAATAGTTACTTCCATTTATATGTCGACTCGATATATCCCAGTGAACTTAAAATAAGACACCACAAAGTCTGTCACATCTGTTTCATATTTGCATGTTTAACTGAATATAGATGATAAGGGCCAACTAACAACTAAATTGTACTTCAGCTTTAAAATGTCTTATTTAGGTAGTAATATTCCGCTATCTCCTGCATATATGGCGTTTATATCTCCAAACTTATTCGATACTCTGAGTACGATCAATATTTAAACCGAGGTAGGCTACTGACAGATAAGTTGATGTTGCAGAGATTTCAACAACCTTGTTTAAAGTCAGCATTTCGTAAATTCTACGGTCGATAAAATGACCTTGTTAGCAAATATAACGTATAATTCGGTGGTGTTTTGGCTAACTTGTTTCATACCAATTGTTAGACCTTTGATCAACACATAGGGTTCACGGCAGGTGGGACCAGTAAAAGGGGATGCTTACTCCTCCTAGGCACCTGATCCCACCTCTGGAAATTCCAGGGGTCTGTGTTTTATGCCCTCTTCACAGAATTGTAATATTCTAAAATAGAAGTAGCATCACATGAATGGCAATAGTAATATTATGTCAAAGAAAAGAAAATGACCTTAACTTGACCTCTTCACAGAATTGTAATATTCTAAAATAGAAGTAGGCATCACATGAATGGCAATAGTAATATTATGTCAAAGAAAGGAAAATGACCTTAACTTGACCTCTTAGACTTGCGCAAGTCTCTATCCTTGAATGCTCTCTATATATGTGCTCTTTATGATAATGTCAGACTATGTTTAATTATAACATTTATAAATATGGTAGACGGCAAAGGAAACACAATACAAAATTAAACAAAGAATTTTAAAAATAATTTTTTAAAAAACATACATACTTGAGCAAGTCTATTGACTTTGCTGAAATTATAATACGGTCAAATCTAATTTTAAAAAAATGATACTATCGCTTCAGGGTATTTTCTTCTCGAATCTGTGAAAATTTCATTAATAAAGATTAAATTTTAATTTCTGAGTTTGGACAATCCCCCTGTCAAAATACCCCCCCCCCCCCGTTCTGAAATTTCTGGATGCACCACTGGGTTATTGGTTTCCCTATAGGTTTATTATTTCGGAATTGTTCCGTGCATGTGTATTGGTTTTGTATATAAGACATTGTCTTTAGTTTCCAGTGCACACTATGGGTAGCAAATTTAGAGTCTTACCGAGGATAATTTCGCAGTCAGGGCCAAAAAGCAGTGCCTCTTTGATATGGCTACATGGTTCAGGTATTTCAATAGATTGTTCTTTAAACCTCAACCCAATACTATTTTGGGCTGTAACCATTAGAGCATTTGGTGATTAATTTGATTGAAAAATTAATATAGATTTTGCCCTAAATAAGCATTTAATCCTTTTGAAATCAAGTTTTAAATAGTTTTGTATCATTTTATTCCATTGTGAAGGTGACACTGGGTCTGGTTTGTTGGAATGGATAAACATGGTCTGGAAGGAAGATTTTAAGTTTCCACACATTAAATTAATATTTCCATCAGCTGATCCTATGTGAGTGACTGTTTTCTGATTTTGTTCTAAATTCCTCAGATACAGGAGCATTAAAACATAATAAATATTGATTTTTAAAGTCCATACACTCCTAATAATGGTCAGGTATCTACGGTGTGGTTTGATAGAGGCCAAATTTCACCCTTTGTGCCAGAAAACTTGCCATCTATAGATGCTTCAGCTACAAAGTTGAATGAGTTGATCCAAGCAGAAGTTGATGGTGGAATTCCACTTTCAAGAATTGTCATAGGTTGAAGTATTTATTTACATATTTTAGATTTATTTGAATTTGCAGTAACAACATTTTAATGAATGGAATTTCATCTTTCTGTAGGTTTTTTTTTCAAGAACACACAATTTTCTACAATTTTCTTTATACACATGTACTACTCAGACAAACAAAATAAAAACATGTATATTACAATGTACATATATATTTAAAAGTAAATTATAAAAGATATAAATTGATATGATAAAATATCAATATCATGAGTTGATATGGTGACTAATGCAACATGTATAAATGCAAACAAACAGGAGAAGATTAAGATGAGAATAAATTCAGATGAAACAGAAGAATACCAGTACTTTTTTTCATAAAAGGATGGAAACAAATTTGTACTTGATATAATTTGGCAATTTTTTGACCCTTTCAAGAATTTTATCTGTGTATTTTCAAATGTTTGCCACTGTCAACATACCTTAAAGATATGTAGTTTTCTTCAGGTGGTTTTTCTATGGGTGGTGCAATGGCCTTACATCTAGTCTACAGGTATCAGAGACAGGTCGCAGGCTGTTTTGCTCTGTCAAGCTTTTTAAATAGAGACTCTTTAGTATACAAGGTAATGATTCTGTGGGTATGCATATTTCTTTTGAAAAATCACTATTTATATATATATATGAATAAATGTAAAGAAAATCAAAGAATACAACACAGCCTTTGTCATGAAATATGATTAATCATTGAAAAAGAGTTGTCTTTCCTGGTACACATATTTCAGAGTTCTTGAATGTTTCTTAAGACACAATGGGGCTCTTAATTGTCTATAATTGAGACCACTGAAATGCCCTTTGACAGTCCTTTACAGGTCTATATCTAGTCATGACGCAAATTTTCTTTCCATACACTTTTTTTTACAGGAAGTTGAGAATGTCCAAGACAAATCATCCCTTCCCCCATTGCTTCAGTGTCACGGGACCAGAGATGAACTAGTTTTGTTTGATTGGGGAGCAGAGACATTCAGAACATTAACAAACTTAGGCATTTCTGGAGAGTTTCAAGAATTTAATGTTTTTCATGAATTTAACAAGCAGGAAATGACACTGTTGCGAGAGTGGATACTTAATAGATTACCTCCTGATTAAACACATGTATGATATACCGGTATTTCATTCATACATTCTCCTAATAAAGATCAAATGAATGTGAAATGGACTACAAGCATGTATATTCAAGATTAATAACCCTCTCTCACAGTTGTTATGAAGTAGAAAATATAATGTCATATTTTTATGTGTGCATTGTGCTTCTTCTATAATGGTATATTTTAAGTAATTAAATGTAATAATGAAATATTCTTTATACCAAATACTAATAAGAATAACTAATATAAAAAAAAATTATAGATATTTAATCTAGTTAAATAAAAAGGGAGATAAATTTCACCTTAGATTTCTACTGAAATTTTCATTTATGAAGTATTGTACAATGTCGGTAATTACGTAAAAAATTAGTTTACCATATGTGCTAAACTTTGAAACCAAAATTCACCGCTGACAGTGAAGGAGTACTTTGGAAACACTAGAAATTTACATACTTAGAAACTTAAGCTTGTCAAGTTTCAAGTTTCAAGTTTTTATTGAAGACAAAGACCCCAACTGGGGTATATGAATGCAAATGATACAACAAAATAACATACAAGCATGAAATGAGTGGCACTAATGTTAATTACTATATACGAGGGTTGTCCAAAAAGTTCGTGGACGAATTCTTAATTTTCTTAGTAAGTCCGCAATGGCAAACGTGTACGATAATATCTTAATATAGACCATGCTTAAGTAAATATTTAAAAAAATTGAAACAATGAACACTATTTTATGAACATTATAGGTGTAAATACTTTGTATATGCAAGCCGCACGGCCCAGTCTGACGTTACGCTAATTTCATGATAACGTCAAAAATACGGATTTTGAATTTTTATCACTTGTTCATGGACACACGCTAATTTTCTTTATTATGCCACACTGCCAAGTGTGTGCAATAATATTTACGTACAGACCAAAATTGATTTAATTTTTTAAAATTCAAAACAATACATGCTAATTTACGGGCGTCATCAATTCATATACACAGGCTGCACAGCTTAGTCCGACGGCGCTAGATTTATAACAACGTCATGAATAGGGATATCCTATTTTCATCAAATAACAGTGGTTTTCCACTTCTTGTATAGTGTCTCCGAAATTTTACACACCGTTGAAAAATCGTATAAACCAATTACAAGTCAATGAACTAAATATTTTCCGATAATTTTAAGTTGTTTGAATAAATATTTTGTGTCTGACGTCGTTTCAACCGTATTAAAACATAATTGTATGGTTGGACGCTGTTCCGTGCGGATGGCCGACGTTGCTTTTTCTGTCAATTTTTGAAACATACTTCTTGCAGTTTTCGCTTAGTATTCTCAGTGTCCATTTAGTAAGCGATACTAAATTAAAGATATCAGAAAATGACGATAGTCGCTTTATTTGCGACACATTTAAAATTTTTTAAGCTTTGACTCGTTTTATAAAGAAAATAATCATTTTAATCAGAACACTTTATTTAAAAGTTTATGGCATTTTAACCCTGGTACGTGCGCACTATCGGCGACCTTTAATGACCGCGATCTTTACAAAAATACTAAGTTTAAACAATTAAAACCAAACTATTCTGACTTCGATTTTCATAACTAATATTTTGGTATACAATAAGTATATCTTGAACTATTCATTTTGACAAAAACGCCATTGTCCACGAACTTTTTGGACAACCCTCGTACATGTACATGTATAGTTAAAAAAAATCAAAGTATAGAAGGCCTCTGCTAGTATTAAATAAATCATTACAACATATTTTAAACAGTTGTTTTGTTATTAATTTATTACTGACAATAAAATTTTGCAAAATTTGGAAAGTCCAAAAATGACTTTAACGTCCTTACAATTTAACAGGTCATGAAATTTAATAACATTAGGGTTAGCATAAAAAATATATGGAACAAGTTTTTTTCGTTCTCTTTTGAAAAAAGCACATTCTAAAAGATAGTGGAATTCATCTCCTAAATTGTTAGAGGAACAAAGATCACAAATTCGATCATCTCTGTCAACACCCCAAAAGCGACTTTTCTCAATTGGAAATCTGTGATTCATACATCTAAATTTACATAAAGCTTTTCTCAAATCTTTTGGAAGATAAATCAAATATTTTTCAAAACTATGTTCTAATTTAAATAACCTATAATTAAGGGTTTTTGGCATATCAAAAATACTGGCATACCAATTCTGCTTAAATTGATCAATTAATCTAGTTTTAACCAATTTTGACACCAAAATGGAGAATACTGTTGTAACCATAAGTCGGACATTCTACTGTCATTTAGTGTTTTTTCAACATAGTTAATCCACTTAGATTGCATTAAGTCATGTTCTCTAAGCTTTAATAACAATTTATATAAGAGAAAAGATATTTTGTCTTGTTTACCACAAACAAGTCTATGCCAAAACCCAATAACTCTGGACATAATAAATATTTCTACTGTATATCTACCCAGTTCGCCATATAAAACATGATTAGGGGTAAATTTTTTCAGATTTAAAATTATTTTGTAAAATTGTAAAAATAAACTTTCTATGACATTGTTATTGTCAATTCCCCATACTTCACAGCCATAAAGTAATATGGGTGTAATCATACTGTCAAATAATTTCAGCTGAATGTCTATAGGCAAATATAAACATCTTACTTTCTTGAGTAAACTGAACATAGCTTTCCTACCTTGCTCAGTCAAGTAGCTTTTTTTATTACTAACAAAAGATCCATTACTAGAAAAAGTTACACCTAAGTAAACAAATTCATCAACAACTGCTAAGTTTTTGTTATCATATGTAAAGACCATTTGTGAATTGTCATTTTTAGGTTTATTAAAAATAACAACCTTTGTTTTAGATGCATTAACTTGCAATTTCCAAGTTTTACAATATAAGAACATTGCATTTAAAGCAGCTTGTAACTGAGGTGCTGACTCTGCCAAAATTACAGTGTCATCAGCATAAAGTAACAAGTAAAGTTTCAGGAATATGTCTACCTCTTCTGTACTTAGCAAAAAATGTACAGCTTCTGTAACATTTGTTAAACCATCATATGCCCTAGAACTAAAATCGACAAGGTCATTCAAAAATATTGAAAACAGAACAGGTGGTAAGTTTTCACCTTGACGTACACCGACATTACTGTAAAAATACTCTGACACATTGCTACCCTGACGGATGCACGACTTTGCATTATTATACATACTATAAACAACTTTAAGAAAATTTCCATCAATACTATGACGTACCAGTTATGCCAAAGAGCCACCCTGTTAACAGAGTCGAAAGCTTTTTTATAATCAATGAATGCACAATATAGTCGCTTTTTACGCTGTAAATAAAAATCAATTAAACACTTCAAACTGAAAATATGATCAACTGTACTATAACTTTTCCGAAACCCAGCTTGCTCCTCACACAGGAGATTCATGCTCTCTAGATACTTATTTAGTCTATTGTTCAATATTGCAGTAAACAACTTACCAAAACAACTTAATGCAGTTTTTCCGCGATAATTATCAGGATCACTAGAATCACCTTTGTTCTTGTATATAGTGCAAATAATTCCTTCAGACCAAGATGAGGGTATTATTCCAGTTTTAAAAACAAGATTAAAGATTTTTGTAAAAGTACTGATCATTTTTGTTTGAGAATTTTTAAGAAATTCATTCAGTATAAGGTCATTACCACAAGCTTTATTGTTCTTCAGTAACTTAATCATCTTTTGTACTTCTTCTAATGTAATTTCAGCATTCAAATCTCCATTTATTTCTGAAATATTTTCAATGTCAAAATTATCAAAGTCGTAATCACTACTGTCTGAATTTAATTTCTTAAAATGGTCTAAAAAAAGTCTCTAAGCTAACTTTATCTTCAATCTTTCTTCTCTGTGTACCTGATTTGTTAATCAAAGTCCAAAATGACTTAGGGTCGTTGTTTTGCAAGTTCTTCACCCGGCATATAAATTTTTTCTTGTATTCATTGTAACATTTATTAACAATTTTTTTGTATTCTCTACTGCATTGTAGTAAATTATTTCTGGACTCTAAAGTTTTCATACGCCAGTGATATTTTTTGGATTTGTGGTAATTTTTACGCTTTACATTACATTCTGCATTAAACCAAGGTTTATTAGGTTTAGATTTCTTATTTTTGTGATAATCAAGCTTATAGGATTTGACCATATCACTTGACGAAGCAGCAACTTTAATTATTGCATTACAATCATTAATTATATCATCAACTATCTCTTGGTTAATTGTATTAAAATCCAAGGTTTCAATTCTATGGTTTAAAACATCAATCTCTTCATCATTTAGATTGTACACAAAATCAGTAGTATTCTCTTTTATCCACTTAGATCTAATGCATATACATCATCATTCTCTGTGATTAGAGAATCAGTCTTTTGTTATTCCTTACAAGAATAAACAAAATGCAATGCACTGTGAACATTACTGATCATAGGATCAAAAGGTAGTACTTCGAATTCTATAATGTTTTTAAAAATAGTAGGTGATGCTATACAATAATCAACAACTGTTGTATCTTTACAAGTGGTATGGCTTAATCCGCCATCCTTTCCTAATATACCATTTACTATAAGCATGTCTAAACTTTTACAAAAGTTAACTAAGCGTTTACCATAATTATTGACAGACTTATCCATATTACATCTTGTTGTCATTTCTACATTGCTACAAGTATCAATATTCAGTATATCAGAATTCAAAAACAAAGATTCACAAATCTGTTCATCAATGTTAATAAAATCAGGCAAATCTCCAGTATGAGAATTAAAATCACCCATCATACAGACTTTAGCATTATTCTCAGCAATGAAACTAACAACTTCAGATTCAACATCATTAAAAATGTCAATGGAACTATAACAACTACCCTCAGGAGGAATATAAACAATACCAAAAACATCTTGTTCTGTCAAGAAATTATTTTTGAACGTAAACCATAAAACTTGTTGCACCTCCTGTAAACAACTTCCAGTAACGAGTTTTCGCTCCTTACATCGAAATTTTCGCAGAGACTAAAAATATTTTGTACCGACGTCTCTTCCGAATCTTAGTCCAATGCAACACAAAGTGATACTCCGGCTGTTGCTGCTTCAACAGTGGCGGATCCAGAAGTTGGTTGGTTGGTTGGTTGGTTGGGGGGTGGGGGTGGGGTTGAGGCCCGAAGGGGAAGGGCATGGGAGGGGGCGTTCCCATCTCTATACGGTTACCTGTGTATTGTGTGCGTTCAAGCGGAAAGGGAATTCCTGTTACGTGCTGGCTGTATATTTGTATATTATTATTATTTGTTTAATACATACGTATTATCACAATTTTCTAACATTATACACAGAAAAATAGGAATGGTTTGGTATGACGCTTCTATACATGAAAAACAGCGCATATATTATCATGATTATAGGACAAGTTTGCATGGTATGATGCTTACATGTATATACATGATGAATAGTACGAACATTGTAAAACATTATAAATACATACATACAGATATAAACATAGGACATACGAAGAATGAATCTCAACTTTTTTTTTTATTTCTTAACTTAAAAGCTAAATGCAAAAATTTTCCGAAATTACAAAGTTCAATAAAGTTTTGGACACTCGGTAATTGAACTAGTTTATATGCAGATGGTTTTTTCCACTAGTAACTTTTAATATATTTACTTCTCAATTCTTTGTACAGGGGACAAATCAATACAACATGAAATTCATCTTCTATGTTGGTTTTACAAAATTCACAAAATTTTCGTTCCTTTACAATATTTCTCTGACGCCCAGTTTCAACTGCAAGGTTATCTGAGGACATTCTTATTCTGCTTATTTGTTTTTTATAAAGACAAAGAGGAGGTATTGACTTTCTTAAATAATATTGCAATGTTAAATAATCTACAATATGTCTGTAAAAAATACATTTTGTTGAACAATTAATTTCAGCCATGAGATTTTGTATAAAATTATGTTATTCTTTGTTTGATAATAGGAAAATATTTATTTATCAATTGTTTGTCTTGTTCAAACCAGATAAATCCAAGCCCATTTTCAAAAAGTTTTTCTTTGGTATTTACAACCCAGTTGTCAGAGTGTTTGCTGGAACATTCACATTCATTGAACAAAGATTTATAAGACATTTTCAGGATACAATTGTCGGTTCTAACAGCTTGAACCCAAATTTAAAAATACGAACAATCTACCAGTTTCGACATAAATCATGGCAGTATTTGTGATCCTTCTAACACCTAAAACATATTTAATAAAGTCTAAATGGACTTTTTCATTGTGTCAACCGTATAATTTGCAACCATAGTTCAATATGCTTGCAACAAAAGTATCAAAAAGTGAAAACATTGTCTCAGTATTTAAACACATGTGATTAGATTTTGATTTCAATAAAAACCCTGGATTGCCAGTTGTTTTTATATTATATTAAATTTTCCATTATAATTCAGAAGTACACCGAGAAACATAAAGCAGATGGGTGAACATGATGAGCGAAAAGCCTATAGTGTGTCAAACATGAAGGTTAAAAATTTAATCTCATATCAAAATTTTCCTTGATATTTCATCTAACAGTAAAATATACTCTATGTAAAAATCTCTACAATTTGCAAAAATCCCTCAAAGATTGAAATTATTTTCATATGAAATATACACACACTTAAGAGGGCAAAAAGAGTCATTTTCTCATACTATAAACTATTTTTCGATATTCATGAGTGGGTCTTCGCTCCATTTTTTTGAAAGTTAGTCCTCAAAGTTTGCATGAAAATATACATTTTTGGCTACCCAAAATATGGAGCAAAGACCCACAATACCTTAAAAATATACATTTTTGACACAACATTCGCATCTTTTCGAGAAATACTTAAGTCCATAAAGTCAAGGGTCATATCACAAACATGATTTAAATGCCAACCTTCATCAGGACTTGTGTAGTCTAGTGGTTAGCGTGCTAGTCTCGAAAGATTGATTGATTGATTGATTGTTGTTTTACGTCCCATTCGAGAATTTTTCACTCATATAGAGACGTCATCATATACCGATAAAGGGCTTCAAATTTTGACCTTTACTCGGCACTCAGGGCCATTGAGCAGTGAGGGATCTTTATCGTGACAACGCCTGCCGTGACACGGGACCTCGGTTTTTAAGGTCTCATCCGAAGGACCCGCAACTTTCACTTCAAAGTGCCGAGCGCATGGCGAAGGAACAGTTGCTACCCATTTTTTATCGACTTAGGTCAGTCGCGGCCGAGGTTCGAACTCAGGACCTCCCGATCACGAAGCGAACGCTCTACCGACTGAGCTACCGTGAACGGGGTCTCGAAAGAAAATGATACTCGGGATTTTAATTGTTTTGGGTTCGAACCCCACGAATACCAAATTATTTTTTTAATAGAAGAATAAATTTTGTCGAGAAAATTTTCCTCATAAAAGATTTGTTTATCATAATTTCATAAATTTTAATAATGAGAACTTTACACTTAATACTAAATTCACAAATTGAACACGATTTTTATGTATCTGAAGCTGAAGGCTTTCTGCACGCTATGTTCGCCCATCTCCTTTATGGTCTTTATAACGACCTTGTTTGCAAATACAACCTATCCTATGGTTGTATTTGCCTGTTTCATACCAGTTGATAGGCATTTTTTACACTAATTTTGACCACGAATTACTCATCAGTACCTCATCAATACAAAAAGCATATGAGCAGATTGACAGGGCATTCATAGGCACCTGATTCCACAGCTGGTGTTTTTCAGACTTCCGTTTGTTTGCCTTGTTTACGTTTCGTATTATTTACAGGACTTAAGAGAATGATCACAGTTCGTTATCTTCACCTTTTTCATAAATAAAATATGTTCTTGAAAATAAAAAAAAACTTAAAAACACATATAACCAACCACCAGCAAGATAATGTACCATTAGGGTAAATTAAAAAAAAATGTCCAAACGCATATTTATCAACCCACACTAAAAATACAGGCAATGAAAATAGATTTCTAGGTCTCAGCATATGTGTTTAGATAGTGTTTAAATACCTGCCAAATATCTCGTTGATATCTCAATTAACAAAAAAGTTATGCCCAAAAATGATGCTAAAAATGTCAGGAGTGCAACACGTTTTTGTGACATTTTGAAATTTCAATATTTTTCGGAGATCCGTGAAATAAATAATAATGCTTTATGTTGAAAATAAAGACTTTCCTGATAATATTCAAAGTATTGAGCTTTAAATGTGGACTGTAGTAACTTTTGTTTAATCAAGTTGTGATCATGGCTGATGTTTAAAAAAATGTTATACCATGTCAGGAGTGCAACAGAAGAAATGTAGTGATGCAATAAAAACATCAATTGTAAAATTCTGAAAGAAAATTAAGACAAAAAAGAACTTTCGAAGTTTAAAACAATAACTGATATAGATTTTAAAACTCAAAAATGTAATATAAATCACAAGCAGCATTAATGAGAGTCAAGAATATGTGCATACCCAATAATGTCAGGAGTGCAACATTTGATGTTTTGCTCCCAAGCATGGAAAATTAAAACTATTATCATTATATGATTTTCTGATTTTTATTTTGGAAAATAAAGACACAAAGAACATTTTTACCAAATAGATTTATCAATTACAGGATCTGTCTGTGATTCAGATCTATATTTCTATGGTCATGAGTGCAACACATTTTTTAAAGATTCAAGTTGTGTGACTTCTATTCAAGCTTAGAAGTATTCATTAATTAATAATGATCTTTTTGTATAATTTAATACTGAATCATTGACAGTTTTATTATCAAAATCCTTCCTTTTTCAATTTTATCAATTCAGATGTGTTTTTATCTTTTTGTGATTTTTTAATGAATGTTAAAAATAAACACACTAAAAAATTGTCATAAAATTCAAGTAATTCCTCCTCAACTTCACTGAAACAACAGAACAAGTTCTTATGTAATTTTCACTTCACAATTCTACTTTAAATGCCCCAATGCTTTTGGTCAGGAGTGCAACAAATATGTTAGAATTATAAATCATCCAATAAGAATAAAAATAAAGAAAAAATGATGAGTAGAATTTTTCTGGTGGGTTACTGTGTTTGTCCTCTAAAGGAAAATATGCTATAAAATATATTTTATTTTCTAAATATACATTTAAGCTAGTTTTTGGCATAAATAGGGAATGATTCCAGATAAAATGCAAATTTTAAATACTTTCATCTGTTTTAATTATGAAGTATTGGACTATAATTATTGCACAATTTCATTACCACTTGATGTTGCCAACACTTTATGAATTTTTGTGTTCTATGGTTTTAATTTTAAATTTTACTGCAGTCAGGAGTGCAACAAAACTGCTTTATAATTACCAATGTTTTTTAACTTTCTTTACTAAAAAATAAGTTGAAAAAAAAAAGTTTGATAATATTTGATGTTCAACACACTATGTCTATCAACAAATTACAGAAATTTTACAGTCAATTCAGGGAATAGTTTTCATCCTTTCAGATATATTTTTAAATACAATTTATATATATTACTTATCACTTTGCAAATAATCATGTTTTAAGGTTTTCAAAATATGAAAAACCTGCCGTAAACAATGAAAAATATCAAAACGACAAATTGATTTACAAAGTAAGAATGGGTTATTGTGTGCTATAATTTTTAAAACAATGTTAAATAATATACATATCAGATGTCAGGAGTGCAACACAATAATGTAACATAGGGTCACTTCAAAATCTAGTATTTTCTGTAAGAGAACTCGTATATAAAAATTCTTTTTTGGCTTAGATTTAAAGAATTGACTTGAATGGACAAAAAAGTGAATTTTGGGGAATTTTATTGTTTCATATTTTTTTCATATTAAAACTTTTCAAACCAGAATTGAATAAATAATGTAAAATAACAATCAAAAAGCCATTTTTTTTGTCACATATACAAAAGAAGATACTCAATCAAGGTCTAGATTTAATCATTTGTACCCCTTTTACCATTTTGAAGCATAAAAAACTATACTTTCTTTTGATAATGTATTTTAGAAAGTCTTTTAAGGTGTAATGATATTTTCTTTTTTCAAAAGAAATTTTACTAATAAAAATCCTGAAACTTTTTAATACAATTGTCTATTCTATTGGCACTTCAGGATTTTAAACTAGAATGCATGTGCAATATGATGATATAAGTGAAAAATTTGTTATAAGTAGTTGAATTTTTCCAAAAAGTTTCAGTTTAGTGGTCATTTTTTTTAATTCACCCATTATATATATAGCTATGGTGTCTTGAAACTTTAAATTGATGTGCATATAATTCAATCAGGAATATATTCTAATATTTCAGATATAGATCGGTACCCTGAATAATAAATAAACATTGCTCGAAACCTGATTGTTATGAAGAAGCGCGTTTTGTTTTATTTCTGTCGATGACGCAAGCTATACGCGAGATCACATGACGAAATAATCCCGACTTTTGATACACGATATGCCAAGGGTTTGTGAGGAGAGTAGCGGATTAAAAGCCCTTGGATATCGGAGATGATTTGAAATTAGCAGATATATTTAGTTAAACATCTAAATATGAAATAGGATGTGGCAGACTCCTACAAGTAGGTGTCTTTTAGGTCGAGGTCAGTTGAATATATAGAGTCGATGAATATTGTTAATCGTCGTTGGTATATCTAATTGTCGAATTGAAGATCGTAGCAAGATATTTCTTCTTTTCACGCTGAATTTCTTCGGATTTTTCCGTTTACCTGATTATGACAAGGGGCACACAGTTAGTGCGAGCGGTCGACAGTGCATGCTTAAATTTGTTCGTCCATGATACCACCTCCGTTTTCAGAGGTCCGTGTTGGCTCTGCTCACAATTTGTAAAGTTTAAATGGACTTGATCAGTATTCGTTATTTTTTTATATTTCATTACATGTAGAAGTTTTCGAATCATTTTTCTTCATAAGAATTAAAAAAAAAAAGCCCATGGGCCACAACGCCCACCTGAGTCACTTTGGCCCTGTTGTTCTTCATCGTTTTTTTTCTACCAAAATACAGCCCTATGTGGCCTTGGAATGTCCGTTTTAAAAACTTCGCATTTCGACATCCATGTTTGGGTCATGCTTAGACACGCCGAGAATATGTACATGCCAGGTTTGATATATCTAATTTCTTTTTTATATATACATAATTGTCTTTTTAAATAGACACATTTTCTCGGCATGCACGCATTTTCTTCGACAGGAGTAATTTAGTATGAATGCATTCATTTCGCAGAAGCTTGGATTTACGGGCCCAAATTAAACCCATGCTTGGTTTTTTTTTAATATTATGATTTAAAACTCTGGTTTTAAATCTGTAAGCAAACATAAATACATTTAAGTATTGTATTTAATTTCAAAGTTTTCGTAGATCGACTTGCAGAATATGTAATAAATTCTATAAATGCAAGATGAATTTTCACGAATGTTAAAATGTCAACAGACTGAACAGTAATAAAGACTGGGCACTAGGTAAGTCAATAACACGATTTTTCTGTCATTTAACAATTTGAAATTCTTCCAACTCCTGAGCACTTATAAGTACCGTCACAGTCACAGATACACGTATACCTGATGCAATTACCCACAAAACTGAATGTTGAATATGCAGATATTGGATCGCGTGTAATTGGGTGGTGGCATATTCCGCAGTTTTCGGTGCAGATGGAATAAATTTTAGATGGCGGACAGACTACCGTCCCGTTACATTTACAAAAACAAACTTCCCGGGTACATTCATCTACTTCAGTTTCGAAACTGGACAGATAAAGGTGTTCCTGATTTCTGTAATTACAGTTCCTGCACAGTGGTTCCACAACATACACAACAGTTGTAAGAAAAATGATCCCATATCCAACAATCTAAAAAAGATCATCCAAGAGACGTAGTAGCGAGAGCATAAATGATTTCTATTCAAAGAATTTAAAATGATTCGTATTTCTGAACATATTAATTTGATTTCAAGCAAGTGTACTTAAAAATGATTCATTTACACGTACCATCATTGTCCTGTGCAGTCTCGGAAGGCAGCTTCTGTTCTTTTCCAGAGTTTGTTTACTACTGTAGTACTCCCCCTCAATAACAGGTCAACAAATTAATTATAGGAAGTAAACAAGATAATGATTTTC